>NC_136408.1:66787788-67430288 GCF_051521515.1 Lactuca serriola | reverse complement strand
TCTGAAGAAATCTAACAGAGCTCCGGTAAGATTGAGACCGGATCTAAGACCACCGTCAACCGCCACCACTTATGTTGCATCGCCGCTCTATTAAACACTGTCAAATATCCTCCATCTATTTATCTCTGATCTCTAGTGAAACACATTAGGTATGTTGATATTTGTTTACGTTTTTTTTCTCTTTCTGTTAAGTTGTGAATTTAATGTTCTAATCTCTCATTTGTTAAACATAGTTTTTTTCTACTATTAAGCTGTTAATCCATGTTTATTATGTTTTCTTTATAATGTTTGCATCAAGTTTTATTCACACTTTATGTTGTATTGTTGTTAAGCTGTGAATTGAATTTAAAATGTGTGTTATTATGTTAGTGTTTTCTCAAATAATATGAATTTTGATTTTTTTTAAGCTTTGAATCGTGATGTTTTAATGTTTCAAATATTGTTTACTTCTATTTAAGTTAGTTACTATGAATGCGTGAATGAATATGTTTTTTGTTATAAATACTAAGAATGAAAATCCTAAACTGATGATTAAACTGTGAATGAAAGTTCTGAAAAGCTCTATTAAACTGTGAATTTGTGTGGTGCACATAATGTATCTGATGAATTTTATATATTAAACTGTGAATTGTGTATTTATTATAATAACGTATAAATATAAGTGTTAATTAGAAAATATGGTTGTAAATATAAAATTTTTTGTCTTAAATTTTGAATTTGTTATATTAATCTGTGGATTTTGTATATTAGACTGTGAATTGTTTATTACGTTGTGAATTTTATTCACGACTTAATATATTAAATTCACAATTTAATACATATAAATGTCTTCATATATTAATGTATAAATATAAGTTTTAATTTGAAAATATAACTGTGAATATAATTTTTTTTTTCTTAAATTGTGAATTTATTATATTAAGCTGTGAATTTTTTTTTATATTAAACTGTGAATTGTATGTATTAAGAGTTTCAAATTGATATTATTGTTGTGAATTTATATTTTTTTATTAAACTGTAAATTTATTGTAATAAACTGTGAATTTTACATATTAAGCTATGATTTTTGTATTTTAAACTTTGAATTAACTGTATTAACCTGTGAATATTTATTTAAATTGTGAAATTGACTATACTAAACTGTGAATTTTTTATATTAAACTGTGATTTTTGTTTTTAAAAATGTGAATTAAAGGCATTAAACTATGGATTTTCTTTTTAAACTGTGAATTGACTGCATTTTGTTGTGAGTTTTTTATAATTTGTGTTAAAATATGAATGATTTATGTATAAAATTTTGTGTTAATTTTCGTATGAACATCTTTATTTTTTTGTTGTATAAATTTGTAAGAATCCACTAGTTTTTATAATTGTTTTGCATTAAATTCAAAATAAGTGAATTAATATGCTTTCTTAGACTGTGAATATAGTATATAAGTTGTTAATGCATGACTTATTTACAGATATGATTTGGAAGAAATAACGGCTACTATGTTGATACAAGTGGTTGGTGACGACATGTGGTGGTAGAGTTTGAGTTTTTGACTTCTTTGAATTAGTGAATTATTATAAACAGTTTGTATTAAGCTGTGAATTTTTTGCATTAAACTGTAAATGGACCGTGTAAATCTTTATTTTATATAAGTTTTGTGTTAAAATATGACAGCATATACGAATGAAAATATTAAACTGTACAAATTATAAGTTTATTATTTTTGTACCAAAAACACAAAAAAATAGGATTTTAACATGTTTAAAAAGAATATAATGTAAATATTAAATATTTAATTGGGGTTCTTAATCTTTTATGGTTCTCATTTGAACCACTCACTATATATATATATATATATATATATATATATATATATATATATATATATATATATATATCCCTATTCTAATAAAAAAATATGTTTAATATCCTATTGACAAATGTCATATAATTAGAACATCTCATTAATGTTATATATCCATTATCATGCCACTTGTCAACCTATTAATTATTCATTTCAAATTTTAAATTTTTTCACTCTAATTACATTAAACTAATAATTGATTCTTTTATTTAAATTTCAAAATTTAAATTTTTCCACTCTAATTATATTAAATTAATAACATTAGATTGAAAAATAAAATAAAATTAATACATATTATAAGATGATATAACTTCATGTATTTATTTAAATCAACGATTATAATTTTATATAACTAAAATAATATCTCTTAAATAATAATTTATTTAATATAATTAATTAATAATTTTGACTTTTTATATAAAAGTTTAATTAATTTTATAACCGTGGTTCTCACGAGTTATAAACTAGTATATATATATATATATATATATATATATATATATATATATATATATATATATATATATATATAAAGGGACATCTTACCCTTAATGATAATTACCAAATCACCATAAACAACTTTACTTGAGGGGTAAAAACGTCTAAGACTCTCGTTAATAAATTTCCTTTACAAATCTCGAGATGAGCTGTAAAAATGACAACAATATTGTAATGATGATGGTAAAATTTTTATCTTATTTTTAATTAAAATATTGTAAAAGCCATACCAACATGTGCATGATTAACCCTCTCTTACCAGACACCATTGTCCAATTCATAGGACACATTTCTCTTATACATTTCCCCCACTCCTCTCCCAGTATCACTTCAACCATGATCCCATCCCGCATTTCCACCCCTTACCCCTACTCCTTAACCACCCCCACCCCCCACCCGCTACCCCCACCTGCAATCCCATACGACCATACTCATTAAATTTAAAATTATTATTATTTATTAAGGTACCTGACAATTGTGTATCAATTGTAGGTTTCAAGTGATATATCAAAACAAACCTTATTTGTAGCGGATGGATTAAAGGATCCTACTGTAATGTTTTAATTTGTTTTTATTATTTATTAATTGCTTGCCAAAATTTGTGAATCGAAAGAAAGGTCAATTTCGGAATAAAAAATGGTAACGTATAATAATTTTTGTTTCTCTTACAAACATCACATTTGACAGAAAAAAAAGGTTTATAAGTAGATACAGATTTTACCACTTCTGATTTTGATTCATCCACATAAATACATGTTTTATTGACTTGTATAAAAATTGTAATAATGTTATATTTCATATATCAATTTTTTAAGTGGAATAATCAATTTTCTACATGCTTCGAAGAGAAAAAAATAGTCAATATTGTCATTGTAGATTAATTACTATTAAGATTTATGTTTTACATTCAATTATCATATCCAAGACGGCTCAACCAGTTTAAGGGCTATAAGCAAACTAAAATTTTGAGGCCTTTTGTTTACTATATCTATCGTTATAAACCCTCCTCCAAAAATTTGGAGCCCTTCAAAAAGCAGATATATTCCTTCTTTTGTGAAGATATTAAAAAGATATTTCTATTTTTCTACATCAAAATAAATTTAACTTCATCAAAATGACAAAATTTATCAAAGATACTAGATTATCAAATTATCACAAATTCAAGAAGAGCATATTTTTCAAAATTCAGCCTTTCATGATTCAAAGAGTTCTTGACACTTGACAACCTTTCAGAAGAAGAATCAACAATGGAGCTAACCTCTTTTTTGATTTTTGAACAATCAAGAAATAGAATCAATCAAAATTCAGAGCAAGGAAGAAGAATTGAGAATCAGAAAATTAATGGTAATTGTTTTTGGCTTTTTGCAGTTTTGAGGAGCATGAAGATTAAAGAATGAGATTAGTTAATCAAATTCAGAGGACAAGGAAAGAAGAAGTGAAAAACAATCGTTGAGTCGCATTCAATGAACAATGGTTTCTCGTTTTTGCCGAATGATTTCTGCAACTAATGTGCATGAATGGAGAATTCTAATAAAAAATTTACAATTCCTTAAATTGAAGTTTGGGTTAAGTGGGGCCCCTTAGAAGTGGGGGTCCTAAGCAATAACTTAATTTCATACATAGTAAGACCAGCCTTAATCTTAGACCGAATGTTATGAAATTCTTATTATAACTATAATCAAAAGATACTCTTATAAGAGATTTAAAAAGGCTTAGTCAAGAAATTATGAATTTGATTAATAGATGAAAATTTGCCTATAATATTTTAGTATATTTTATTATAATTAAGTAAACATATAGAAAAAATCATATATAGATTCATGAGTTCAAATTATTATCTTTTGATTTGAATCATACGCCGAAATTTATTTTGTTTGTTTGGATCTTTAGTTTAGGTTAGGTAGTCATTCGGTTCCTAACCTATTTAACCTTTTATTCAGTTGGCAAAAATCAAAGATGAAACACAATGATTCATAAAACATTAAACCCGATGATTAAACTATTATAATTTCTTATTTATATAAAGCATTAGCAGGACAATGGGAACTGAAGCCACCCTATATAAAACAAAAACAATCTATTTGATTAAACATCTGCAATCCCAACAAATTCCCCTTAAACCTTTCGTCCTTCTTAGAATAATTTAAAGAGAAAGGGTAAATTACATCAATCGTCCCTCGTGCATATGTCAGAAAGCGTGTTTAGTCCCTATTTTCAAAAATTAACTCGGACTGTCCCTCGTTTGGTTTCAACTTGCACGCTTCATCCCTCAAAAGTGATTTTATTGCAAACTTAGTCCGTTCCAGAATTGAAATGACGATAATACCCTTGTGTTTTTATTTTATAATTAATTTATTTTTACCCTTATTATTATTAGATTTAAAAAAAAAAAGCCCCTTCACTTTCCCCACACTTTTAATCAGAAATAAACACACATATACGATGAGAGGGAAAGTGCAGACACAAATCGTCGGCCACCACCATCGTCTCCACCTCCGGTGAACCTTTCTCTCCATTTATCACCATCTCCAGCCAATTCCGTCAGCCCCATAAACGAGGATATCAATTTCATATCGATAACTCTTCTCGGATTCTAATCTTCGATCTGCTTCTTTAACGGAAGAAGGTTAGGGGTTTTTGATTTTGTTGTAATTGTTGCTTGTTCGATGTCTTGTTTAGATGAAATAGACTCATCATAATGACTCTGGTGATCTCCTCTCCGTATGGACCAAGACTCTCTCTACGTATGGACCAAGACTCTCGGCGGTCCCCTCTCTGTTTCCGACGGGTTCTACATAGAGATGGAGACGTTGCTGCCGCCTAGGTTTTTGATCCGCCACCTAGGGTTTCTGATCGAGCTCCACCTCCTGTTTGGGGATCAGTAACATAAGAAATAAAGTGTGCATGATGATGGGGTGGTTGTCGGAGGTCCGATTCTTCACGTTTTTTGGTGGTTAGCATCATCGATCTGAGGTTCTTCGATAGCAACGAGGTTTGGGGTGACCGCCAATGCGTTTGATTTTGAATCCTCTTTCTTATAATACAACTCGTGAGTTTCTATTTACAGGTTTATAGTTTGATCTTTAGGTTTAGGGTTTAGTTAGCTTTGATTTCATGTTCTTGTTTATTAAATTTAGGGGGTGATCGGACATAAGACACATCTTCCAAAATAGGTGGTGGGAGAGAAATAGGAGTGAAAAGTGGTGGTTTCTGGTGGTGATAAGTGGTGGTTGACGGTGGTCATAGGTGATGATAAGTGGTGGTAGCTGAAGTTGAGAAAGAACCAGGAAGAATTTTGACATTTAATCAATAATGGAGATGATGTTTATATTTAATTAAATATTTTTTAATAGATTAATAATTTATAATTAATAAACATATAAAAAAGAAATAAATAAGGGCAAAATGGTCTTTTTATGTCCAGAGGGACGAAGCATGCAAGTTTTAAGCAAACGAGGGACGGTCCGAGTTAATTTTTGAAAATAGGGACTGAACACGCTTCCTGACATATGCACGAGGGATGATTGGTGTAATTTACCCAAAGAGAAAATTAAAAATTTAGCTTAATACATTAATGATTTTAGCCGATAGTCCATTATGGTCATCCAAATCGCAGTCCAGGCTAACACGCCTGCCTTGCGGTATGCTTTCAACGAAACTGCAGTATGTCAAATACAAAGAACAAGATGCTCTTAATTTTTTTATTTTTTATTTTATTTTTGCATTTTTCAAGAACGAAATAGTAGTTGACTAAGAATTCAACTACTATTTAGTTCTTAAACAACTATTTCATTGTTGGCACTTAAATATTAGAGTAAATTACTGAAATCGTCTTTATGGTTTGGTCAAAATTGTACGTTTGGTCCATAACTTTTTTTTTTTTGCACTCGGATCGCCCACGTGGTTTGATTTTATTCCGTTTTTCGTCTATATGGTTTGGTCAAAATTGTACGTTTGGTCCCTAACTTTTTTTTGCACTCGGATCGTTCATATAGTTTGATTTTACTGCGTTTTTCTTCCCTATGGTTTGGTCAAAATTGCACGTTTGGTCCCTAATTTTATGTATGTAAGGGACGAAAAACGCAACGTAATCAAACCATATGGACGATCCGAGTGCAAAAAAAAAAGTTAGGGACCAAACGTGCAATTTTGACCAAACTATAGGGACGATTTCAGTAATTTACTTTAAATATTATTTCGTTCAAAGTACCGGATCAAACCAAATATCATAGATTAATCAAGAGATACCGCTAAACAAGTTAGAAAATAAATAAAATATTGGAAAAACAAAAAAAATAGGATAACAGCATATGGCATATTCATCTGCAGTGTACAAATTTCTAATGCATATTATGTGCAACAACGACTTGTACACCGCACATGACATGTTCATCGGCGATTCGGGTAAAAAAATTCGTTTTTTTCCCACAAATCCAAACCTAATACTACTAGATTTCTATGTAAATGATAATATTTAAGGTATAAAAGTGCTAACCTAATTGTTGATTGTTGTTTAGAGCCACCATTAGAGAGAATTTTGTATGCTTAAAGCTGAAAATTACCTAAATGTTTTTTTCTCATATATATATATATATATATATATATATGTGTGTGTGTGTGTGTGTGTGTGTGTGTGTGTGTTGAAGTGAATACATCAACCTTATATACAAACTGTAATCACATGCCTTTATTGCTAACTTACACTTAACAACTAGTACAGAAAAGATGACTAATTAACTTAACAACTTGTAAATATAGCCCATCATTATAACAATTTGTAAATATAGTCCAATATTCTCTCTCAAGATGGAAGCTGGAAGATGTTCTTGAGTGTCAACTTGGAGATAATTAGGAAGAATATTTGACATGGGTGATGACTTTGTAAGAATATCAACCAACCATTAATGTTGAGTTCTAATCAACATTAACTTGATTGTTTGATCTAATACTTTATCACAAATAAAATGACAATAAATTTCTATGTGTTTCTTCTTTTCGTGAAAAGTAGGATTAGATGAAAGTTAAATGGTTGATTTGCCACAAAACAATAGTGTAGACTCATTTGTAATGGTTACAAACCATGTAACAAGTGTTGAAGCAAAAGATTTCACTTGTAGTAGAAGCTATATCACAATATTCAACCTCGGTTGGAAAACGTGAGACTATACTTTGTTTCTTAGACTTCCAATAATATAATAAGTTTCCAATGAAAACACAGAAACTGGTGACAAATTTGCAAGTGTCATGACAACATGCACAATCCAAATCATTGAATGCCCGCAATTGAGCTGACCGTGTAGAAGATAAGAATAAACCTTGACCATGATTGAGTTTTAAGAACCTTAACAAATGAGTGGATGTTTGCAAACATGGAAGATTATGTTGACGAATGCATTTACTCAAACAATGAACAACATAAGTAATATCTTGACAAATAAATGTTAGGTACATAAAATATCTTATCAATCGTCTATATTGAGTCGAGCCATCCAAACGATCACCATCAAAGTTGGAAGATTTATATTTAGGGCCTATCACGTAACAAGTAGGTTTTGTAGAAAGTATCTCAATTTCTTCAAGTTAATTTAAAGTATATTGGCTTTGGCATATAAAAATGCTTGTAGTTGATCTAGCAATTTCAAGACTGATGAAATGCTTCTAAATACTCAAATCCTTTAGCTTGAATCATGTACTTAATCAGACTTTGACCATGCTAAGTTCTTGATGTAAAACACCAGTAGGGACTATATCTTCAACATAAACAATAACTATTACATACGAAATGTAATGACCTTTATAAAGCAAAGAATAATCAACCTTGGACTGAGTAAACCCTTCAAACATAACAAATGATGAAAAATGTGCACCCCATTGGTGAGATGCCATATTTAGACCGTAGATATATTTCCGAAATTTGCAGACCAATTGGACATTAGAATAAACAGATGTTGATGCAAGATAGAGATGAGATTTAAAACCAGAAAACCAGAATTGGACTGAAACCAGAACCATCCGAACAAGAATATGTAGAACTGATCCAAGCTACATGTTTAAAGAATGTCTTTATCTAGGTTCCAGATAATCCCGATTTCAGGTTCTTCGGGTCCAAATAAACCGGTTTAAGAACTGGAACCGATTTTAGTGTCGAAATTGGTTTCTATGAAAAGTTTAAAACATTCATATCTCATTTGTTTGAAGTTAGATTGGCATGAGTTTGTTTCCAGAGTGTAGCTTATAGTTAGTAAATGGTTTTAGACTATAATTTTGTCCTTTTTGATTTCATATTCATTGAATTACAATCCTCCAAAGTTGGGATATTAAAGTTGGAAATTCTCTAATTTTCAGCTTTTTTTGTATTATGTGAAGGTTTTAAAACATGCATATCTAATTCGTTTGAAGTTGGATTAGCATGAGTTTTTTTTCCAACATGCAGTTTAGAGTTTGTACATGATTTTATACTATAATTTTGTCATTTTTGGTTTCATATCATTGACTTACATTCCTCCGAATTTGGGATATCAAAGTTGGAAATTTTATGTTTTTCAGTTTTTGTTTTGTATTCTGTGAAATATTAAAACATGCATATCTAATTCATTTTAATTCGTATTATCGTGAAGTCTTTTCTAAATTGTAGTTTAGAGTTTATACATGATTTTAGTCTATAATGTTTTCACTTTTGGTTTAATATTTAATGACTTACAGTTCCCTGAAGTTGGGATATCGAAGCTGGAAATTTTCGAAGTTCAACCCACTAAGTAATTACCAAAAAAATCCGGTTTTCCTGGGTTTCTGGTTTTCCGGTTCTAGACCCACTTTACCCGGTTCCACCCGATCCACTTTGATTTCCCCGGGTTTATTTTCTGGTTCGGTTTTCGGTCCTTCAAAATTCTGTTAACCAATTCCCAGGTTTTCTAGGTCCGGGTCTATTCAGCTGGGTTTTGACCCACTTTCATCAAGGTCCCTTTTAGAAAAAGGCATTTCTAATGTCCACTTTTATAAAATGCCATGAATTTTATGTTTCCAAAGTTAAAAGAAGTTTGAACATGACAAGTTTAGCAACTAGAGAGAAAGTGTCCTAGAAATCAACACCTTCTTGCAAATTGAACCCCTTAGAAACTAACTATTCCTTGTAACGCTCAATTATATCACTTGAATTATGTTTGATTTTAAACACTCATTTTCAACCTAGAGCCTTCTGATCATGTCTTAAAGGAACTACCTTCTAAGAGTTGTTTAGTTCTAAAGATAATTACTCATTCATAGCATCTTTCCATCCTAACTGTAATGTCGTGATTTTTCACCTCATATATTTAAAAAAAAATCTTTTTAAATAGAATACGTTAGCAGAAGTCTTACTTTATGATTATTTCAAAACATCACCAATATTACATTATTATAAAAAAAACAACCCTCGACATAATTAAGTTTGCAAAAACCAACAGTAAAAGAAATCTCAACATGTCCAAGATGGTATCGTCTAATAAAGAATTATTAAGAACATGACTACCTAAAAGACCCCCATCCTCATTAAGCTAATCGATCAAGCTACCTAAACCAATGTGAGATGAAAGGCATCAAGAAAAGAATAAATGTTAACATATGCTAAGCGAGTTAATCAAAAGTACAATGTTAATGAAATATACATATCCCAAAACGGGTTAATCGAACAAAACACATAATGTAACCATTTCCACACTCTACATAGAATCACATACATCATATAAACACCCTTATAATATCTCAATATTATTCTTCATTTGGGTTTTCATTAATAATTACTCATCACTATTCATCCTTGTAATTATTCATCACTTCATCACAATAATATTATTAAATATTAATCTTCGTTATCTTCACTATTCTGTGTCATTATAAGCATCACTTAGCCTAAAAGGAAACTTACCCATTTAATACTAACATGACCAACTCGATCCAATTCACTAAGTGAGGCACGACTCTCACTTGAAACATTGTTCCCGACATTCTGCGTTCACTACTCCAATGTTACATATATAGGTACATGCATTGTCGTTTAAGGGTGTTACTTATTATTATCTTTCCAAACTTAGATACTTCCCACCCAAACGTGATGTTTGTTGTGACGTCCTCCAACTATCAACATCACTCCAGTCCTCGTTACAATGGATCATGTACTGAATGGTTTCCTAGAAAAACCACTCAATGTTGGTGCTAGCTTAAGGTATTTACTTATAGGTACTCTTTCAACCTATTAGACTATCACAAAATCCAGATAGGATACACACCTAAGTCTAGGATGCTACTTATTTCCCCTTTAAGTGTATTCCTTACTTTAAACATACATATTATCAAAAGCATATAATGAATAAAACATCACACACAAACAACACATATACCTCTTTCCAACATGAACATACTCACACACTTCTCACCAAGGCATCATAACAATACTCTAACATATAATATGTAACACCGATTTTCTAGATTAGATCAGACGAGGGCTTAGAAGGAACAAATGAAAGGTTTTTGGTAAAAAACTTGTGTCATGACATGATGAATGCAACATCACGATGTGACATGCTAATTGGATGAATGCGTATCCGGGATGGCCGACATGACGTGATGAAAGGAAGGCCACAATGTGACCTCAGCAACAACTCAAGCACATGATATTTTAGGGTTTCTTCCATATTTAAGTTCCTAAACTCAAGGTTTAGGGCATCCTCTTCAACCTCTAACCCTCTTAACGAAACCCTAGCCTATAATGATGACTTCTTGAGCTTTTGGTGGTGTTTCGTTGTCTTGAAGGAGAAGGAATCATCCTTTGGTGCACAGATCCAGCTTGTAAGTATCATCATCATCTTTTAACACTTTATCTGGACCTTTATAGGTATTCAAGATCCGAGCTTTATGATTCTATGTTGCTAGATCTAGACTTTTATGCATTATTCTCTATGTTTAGAGTAGTTGGAGTGTTGGGATCCATAAAGTTGGAAACTTTATGGATCCCTAGAGTCCCTTTGTGGTTAAATGTGTTGGATTTGAAATTTGGTAGAGTTTTGAACTCATTCATGAGGTTTTGACCTCTTTTTCATCATTTGTGGCCTAGTTTGAGCTTAAGATTTGTATAGCGCATGCATGTCTATAAAGAAACAATTTTTATGAATCTTAGGGTGTAAGGTAGTGTGACATCCTCTAATTTTCAAAACAAATTAAAACTTTTCTTTATGCTTTAAAAATCATTTATTTATATTTGCAGAAAATCCCAGTACAAAAGATCACTTTGATTACAAATGTTTGTTTCTAAAAGTTAAAATCCTAAGGATGTCATAATCAATACAGATACATAAGTTACATTGTAAAGACCTGATGGTGCTGAATACTATTGTAGGATGTGTTTTAATCACTCAACATCATAATCAAGTTCAAGTAGCTTAAGCTTTGATACATGTGATGCATATAAACTCAGTGGGTCAGGTTAGGGAAACTTGGTGAGATACATAGGCATTTCAATCCTACAATATTGATATGATAATATTTCTTAATTATCAGCCCTGCGAAACCAACAACTACCATAAAATATCAATATAGGCTTACATTCCTACATACCTATCCCTTCCGATCCTCACAGATCCTACTACACAACTAAGGGATTCCTTGGCCAGTGTAAGTCATAAAGAATATGCAGACATATCATTACAATTGTCTGATCAGGACCTACCATTTCTAGTAATCCAAGAATATGCTGACATACCATTACGGTTGTCTGATCAGGACCTACCATTTCTGGTTATCCATGAATATGCAAACACACCATTATACTTACCTGATTGGGACCTACCATATCTAGTCATCCCAAGGGGGATTACATATCGCACTCCCGTACGGGGCTATCGTACATCGACACCTAAAAGCGTCACAATACAGAACTTTACTTTCCATTCCAAAGTTACGCACATTCTCCTAACGAGCCTACCTTATATCAAACTTAATTGAACTAGGTATCTTCCATAAATCTAAGTTTATCCTTAAACTAGATTACAATGCCTGTAACCAATTTTTAATACCAACTCTATTCTTGGCGACACTACCTGATCTTTAGTGTGTATATATTCCATATCTTCTCAGCAGTGCTACTTCTAATATTATTATATACTATTATCTATTTATCCTAACATAAAATAGAACCATATAGGTTTCACAAATAGCACATTATATATATATATATATATATATATATATATATATATATATATATATAAACGTATAATCCAAGCAATAAGCATATAATTCATATACGATTACCAATATATATTTAATACTTTAATTTAATACTTGTATAAAATCATGTTCATGAAAGGGACTATGCATTCACTAAACTTAGATGGGTAACTGGTGATCTACATAGTGTTTTGCCAAACACCTTAGATATCCCTTGACATCACCTAAGTATAATTAATATAAAGTTTTATTGTAATGATCATGGGGACTAATAATAGTCTAGATCTTCACTAATGTGAATCTCTACATAAAGATTTATCAAGTAAGGATCAACCAGGCAGGACAGTTGGGAGGCAGGATCATTTCAGCATAATAGCCTTTTTGAAATTCAACAATCAAGTCAATGTGACCACTCTTGACACCTTCACTGTAAGTAGATTAATCAGTATCATGACTTGGAATCACTGATAAATCTTATTTATAGGTTAATAATAACGACTTATGACTATAAATATAAGTTATACTGAAAAGACTATAGTGTAGCTTAACTTATAGAGGTTCTTCCTGAAAAAAGTTAGGAAATTGCACTAACAGAGCTTCTACTCTCTAGCTACTAATATTTCAGGGATCGCAGGGCTTCGCCGAAGACTAAAAATAAGAGAAAATAGGCTAGACCTGAAAGAAATCGAGATTTGAGATAAGAGAATTTAGAGGAATGCTTTGTATGATGTGAGGAATGTAATGAGAGGCTTCATCTATTTATAGGGTGATTTTTGGACATGTGCCTCATGAAAATGGAGTGTGCATCACACACATAAGGCGACGTCTCCCTAGTCTATTTGTGCCACATGTCGGCTTCTCTATTGTCCACGCTTCACCTTCTAGAGGCGCACATCGTGCATCCAGTTTGTAGCACTAAACACATATTTTGTAAAGTTTGTAACTTCTTCATACAAGTTTCGTTTTTGACGTTATTTAAATCTATGGAAAGCTCTTGACAAGATCTACAACTTTCCTTTAGACTCCATCGGCTAATTCCGACTTTGTTTTTCGTCCCTATTTTTATATATTTAAATGATTTTGATAAAATCATTACTCTCTTGTACGGACTCCGTTTTGACATTTTTTTTCTCAAAATTCCTATCTTAAAGTGTACTACGATTTCCTTTTGGTGACTTTAGCTAAAAGCCAACCATTCTCATCATAGGTTTTTACGTCACACATTCCTTGTGAGTTGCTGACTTTTATATCTTATAAAAATCATAGCTAATTCATACAAAGTTGTGAGGGTTCAGAATGTTTAGTTGTGTCAATTTGTAACGTGCTAAGTTTGCATGTTTTGTATTGTCTATGTCTTTACTGATGGGTTTGAGCCATAAGAACTTTCTTATGTGCACATGCAAACCCTAATGCTTGGATCTAGGTTTCTCTAATTGAACATGCAATGTATCCAAGACTTTGATTGATAGATCTAGTGTAAACATTCAAATTCATAATATATGAAATCAGATCTAAAAGAATACCTTGAATTGCTTGCTTGAATCTTCTTATCTTTGGAGCTTAGAGTCACAATTGTCACTCCCCTAATGGCTTACAAACACCAACTAGCAAGAGGATGATAAGAGAGAGAGAGAGAGGAGGGTGAGATAATCGGCTCTAGGGTTTCTTGCCTTGCATGAGTGCCGATTTCCTCCACCCAATGGGTCTATTTATACTATGAGCTACTAGGGTTGCACCTTAAACCCTAATTGAATAACTTAGGCCCTAAGCAATCCAATGATCCCTATAGACTAGGCCTTGGATGATTTCTAGGATCTTCCAAACCCTAAAATCGTCCACCCTCTCATCCATAAGGATTCATAGCCCAAAATACAACTATCACACATTTGACAATTTATGCCCCTTTATTCAATTAACCTCTTTAAGTCACCAAATTAATTCCTAATTAATTTATGACTTATATTAATCAAATAACAATATTATTATTCCTTATATTATTCTCATAATATATTAATAATATTTCTTCTCTCATTACAAATCATCCTGTCAAGTTGCTATGGTGAAGGCAACCCAAAAGGACTATGCACAACCGGGTCAAATACTTGCCAAATATAGTTACAGCCTTAGACACTATTCCAACAGTCTCCCAATTGGATAAGTCTAGGAACTATATACACAAGCATAATCCCGATTAGCAATCGTAGCTCTCAAAGACGCTGTCAAACTCTGATCTTATCAGTTCTGTCCTTTAGATAAGGGATCGTACAGTCCTCTGTTTAGATATCATGTAGACACAATCATAGTCTAGCGTTTAGTTTCTCGATCTCAGATTTATCCGACATAGAACTTAATCGAACACATCAATTTAGTTCTGACCGGGCCCGGCACATAAGCCAAATCAAATCATCGAGCGGCCGAGATATCGCTTTTACCCTCTTATGATAAAAGTAACAGATAAACTTTGACTTATATGCATTTACTTATTCGCCAATCAATTATACACAACAATGCGTTTTATAACATCAATTTACTGATGCGGTTTCGCATCATCAATGTGCAACCAATTAACAAATAACAAACCATATATCTAAGTTTTAAGACCATATGATATTATCATCTTGCGATCACTTACTATATATATATATATATATATATATATATATATATATATATATATATATATATATATATATATATATATATATATATATTAAAGTGAGTCCAGCAAGCGCGGGTTTGTTCCAATGCTCAAAACCAGTTCATAAGCACTCATGAACGTTGTAGGAAACCTTTGCTATGTCTATTACCATTTAGACAATCTACGTACCAATTCATGACAATCTTCTTTCATATCTACTTCCAACATATGAACGATTGTGGACCATTCGAATAATTCGATTATTCTTAATAACTCAATTATTCAGGAAGTCAAAACATGCAAAGTGAAACAATAGTTAAACAATTAACATGAGACAGTAACTTTACTTATAAATAATAATCCTTTATTTAATCATCAAATGCCAATTACATTTATCTATTACAAGTTTCTAAAACTGTCTAATCTAAACTAATATCATCCTTCAACCCAATACTCCTAGCATGCTGCAAAATGCTTAACCCTACTTAGTCCCTTCGTAAGCGGATCTGCTGGGTTATCTTCTGATGATATCCTCTTAACCACGAGGTGTCCTTCTTCTACTCGATGTCTAATAATGTGATATTTTCTGTCGATATGTCGAGATCTACCATGATCCCTCAGTTCCTTGGTCAAGGCAACCGCTCCTTCATTATCACAGAAAATTTCCATAGGCTCCTTTATGGCAGGTACAACTCGAAGATCACCGATGAAGTTCTTCAACCATATTGCCTCCTTCGACGCTTCGCTCACTGCAATGTACTCTGATTCGCACGTTGAATCAGCTACGGTTTCCTGCTTGGAACTTTTCCAAGTTACTGCTCCTCCATTAAGGGTAAAGACCCAGCCCGACTGCGAACGGTAGTTGTCCCTGTCGGTCTAGAAGCTGGCGTCACTATACCCTCGCACCTTTAAGTCATCACCCCCAAGGACTAAAAACCATTCCTTGGTCCTCCGAAAGGTACTTAAGGATATTCTTGACCGCAATCCAATGGGCTCAGCCAGGGTTCCCTTGATATCTACTGACCATGCTCAAAGCAAAGGCTACATCAGGGCGAGTACAAGTCATAACATACATGATTGAGCCAACTGTGGAAGCGTAAGGTACTCGGCTCATCTCTGCTATCTCGACTTCGGTACTCGGACTTTGAGTCTTACTCAATTTGGCATTACTTTGTATCGGTAATTCTCCCTTTTTCGAATTTTCCATATCAAAATGTTTTAGTACTTTATCTAAGTAAGTGTTCTGACTAAGTCCTATTAGTCTCTTACTTCGTTCTCTCACTATCCTTATTCCCAAAATATAGGAAGCCTCTCCGAGGTCCTTCATAGCGAAACACTTCCTGAGCCAGGACATAACCTCCTGTAATGTCGGGACGTCGTTTCCTATGAGTAGTATGTCATCGACATACAAAACGAGGAAGCTAACTATACTCCCACTGGCTTTGACATATACACATGATTCATCTTCGCTTCGTACAAATCCAAACTCTTTGACTTTCTCATCGAAGCAAAGATTCCATATGCGAGATGCTTGCTTAAGACCATAAATGGACTTCTCAAGCTTGCACACTCTATTTGGATGCTTCGTATCAACAAAACCCTCTGGCTGAGACATGTAAACATCCTCAGCCAACTTCCCATTAAGGAAAGTGGTCTTGACATCCATCTACCATATCTCATAATCATGAAATGCAGCAATGGCTAGCATCACCCTAATAGACTTTATTTTCGCAACTGGAAAGAAGGTCTCATCATAGTCAACTCCGGGAGTTTGAGTAAAGCCCTTTGCAACTAATCGCGCCTTATATGTCTGTACATTCCCATCCACGTTGTACTTCTTTTTGAGGATCCATTTGCACCCAACGGTCTTATGTCCGGGCACATTGTCAACCAAATTCCAAACTTGGTTGTCATACATGGACTGAATCTCGCTGTCCATTGCATCTTTCCATTTTGCAGACTCCAGGCCTGCCATGGCTTCCTTATAGCTATTAGGTTCATCTAGATTTATTAGTGTACCATCACTAATATACGTGTTCCCTTCGGTAGTAATATGAAAACCATAAAACTGGGTTTGAACTCTAACTCTTTCGGAACGTCTTAGAGGTAAGGACTCGTCAATTGGTTCAACTGGAGTTTCCTCCTCGGGTTGAGTGCCAGCAGTAGAGGTTCCTTCATCACTAGATTCTTGAATCTCTTCAAGTTCGATTTGCCTCCCACTGTCTCCTTGGCTTATGAGTTCTCGCTCTCGGAAAACCCCTCTCCTTGCAACGAAAACAACATTGTCATTCGGTCTATAGAATAGATATCCAAAGGATTTCTGTGGGTAGCCGATGAAAATACATCACTCACTACGAGGTTCGAGCTTGTCGTGAGTATCTCGTCTTACAAAAGCCTCGCAACCCCAAACCTTGATATGTGCCAACGGGGGAGCTTTCCCTGTCCACATCTCGTGAGGTGTTTTGGCAACCTTCTTTGTAAGGACTCGGTTAAGGATATGGTTGGCAGTCTCTAAGGCATACCCCCATAATGAGATACGTAGTGAAGCACGACTCATCATAAAACGAACCATGTCTAGCAAGGTTCGATTACGCCTTTCTGCCACACCATTCAACTGTGGTGTCCTAGGTGGCGTTAATTGCGAAACTATTCCGCATTCTTTGAGATAGTCGTGGAATTCAAGACTTAGGTACTCTCCTCCTCGATCGGATCGAAGCATCTTGATTTTCATGCCCAATTGATTCTCCACTTCATGTTTGAATTCTTTGAACTTTTCAAACGTTTCTGACTTGTGTTTGATTAAGTAAATATACCCATATCTACTATAATCATCGGTGAAAGTCACATAGAAGCGGTTCGCATCCTTTGTGGTGGATCTAAAGGGTCCACATACATCGGTATGTATGAGATCCTACAAACCCTCACCCCTCTCACAAGTACTAGTGAAGGGTGACTTGGTCATCTTTCCAAGCAAACAAGACTCACACGTGTCCTCTTCCCTAAGGTCGAATGACTCCAACACTCCATCCTTTTGGAGTTGGGCTATGCGCTTCTTGTTGACATGTCCAAGATGATAATGCCACAAACATGCTTTATCCATACTATTGGAAGAATCCATGCATAAAACATCATTTCCTAGGTTATCTACAATCATAACAGTTTCATAAATTCCATTACAAGGCATTGCTTCAAAATATAAAACACCATTTAGATAAGCATAAATCGAACCATTCTCATTATTAAACGAAAATCTAAATCCTTGTCTAAACAAACCATGAAATGAAATGATGTGTCTTGCCATATCTGGCGAGTAGCAACAATTATTCAAATCTAAACTTAATCCATTACTAAGCACTAAAGAATACACTCCAATCTTGGTGACAGGCGACGATCTTCTGTTTCCCATGATTAGATTTATTCTTCCATGCTCCACATCCTTATTTCTTCTTAGTCCCTGCAATTCAGAACAAATGTGGTAACCACACCCGGTATCAAGAACCTAAGAAATAGCATGAGATGAATCATTAGATTTAATTGTGTAAATACCTGCGAAAGACAACTTGATCTTTCCATCCTTGATGGCTTGCAGATATTCCGGGCAGCTTCTCTTCCAATGCCCTACTTTGTGGCAATGGTGGCACTCTGCCTCCTTTGGGTTAGAGTTGGGTTTAGCAGGATCAACCTTGGTCCCACTAGAAGAGGAACCATCTCGAGAATTTCCCTTGCGGTGGCTCTTTGACGGAGCCTTCCTCTTCTTGCCCCTTCCTTGCCCTATAGCCAAAACAGGAGTAGCGGGTGGATTGGGAGTTTGTGCAATAGACTTATCCTTAAGGTTGCTCTCAGCAACCCTTAGGAGCCCTTGGAGCTTTCTTAGGGTGACCTCTTCCTTGTTCATGTGGTAGGTCATCCTAAATTGGTTGTAACACGGAGGCAAGGAGTGAAGGACCATGTCGATAGCCAAATCTTCCCCAAAGTCGACATTCAACTTGTGAAGACGATCGACATACCTTTGCATCTTTTGCAAGTGTACGGTTAGAGATTCTCCATTTCCCATTTTAGTAGTGATCATGTTAGTGAAGATCTCGTAACGTTCCTGCCTCGTGTTTTGATGGTATCTCTCCAACAAGTCTTGATGCATCTCGTACGGATACATGTCCTCATAGGACTTTTGGAATTCGGCGTTCATTGTGGCTATCATGATGCAATGAACTTTCATTGCATCACGCTCATGAGTCTCAAAGGCAGTCATTTCAGCCGGAGTAGCGATTTCTGGATTGATCTTTTCGAGCTTCTCGTCGATGACATACTCCTTGTCCTCGTAGCGAGCAATCGTGCGAATGTATCTTATCCATTCGCTAAATTTTGTTCTATCGAAAGTAACTTTTTGGTGAAGGCTCATCAACGTGAATGAGCTAGCAGCAGTGTTGTTCGCGTTCGACATCTACAAAATAGAAAGGACAAAGTATGATTAGAACTGAATCCCTAATTATCACCCAATATGAAAAATTAGAGCTAGGATCCAACAACATTATTTACACATTAGAAAAGGGATGCCGTAATCCAACATACAAACAATTTGAAGGTAAGTGAATGACGATTCACTAATTCTCCACCATGAAAACATAACCTTAAGTTCTAAATGTATTGAGAATTCCTAGATTTCGATAAGATTCATTGAACTTTTCAATGGCATGTTTAAATCTCGATATACCCCTCTTGTTTGTGACTGGGATGCCGAGGATCACAGAGTGGGTGTGAATGACCATGCAAATCTACACGGTGCCTTCATTGTTATAATCACCTATTCGATGTGCCGGTAAACCACACACGCTCCACCGAACTATGACAAACAATGAATCACCCTTTGCCACCTTTGCTTAGAACCAATTAGTGTGCCGGTAAACCACACACGCTCCACTAACTTCTTAGCAAAGGTGAAAAGTGTAATTTCATGGGATTGCATCAATTCACTTTTCCTAAATTAAATAGGATTGGGAATATGAAAATCATGTAGTTACTTTGTATTTTAATATTATACTTTTAATGAGGAGATAGAGTTGCCCTATCCTACCCGTTCGGCTAACGACCCTCCATCGGTCAAGCAAGCGGTGGGTGTGAGTGTACACCCATTAAGCGCCATTTTATAGGCAACATCCTTATACCCACCTTATAGACCGACTTTGTGAATGAGGCCTACTAATGGTAAGACTAGCATTTTAATTATATATATATATATATATATATATATATATATATATCTATATATATATATATATATATATATATATATATATATTAGTCTTGTAATATTATATTAGTATAGGGTTGAATTTCAAACTTTGTAAAATTCTAGGGTTTGAAATTTAAATTGTCCAAATTAAACTTTTAATCACAAAACTAAATTTCACAAACTTGAGGATTAATTTTTAAACTTTTAAAAAATAAGGGATCAAATAACAAATAATATAAATTAACCATTTAATCTCATAATTATCTATATTTGATTTATTTAATTGTTTCTTGCAAAACAATTCACCAATTCAATTAAAATAATCAATTAATATCATATAAGGAAATTATTATTCAACTAATTGGTAAATATCTTTTGTTAGGTCAAGAATATATTCACATATATGTTAAAATTCATATTTTATAGACCCATGAAGATTAAGGCAAGTTTCCATAAGAAAAACAGCAAGAAATCCCGAAACTAGCTCCATTTGACGCTCAAACTCGCCGACTACCACAATGGACTCGCCGAGTTGAGGCCTACTCGCCGAGTCCACCATGGAACTCGCCGAGTTAATCAGGCAGATGAAAAAAAAACGAATTTTGCAACCAACAAAAAATCAACCGATGCATCAATTCAATAGAAACCAATCAAGTCTCTGATACCACTGATGAGTTTGAGCCATAAGAACTTTCCTATGTGCACATGCAAACCCTAATGCTTGGATCTATGTTTCTCTAATTGAACATGCAATGTATCCAAGACTTTGATTGATAGATCTAGTGTAAACATTCAAATTCATAATATATGAAATCAGATCTAAAAGAATACCTTGAATTGCTTGCTTGAATCTTCTTATCTTTGGAGCTTAGAGTCACAATTGTCACTCCCCTAATGGCTTACAAACACCAACTAGCAAGAGGATGATAAGAGAGAGAGAGGAGGGTGAGAGAATCGACTCTAGGGTTTCTTGCCTTGCATGAGTGCCGATTTCCTCCACCCAATGGGTCTATTTATACTATGAGCTACTAGGGTTACACCTTAAACCCTAATTGAATAACTTAGGCCCTAAGCAATCTAATGATCCCTATAGACTAGGCCTTGGACGATTTCTAAGATCTTCCAAACCCTAAAATCGTCCACCCTCTCCTCCATAAGGATTCATAGCCCAAAATACAACTATCACACATTTGACAGTATATGCCCCTTTATTCAATTAACCTCTTTAAGTCACCAAATTAATTCCTAATTAATTTATGACTTATATTAATCAAATAACAATATTATTATTCCTTATATTATTCTCATAATATATTAATAATATTTCTTCTCTCATTACAAATCATCCTGTCAAGTTGCTATGGTGAAGGCAACCCAAAAGGACCATGCACAACCGGGTCAAATACTTGCCAAATATAGTTACAGCCTTAGACACTATTCCAACATTTACTAAGTGTGAATTGATTTAGTTCCAAATTTACACATTATGTATTTCTTTCTGATGTTCCTGTGAAGCCTATCTAAAGGAATGTTAGTAAGTGGAATAGGTTCGAGTTTTGGATAGAATAGTTCCTTCTTGTATTGAATTGTTATGTTGGCTCAATAATGAAAGTGAAATCTTATTTACCTCGTGTGTTCTTGTGAATCTCTTACTCATTTGAATCTTGAATCTAATCGTTCAATTAGGAGTCAATACACACACATGTATATATATATATATATATATATATATATATATATATATATATATATATATATATATATATATATATATATATATATATATATATATGGTATACTTATTTTTCTGATTTATGGGCGATTCAGCTGATTTTTCCTATTTTTCCTTAATACGAAACTTGTATTATATAGTCTATAATGTGCACGATTGTAGATTATCCTATTCAACGATTTTAATTTTAATAGTTATTACTTATTATGTGTAGCCTAAATTTGCGGGCTTGACAGGAAGCCCTCTTGAAGGGATGAGTGTGTGGCTTAATGATTAAGGGCATAATCATCAAGTTTTCCAGAGTCATATCCCACGACGTGAAAATATTCCTGTCACATTGTGACATTTGAGGTCTCCATGAGTGTTTTGTCTGGATGTTCCCACGATGTGACCAAGAGTCCTTTACATCATGGTGAGGATTGACCGTTGACTTTTTTTACCGTTGAATTTTTCACATGTTTGAACTTGGGTCAAACTAAAAGGAATTAAGTTATTGATTAAGGTTTTACCTTGGTTTGGTGCTAGTCGGTTTGCAGGAGTTATCAGTACAGGGAATGAGCATGTTGCTGTTTTTCCTTAGGACTTCGATTTAGGTGATTTTTCTTACTATATTACTTATATCATAGTAGGGAGCATGCTAGACTAGTTGGGTATTAGTATCTGATGGCTGTTATGAGTATTTACCAAGTTTCTGATAACTCATTGACTGCTAATAGTCCCTAGGGCTGATGATAGTCCCAGGGTTACTTATAACCCATAGTTGTTTACATTGACATAGAGGTAGTGGTACGTTGTTTATAGTACAAGGAGGTTAGTGATAGTTTAGTTGAATGCCTTAAGGGTTGTATGCAGTAATGTAGGATAGCCCGAGAACTTTTGATTTAGGCTTTCCTGCCTGTTCCTTGTTTGGCTATAACTCTAGTGTGGGATCACCTGTTTGACGGTCTATCTCACCTCTGATTACATATAGTTATTCATTCAATAGTGTTCTACTACTGGTGAGGTAGAATACAACGTAAGGCCTTACACGCGGTAGTAAGTTGTTAGTCTTCTAGACTAGTGTAGATGTTACATGTTTTTATGATATAGTGAATCTATCCCAAATCTCTCCAAGTATGTGAAATCTCTCCCAAATCTCTCCAAGTATGTGAAATCTCTCCCAAATCTCTCCACGTTTCTCAAATCTCTCTCAAATCTCCCTAAATACCTTCCTTAGTCGAAAACAGCTCAAAACCGGAAGAGGAAACCCCAAAAGGACCCTCTTGGTCCGGAACCCTCTTGGTCCGGACTCCTCTTGGTCCGGAACCCTCTTGGTTCGGAACCCTCTTAGTCCGGAACCCTTCTAAGGAATCAGGAGGAACCACTTCGGAAGCCTCTCATCCGCACCACCCATTCAAAAATCTCACAACTACGAAAGCCTCTTGGCTCGCCTCGCCTCGCTTCGGAAGTTGTAGCCGGCTTCGCACCTCGGTCCGGACAGTTGGCTCGCACGCGACTTCGGATCCGAGAAGGCCACTCTGGATCTCGCCTGTGTACTCCGTAATCAGGAGAAGAGCTTCGGAACTCACTTAGCAACTTCAGAAATGACCCAAATGACTCCGGAAATTAAGAGCTGACTCCGGAACCCTTCCTAATCATTTCAGACCCTCGCAGGAACCAACCCCTATTCCGGATTTTCATTATTTTCGGACTTTTTCACCATTTTAAGGCATTTTGACGTCGAGAATTACACCAAACTTGTATTTTTCCTATCCTAAACCCCTTAGACCCCTATTTTATGCTAAAATTAATTATTTTAAGCATATTCTTCATAAAAACAAATGGTTGGGATTTAGGAAAACCTTATCCTAAATCAAGAAAAGGACAAAAAGATTGACTTTATGATTTAATGAAATTCCTCATTTCCCATGCAAATCACAGTACTCCATGCTTTACCCACCAAATATCCATGCATGGAACACCAGATCTCCATGCATCAAAGATTCCTTTCCTTTTTCCTTATACTCAAAAGCAACGTCAATGAGGGAGTTTAGACTCCACTTTCTCTCTTACATTCCCCATTTTCTCTCAAAGCTCACATTCAAGGCAAGAACAAGGATCTTGCTGGAAGGAATAATATTCTCAATTTCTCCCTAGAGTTGAAAGGTAAATTCCTCCACTCATCCAATATTTTATAATAATTCAAGATGAATCCATATTATTTTATTCATAATAATATGTGATGATCATCCTTAGGAAAACATCCCTCCCAGGGAAGTTCTTCATCTCAGCCAAAGTTTAAGCTTGAGATCTTCACTCCATAACTCCAGACAACTCCTCAACTACCTCAAGGTGAGCTTCATACCCCACCTTCTTCAACGTTTTAATGTTTTTGGGGGAGAGTACAAGTCAAATCTTACCTAAATACTTGAATAATTGCTTATATACGTATGATTGTATGTGTGTGTGTGAAATATTATTAAATTACTATTTTAGTAATATACTCACGGACATAGGATTTCTCAATTTCATAAAGAATAGAGGATACTTTGTGCAAAAGAACCTCCCAACTATTGAGTGTGTCCAACTTAACCCCTTTAGCTATGCTTTCATGTCTAAAGATAAAAGTTATAAAAAGGAACCTTACTAAGTGGACACCATTTCTAGTGATTTTCGAAAATAGAAACTTTGTGCCTATTTTGCAAACTATCAGGGAGTATTTTATAAATATCCAACATAAAAGTTTGCGTCAAGAAAACATACAAGTAGAGCCTTTATGACAGAAATATTTGCATGTCATAAGCTGCTGTCATAAAACCTCTGAGAACACAAGTAATGTTCTATATGTCATAAAACAGAAAATGTATGTCATAACCGACAGTTATAAATTTATATAAATTATAACTTGACACTTTTTCTCTTGACTAAAACAACTCATTTTTCAATAAATGAAAAGGAACGAACACGAGCACCCAGTTAACGAGCACAATCAACGATATGAAACGAGAACGATATTTCTATTCAATAAATATGAGTTTCATTATTTACCTAAAAAATAATGAATCTCTAACGATTGCTCAAAAGATTGTGAATATTCTAGTCAGACAAATCTCAACAGTACCTAAATATAAAAATATTAGTGTACGTCTAAGTCCTATAAGGAGTTATAGCCAGAGTCTCCTGGAGGGAGAGCGGGAATTTGTGTATAGATCTATACGGGGTTGACACCCTGCACCTTCGATGTTCGCTACAGCTAGACAGGCCAGTCTAGGGTGACAGATGTCTTTTCCAAACCGAGGGCGCCTGAGAAACGCCAAAACAGGTACTCCGTCATAATTAGTATGGTTATAACGACTCACTAGAATATGTTATTTTAACTAGAAATTTATTTAAGGAAAAACCTCATAAATAAATTTTGGCACGTTGTGTTGACTGGCCTACACGCGATAGGTGATGGTCCGCATTTGTTGTGTTGACTGTCCTTCTTCATCGCGTAGAAAGTCCACAATAGCCATGTGGATTCTTTCTTCTAACAAGTATAGAGTCGTAATACTGCTATTTTACAAATTAACAGGCATAGGACTCTATAGAAAACGAATTTCTACTATTTCGATAACGATAATCTAGAACTTACAATTATTTTATAGAAGAAAATATAGGATTTTCTGGAGAAAACGATTTTCTACGATTTCGATAACGATAAACTAGAACTTACGAATATTTTATAACAGAAAATATAGAATTTTCTGGAGAAAACAATTTTTTTACGATTTCGATAACGATAAACCAGAACTTACGATTATTTTGTAGCAGAAAATATGGGATTTTCTGGGGAAAACGATTCTTTTACGATTTCGATAACGATAAACTAGAACGCATACACTCAAAGTATACTCGATAAGAGGAACATGATTTTCATCCATATTTCCTTTTTGAAAATAAGGGATTTTTCTTGAGACGGTTGATTGTTACTATTCAAAAGAACTATTCTCGGACACATCTCGCTTTTACAGATCACACTACTTTTCAAAATCACTCCTTATAAGGATGAACAAAAGTAACGACATGCACACATATATCCATGATTTTCAAGGCAAGTCTTCAAACGATTTCATAGAAAATATCTGATTTTCTGAAAGTAAAACGAGAACGATTCTAAACAAGTGTAAACGATTTTATACAAAAATGCTTACGAACTCACCAACTTTTTTGTTGACGCTTTTCAAAACGACTTGTATTCTCAGGGATCTACTAAGCAGGCAACAAGGGACACTGACTCGAGATCCTTTAGCTGTGTTTGAAGTTTTTCTACTTATGTATATTTTGTGTAAATCGAAGAACAAATACAATATGTAAAACAATGTAAGTTTGTTATCTCAATTTATGATGTTTGGATTGCTCTGTTTCATGTATATTCAATTGTTATGATACTGCACAATGAAGTCACCCGCCTCCGGACGTTTCCGCCGTCTGGTTCGGGGGTATGACAGATTGGTATCAGAGCATTGTTTATAGTGAACTGGTATATCTAGCCATGCAAGATATGCAACTATAAATACAATGGTACTAAAACAAACTCTGCCTAAAAGTATACTTTAAGAATATAAGTATTTATAAAAGTATACATAATTACTAACCCAGTATCATAACGAGAAGAAACCACAAGTAACTAAAGGTTGAACACTACAGTCAAACCTGGGCAGTTATGTAATCAAATCTGGGATCAATATAGCCTGATCAACTATATTTATTTGAGATATGACCAACATGTGCTTGGGTGTGATGGTGGTGTTGCAACAAACCTAAAACCTAACAACTATGCGCACAAGAGAACACTAGAATTCGAACATCAAGTTTAAAATACTATAGGAGTATTTTAGGATACTATAAACCCCTCACACCTAAACTATCCCCATATATCTCGAGCCGCGACTCTTGCACAAACGACATAATTGAAATTCCTCACCCAGACTTCTACAAACCTATGACGATGATTTGCGGATGGGGCAAAGAGAGACCAAAAGAAGCCCAAGAGGAAAATCCAGAAATGGATCCTAAGGGATACCCAGAGATAAATTGTGAACGGTAGAATTCCGATTAAGAACCCAACAAGGATAAAAGCGCCAAGGAAACCCCTGATAAGCTTTTCCCAAATGAGAGTACCGAGCCCTTTTACCTTTCTCTTCCCAGACACATAAACATCCCATATAGGTACTCCTGGAATAGACATACCTAGAAACAAAACGACGCCCATGCGAAAACAAGTTGAGCAATTGACTCCTAGCCGGTTCAGGGTGCATCTCCACAAAAGACAATCCGATCCACAATCGATGCGCACCGAACTCCGAGAGCCAACTCCCTCGCGGATCAGATGACCATTTGGGTCAAGAGTAACCCGAATTGACTCCCAGTTTCCAACCCTCCGTCATGGAGTAATGGACACCATATGCAAAACCCAGTGTGCAACAGTGTAAATCCGATCCCCCACAAGTAACAATAACGCCATTCCAAATGACTTACAAAACCCACCAGTAGGACCAGAGAACTATGTAGACCATACACTCCTTAAAAGAGAAAACATGTCATTTGGAGACCACAACTCATAGCAATCAAGGCTAGGACAGCCTTAGCAGTGTAAGGAACACAAAAATGCCACCATTAATATAAGTGGAATGGCTTAGCACTTTGTGCGCCAAAATAGGATCGCCACACTACTCGCTTTAGGTTCATAATGCCTTTAATTGCAACCAGTAGTAGTTAACCAAGAGGAGTACATCCTCCAAGAATCCATATAACCGAATCCGTTAACCATATTGCTATCCATGTACTATTTTGACGGACTTTACATCGGTCAATACATGTTTCCACTATCTACCATAACTGCATCATGGGGATGTAGGTTGAACCGATTAACACCAGTACGTTAGGATTATACGAGTAAACTCACTTGGAACTAACTACAAGTACTCACAAGCCCATTTTTCATGTGCAACAGAGTTATGTCTTCTCATGAAGGCAACCAGTACCCCGACCATGCGTCGGTCCTACGAATAGACTCCGCCACTTTCCAAGCCACTATAACAGCGGCCGTGGTAGCCAAAATGGCACACTTCAATACCAATGACACAAACGAAGTTGGAAACAGTGTCGGTAACTCAACCGTAACAACCAAAGAAACCAACGAAGAACAACTCACCCATGCACTCAAAAACCTAAAGCTAAGAATAAGAAATGAAAGTTCAGGAACGAAAAAGGAGTCAGTTCGACTCAGAGGCTTACTAAAAGGCAACAAGTGGGATCAGCCCCTACCCCTACCAACCCTACTCCTCCCACATCGATAAAACCATACCTTGGGAACCATCCACCCTACAAAAAGTGAAAATAACATCATTGGGAGCCTGTTAGACATTTCGTTGTAAAAGGTGCAACAAGATGGGACACACCTCCCGCTACTGCAGGGCCTCGATTCCACGTGTCACCCCAACCCTCAACGCAGAAGTAAGCCCAGTTTGCCACAAGTGTGACGCAACAGGACATCTCAGGAGAGATTGTCCAATAGAGATGACTAACAAAGGAGTCAACGACTAGACAGGAGTTGACAACAAGAAACCCTACCGAGATTTCTGGTACGTTTCGAACGAGCAACTTTATGTAACAAATTTTCATAGAATGGTCTTGAAAATTGAAAACATAATTGAAAACTATTTCCCCATTCGAGAGAATCCATAAATTGTGGAGAAATTAGAGAACCCTTGATAATGGACCATGAATGGTTCCATATGAACGTTGGTATCGTATATAGTTAGGATTCCATAAACTAAGAACGTGCAACGCCGCATCTTTTTCCTGGCCCTGGTTTGAATGTTGAGTAGGACAGAACCCCAAGTTAATTACCTTTTAAAATCCTAAGTATGTGCGGTCGGGTCACATCCATCTATAGTGGAAAAACTTAGTAGAAGTCGGATTACGAATTCCCTTGACTTATAACAAGCACCCTCGTGTCGCCAAGAACACCTAACAAGCAGAAACAATATAGATCCAATGGTAACAACGAAAACGAAACTAGCAACGATAAGAAAACGAACACTAAAACACCTAACAAGTAGAAACGAGATAGACCCAATGGTAACAATGAAAACGAAACTAGCAATGATAAGAATACGAACACTAGAACACCTAACAAGTAGAAACGAGATAGACCCAAGGTAACAACGAAAACGAAATTGGTAACGATAAGAACATGAAAACTAGAACTCCTAACAAGTAGAAACGAGATAGACCCAATGGTAACAATGAAAACGAAACTAGCAATGATTAGAACACGAACACTAGAACACCTAACAAGTAGAAACGAGATAGACCCAATGGTAACAACGAAAACGAAACTGGCAACGATAAGAACACGAACACTAGAACTCCTAACAAGCAGATACGAGATAGATCCAATGGTAACAACGAAAACAAAACTAGTAATGATAGGAACTTGAACATAAAACACCTGTCATTCCTAAATACCAATACTCCTCAAATCGATGTAATAACAAGGAGTCCGATGTCATCAGTTGACACAGATAGGCTAGATTCTCACCTTCCAAACCTTGAGCTCTGCAAACAGACTTTTGTCTTGTGCAATCGACTAACAAAACTTGTTTAGTCGCTAACGACGAAATCCCTATCAACCAGACGCCTAAGTTCTAGCATAAGAAATACCACGCCCTTCCTTAGCCGAATCAAAGATTAAAAATCAGGGAGAAAAGGGCATAAAAAGGGATCCAAAAAGCTTCCAACATTCCTCCAGAGATTCCCAAAATCTCTTAGAAAACCTCAACCATGTGTTAAGCAGAGGTAGAATCACCTCGACTCCTAGAATCACCTCAATGACCTAACACCCGACACCACTTAGCACAGTCAAAAGAACGAATAGTGTATGATCATAAGATCAACATATTATGTAAAGGAAGCATTAGACCCAGTCCCTAAACGCAGGGGAATCTGTCTAACTCATAAGGGGAGAAAAACAAAATCGCCATAGGCACCACCGGCTACGATTAAGCCAAACAAAACCCATACTCAAGGATCGATACTCCCTACCCGAATTGGAGACATGATTAATCAACAGCAAGGAACTGTCCGAGGCTGACCTACAATTAGTTGGAAAGACCCTAGGGAGAAAACTCCCAAGATAATCTAAGACTCATAAGGTTAACTACATCACGCAAACTCAACCTTGGTGACCATAGTACCAACTCTTAAGACTTAGAAAACTCTACTTCGAGGACACCAGGATCCCGATTCCTAAAATACCATTCAAAAGGTCTCGCCAAGAAAGGGCCCGGTAACTCATAGTCTCCGATTAACCAAAGACCCATGTTAGGATACTTCTCCTTCCATGTGTTCAACACTCACAAGTGTCAGACCACCGAAACTCTAGAAAATTTCACCTGTCGAGGTCAAGGTAAACACGAACCCACACCCTGAAGAGAAGCATGTGTAGTGGACATTGACAAAGTTGGATGCCCACTTGCTTCTAATCGGGTATTCATATGACAACAACTACCACTCTAGCATAGGAGCTGCACCCCTCGAGGCCCTGTGTGGCCAGAGGTGCAGATCATCCTCTATTAGGCTGAGATGGGAGATACCCAGCCGACAAGATGACAAACTCCCAATAGCACACTCACTAGACCCGAGATTATTCGATAAACAGCGAAAATGATGGTTCAAACCCGAACACGACCCCAACTATAGTAACGCCAATGAAAGAGCTATGCTGATAACATCATAAAACCTTGAAGTCCCAAGTAGGGAATCGGGGTATTAATTTAAGAACTCCCCTCGGGGAAGGGTAACTCGAATCAAAAGGGAAAAGTGAACTAAACTCCCGATGCACCAGACCATTCGAGATCCTCGCACAGATCGGCCGGTAGCCTAACAACTCCAATTACCCTCCGAGTTTAGTAATGCACACCCTGCAGTCCATGTATCGAACCTATAAAGTGTCTCTCGGACAACCCTCCCAGTCCCACCAGACAAGACTAAGGCGAACTAGAACCTCCTAATCATTGATCCGCCTATAGAGACAATGAGCGAGAAAGTTAAGAACACCAAACAAAGCCGCATCCGGATGGTGAAGGTTCAAGGGAACACTAGGCGTGAGCTGGTATCCATCTGGGAACATAAGAACCAAATAACTCGAAAGTACCCTCACCTATTTTCGCATTCATAACCCTACCCTTCGAAAGAATTTCAGGACGAAATTCCCTCTAACAGGAGGACGATGTCACAACTAGCACTTTTGGCTAGGAAATTCTATCCTCAGGTAAGTAAAGTCTATTGTGAGATTGTGCAAACACTCCTAAGTGTTCAATATGAGTTCCTAAGGAGCCATATAGTGTTAGATTGCAAATCTCTCCAAGAATAGTGAATCTCTCCCAAATCTCTCTAAGTATGTGAAATCTATCCAAGAATAGTGAATCTTTCCCAAATCTCTCCAAGTATGTGAAATCTCTCCTAAATCTCTCCAAAAATAGTGAATCTCTCTCCCAAATCTCTCCAAGTATGTGAAATCTCTCCCAAATATCTCAAAGAATAGTGAATCTCTCCCAAATCTCTCCAAGTATGTGAAATCTCTCCCAAATATCTCCAAGAATAGTGAATCTCTCCCATATCTCTCTAAGTATGCGAAATCTCTCCAAGAATAGTGAATATATCCCAAATCTCTCTAAGTATGTGAAATCTCTCCCAAATCTCTCCAAGTATGTGAAATCTCTCCCAAATCTCTCCACGTATCTCAAATCTCCCTAAATACCTTCCTTAGTCGAAAACAGCTCAAAACCGGAAGAGGAAACCCCAAAAGGACACTCTTGGTCCGGAACCCTCTTGGTCCGGACTCCTCTTGGTCCTGAACCTCTTGATCCGGAACCCTCTTGGGACTGACGCACTGCATAGATAGTCTACAACTTGCCTCTGCAACCACATGTCATGAAAGCTAACTCCATTTCGGAGATCCAATCCATAACTCCGATCGGATCCTCCTTTCCATTGAAGGTCGATGGTTTGCTAGTTAGAAAGTCCTTGTACTTGCATCCCATTCCATCATTCCTTCCACCATGGTTGTCTTGCCTAACTATCGGTGGGTTGGCTTGACCAACAGACCCACTGAAGTTTCCACCTTCCGAGTGCCCTTCATTTAATTCAGGCTCCTCCACACAGATTGATAGTTCTTCACGATTCTGTTGAAGCAACCGTCTAGTTTCATCCATCTGACGATCCAACATCGTCTGAATCATCATTTGCACACCAGCCATGGTTATTGGCTCAGGTGCTGCTGCTACCACAGGTACTTGTTCAATCACTGGTGGTTGATTCCTGTTTTCGTCAGCATTTCCAACTCCACTTCTTGTTCTCACCATTTTGATCTACACATCGAATAAGGTGAAATTAGATCCTCAATCACGATAGATATTCAAATCTTCCTTATCACTCCGAAACGTTTACATGCTAGTTCTAATATCGTAGACGCACGCTTAGAATCCTACACACATAATGTTTCTAGATCCGGTCGGCAACAGACCATAGATCCGAACAAATAATATCATATATGGCAACATATAACATTTAGCACATAAAAGCATTTTAGGCAAATTTCCTAAAATAAACCAGTGCTCGTGTCTAATACATAACAGACACACATCTCAAAATTTCACTTAGCATTCTAAGTTTAAGTCTAGAAATCCTACAAATTCCTAGTTCGCTTAAACTAATGCTCTGATACCAACTGTGACATCCCCAAAATCTCGGCCAGAAAAGACCGATTTTCATTTATGCTTTTAAAATGTTTTCAGAGTAAATCCTTTTGATTTGAAAGAGTTGCGGAGTTTGTTCCCAAAAACAAAACATGATAAAACAATGTTTACCAAAGCATTTCATAAAAGAAATGTATTTTTCATTATATAATCAAAACTCGGGGTGTCATGTTCCGATACAGGCCAATAAGCATAAACGATAACATTACAAGTCATTCAACAAATATATACATATACAGACTTGTAAACAAAACAACTTGATGGTTCATCCATCTTATGCCCTCGCGCCACTTCCTATAATACAAATAAAACTGAGTGGGTCAGGCTTGGGAGCCTGGTGAGCATATAGGGTTTTCAACCCACAATAAATAATCATATTTAATTTCCACCAACCAACAATAACCCAATTACCCATTCCCGTTATTCTCACTTTATGTCCCTAAAATAACTAACACAAGGGACCTAGTCTAAGAATATTTCATCGGGGCGACAACACATGCTTCGGGGGTTCCTCAGCAATATAAGTCAAATAAGGCAACCATGAGGGGGATGGAGTACAGCGAATGAACACCCAAGTTCATTAACACCTATAGGTGGCGAACCTGCTAATGTTTCCACAAGACTATCTAGAAAAGTATGTGGTCGTCATCTAAACTCCGCTATATGACTAAATCAAACAACAACGAGGCCTCTCATCTGTTTATTACACACCAACTATCTACCCATGTTCTACCCAACATAATAGTAGATAAAAATATACATTTTTATACATAGATAAAAAAACCTCTATAGCATGCTTTAATCAACACATATTTCACATAACAGATGAGGCACACACACATATAACACATATCTCATAGAGAATAAATCATATCTATGAGTTAGAAGAAAGTGAATACACATTCACACATATAAACAACAATATACTTAATACACTCAAACCATACTTGTATTATTATCGTGTTTATGAAAGGTAGTATACACTCATTTGATCAGAAGATGATCAGACAGCACTACGACTTGCAGAAGTAGTAATCCTCAGCAGATCTGGAAGATCTTCACAAAAATCGAACTTCTCGTGGGCCGAGCTTCGGCTCGGGAACCGCACTTCTCGGGATCTTCGGGATCTCGGGACTTGCCTCGGGGCTCGAGAATAATATCGGGGCTTCGGGGTATTTCTGGCACGCAAAACGATGCAAAACGGGAGAGAGAAGAGAGAAAATAAACAAAAGAACCGACTGCCCTCGCATCCTATTTATAGGAGGCTGGAGCCTCGGAGTACGCGGGGCGTACTGATCTGAAAAACGTCACTGCTTACGCATCCGAAGCCACTTGCTCCGAGTGTCGACATCTTCGGTGTACGCGGGGCGTACTTCGGATCGGATTTCTGACTCCCCTTCGGATAATACCGGATTTTCCAATTAAAATTAAATACAAATTATTTAATATACTTCGGAAATTCATATCTTCTTCATACGAACTTCTTTTTCGACGTTCTTTATATCCACGCGAAGGTGAGACTACGCTCTACAACTTTCGTTTAGACTCCGTCGGCAAATTTTGACTTTATTTTTATTATTTATTTTTAATAGGCCGCGACAGTAAAACTTCGTTATAAATTCATAACTTCTTCGTTTGACGTCCGTGTCGCCTAACTTTTTATCGCTTTGATACCAAAAACGAGACCTTCGATCCTCGTTTAGATTGCTTCGGCTAAAAAGCGCTCGATCTCAAATCGAGTATTTCGGGCTGCACACCGCTAAGTCAAAACTTCAATAAATCATAACTTCTCATACGAAGTCAGATTTGGGCGTTCTATATATATTCAGAAACCTCGTTTCAACTACTACAACATTATTCAAAGATATCAAGTTTATTTTACACTTTAATTTTGACGCTTATTTTTATTCTTAATTAATCAAACCACATAATTAAGCAATTAAGCACAAAACACATAATACTCAAATAATACACTTCTATTATTTCAAAATGGGTTACAAAGGTTAACCTAGACTATTAAATTGCTAAAAATGGCAAGCCCGGAAACACAGACATTACATATAATGAACAATATTATGAAATATTATATTTGAGTATTGAGTTCTGACAAATAGTTTTTACTTTAATTGAAGTAAAACTATGTTTAGAATCATTCAGAATGTTTTGGAAGTCTTATGAGATTCCGAACAAAAGTCAAATATTGAAATTTAATGAAAATATAAAATTCGAAATAAGTATAATTTTATTATTGAAAGTTGTAAAGAATCTCGTTAGAAACATTTAGGCGAAAACCCCATTGAAATCCGAGTTATAACGAAGAAGTTATGACTAATCGAAGATCCACGACAAAACCGACAAACACTATTTAGCGTAAAAAGTAAGTTTTTGATAAACTATTTTTTAGTCTTACTGATCTAAATGAAAGTCGTAGTACTCGTTAAATCGAGAATTTTCATAAAAAGAACGCCCAAATTTGACTTTGTATGAGGAAGTTATAATTTTTCTAAGTTTCGGTATAGTAGTAGACATCTAAAAACTTGAAATAAAGATCGAATGATTTTTAGTTGACGCAACCTAAACGAGAATCGAAAGTCATATCAATAGTAGCATAACGGTAAAAAGACAGATGAAAACGGATATCGGATGAAGAAGTTATGAAATTTTAACGTATTTTCGTGTCTCGGTCTGTTAAAAATAATAATATTAAAAATAAACTCAAAATTAGCAGACAGAGTCTAAACGAAAGTTGCACAGCATAATTTCACCTATGCGTGCATATAAAGAACATCAAAAAAGGAGCTTGTATGCGAAAGTTATGGATTTTTGAAGTTCGGGACACTAAATTCGAGAAAATCACTAAAACCAAGGAATTTCGCATGGCCAGGGTTCGACCACGTCACCCTCGCAAGCAGGTGCCCCGTGTGTGACCCGTGTCGCACCCTCCTCGCACCGAAGGCTTGATCCAATAAGTATTCGACGCGTGTCTTCCACTTGTCTCGGTCTCGGACGCGCCACCTGCCTTCGCTGCTGCCACGTGCTTTCCCCCTTCCCTCCGGATCCTCGCCTCGCACCCTATATAAAGGGTGATGCGAGACCTCCCGGGTAAGTTTGGAAAATTCACATGTTTCTCACCTCAATTCATATTTTTACCATTCCAATTTCCCTCGAAGCCTCTGGATCATACCCAACACTCGAAATACATTCCGAAGTACCTGAGAAATTTATCTTTTTGGTTTGAAGCTCAACCCTCGTAAGGTCCGATTTTCAAGAAAGCTCCCGATTTTCATCAAAGAAAGTTAATTATAGTAACGAAGTGCTGCCCAAATTACTATTTTAACCTCTAGTTAATTCACGGTGAGCTCAATATATAGGAACAATTGTATGTTATGTGTTATATGTGCTATGTGCTTTTCTGTATTATTATCTCGTGTTATTATTTCATGCTATTATGGTAGCAAAAGTTGTACCTTTGACCATGTGATCAGTGAAAGGACTTAGATTCACGATGGTATTGGTATGTAGCCTCTGGCCGTGTAGAGCATGCCTTGTAAGAGAATGACTTCTACTCCTATGGAATTGGCAGATGGTTAGATAGGGTTGAGAGCCTGAAATCTACCAAAATGTTTAAATCAGAAAGTGTATGTCTTCTGTGCCATTTGGGCTGAAGCTTTATTGATGTAATCAAGTATTGAAATTGTTAGGTCACATTGATCGTATATCTTTAAATCAAATCATTGATTGATATGGAAAGCTTGTCACATGATTCACATATGCCTTTGTTGTTCCTTGTTCCTCTTTGCTTCTGCCATATTGAAGTATATATATGGCATAACGTTATATTGTATCTAGTATTGAACTCATTAAGCGTCACCGCTTATCCCTCTCAGTGTTTAACTATTATAGGTAATAAGGATCCAGTATAGTCATATACTGATTGAAGATTTTGAATAGTTTAAAACTATTATTTTTGTATTTAGTAATCATGTATGTATAAATTATAGTATCCTAGGAAGTAATGTAATATATAAAACTTTGTAATAGTCAGTTTGTATCCAGTCTTATGTAACCAAATTATCAATGTAAAATATTATTTATGAATATGCAAGTAGCATGTTTTAGAGTAATATGATGTAGCTCAATTTTAGAGAGGGGTTCTCTCATTTGAAAGTGTGGGTCTTTCAATCATGGTATCAGAGCAGTAGTTTAAGTGAACTAAATTCCACGGATTGGTATTTAGACTTAAACCGTCAGAAGCTCAATATATGAAAGAATTCATTGTAATTATATGGATACAAACCTTAGGAAAGACTTAAGTAAAGTGTGAGGTAATGATAAACCCTAATATTATAAAATATAATGTTACTCCATATTACAGAGCAATGGCTGAACATGTGAGTAGCCATACACTAGAGGTGGGTGGAGATCCTCAACCTGATGAAGTAAATACTCCAGTATCTCCTTGTGAGGAGTGACTATTGGGTAAACTTACTGGTGTTATTCAGCAAACACTCGAAGAACACAAAAAGAATGGAGATAAAGGAAAAGAGAAAGTCATTGGAGAATCTTCAAAAGGAGAGACAAGACATCCTTCATTCAAAACTTTCAAGAGTAGTGGTGCTACAGAGTTTTTTGGTGTCCTTATATCCATAGTTGTTCTAACTTAGATTCAGAACACAGAGAAAGTATTTCGTATCTCTCATGTGGATAATGAAGATAAGGCTAATTATGCATCTGCTATGCTCGTCAGAGAAGCCTTGGTATGGTGGGAAGCAATATATGAAGCTCTCAATGAGTATGACCAAGAGAACTTATCTTGGGAAATGTTTAGAACTCGCTTCTTAGGAAAGTATTGTCCTCTAGACATGTGGAGAAGATTGGAGAAAGAATTCCTCGAGCTTAAAGAGGGAGGAATGACTTTGATTGATTATGAAACTCAATTCAATCAAAAAGCACAGTTTGCTACAAAGTATATTCCAACTGAAGACAATAAAATTCAGTTATTCCTGGATGGACTACGATATGAAATCTGTGATTTCATGGGTAATCGGGATGTTCTATCATTTGATAAAGCTGTTGAGTATGCTCGAAAGGGTGAGCATGACTTAGAAACATGTGGTGCCACTCTTTCTGTTTCGAAGCATCCATCTAATGATCGAATTGCTCCTGTGTCCTCTATTCCACCGACTCAATCTATTCGAACTGATCCTGTTAAACAAGTGTAAACTCATAATACCCCTCGTGGCTGCGGTAGGTCACAATCTTTTTCTCTTCAATCGCCATCGTGTTTAAATTGTGGAAAGAATCATCCGGGGCAATGCAGATTAGAAAAAGGACCAGTGGTCTGTTATGGATGTGGAGAAGTAGGCCACATGAAGTCTGTTTGTCCGATGAAGAATGTTACATGTTTTTCTTGTGGTGTTGCTGGCCACAGGAAGCATTTTTGCCCTACTCTTACTAGTCAAATAACGGGAAGTCAAGCTTCTGTTCAACAACCGGCGAGAAGTCAAGCTCCTGTTCAATAATCAAAGGGTACTCCAACTAAAAAGGAGAAGGTGCCAAAATCTAAAGGTCATGCATTTTAGATTACCATAGAGGAGGCCTATGAAGACCCGAATGTTGTGACTGGTACATTTCTAGTCAACTCTAGACCTGCTCATATCTTATTTGATTCTGGAGCCTCATATTCTTTTGTGTCTCATGAATTTGCGCATTCCTTTCAAATTGCTTGCTATGCACTCGCGCAACCATTTCATGTAAATACTGCGGGAAGTATATCAATACTTGCTGATAAAGTCTTTAGGGATTGTGTGATAGAAATTGAAGGCTATAATATTCTTGCTAACCTGATTCCTATCTCCTTACCTAACTTTGATATTCTTCTCGGCATGGATTGGTTGTCAAAGAACCGGGCAGAACTCTTGTGCTATGAAAATATAGTACGTATTCCCATGGAAGGGGAGAATCCTATTTATGTCTACTGTGAACAAAGAATCTTAAAAATAATCTCTTCCCTAAAAGCTCGTAAATTCATATCGAAGGGGTGTTCAATCTATCTAGCCTATACAATTGATATCTCAAAAGAGGAGAAGAAAACGATAAATGATGTTCCCGTTGTTAATAAATATCCTGATGTTTTTCCCAAAGAAGTGTCTGGACTTCCTCCGGACAGGCAAGTAGAATTCGAATTGACCTTGTGCCTGGTGCTGCTCCGATTACAAAAACTCCTTATCGTCTTGCGCCAGCCGAAATGAAAGAAATGATGATTCAACTGTAGGAATTACTTGAAAAAGGCTTTATTCGACCGAGTACCTCTCCTTGGGGTGCTCCAATGTTGTTTGTCAAGAAGAAAGACGGTTCGATGCGAATGTGTATTGATTACCATGAGCTAAATAAGTTAACTATCAAAAACATGTAACCACTACCTCGCATTGACAATTTGTTTGATCAACTTCAGGGTATTAGTTTATTTCTTGAAGATTGATTTGAGATTTGGCTATCATTAGTTGAAAGTACACGAGCAGGATGTACCGAAGACTGCTTTTCGCACTCGTCATGGGCATTTCGAATTCCTTGTCATGCCATTCGGTTTTTCAAATGCTCCTATTGTATTCATGGATATCATGAATCGCGTGTGTCGTCCAATGCTCGATAAATCTGTCATCGTATTCATTGTTGATATTCTAATTTATTCCAAGTCTGAAACTGATCATGCCATTCATATTCATAAGGTATTAGAACTTCTTCAAAAGGAGAAACTATATGCTAAATTCTCGAAATGTGAATTTTGGCTTCGCCAAGTTCAGTTTCTCGGCCATGTGATTTCTGGTGACGGTGTATCCGTAGATCCTACCAAAATCGAAGCCATTCAGAATTGGGAAGTGCCTCGCAATGTTTCTGAAATTCGTAGTTTCTTGGGTCTCGTAGGATATTACTGGAGATTCATTAAATACTTTTCTCATATAGTCGTTCCTCTCACGAGTCTTACACGGATGGAAGTGAAGTTCGAATGGAGTGAAGCCCAAGAAAAATCATTCTCAACTTTAAAAGATCTTTTGACTCATGCTCCAATCTTATCACTCCCAGAAGGTTATAATGATTTCTCCGTATATAGCGATGCTTCAAGATTGGGACTCAGTTGTGTGTTGATGCAACATGGTAAAGTGATAGCCTATACCTCAAGACAACTGAAAGATTATGAAAAGAATTATCCGACTCATATTCTCAAACTCGCAACAGTGGTATTTGCCCTAAAACTTTGGAGGCACTATCTTTTTGGTACAAAATGGCAATTTTTTACCGACCACAAAAGTCTCAACTATATATTAAATCAGCAAACTCTGAATATGAGACAACAATGAGCCATGGAGTTGATCAAAGATTATGACTGTGAAATCCTGTACCATCTTGGAAAGGCCATTGTAGTTGCCGATGTACTTGGTAGGAAAGTTTATCGTTATAGTATGTGTTATACTATTACTCACACTAAAGTAAAGTTCACTATTCTTGATGAATTAGAGAAATGGCAAGTGGAGGCCCAAAAGCCAGAAAATGTGAAGAAAGAAGGGATGGTACATTATGCTAATGTATTACTTGATGATCCATGAGGATTAAAGGTATTTAAGAATCGACTATGGATTCCAAAGATTGGTGGATTAAGATAGAAGATTTTAGATGAAGCTCATAAGTCTAAGCTGTTTATACATCCTGGTACAAGTAAAATGTACTATGATGTACGAGCTGATTATTGGTGGCCTGGATTAAAGAGAGACATTGGAAGATACGTACTGGAATGTCTTGTATGCTTACAAGTCAAAGCAGAGCACCAAAAGCCTTACGGAACTCCAGAAAGTCTTAGTGTTCCTGTATGGAAATGGAAAGAGTTGTCCATGGATTTTATTACCAAATTGCCAAAGACTGCTAGACAACATGATAACATTTGGGTATTTGTCGACCACCTAACTAAGAGTGCATATTTTCTCGCCATTCATGAAACGACTCCAATAGAGAAATACGCACAAGTATATGATGCATGTTAGCCTAGGGTTTTTCCTGATTATATGATGCCTGATAGGCTAGGGATCTTTAGGAATTGCATGATAGAATTGCCTGATTATATGAAGCCTGATAGCCTAGGATTTTTCCTTATATGAAATTGACATCGTTACTATAGTTGCTTTGTGTATGCATCATAGTTGTACATAACTGAGATTCTATAGCCTGAGAGTGTTTGGTTTTGCCTTATTTCCTTTTCTTGTTTGATGAAGGGAATAGGGTTGAATCAGGTATTCGATGTTCTATAGGGTCTAGTGTTATGTATGATTAGCATACACAAGTGCTACAGGGTTGGTGGAAGTTTCAAGGATGAGTTATATGGGGTCAATCGGCCAGTTTCGTAACGATTAGCCTTCTTCTAGGAAGTAAGGATTGAGTGAATGCATATGCTACTATGTTTTTATGGTTGTTGTGATGATCCTATGAGACAAATATTGGTATGGGTGGAAGTTAGTATGGGCCCATACTACTAGAAGCACAGGACCTGTACGCGTAGCAGGGAAGTCACAACCCATAGGGCTTTGTTGGAGGTTGGTTCCCCTGTTATCATATGCGTTTTATCTGATATCTCCCTGGTTTATTTTCAGTATAGTGATGACGAGACGATTTGAGGCAGGATCCATATCGAGATCAGGAGCTGGTGGCCAAGATAGGCCAACTTTGATTGAGGAGTGGGTGAGGGAGATCATGCAGGAGGAGGTTGTTTCCCTCTTTAGGGCACAGTTACTAGAGACGATTTGAGGCAGGATTTGACGAGACGATTTGAGGCAGGATCCTTATCTGTTATCAACTAATTGATGTTTCCCACGAGTATTGAGACCGGTGCAATCGATGGCCTTCCCAAGGTATTGAGCCCAACTAACAAGACTCTTTCCTAACCCGAGGAAAGATGGACCTTCCGTTTCGAGCGTAAAACCTCATTTGGCCTTTTCGAAGTCTGAAATCTATAGTGGTATATCTGCTCGACAAACTACCCATGCATAACCAATTGTAGAATACTTAGACTTGACAGAAGGATTAGATAATCCTTCGAGTAGCAGATTCGTCCATGAAATGGTTAGACTCAGACGAGAGCTACGCAACAGGGTCAAATCAATTACCATGAGAATATTAAATCCCATTGCAAGTGACATGGCACTTCGATCAGCAAGCTACTCCATACACAAGAATCTTCTTATCACTACTTTTTCCCAAACATCATGTTGCCTCTTATCCACTCTCCGAATGAACCGAGACCTCCCAGGTCCCTAAGTTATCTACCAACTATCTGGAATATCGGATTCCCACCCGGTTGCAGAATGAACGAACACCCTCTCAGTCGCTCCCAACGACTTCGGAAGAAAACTTTGGCTACCGAATACTACCCTATCTACATTGCCACTCTTGGCTCCATACATCATGGAATCCCCGATTCTATACCTCGACCCAACGGTCTCTGCCAGGTCCCACCTACATTGTTGTAAGCACACGAACCTCACCCACGGGTCTCACCTAAACCATACTACAGAGCGATCTTACCCACCGGTCTCACCTATCTAGGGCTACACAGGTCCAATTCCACCTTAAATCCCATCGACCTATCCTTTCCAGATCCCGATCACGCTGTGGTCTTTCCATGATCCTACAAACTAACCCACACTGGCCAATATTGTCTAACTAAATCATTGAATGTTACGGATTATTCTGGAGTCTAATAACACGTTCTCATACTATCTAATCACGCGAAGAATGCTACAGATATCTCGCAACCTTACAACACTTTCCACATTGTCTCAACCGCTGATTACCAATCCGAGTAGAATCCTGACTGAACTCACGTCCTGAAGGGAATTCCTAACCTGATTCCCCAACCCCAACTATCAAGCATCAAGAGGACGCGATCCTAGTGTTTAGGAAGTTTCCCAACTCCCAACTCATACACTCCTCAGTCCAAACAGCCACTGGGACTGCCTTCCTCTCTAGTGGTTAAACGAAGCTTGTTCTATTTTCGCACCGACTTTTGAACCTTAATACCTGAACAATTCTTGCCTACTTTGATTCAACTAACATCTTAAAGCCCACAAGAATAGATGGATTCCCAATCCTTCTTACCATCCAATGATCAATCTGCCGGAAACCAAAGCTTACCACTGCTAGTGTTCCAAAAATAACCAACACTAAAGCAGTGCAACTCTTGAAGACTAACGGAACACCTACCGAGTTCCAATCATACTTGCTACCGTTACCGCATCCTGGGAACCCACTATATAAGGAGATGACCTCACACTACTACTTTAAGATTCATGGTATGCAGTTGGCATATAATCCCAAACATAAGTAGAAATTATAAATCCAAGATACACTTACTCATACCGATGAAAGACAATAGCGATAAGTGCATAAATAAAGACTAGTAGAAAAGGAAAAAGATACACACCTACAACATCAGAAGATGCTCATGCCTCTTCTGTAGTCAGGTGGAAAGCCCTGCTCCTCGCCGTAGGCGCCTCTACCGGGCCCTGACGGCTGTCGCAGGGGCAGGTGCCATCACTTGTCCCACCGCAGCCAAACTCGAACATTAGGCCTTCTTGTGGTCCCTCTGAATGCAGTGAAAACAGACCAGGTCTGATCCCTAGGTAGTGGTAGCAGTACTATCCCTGCTATAATGACCGATCCGACCACACTTGAAGAAGCCATAATCACCACCACTACCACTGCTACACATCACCCTCATGTGTCCTGCCGCACTTGCCACAACGGCTACGGTCTTGATGATCCCTCAATATGGAATCCAAGACCTTGGGCCTCTTGCTTTATCCTGCAGATGTCTAAACCTTTTCTGGCTGCCTCTTCCTCTCTGCCTGTGACATCCCCATTTTCAAGGCCAAAAAAGACCAATTTAATTTATGCTTTTAAAATAAAATCAGAGTAATCCTTTGATTAAAAGAGTTATGGAATTTGTTCCCAAAACACAATATGATAAAATAAATTTTATCAAAGGATTTCTTAAAGAAATGTATTCTCATTATCTAACAAGACTCGGGATGTCATGTTCCAATACATACCAAAAACATAAACATTACAAAATAGACCATACAACAGTTATTTACAACTACTGATCTATAATCCAAAATATCTTGATAAGACATCCAACTTATGCTCTGGTGCCACTACCTGTAATACAAAGAAAAACTGAATGGGTCAGGCTTGGGAGCCTGGTGAGCATATAGGGTTTTCAACACACAAATAATAAATTTATTATGTTTAAACATTAAACAATCAACCAAATTTCCCATCCCCATTATCTTCTTTATTCTTAAAGATCTCAAGAATCATCTATCCTTTACTCATTCATTTCTAAGGGCTATCATAAGGAATAGCCACAAAGTCCATCTGTGCCTATGGTGCAGCTGCCTATGTTATTTATTAGGCACAGCTGCCAATAACATCATTTATTCTCTAATTGGTATCGTTGCCAATATTATTTATTAGGCGCAGCTGCCAACAATATCATTTATTCTCTAATTGGCACAGTTGCCAATATTATTTATTAGGCGCAGATGCCAATGTTATTTATTAGGCGCAACTTCCAATAACATCTATATCATCTTTCATCCCTCATTCTTTATCTACCCATGTTTTACCCAACATATTTGTAGATATAAAATACATATACAGTTTAAAACCTGTATAAAACATTCATACATCATCCATCTCAAATAAGCAAACAACATATATACACATAGCACGTATTTTATATAAAATAATTCATATCTATGTGTAAGATGAAAGTTACTATATGTCACACCCCCAAACCTAAACGGCGGAAACGTTCGGGGGCGGATGACTTCATGTGGTAACGTAACAATTGAATACATAGTAAAGAAAGCAATACAACCATCATATATATAATTGAAAGTTTACGTTTTTCAAAAAGTTACATGTTCAAAACCAATTACAATATGATGTCAAAATATGAGATTAAACTGGCGCCGCAACATCCCTTCATCAAAAGCATAATGATACCTGAAATTACTATTTCCCTGGGACATACAAGTAATTTTGAAAGAGTAGATCATCATTTAAGCTGGTGAGTTTCATAAGTATTTAAATGACAATGTTTGTATAAAATGAAATGTTTTGGTCCTTGGTTGTGTTGTGTTTAGAAAATCCTATAGTTTCTACTAGTATAAAAGTAGCCTTCTCTCAAGACCAATGTTGGTTTCTAAAATGTATGTAAGTGTAAAATAACCAATGTGTTTGAAAACCTTGTAAATCAATGCATTTTGAATACCCCATGTGAGTTTTATAACCATACTATTGACTCGGAATGCCTATACACAACGTTCTTCAGGCGTTGGAATGTTATGACGTTTGTCACCCCAAATGGTGGACTGTAGCTAACAGTCAGGGCGCGGGTTGTCAAGCCCGTATAGATCTATACACAAACACCATGCTCCCCCTCTAAGGGATTCTGGTATATAATACAGGACTTGAAATGTGTACTCGAACGTACGTGAAGTTTATGTCTCACAAAATCGTGGTATAAAAACAGATTTACGTGTTAAAATGTTCGTTTGTTCTTGTATATGAAAGGGACTTCTTGAAAATCATGTTTCTAGTATGTAAAAGTTAGCAATATCCTCGTAAAACTATACCTATTATAGTTTTCTAAAAGTGTGACTTGTTTTTTTAGAAAAAGCCTAGAAAAGGAATCACATTTTATAACTATATAGATTTTTGCAGAGCCTAAGGTAGGCAAGTATACATATAATCTAAGAAAATGTTTAGTTTATACATGCATTAAAACAATTTATATTTTTAAAGATAGGATTCTATTGTAATATATTTTGTATACGAGAGTTCCCTATAAAGTTTATAAATCACATATGATTCTACTTAATAAAAGTGTATAAAAATCTTTATATATAACACCCGATAGTAGTCGTGTGTTTTACTTGTAATTCCCCCCTTAGAAAGCATATAAAAGCATTTAGAATATTTAAAAAAAAAAGTTAATTAAGGGGTATGAACTCACTTGAAAGTTTGAAGATAGCGATATGGAAAACCGGGCAGAGTTTCGTCTTGGGAAACGGATTTTTCTCGGGATTCTCGGGAATCTCGGGAGTAAAATCGACCCTCGGGACTTGAGCAAAAAGACCAGAGCTTCGGGGTAGTGTGGGCACGGAAAACGAGGAAAAACGCAAGAAAATAGAGAGAGTGAGCAAAATTTACGGGAACCCTCGCATTTCTATTTATAGAGGGCTGAACCGCCTCGGTACGCGGGGCGTACGCTCGTACGCAGCGCGTACTCGTACGTCATGCATGACCGAGTCCTCGACTTCCTCGGCTTCGGATGGGACGGAAAGGGGATAGCTTCGCATAGGGGCGACGTGGACGGACCGAGACCAAGGCCCTTGCGTACGCGGGGCGTACGAGGTTACGCGACGCGTAACTCGGATGAGGACGCTGACTCCTCCTTCGGATATTACCGGATTTTGAATTAAATTTATATATAATTTATTTAATAAACTTCAAAAAATCATATCTTCTTCATACGAACTCCGTTTTCGATGGTCTTTATATCCACGCGTAGGTGAGAATACACTCTACAACTTTCATTTAGACTCCGTTGGCAAATTCCGAAATTATTTTTATTATTTATTTAAAAAAAATGACGTGATTAAGGAATTTCTTTAAAAATTCATAACTTCTTTATCTGACGTCGGTTTTTGCCAGACTTTTCACCGCTGAAATACCATTGTCGAGACCTTCGATTCTCATTTAGGTCATTCCGGCCAAAAGTCGCTCGATCTCCGATTCGAGTTTTTAGCTGTCTGCTGCTAAGCCGAACTTGGAAAAATCTTAACTTCAATATACGAAGCCGGATTTGGGCATTCTTTTTACGTACGATCCCGGTTTAATGATATTAAACATAGTAGGTAGTTAAATAGAAACTTTTTGGACATTTTATTATCAAAGTTAATTTCTTTAACTCAAAAGTGGTTACAATACTTGACTTATTAGGCCATTACAAAGAGTTGAAATATCGGGTTGTCACATCATCCCCCCGTTAGAGGGAATTTCGTCCCGAAATTTAAAGTAGTAAAGATACTAGTGAACATGAAAGAGATGAGGGTACTTTTGTTTCATCTGATGTTCGCGTTCCCATGTGAATTCAGGTCCCCACTTGGCGTTCCAGCGAACCTTCACGATGGGTATGCGACTTTGTTTTGTTTGCTTGACCTCTCGGTCCATGATTTCTACAGGTTCTTCCACAAAGTTGAGGCTCTCGTTGATCTCAATCTCGTCGAGTGGAATAACAAGAGTCTCATCGGACAGACACTTTTTCAAGTTCGAGACGTGGAAGGTTGGATGTATGTTACTAAGTTCACGCAGTAGGTTAAGCTTGTAAGCCACATGGCCGATTCTGGCAAGAATCTCGAAAGGCCCTATGTATCTTGGATTTAGTTTCCCACGCTTTCCAAAGCGTATTAAACCCTTCCACGGTGAGACCTTTAATAAAACGTGGTCTCCTACCTGGAATTCCAAAGGTTTCCTCCTTTGGTCAGCGTAGCTTTTCTGTCGGTCTCTTGAGGCTTTCAATCGCTCACGAATCTGAACGATCTTCTCTGTCGTTTCTCTTATGATTTCCGGACCGATGAGAGTGCTTTCAGGAACTCTTCCTCTAGCTAACTGGGTATCGCCAACTTCAGTCCAACATAGAGGGGATCTGCGCTTTCGACCATAGAGGGCTTCAAACGGAGCAGCCTTTATGCTTGTATGATAACTATTGTTGTATGAAAATTTGACAAGGGGTAAATGGATATCCCATGCCTTTCCAAAGTCAATCACACAGGCTCTTAGCATATCTTCTAAAGTTTGTATCGTTCTCTCACTTTGCCCGTCTGTTTGTGGGTGGTAGGCTGTACTCATATCTAGCCTAGTCCCTAGGGAACTTTGTAGTGACTGCCAGAATCTTGAAGTGAATCTACTATCTCTATCGGAGATAATGGATATCGGAACACCATGCAGTCGCACTACTTCCCTTAAGTAAGTTCTTGTAAGCTTTTCCATTTTGTCAGTCTCCTTGATGGGTAGGAAATGTGCGGATTTGGTTAATCTGTCAACGATGAACCATATGGTATCGAGTCCACTCGTCGTCTTGGGTAACTTGGTTATGAAGTCTATAGTAATCCGCTCCCATTTCCATTCTAGTATCTCCGGTTGTTGTAGTAATCCTGATGGTTTCTGATACTCGAACTTAACCTTAGCGCAAGTAAGGTATTTACTTACGAAGGTAGCAACTTCTGCTTTCATGTTAGGCCACCAGTACAGTTTCTTAAGATCTAGATACATTTTATCTGAACCGGGGTGAACGGAATATCTTGAGTTGTGTGCTTCGGTCATGACTACGTTTCTGAAACCACCATGTTTCGGGGTCCAGATTCGGTCCCTGAGATAGTAGGCTCCGCCACCCTTGACTTCTAGATTCTTTTCCATTCCTCACAGGGATTCACCCGCCACATTTTCAGGTTGCAAAGCTTCCATTTGTGCCTCCTTAATTTGTGTGGATAAGTGGGAATGGATAGTCATAGTCAGAGATTTGACCCTCCGACCAGCGTATTCCTTTCGACTAAGGGCGTCAGCTACCACGTTGGCCTTGCCAGGATGATAACGAATTTCGCATTCGTAGTCATATAGTAACTCAACCCATCGTCGTTGCCGCATGTTGAGTTCCTTCTGATCGAAAATGTGTTGAAGGCTCTTGTGATCGGTGAAAATAGTACTCTTTGTTCCGTATAAGTAGTGTCTCCAGATCTTTAGAGCAAATACCACTACTCCTAACTCAAGATCGTGTGTCGTATAGTTCACTTCGTGTGTCTTAAGCTGTCGGGAGGCATAAGCAATAACCTTCCCTCTGTGCATAAGAACACAATCAAGTCCTTGATTTGACGCATCGCAATACACTACGAAGTGTTCTATCCCTTCGGGGAGGGATAGTATCGGTGCGGTGCACAAGGCCTGTTTTAGCGTCTGGAATGCCTTCTCTTGTTTCGCTTCCCAGCCAAAGGCCACGCCTTTCTGGGTTAACGTAGTAAGAGGTTTCGCAATGCTAGAGAAGTTCTTTATGAATCTGCGATAGTAGCCAGCGAGACCTAGAAATTGACGAATTTCTGTAGGTGTCTTTGGTGCCGACCAGTTCTCAATGGCCTTAATTTTGGAGGGTTCCACGTGTATACCTTTCTCGCTAACAACGTGGCCTAAAAATTCGACTCTTCGAATCCAAAATTCGCATTTAGAGAACTTCGCATAGAGTTTCTCCGTTCGCAGTGTTTCTAGGACTTTTCGTAGGTGCTGACTATGCTCTTCCTCACTTCGGGAGTAGACAAGTATATCATCGATAAAGACGATGACAAACTGATCCAAGTAAGGACGTCATACCCTATTCATTAGGTCGATAAATACTGCTGGTGCATTGGTTAATCCGAACGGCATCACTACAAATTCGTAGTGTCCATAATGAGTTCGGAAAGCTGTCTTTGGAATATCCCCCTCTAGAACTCGTAATTGGTGATATCCGGATCGTAGATCTATCTTTGAGAAGTAGTTTGCTCCTTGAAGTTGATCGAATAGGTCGTCAATACGGGGTAGAGGATAACGGTTCTTGACAGTAAGTTTGTTCAACTCTCTGTAGTCGATGCACATACGGAACGATCCGTCCTTCTTCTTTACAAACAGGACCAGTGCTCCCCAAGGTGAGAAACTTGGTCTTATGAATCTTTTTTGAAGGAGTTCATTAAGTTGACTGTAAAGTTCCTGCATCTCTGCTGGTGCGAGACGATAAGGTGACTTCGCTACTGGGGTAGCCTCTGGAACTAAGTTGATTCTGAATTCGACTTGGCGTTGTGGTGGTAATCCTGGTAGTTCTTCTGGAAAGATATCGGGAAAGTCGCGTACTACTGAAATGTTCTTGATGTCCTTCAGTTCTTGACTTGTATCAACGATGTGCGCTAGGAATGCTCGACAATCCTTCTGCAAGCGCTTTCGAGCTTGGATGCACGAAATGATGTGAAGGTTTGTACTTGATTTGTCGCCGTAGATAACTAATGTTTCGTTGTTAGGGAGATTAAGACAGACTGCTTTCTCAAAGCACATGATGTCGTCGCGAAGAAGACTCAACCAATCCATGTCGACTATGACGTCGAAACTTTTAATTTGGACCGGCATGAGATTGATTAGAAAAGAATGGCCGTCTAAAGTTAACGTACAGCCCATGTATATGCAGTTAGTGTTTTCGGTTTTTCCATTGGCCATCTCTACAGTGAATGATTTTTCTAACTTGCTAGGTTTAGGTTTAAGTGAATGAATAAAGTTTTGACTCACGAAGCTTCTCTCCGCTCCACTATCAAATAATATGCATGCATACGAATTGTCGAGAAGGAACGTACCAGCAACTACAGTTGGGTCAGCTACAGCTTCGTCGTGGCCTATCGCCAAAACTCGTCCCACACCGCCGGTGCCTGCTGCCTTAGGGCAGTTCCTCTTGTAGTGGCCCACCTCGCCACAATCGTAGCAAGTCTGGCCTACACCCGCACTGGGAACTTGAGTGATCGGTTTTGCGGGGTCCTTGCAGAAACGAGTTGTGTGTCCCTTTCTGTTGCAGTTGGCACACTGCATTTCCCGACAAGGTCCATGGTGGTGGTAAGTGCATTTGGTGCACTTTGGAAGGTTACCTACATAAGGCTTTGTGGGGTAGGGATTTGTAGGGACTGTAGTAGGTACAGTGGCAGCATTCACTGAAACCAGTTGTTTCTTTGCGGATTCTTGGGAAGACCCACCCTTCCCTTTATTCCATACTCTCTTCCTGTTGTTGTTGTTGTTGTTGTTGTTGTTGTTGTTGTTGTTGTTGTTGTTGTTGTTGTTGTTGTTGTTCCTTTTGTGTGGTTCTGGTGCAGAAACGGTTGAGTTCTGATGACCTCCGTAGTCAATCAGAGATTGTGCCAGTTCCTTAGAACTTTCAAAGGTGTCAGGTTTGGAAGCTAACACGCTTGATTGTATTTGGGGCGTCAGTCCCCAGATGTACCTTTCTATTTTCTTGCTCTCGGGAGCAATCATATCTGGGCAAAGGATTGCCAGATCGCAGAATTTGTTGATATAAGTTGCGATGTCGGTACCAACCATTCCGAGAGTCCATAGTTCGTGTTCGAGCTTTTGAATCTCTCCCCGTGGGCAGTATTCTCTCATCATCATGGCTTTTAGGCTCTCCCAGCTTATGGAGTTTGCCACTATCAGGGTAAGTACTTTAACGTGGCCATTCCACCAAGTTAAAGCTCTATCAATAAGGTTGAAAGTTGCAAATTTGACTTTGCTATTCTCGGGACAGGAGCAGATTTCAAAGACTGACTCTGTCCTTTCAATCCACTGTCTCAGGGCTATCACACCACCAGATCCATAAAACATCCGGGGCTTGGCATTAGTAAAGTCCTTATAGGTGCATTCTCGGGGTGGTCCATGACTCTCGCCATGGTTGGATGGGTGTGTGCCAGATCCCGAGCCATTAGTACTCGAGTTATTGATCTGTGACATGGCAGCTGCTACCGCTGCGGTGACTGCTGCTTGGAACATAACAGCATCAAATTGAGGTGGTGGAGGTGGTGGTGGTACAGGTGCTTCCCCACCGTTGCTTCGCCTTGGATTCCTACGCGGACGCATCCTTCAACTATAGGTTGAAAAGGTAAAGATAAGAATTCCATAGAATAGAAAATTAATGTGTCTCATGAACTAAATTGCTATAGTTCAACAACAGATGCTAGTATGAGTCTTAAAATAGAAGATTGAAATTTATTTGTAAGACTGAAAGTATGAAACAAGTATTTGGTTTCTCAAAGACTTTTCAAGGTTTGAACGAAATACTCAACGTAGTAATAATAGTGTCACTTATATTAATATAAAAGTTGATACAACGTTCATGAAAATTTGACCCCTATAAGGGTCTCCGATTACAAACTTCGAGAAATTTAAAGACTTTTAGCCGAGGTCCTAAGCAATAACAAAATTTGAGTCTTTGACAAGCACTACTTGCGACGTAGGTTGCGCTTGGAGCTTGATTCTGCATCTGATTGCTTTGACTCCATTAGACGCCTATCAAAAGCAGCTTGTTGTTCCCTCAGTTCAGCGAGGGCTGCAATCATTTGCGCTTGGAATGCCTCGGTTTGGAGTTGAGCATTGTCTTGTATCTTGTCTAGCCTGCGGATGTCAGAAGTGTGAACCTGCACTTCCACGTTGACATACCAGAGTCGGCTAGCTTGAACTCCGGACTGATAGGACTGATTGGCTAGCTTACCCACCATTACCGGGAGTGCCCGATCAGCCGAACCTCCGCCGCGGACATCATAGAAGTCCCGGCACATGCCGTAGGGAGGGCGTAAGTTCTGTTGTTGGCTCCAATGATGGAGGTGACTTCCCCAGACGGGAGTCGGTCCTTGAAAGTTCCTTACGAAGACGGGAGGTTGAACGGGTGGTGGATCGATCACTTCCGGTTCTGAGTCGGTACCGGAGTCATCAGCCACTTCTATGGTTTCCTCGTCCTCTTCGGGATCATCTTCGACCCATCCTCCGTTGCCTTGGTTGGGAAAGTAGGGGTCGCCGGGGTGGTGAAATCCAGCCATTTGACTGTACGAGAAATAGGGTTATAAGAGTTGAATAAAGTTGAAACTTGCAAAACATGTAAGTTAAACTAGTTTAGGTAGCAAATACTCCTATAGTATTTAAATTCTTGTGTTTGATTCTAGTAACGGTTTGGTAAGTTTTGACTTGTTGCTTACTACAATCATTCCTCGATATACGTTGGTCCAATCTCGGGCAAATATAGTTGATCACGCTATATTTGTCCAAAATCTGATTACATATATCGAGGCTTAATCGTAGTGTCAACTTGTCTAAATACTTGTTGTATAGTTAGATATCATGAAAATAATTTGTTGTATGCATGTAATTGTACTTAAATGAACTATCAATTTATGTTAAACGTAACGCTGCTTAAGCGTAAAAAAGAAAAATGTTTTGTCAGAGAGTGTTAGTCCCTTAAGCATTTATAGTTTGTATATCTTATGTGGTTCGATATACTTAGTTCACTATAAACATTGCTCTGATACCAATCTGTCACACCCCCAAACCTGAACGGCGGAAACATTTGGGGGCGGATGACTTCATGTGGTAACGTAACAATTGAATACATAGTAAAGAAAGCAATACAACCATCATATATATAATTGAAAGTTTACATTTGTCAAAAAGTTACATGTTCAAAACCAATTACAATATGATGTCAAAATATGAGATTAATCTGGCGCCACAGCATCCCTTCATCAAAAGCATAATGATACCTGAAATTACTGATTCCCTGAGACATACAAGTAATTTTGAAAGAGTAGATCAGCATTTAAGTTGGTGAGTTTCATAAGTATTTAAATGACAATGTTTGTATAAAAAGAAATGTTTTGGTCCTTAGTTGTGTTGTGTTTAGAAAATCCTATATTTTCTACTAGTATAAAAGTAGCCTTCTCTCAAGACCAATGTTGGTTTCTAAAATGTATGTAAGTGTAAAATAACCAATGTTTTTGAAAACCTTGTAAATCAATGCATTTTGAATACCCCATGTGAGTTTTATAACCATACTATTGACTCGGAATGCCTATACACAACGTTCTTCAGGCGTTGGAATGTTATGACGTTTGTCACCCCAAATGGTGGACTGCAGCTAACAGTCAGGGCGCGGGTTGTCAAGCCCGTATAGATCTATACACAAACACCATGCTCCCCCTCCAAGGGATTCTGGTATATAATACAGGACTTGAAATGTGTACTCGAACGTACGTGAAGTTTATGTCTCACAAAATCGTGGTATAAAAACAGATTTACGTGTTAAAATGTTCGTTTGTTCTTGTATATGAAAGGGACTTCTTGAAAATCATGTTTCTAGTATGTAAAAGTTAGCAATATCCTCGTAAAACTATACCTATTATAGTTTTCTAAAAGTGTGACTTGTTTTTTTAGAAAAAGCCTAGAAAAGGAATCACATTTTATAACTATATAGATTTTTGCAGAGCCTAAGGTAGGCAAGTATACATATAATCTAAGAAAATGTTTAGTTTATACATGCATTAAAACAATTTATATTTTTAAAGATAGGATTCTATTGTAATATATTTTGTATACGAGAGTTCCCTATAAAGTTTATAAATCACATATGATTCTACTTAATAAAAGTGTATAAAAATCTTTATATATAACACCCGATAGTAGTCGTGTGTTTTACTTGTAATTCCCCCCCTTAGAAAGCATATAAAAGCATTTAGAATATTTAAAAAAAAGTTAATTAAGGGGTATGAACTCACTTGAAAGTTTGAAGATAGCGATATGGAAAACCGGGCAGAGTTTCGTCTTGGGAAACGGATTTTTCTCGGGATTCTCGGGAATCTCGGGAGTAAAATCGACCCTCGGGACTTGAGCAAAAAGACCAGAGCTTCGGGGTAGTGTGGGCACGGAAAACGAGGCAAAACGCAAGAAAATAGAGAGAGTGAGCAAAATTTCCGGGAACCCTCGCATTTCTATTTATAGAGGGCTGAACCGCCTCGGTACGTGGGGCGTACGCTCGTACGCAACGCGTACTCGTACGTCATGCATGACCGAGTCCTCGACTGCCTCGGCTTCGGATGGGACGGAAAGGGGATAGCTTCGCATAGGGGCGACGTAGACGGACCGAGACCAAGGCCGTCGCGTACGCGGGGCGTACGAGGTTACGCGGCACGTAACTCGGATGAGGACGCTGACTCCTCCTTCGGATATTACCGGATTTTGAATTAAATTTATATATAATTTATTTAATAAACTTCAAAAAATCATATCTTCTTCATACGAACTTTGTTTTCGATGGTCTTTATATCCACGCGTAGGTAAGAATACGCTCTACAACTTTCATTTAGACTCCGTTGGCAAATTCCGAAATTATTTTTATTATTTATTTAAAATTAATGACGTGATTAAGGAATTTCTTTAAAAATTCATAACTTCTTCATCTAACGTCGGTTTTTGCCAGACTTTTCACCGCTGAAATACCATTGTCGAGACCTTCGATTCTCGTTTAGGTCATTTCGGCCAAAAGTCGCTCGATCTCCGATTCGAGTTTTTAGCTGTCTGCTGCTAAGCCGAACTTGGAAAAATCTTAACTTCAATATACGAAGCCGGATTTGGGCATTCTTTTTACGTACGATCCCGGTTTAATGATATTAAACATAGTAGGTAGTTAAATAGAAACTTTTTGGACATTTTATTATCAAAGTTAATTTCTTTAACTCAAAAGTGGTTACAATACTTGACTTATTAGGCCATTACAAATAGTTGAAATATCGGGTTGTCACACTATACACTCACTTGATAAGACGTTTATCGGACAACACTAGGACTCTTAAAGTAGTTTTCTTCGATGAAACCGAGATATCTTCACACACCAGGCTTCTCGCGGACAGAGCTTCGCCTCGAAACCTCTTTTCTCCTTGAGATCTTCGGAGCGTCGGGACTTGCTTTGGTTGCCAGGATGATATCGGGGCTTCAGGGGTGCTTCAAGAGGGTTAGAGAGGGTATCGGGAGTGAGAGAGTAAGAAAGTAGCAACCAAAATTGGCTACCCTTCGATTTCTATTTATAGGTCCGATTTTCTGGACTCATGTCGTGAATCTCAAAAATTCACGTCGTGAGTTTGGTCAAGAATAGGTCATTGCGTTCGTCATCAGTCCACTTGCTCCGGAAGGCGTCCAACACCTTTTCACGTAGTGAACACCCTATTCACGTCGTGAACTCTGACAATGGTGGAAGTTCGTGCCCCGAACATCAGAAATTCATATCTCTCGCATACGAGCTCCGTTTTTGACATTCTTTATATCCACGGGTAGCTAAGATTATGCTCTACAACTTTCATTTAGACTTCGTCAACTAATTTTGAATTTATTTTTATTATATTATTTTTAGTAGGCCGAGACAAGAAAGCTCCGCTAGAAATTCATAACTTCTTCATCTGACGACCGTTCTCGTCTGTCTTTTTACCGTTGAACTACTATCGATGAGACCTTCAATTCTCGTTTAAATTGTTTCAACCAAAGATCACTCGATCTTAATTTCGAGATTTGGGCTGCATACCGCTAAGCTGAAACTTAGAAAAATCATAACTTCCTAAAACGAAGTCAGATTTGGGCGTACTCTTTACGCACGCTCTCGGTTGAACGTATTCTACGACTTTCGTGTAGATCGCTAAAGCCAAATATCGCTCTATCGTAAATTCACTATTTACGCCGCGCTGTGTCGTGTCGGTTCTGTCGCGAAACTTCAACAGGTCATAACTTCTTTGTTATAACTCGAATTTCGACATTATTTATATATTCGGAATCCTTGTAACATATACTACAACTTTTATTAATACTATTCATTCTAAATAAACTTCAATTAAAAAGTCGTTTTTGACACTTATTGTCTCATAGTTGACTAGCCCTGATCTACAGGCATTACACTGCCTCCAAGTCGATCTCCCTCTCCCTGGCACGAGCGATCATATCCTCCAATGTCTTTCAGTTGGACCTGATCACAAGCTGTCTGATGTCGCTCCTCAACTTCTCATGGCACCGGGCCTTTTTCATCTCCTCATTCGCTACATACCGTGGAACAAAAAGGGCACTCTCCTGAAACTTGGCGGTGATCTCCGCCACCGTCTCTATAGTCTGTCGGAGTACTTGCAACTCCCGTGCTTGCTGCTGCACCTCAATCACTGGTGCAAACTTGGCCCTGAACCTGGCCAAGAATTCACTTCATGTCATTGCTTCAATAGCAACATCGTCTCTAATAGCATGTCCAACCTCCTCCCACCAATCATGTGCTCTCTCCTTTAGAAGACAGGAGGCAAGTCGGACCTTGTCCTCCTCGGGACACTGTCTAGTACGAAAAGCGTTGATGACATCTTTTAACAACCGACTACTAGCAATAGGGTCCCTAGCCCCATGATAGTCCGGAGCTCCAAAAGCTCAGGGCTCCCTAACATGGCCACCATCTCAGTTCGGAAAGCTCCCAGCCTCTCGTAAATAATCTCCAAGATACCCTCCTTGACCGTACCGAAGATCACAGGAGTCTGTTCCATGATGATGTGTGTGACCTCAGCTGAAATAAGCTCTCTCATCTGATCGTCGAGTTGCTCGGCCCCTGAGCCCGAGCCTGATCCGTCGCCGGCGCCAGAACCACCAACCGGTCTAGTGCGTAGCATCACAATGCTGCACAGACCATAGAAACCATCACAATAAAGATCACTACCGAGGGATCACACACACACACTACAAAGTTTCCTAGTTTTATCTCAGTCCTCCTTGAATCGAGTACGGATCCTCTGTTTTCAGTAGTACGGGCCTATAGTACCTTCCACATCTATCTGTACTTTCCTCAAGAATTGCCTTGACTCCACTAAGTCCCTTTCACTACTACTACTCCACGCACAAATCTCATCCTAGGTTTGCCCTAGGGTAATCTCCGATCCACTCTCCGCCATCAGCTGCATAAGTAGTCCCTGCTATCTCCCCTAACTAGCTCACAAATACCATTACTTATTACTAAGACCCGATAATTCTTCGAATGAAAGGTCCTACCCTACAACGGTTGGACTCAAACAAGAGCTGCGAGATAGGGCTAGACCTAACCTTCTGAAATTATTTAGTCCTCGTAATATGTAACCTAATGTATTTGTTTACTAGCTAATTAAAGATAACTAGGACTCCTAAAATCACAACGCAAGCATCATTCGAGCATTGAGTAACCAAAACCAAGCATATCCTAATCAGGTCATCATATCACTAACTAATCAGTACTAGCATGCCGTTTAATAAGCTCATACAATAGTCATACAAGTTATCCTTCCTAGATCATTAACCCTAATCTACCATGCAGTTCACAGATTCATAATTCATATCATAACAAACATGTATGGGTAACTTGGGAGAACTTACTTGAGCTCGGTTGATTGCATGCACCACACCCTTTTCTCTTTTGGAAATCCTTTTTATAAAAATTATTTTCTTTTGAAAAATTTCATACCAAGTCCTCAGTTTGAGTTCAGACACTCCCGAGAGTGTGCCCGAATCGCTCAAACCAAGGCTTTGATACCCACTTGTAACATCCTAAAAATCATGACCAAAAATTTCATTTTTAAATCATTGAATAAACCATAGTTACTAAAAATTCATTTATCAAAACAGGAACCATAATATCTCAAAACATCAAATTAGTATATTGATATCAAAACATATATCAAATGTGTATCAAAGTAACATCCTAGGATAAAACATCGTGGTATGTGCAATGCAGTCAACACGATCTCTTCTCGTTGCAACTGGAAGTACCTAAATCCAAAAATGAAAACCGTAAGCACGAAGCTTAGTGAGTATCCCGAAACTACCACATACCATACACCTAATCACATATACTTGGCCCTCACCCCTTCATCGGGCCTCGCCCGACATCAGGCAATTCCCGACATCAGGCCTCGCCTGGGATCAGGCCCCGCCTACCATCGAGCCCCGCTTGGTATACATATTTGTTTCTCCCAGGCCCGCCTGTTATACATATACAACCAATACCATATAATCATGCTAGCAAATAAAGAATCATACACAATACTATATGTTCTATTCCTAAGGCCTCGCCTATCATGGGCCCACCCCTACTCTGCTAATGATAAGATATGGAACCCCGTCCACACTCAGCTAGTGATGAGATATGGGCCCCCGTCCACACTCACCTCCTACCCGGCACATACAAGTGTCACAGAGACAACAAATATAACTAATCATGCACATTGACATCAGGTACCACCCGACATCGAACCGTAGTCTGGAATCATACATATAAACCTCCCTCGAGCCCCGTCCGTCATCAAATCGTAATCCATTAAGACATGACATAAATACGGGCCAACATTGGTGTCATCGACCCATTTAAATAAGAGGAAACTAATCTCAAACGTTGAAGCTCATTACATGAAATCCATAGTTGTAGTTATGCCGGATCCCTGAGCTATCCATGCCAAACATTACCCAATTGACCATTAGGTTCCATACCGAAATCCATAATCCTTACTTGGGGTGAAATGGCTGTTTCACTCCTGGTCCAAGAAGACTCACAATCGAGGCCTAAGCCCAAAACCATAAAATCCATAAAAGCCCATCAATGGCCCAATTTTCCAAATTAGGCCCAATCCCTAGATGGAACAACCCTTTTGAATCCATTGCAGACTTCATAGCCCTCCCAGGGCCAACCGCGGTCAAGGTCAATTCAAGGCCAAATTTAATGTGTAGGTCAATTCAAAGTCAATGCTCCGAGTTGACTCAACTCATCGAGTCATTCCTTCAACTCGTTGAGTTCCCAATTATCACAAAATCACGATATCTCGCCTCAACTCGTCGAGTTTCCCCAAACTCGTCGAGTTCTTCTATTTCAACAGAATCGGGGCATTTCGAGTGAACTCATCGAGTTTCTATATGAACTCGTTGAGTTCTTTCCTTTTTAGCAGAATCGGGTCATACTCACATCAACTCGCCAAGTTCCTTCATGAACTCATCGAGTTCTTCAGCCTGTTCACTCCTTCTTAATGCATTAAGCCTTTATTCCACATATCTGAACCTAATACTCCACATTTAGACTAGAAACACCTTTTAGAAGGGTAAAGTTTCCAACTTTACCCATTAATCGCTTTCTAAAGAGATTAAGCACAAACCCTAACTGCAAAAAGGCTTAAATCTAAATCCAAAAGTCCTCAAAACTTCAAGATAGGACATAAGAACATAGATCTGGACCTTAGAGACTAGATAATCATGTAAAGTCTCCAGCTTTCTCTACATGCATGGTAATTCTATGTTCAAAAGACCAAAATCATGACTTATAAATTGCATGCGACTTCCATGGCAAAAAATTTGGCACCTTTATGTCATGAAAGTCCTTCAAGATTCTAGATCCGAAGTGCTTTCCATTTGGGACCTCCAATTCGGAAGAACCATGTCATTTAGACCAAATAAAAGCAAAAAATGCTAAGAAAGAGATCTAATCAAATATTAGTCAAGTTTGAGACTTGATTACCAGAAAGTGACGAAAATGGAGTGTGGTTTCTGGATCTAGAAACTCTTCCTTTTTCCTTCAAACTTTCCTTCCTTCCAAGACTTCAAACACCCATAAGAACACTCCAAAATGGCTCAAATCACTCAAAATAGTATTAGGGTTTCGAGATCTAGGGTTAGGACAGTAGAGTCTGGAAATGAGGCCAAACCCTTAAGAATAATATGTTTAAATAGGGTGAAAAATCTCGGATCTAGGGTTTCCCAAACCCTGTCCAACTCGTTGAGTTGATCCTCCCCAACTCGTCGAGTTGGCCTTCCAAAACGCGCGTCCTAACTTTCCAACACGTCAAGTTTATTCCTTAAACTCGACGAGTTGGTCTTTAGAAATAAGGTTTTATTTCCATATTTAACCTTTTAAATTTTCGGGTGTTACATAAATCATGAAGTATCTAACAAATAATGTTTGTGATGTGGAAAACCTGAATATTAGCCATGCTCGAACCCTCTTTCGTTGGAATGTTGAGGCAATCGAAAACCCTCTGAAAAACGATTGTCCAAAAATGTGCATAGGAGATCTCATTGCGACGTGTTGAAGAAAATGTACTTTGGACAAGTTAAGCCCAAAGCACTATCCCGTAATCGAGATTAACTCCAGAGCAAACACCATACATGATTGTCATGAACATCTTACTGGCACAGTCGGATCCTATTACCCTTTCTGAAAAGCTTTTGAAAATAAGGGTAAACAACCTAATCCACACTGACGGTAGGTTAGGCTTCTTGAATTTGGAGACAATGGCTAGGTATTCACGATAACCCATGTTGTAGAACATCTCCAGAATTGCAGAGCTAGAGATGGAGTCATGGCCTTAAGGTAGCCCCAGCAGGCTACAGAACCTGGACTTAGTGATGTGGGTTTTCTGATAATCGATTTCAAAGGTAATCTTCTCTTCCCCCAATTGGTAGCTAGCATTCGAGTACGCCTTGGACAGATGAACCAAGGGTACATTCTCAAGTTTTGTCAAAGCAATAACCAATGGATAATAGCACAGACATTCAATTAGCGTTTGGATAAAGGCATCGTACTTCGATGGCTCAAGGTCCAGGATGAGATTCTGGTTAGCCTTGATTTTGAGCAATGTTGATTGTGCCATTTTTTCAGTGATTGAAGGGGTTTCAGATGAGGCTGCCATTGTTGTTTGGTGAAGAAGAAGATGAATAGTAGAAAGAGAAATTGTCGGGAGAATTTTGACTACTTTTGAAAGTTGTAAAGAATAATGAAGCATTGAAATATTTTTATGACATTTGATAAATGAGAGAAATATGGCGGTTGGTTATACCAAATCACTGAAAAGTCACCTAAAAAGATGTGAGGGACAGCTCTGACGTCAGGTGGCGTGTGTCAGGCGGCGTGACATCAGGCTTCATTTTCAAACTTCAGGCGCCTAAATTCAAATCTTATCCATTAAATATTGTTGTTTCAGTTGCTAACTTTTGCACTTTCTTACTTTCTCAATTGATCACCATTTACAATACTCCAAACCTGAAAGTAACCATTAGCACAACGAACAAAATTATTGAAAATCATAAAGATCTTCGTACAAGAGTGTGCCAAAGATAAAGAAATGACACAAGTTCTCTAAGGGATTCTAGTGATGTCTTTAAAGACATAAAGTAGATGGATCCCGGGCAACGATCTCTTCCTTCATAGTCATGAGAGACTTTGAAGTGCTTGTGTGGTGTCTTGTTGAATTACGATCATCTTTTTATGGAGAAATAGTGAAAGGCTTCTTTTAATAAGGCAAAAGGGGTGGCTTCCTCTTCAACTAAGCCCGAACCTCAATATAAGTCTGAACGTTCGTATGAAGTACTTGCCTGACCAGTGTAGCCATAAGAACAAGTATGCTTTGGAAAAAATTTGAGTGGTTGGATAATATAGAAATCTCAAGAAAAATAAAAAATTGGATCTTATGGGAAGAAAAGTCTTAGGTCTAGAACATTTCATTAAGATCTCACAAAAGTAAAAAGAGATTTCAAGGTATGAACCACAAAAGTGGAGTTTCGTCATTTCCATGGTGATTAATCTAAAACATTTAAATTTTTCACCGTCAATGCGTAAATATGTGTTGGATTTTGGGTTTCACTCAATTCGTGGTGATAATGAATTTAAGATCATAAACACAGAGATTGTGCAACCATAAACCTCAGTGGTAATTTTTTAGAGTCTTGAAGGTTACGAGTGTGGAAACGAATGTGATGGAGAAATATTGGAGATGGTTCCGAAGAGAAATGTACTTCTGCTATGCGAAAGTAACGAAGCAGTCAACTCTTAACTCAATGTGAGAAGATTAAGGTAGCTCAATGACTTATGTGAATATTAGCCTGATTGGGAAGAAATGATTGGTATTATCAATTCATTAAGGCTTCAAACATAGAGTCTCAGAGGCTTCGGACTACATGAAACAACATGATTTTAGGGACACTTAACTAGTGTAAAGTTTAGAAATTCAATACCTGCCCCATCATTCATAATTGAGAGTATCATGATTTGATTTGTTAGTCCTGCTTAATTATCTATTAATTTTGATGTTATAAAAAATAAAAAAATAAAAAAATTGAAAAATATTTTTGGATTTTGAATTTTCTAAAAAAAAAATAAAAACAGAAATAAAATATTTTTGGATTTTGAATCTTCTGAAAAAGAAATAATAAACATAAATAAAAGAAATAAGTAGAAATAAACGAAATATACAAAGTATACAAGAAGTTCTGAACCTTCGAATGAACAATTGACTATGAGCCACTATGAGCATTTACAGATAAACAGTAGACTATGAATCACTACGAGCTTTCGCACTCATTCGTAGTTGAACAGCTGACTGTGAATCACTACGAGCGTTCACACCCATTCACAGTTCAATCAATACTTTCCTAGTGCGAAGGTGGTTTCGGAACCGATTCAGCTTCAATCATTCCTAAGCCTTGAAGAATGCGATTAAAGGTGTGTTATGGTAAGCTTTAGTAAGGATGTTGGCCAGTTGACAAGCAAATCTAACAAAATGAATCTCGACATTTCCATCATCCATGTGATCTTTAATAAAGTGATACCTCAGTGCGATGTGTTTTGTTACAGCCCAAATTTCCAATAAAAATTTTCATTTTTAAGTAACGAAATCATTTCCATATAACATAAAATGCAATCACATTTGTTTTCAAAATCCATGAAATTAAACAATTTATTCATAATGTCAGAGTGTCCCCAAATAAAATGTCGGAGAGTGCATGCCGCGCCATCACGCCAGGCTCTTGCCCTTAGATCCTGAAGTACCTAAAACAACCAACAAACTGTCAATATTAGCTATATCTGCTACATATACCACATTAGCCATGCATAGAGACATATAAGGATGCCATGGAAACCCTCCAGGGTCTTACACCGGGTGCCACTGGAAACCCCACGTGGTCTTAAACCACTGCCACGAGAACCCCCACATGGTCTTAACTACCTGCCATGGGATCCCCCACATGGTCTTCACTAACCGCCATGGGAACCCCCATATGGTCTTAGATAACCAAAGAAATATCATGCGAGCTAAACATACAGACATATTGGGATGCCATGGAAACCCTCCAAAGTCTTACACCAAATGTAATGGGATCCCCCACATGGTCTTAATATACTGACATTGGAACCCCTTGGGGTCTTCCATGGAAATGTCATGCCAACATAACACATAATCGACCAACAATCCATATATCACATAATGGGCCGGCCTTGGTGCCTTCTACCGATTGGTATGGTGAGGAGACTCACCTTTCAAGAATTGTTGAACCCGTAAAATCAAATCCCAACTCACGACTTCGAGCTCAACCGTCTACAACCACCTTGCAACTTAATATAGCACCCACAACAGAGAAATCCCCAGATCTAAAGCTTCTCCCTTGAACTTTGCACCACCAACTTCAACTCCTTTAAGAAACACCAAGGAAAACACTCTTTTAACTCACACACAATAAAAAAAATGGGAGATGAGACATGATTTAGGGTTTCTCTGGACTGAGAGGATGATGAGGGAGGCTAACAATATGGTTTAAAGCCTTTAAATAGGGTGCAAACCCTGAAAATTATGGTTTTCCTTTCTAGCGTCTACTCGTCGAGTTGGGGCCTTCCAACTCGTCGAGTAGACTCTTAATATCGTGTCCAAAACAATCCCTACACAACGATTTAAAGCCCACAACTTGTCGAGTTCCAGTCCAAAAACCTAAAATGTTGGGAAATAAAGGATACCTGAATCAAGTGTTACATGTTTGGTCTTGGAGTGCTGCACTGGGTTGTGACAGATGCGAATGGCACTTTCAGAATCACAGTATAAGGGTATTATTTTCCTGTTTATGCGATAGTCCCTTAACTGAATTTGAATCCATATCATTTGCGACATTCAAGATGCAGTTACAATATATTCAGCTTCGACAGTTGATAATGAGACACATGTCTTTTTCTTTGATTGCCAACTGACGAGTTTGCCATCAAGAAATTGACATCCTCTAATTGTACTTTTTTGATCAAGACTGCAACCTACAAGATCAGCATCAGAGAATGCTTGCACAAAGAACCCCAAACTAGATGGGTACCAAATTCCAAGAGAGGATGTTCATTTTAGATATCCAAAGATGTTCTTTACAGCGGTCATGTGGGGTTCGCGGGGATTTGCTTGAAACCTAGCACAATAGCAAACAGAGAACATAATGTTTGGATGATTAGCAGTTAAATACATCAATGACCCTATCATTTGACGATAGAGTGTCATATTTGCAACTTTTTTGTCCAAAGACGGTGTTAGCTTTGTTCCGAATGCCATTGGAACCTTTACCTTCGAATCTCCCACCATTCCAAACTTTGCAAGTAAGGTCTTTGTATAAGCCTCCTGGTTGATAAAGATTCCTTCCTGATTCTGTCTTATATTCAAACTAAGGAAAAAGTTAATCGGACCCATTGAGCTCATCTCAGACTTAGTTTCCATCAACTTTCGGAACTTAACAGTTAATCTAGGATTAATAGATCCGAAAATGATGTCATCAACATAGATTTGGACGATCATCAAATGGTCACCATCTTTATTGTGAAAGAAGGTTGGATCGACCGAGCCTTGTTTAAATTTAGACTGTTTTAAAAATTTAGTAAGAGTTTCATACCAGGCTCGCGGAGCTTGCTTCAGACTATAGACTGCATTATCAAGAATGTAACAATGGTTCGGATATTTTTCGTTAATGAATCTAGGTGGTTGTTCCACATACATTGTTTCTTATAATTCCCTATTCAGAAAGGCACACTTAACGTCCATTTGATAGACTTCAAAGTTCTTGTGTGCTGCATATGCCAGAAAGATGCGAACTGACTCCAGCGTTGCTACTGGTGCGAAAGTTTCCTCTTAATCAATCCCTTCTTCTTGGCAATACCCTTTTACGAAAAATCACGCCTTGTTTTGGATCACATTGCCCTCTTTTGTGGAGCTTATTTCTGAACACCCATTTAAGACCGACGATAGAGGCATCCTTCGGAGTTGGAATTAGCCTCCAAACCTTGTTTCGTTCAAACTCATTGAGCTCTTCCTGCATTGCTTGCACCCAAATGAGAATGATCAAGAGCAATGTTAAGATTTTTGGGCTCAATTATGGAGATAAACGAATTAAACATGCAAAATTCCATTTTGGAGAATAATGCAGTCTGATTCACCTTTTGCTGTGCTCTTGTAGGAACTCCTGCAGAGGCTTCTCCGATTACTTGTGTTTTGGGATGATCCTTGGTCCATTTGGTTAAAGGAGGATACTTGGATCATACGATGGATCCAGTTCAATATTTATTTCTTCAAATTCAGATTGAGCATCCAAATCATCATTCGTATTCTCATTCTTCCCCTCGAATGATGGATTTGGCTCTTCGTTAGGAGTTGAATCCTCCCCCTGGAATGGTGGTTCTAAGCTGCTTTCAGGGTTTTTATTATCCCCTTGAACAGGTGTACGGGATGAAGAGGTTGAAGTGAAACCCTCCCCCTGTGGTGGAGCATTCCCAACTTGTGGTCGAGATGGAATTTCAGAGTCTTTTGGAGTAGGTATCTCGTGTTCAATATCTTTCGTAGTGTCATTAATTATCTTTTTTAGTTCATCCTCCTTGTTATCCATTTCTTTAGATTACGAGGAGATCGTTTTGTCTGGTTCGTCAAAGAGGTTCATGAATTCCTCATAAAGGCTAGAGAGAGGAATTGTCATCGAATTTTTCATGGGAAAAGTTTCCTCTGATTAGGAGTCAATTTTCTGATACTTCTTAAGATAAGTGTCATCAAAGGTGACATAGTAGGTCTCTTCGATTCTTCTTGATATCTTGTTTAGAACCCAATATGCCTTCGACGTTAAAGAATACCCCAAGAAAATTCCTTTGTCAGCTTTTTCATCAAATTGGTTCCTTTGTTCCTTAGAATTAAAGATGAAGCACCTGGAACCAAAAATATAGAAAAACTTAACATGAGGTTTTCTTTTATTAAGAATTTCATAAGGGGTAATGGAAAATCTTTTGTTCAGGAAAGATCGGTTTTGTGTGAAACAGGTTGTACGATAGCTTCTGTCCAAAAATAGAGTGTCAGGTACTCATACAATAGCATGGTCCTCGCAGCTTCACACAGAGATCGATTTCTCCTTTCAGCAACCCCGTGTTGTTGAGGAGTGTAAAGAGCTGAAAAGTTGAGAGCTACTCCTTTTTCAGTCAGGAATTCTTCAAACCCTTCGTTTTTGAACTCCGAACCATTGTCACAGCGAATGTTACGAACCAGCTTTCGCAGTTGAAGCTCGATATGCTTTATAAAGTCCTTGAGATTAGGTGTGGCTTCTGATTTCTGTTTAAAAAAATACACCCACGTAAATTTGGAAAAATCATCATCAATAACTAAAATGTACTTGTTACCACCAATGCTCTCCTTGGCAGATAAGCCACAGAGGTCAATATATAACAGCTCAAGTGGCTCGATCACTTTGGTGTTTATGATTGTTGGATGACTCTTCCTGCTTTGCGTCCCTAGTTCGCAGGCCGCAGATAGATGATCTTTCTCAAGCTTCAACAATGGTATCCCTCGCACATGATCACTAAGTACAAGTTTATTGATGTCTTTGAAGTTGAGATGTGAGAGCCTTCGGTGCCAAAGCTAATTATCATCCGAAGGTACTATCATAAGAAGGCATATGGTTGGCTTTCCTTTGATGGGATTTAGATTAAGTGGATACATCTCGCCTTTTCGTTTGGACTTCAACAACACTGTTTTGGACTTCTTCTCGATTATCTCTTATCCCTCATCTTCGAACGACACTTTCAAACATGTACCCACAACCAATTGTGATACATTGAATAGGTTATGTTGTAGGCCTTCCATATAGGATAACTTTCGAATAGAGAATTCTCCATTTGTAATCTTTCCATAGACCTTAATTTCCCTAAGTGAGTTATTTCTGTATCTGACTCTCCCTCCATCCTTTAGTGATCTGAACTCTCTCAATTCTTCCTCCCTTCCTGTCATGTGACAAGAGCAGCCACTATCAATGTACCATTCGGAGTCAAAATTCTCGTCATGCATCACCTACAAAAATCAAAGAGATTTAGGAACCCAAAGTTTTTTGGATCCACATGAGGTTTTCATAGACACATGAAATGTTATTGTTTCGTCAACCAAGTAAGATCGTTTAATTAGAGTGGAACTATCTTTTTTAGTGATTTTAAAAACAATGATCCTTTCATCTTTAGGATTATTTTGAAAAGAGGTTTTTCTTTTATTATCATTAATTCATTGCTTGACCATCCATTTCTAAGCCATCTTTTCCTTTTTCAAGTTTGAATCGGAGTTTTTTGAATGAATTTTGACTCTGAACCAACCTTTCTTTTGCCCTTTGTATCTTTCGATATTTTGGCAGGATGTGAAACATTAGGTTTTGTTTGCCCAAAATATTTTGCTTGTTTTGAAAACTGGGGTTTTTGAGAAACTTTGGATTTTGAAAAGGGAGAAGAAGATGACTGAGTTTTTGAAACACTTTTAGGATTCGGATTTGAAGATACTTTCGCACTCAGATTTGCTGATTTTTCTTGATGAACAAAGTTAGGATTTTTGGATTACCAGAAATGCTTTCTTTCTTTTAGATTTTTATTATATCTAGCATTTCTTTGACGTTTCAGAGCAGCGAATTTCTTAGCAGACTTATGAAGATTAGCCATAGGTTTTGGCTTTCTAACAGGGATTTTGGGATTTTCAGATGACACATCACTTTGAACATTCTTGGTTCCACTCGGACTTCTTGTTTCGTATCTAGAATTGACTTTGTTCAAAGGTTCTGCCACATATCTTCCCTTTGTCTTCCAAAAGGTCATTTCTGAGAGACATTTGGTTTCACCTGCATTATCAATAGGGGCAGACCAGAAAAATTCATCGCACCCATCAGCGTTGTCTTCTTCTGCGAGGGACGATATTTCTTTGGTCTGATTTTTTTTAAGTCCTGAGGTTGCAAAACCTGGTTCAAAACAGTTTGAAATTTGGGAAAACAGTTGTTTTTTCTGTTAAAATTTTTGTACCATTTTCAAACATGCAAACATACTTAACGGAATTGTCAGAAATCAAATTTTTCGTAGGTTTAGGTTCACTTTTAACAAATTTTGAGCAATCAACCTCATCCTCCATAGAGATCTCACTCATGTCACTATCATCATCAAATTCAGATACATTTTTAATGTCAAATGTATTATCTAAACTTAATTTAGTGCATAAAGAGTCAAATTTCTGTAAAGTATTAGATTTAATTTTCTCTTTATCTTTTTCGCTCAAAATCTGTATTAGCATGTTCTTATGCTCTTTGGATAGTATATAAGATTCAATTATGTCCAGTCCACTTTTATAAGCATCAGAGACTTCGTCAGATGACACGATGGATTCTCATTTCAAACAATGTGCATCGATTTCGTCCTCTTTCATTTCTAGAAAAGGCAAAATCATTTTATGGATTTTCTTCCCATTTTCACAATCAATGTGCAGCTGAGTGATAATAGAATAAAAACGTTTAGCAATCAAACAAAAAATATTTCGTCATTTCAAAAGCCCTAAATTATTTCCTTGCGAATAAATTAAATCATCCCTTGATGCGGGCCCTAGTGTGGAGGATCGGGCCCTTGCGTTCCTAGAGGCCCACGATCGTGTGACTAAAGGGGCTTCACGAAAATGGCCATAACTTTGGCTACGAATCTCCGTTTCGGGCCAACGACCAGTCAAATCGAAGCTTGGAGCAAGGAGCACGTCTAGATAAGTCCCCAAAGGGGACTTACCCATTTTTGAGTCCAAAAATTGCTTTCTAAATGGAGTTATGAGCAATTTTGTTATTTTTCCTTAATTTTTGGGTTTTGTTTTTGGGTTTGTATTTGGCCCATGGACTTTTAGGGTTTCATTTTAATTTCTGCTTCTTATTTAACTGTTTTTGATGTAATTTGGATGGTCAATCATCAATTTTATGAACTTTCGATTTTCTCCCAAATTCTGTGTGTTAACCCAGATTTTGAAGCCAATCCCACGGTATTCGTAGAATCAACGTGGTTTTGAAGAGATTGTCCTGGCTATTCTTTTAGAATCAACAGGTTCATTCTTGGTTATCTTTGTGTTGTTTTTTTTTGCGCTGCATCAGTTGGTAACACAAATGTATTATCTAAACTTAATTTAGTGCGTAAAGAGTCAAATTTCTGTAAAGTATTAGATTTAATTTTCTCTTTATCTTTTTCGCTCAAAATCTGTATTAGCATGTTCCAATGCAAAATTGATTCTTTCCATGATAGTAATTACAATCATATCCAGAATCTCTCATTAGCTTGCTATCTATCTTAACTTCTTCCTTTTCAGGGTTGTTGACACTCTCACCCTTTGTCTTCTCGAAGTTGTAACTTCCTTGCCAGTTTCTTTTTTTGCTGCGTACAAAGTTCGTTTTGGTGAAATTCCTAGGGTTTGGCACCATCAGTTCATAATGCTCCTTTGAGAGTTCACAATCTGAGAGATCCGTCTCCGAACCTTCTTCTTCTACAACCTGCTTGTTCTTTGCGAATAATGCCAAAGAACCCATCCCAAAAACAATCTTTGCTTCTTTAGTAACTTCGTCCTCATGAGACCTCAGAATTCCCACAAGCTTCGCTAAAGTGTAGGTTTTGAATTGCTCATGCGCTTTAACCGTTAACGCTACAACTTTCCATTATGGCTTCAAACCGTTCATGAATGTGACCTTTTGTTCAATCAGTTCGCTTGCAATCTTATTTTTCACCATCGTGCTTAAAAATGATTGTACTAGTTGAACGTTTGGTCAAGTCTCTCCTCAGGCTTCAAGACAAAAGCTCCAAACTCCGAGAGAAGCAGCATCTGAATGGAATGTTGAAGATCGGCATCACTAGAATAGAGTTATTTTAGCCTATCCCATATCTCTTTTCATGTCTCACAGACACTTACCAGACGAAATGTGTCTGGAGGAAAAGCAAATCTGGTTATCCTCATCGCTTTTACCTTATTGATTAGCTTGTCTTTCTCGTCCTGTAAGACATCTTTTAGTTCAAGAAGAAGATTATTGTAATCAGCTTGGGTTTTAACAACTTTTCTTGTACCAGTATGTTCAAACGTCTACACCGTCATGGATTCCTATATCAAGTAACCATGATCTTCAATTCCTTGAACATAATCCACGAAGTGTAGTGCCCACACCTCATATTCATGCAGAAAAAGAATCAGGATTCTTGTTATAGAACCAATATTGTTAGATAGGTTGAATGAAAGAGTATGAGAATCTTCTGAATCCATGATTTCGATTCAATAAAACCTGTAATGAACTAGATGTGTAAAATGAGTTTAGGGTAGAATCAATATCTAGATTCAACGTCAACAGTTGTTAAAAAAATGATGAAGATGGCAGAGAATAGATCCAATAAAAACGAAAACCCTAATAGCTCTTTTAGTAGAAGAGGTGCATATAGATTACACAGTCTCCTGCTCTGATACTAATTGATAAGATTAAAACTGTTAGATCGATAGACTCAAACAGGTAGAGAAATCAAACACCAAAAATTGAGAACAAAGTTGTACTGAATGATTAAAAGCACTGCCTTAGAAGAACTCGATTAAAAACTGCTACTATAAAGGCAGAGTAGGGTTACAAGATTATTCTCAAAACACAATGCATGCATACAGTATATAATCTAACCCTAGAACATTAATATCAGGTGGAGAGGCCCAGCCCGTTACAAAAGATTAAATAAAACAATACAATAATTATTGACACAACACCAAAATAATCCCAACAGGGACAGCCGGCAACAGGCTCCAATATCCGGCATCAGGATTAGGTATCATTGTGATCAGGTGGGTCATATGAAGGCCTAGTTCCCCTTGCTTGTTGTTAGGCCGATGCAGGCTCCAGCGTCGGCTACTCTGAGGATCATGGATGGGATTCAGGACATGGTGGTGCCCCGAGGGCTCGCAGTAACGCTTTCCACCTCACAAAAGAGGAGGCCAGATCGGCACCAGACGTCGTGACCTCATAATGAGTATGTTCTTAGTGAACTCTTTTCCTGCACTTGTATTATTTGAGTTAGGCACAATGCGGTCCTTTGTATCTCGATCATTCAGTAGGGAGTTTGATATGCCTATTCGGGAGTTAGAGTGTCTGTTGCGGGTTTCTATCACCAACAAATACGGGGTTTCTACATTCGTAGTGTATCAGGGTTGTATATTGGAGATCTTTAGAGTGCCTTATTGATAGGTTATGAGCATAACATCGTTCCTATGGTGTACATGCAACCCTAATTGCTTTGATCTAGGTTTTTCTAATTTAAACATACAACAATGAATACGAAAGCAATAAACCCTAATTCTAGCATACCAAATCCAAAAATCACATATGATTAGGGTTTAGATCTCACATCTTTTGTTATGCAGTAATAGCAAGATTAATCCTTCTTGATCTTGACTTCTGAAAGCCTAGTGCCCCAAGTGTTGCACCTCTAGTGGAGTCACAAACACTCTATGCAAAGGATGATGTAGGAGAGAGGAGGATTTTGACCACTCTAGGGTTTCTTAAAGCCTTAGACAAAAAATCCCTTGTATTGGGGTCTATTTATACTTGTGGCTGCTATGGTTTTAGGTGGAAACCCTAATGTGAGTGCTTAGGCCTTAAGCAGCCCATGGACCCCTTCTAGAATAGCCCTTGGACGAATTCCTTATGGGCTTCCCATAGAATTCATCCAACCTTATTCCAAGGTAATCCATCAACCCAATTGCCACTATCAAATAATTACAATATCAATCCCCTTTATTTAATCAGTCTCTTTTGATCACCAAATTAATTCCAAATTAATTTCTGACCAATACCAATTAAATTAATATGATTTCCAAATAATATATTAATCTTGTAATATATTAATAAAGCCATTTTGAGTATGAATTTATTATTCATATAATAAATTCTACTCTCTCTCTCCTCTTGTCATCCTATCAAGTTGCATGAGTGAAGGCAACCCAATAGCACCATGCTCATAATAGGGTCAAGTACATACCAAAATAGTTATGGGCTTAGACACCTAATCCAATAGTCTCCCACTTGGATAAGTCTAATAACTATTTTGCAAGCACGACTTCAGAACCTGATTAGCAATCGTAGCTTTCAAAAGCCATTGTCGAACTATGATCTCATCAACAATGTGTCCTTCAGATAAGGGATCATATATTCCTCCATGGATTATAATCATTCTCTTTGTTCATGTGTTGTTTCCTGATTTCCGATTTATGACGACTGACAGCAGACTACAATTGAACACATCAACTTAGTCCAGGCTTGGCCAAGCACTTTAGGGTATCATCACTAAATTATCGAGGGGCCCACAGATATCGCTTTTATCCCTCTTAGGGTAAAAGGAATGGATAAAATTCGACTCAAATGCTCGCTTGTACTTACTCATCAAATCACACACAACAATATGGTTTATCACACCAAGTTACTGGTGCATTTATATATGTCAATGTGCAGCCGACTTGCAAAATACAACTCACATGTCTCCATTTCAAGAATATAAGATATTTGGTCTCAAATTCACCCATGATAAAATCCATGAAGTGATTCACATGAGCGTTTGTTTAATCCAATACTCAAATCTTATTTCAGGAGCACTCATGAACACTGCAGCAGACTTTTGCTATGTATAAAACGCTTTAGACAATCTACATTCGGATTCATGACAGTCTTACCTCATTACCTACTTCCAAATTATGATTGACTGTGGATGTTTAAATAACCTAGTTATTCTGGAAGTCAAAACATGCGAAGTGAAACACAAGAATAATCGAATCCAATATGGTCTTAAAACTTTTGAGTATAAATAAAACACCTTTTATTTAATCACCATATCGATTACACATTATTCATTGTATAATGTTTCGGATAATCAACTTAACACTTGAATTGAAACAATAGTTATGCCATGCTTCAAGCGTGCACACTATGCTTATCTATGGTGCTTACTTTGTGAAATAGATCAATTGAACACATTTCGAATGATGCCCATTTCACAATTCCCAATCCTTATCATAGGTGTAAGAACACCAAATTCTTGCCACTATTAGAAAATGTTGGATTCTAACATTTCATGCAATGACCCTTTTGTAAAGTCACAACACAAAATTCACATAGACTTTGCCAATGATATTACAAAGTACAGATTCAAAGTACATTCCTTTGAACGTCCTTCTTGCATAAAAGTTTCTAATCTATATGGATTCTTAATATCCAACTCCCATTATGGAAACATTTCCATATTTTCCATATAGCAACTCATTCTAAACAGAATCCTATCTATTCATAATAATGTCAATATGTTCCATCCAATACTATATTTCCAACTGCCCACAAGTGACCAATCCCTGAAGAACTTTAGATTGTCCTTGACAGTTGTTTAATTACTTTAGTCATATCCGGTTCGGGTGCTTTTCCCTCTTAATGCCCGAGGCATTTGGAAAAGACAGAACGGTTGAATATTACAGCATATGCAAACGATCCTATACCCGAAGCATATGGGATACGATACATAATGTCTTACATAAAGACATGATACTTTACCAATCTCTTGCTATAATATTGCTATATATAGAATTTCCTTATGTCGAACCTTTTCAACATATCATTCATATATGTCCTTGGACTAAATTTGATTAAAATTTCTTGATCTAAGCTTTAGATTTGAAATGAAGTATACTATTATCTCCCTTAATTATAGCAAAACAACATTTCAACCTCTGCAACTTTGCAAATTGAAAATTCTTGTTTTCTATAATTAATATTGCTAACTCGCAACACAGAACATAATAATCATGCTCCCACTAACATGATAATTATATCCTTACCAGCATAATACTTATGCTCCCACTACCTTTGAAATGTACTCAGAAAACAGGTGGACTTCTAGAAATCAATGCTTATTGACTCTCTTACGAAAGTTCATATTTTTGATACATGATGCTTCGATAAGACTTTATCAAACCTCATACACCTTTTATTAGAAAGCTCATATGCGTGTCTAACAATTTCAAACTTACAATAATAACTCTTAAATGTTAAAATAATTGCCAAATCTCACAATTCGAACTATGAAGAGGGATGTCGTAATCATAATCAAATTCAAGAATGCAATTTACACAATCGCTATCTCCTTAAAATATTTTTAGTGAAAGCATTTTTCTCTCAATCATTCTCATGAAGCGGAGAGAAACCTTATCACTTAGATTTTATGGTGTATGTGTTCTGATCCATGTGAATTTGTCATAACCATTATCACAAGACAATGTTTGTGACAAATCCAAACTCATATGGACTGAACTTGTACAATCTTAATTTCTTGCCATTTGACAGCACAAGGGTGTACCATGTCTTTAAAGTAGCTGTGCAGATCACCCATACAGATCAAATAACTTTCATTGATTAAGGTTCTTTGCTTTTATGCATTCAAATGTGAACTCATAGAACTCACATGCATATTCAACTCAAGTGGAATGACACAGAAACAAGAATGTGTCAACACGATAGGTTACAAACCTCAAGTCGTGTGCTAGTATTTAACAATAGGTTAACTCTTGACAAGTTCTTGAAATCCTTTTGCACGATCTTTAAGACTCCCGCTGACCTCTTGACATATAAGATTCTCTTGTCAAGAAACATTTCTTGACACACAAATACTCAAGAGTTAGTGCGGGTTCACATCAAGACAAACACTTCACATAATTTGTCTTTTTTTGTCTTTGTCTTATCCAAGACATCACAACTTACTAATTTCAAATGCAAAAGAGTAAAACATTTTCTACTCCATATTTGATGAGTGTTATAAACCTTCTTAAGATGATTTCACTCAAGTCACAATCTTAAGTACAACTCTAAGACTTGAATTTGGAACGAAGTATGATTCACCTTTTGACATAACCATTTCAACATTTTTCGATTCCTCTTCTTAGCCATACTAATGCAATAAGGTGTGTTTAGAGGATCAATTGTGATACAGTTTCATAATTACCAAGTTAATCATAAAACTAGATACTTAAGCACTATCCCTTCTTTTCATATTGGAGAAACTTTTATCTTTCTGCCTAATTGATTCTTCCTATTCGTTTGGCCTATCATTGAAACTTTTCAATGATTTAGAAGTACACTTAATCTTGTAAGCATATCTATATTCACTAAACTTTTAGCAAATCATGGCGAATATTCTTATCGTTCTTTGTGGTTGACTTGACCTAGTGCACAACAACGCGTACTAGATCTCCTATTCCTTCACTTGACTCGCATACTTATGTGAACAAGGAATTAGTCTAAAATTCCCAAATACGAAGGTTCTCATTCATCATACAATACAAGTCGTATGATTCCAAGTTTCTGTCCAATTGAAACTTGGGTGATGAGAATCTTCCTTATTTGTAAATTTCTGACACTGCCATAAATAACATAACTAAGAATCACATCCTTTTCAATATTGCTATCAATAGAAACATACAAACATCAATTTTCACAAATGTCATTGCAAGGATATATAAATAAGACAAAACAAAATTTATTTTATTTATAAAAGTGCAGAAAACACTTGTCTTTACAATGCAATTACAAATGAAAACTATATTACTAAATGTTTCTAAGCAATTTATTCTAACTCTTAAATAGCAGCTCAAAGATCCGATCTTCGAACAATGCGATCGAAATCCATTTCTTCGTGATCAGACTCAGCTCACTCTTCCTTTAAGCTTCCTTTATTTTTTTCGATCCTACAAAACATCAAAATGCAATCTTATCACATAATGTATTAAGAATCTACAGATAGGAACTTAATAGAGTTAGATAGTAAATCTTACCTTAAGCAAAGTCATACATCTTGACTCTCCCATCTTCATGATCCTTTAGGTAGATAAGGCAGTTTCGCATCCAATGACCGTTCTCTTGGCAGTAGAAACAAATGGACTCTTTTGGAATAGCACATGGGACAATCTCAGATTTAGCCTTTCTCTTTACCATCCGGTCAAAAGGTTTGACCTTGGCCAATCCCTTTCCATTGGGAAGAGAAGACTTTTTTGGACTTCCATTGTTTCCATTGTCAATGTCCATGGAAGTTTGGGAGGTTGATCTACTCGTCAAATTTGCCTTGCCAGTGCCCCAAATCATTGCTGATTTGGGAGCAATAAGCAAATAGGTGTGATCAATGAGGGTCAAGACGAGGTTCATCATATAGTAATCTTTAATGAACTCACTATACGAGTCTGGAAATAATTAAAGAACCAAGTCAACAGTCAACTTCCTTGATACATTCACACCCAACATTCCCAACTTGTCAATATGTGACTTCATCTTGAAGACGTGAGCGCATATAGACTTTCCATCTTCGTGTTTACTTGCCAATAGGGATGGAGTGACCTTGAACTTTTCAAGTCTTCGAACACGTGGGTCAGGGAGAATTATTGGAGGAGGCGGCGGAAGAGAAGCATGATTTCCATTTCCATGATCCAATCGTGGAACATTATCTTCATGTGGAAAGCTTTTTCCATAGGATTCGGGAAGACCATAGTTACTTGACATCTACAAAATAGGAGAAAATTCAAGTTAGTTGATAATAGTCCTTGATATGACACCCAAATGAAATATCAAGGCTAGGATCAACCACAATATTTTACAACTCAGAAGAGGGATGTCGTAATCCACCTGTAGAATATTTGAAGGTAGGTAAATGACGATTTACCAATTTCCACCATGAGAAACGAAAATTGAAAATTAGGTTTTAGATGAATTGAAACTCCTAGATCTTTTTAGAATCATTGAGCTTTTCAATGGCATGTTTAATCTCGATTATGCCCATGAAGTTTGTGACTGGATACCGAGGATCACAAACAAGGTGTAGATAACCATGCAAATTATCTTGGTACTCTCGAAGATGTCTATCACCTATTCAATGTGTCGGTTAACCAAACACACTCGATTGATCTATGTTGATCTACAAGCTACCCATTTCCATCCTTCATTGGTCCCATATTAGTGTGCCGGTTAACCACACATGCTCCACTAACGACCAACAAGGTGCAATGTGCAATTTCATGGATTAGCACCAACTCCACATTTTTCCTAAAGTAACTAAGATTTGGGAATTTTTAAAAGTATTTAGTTACTTCGTATTTCATTATACTTATAATGGAAGATTTTTTTATCCTACCCGTTCGGCTAACGACCCTCCACCAGTAAAAGGTGCGGTGGGTAAGAGTGGATACCCAATGGCGGTCATTTTACAGGCCGCTTCCTTAAACACCCCTTATAGACTAGCTTCGTGAATGAGGCCTACTAACGGTAATGCTGGCATTTACTTATACATATATAATATTAATCTTTTAATTATATATAGTATAAGGGTGTATTTAAAATACTAGGCGGTTTAGTCTATTAATAAATTATACTTATAATTTGATTAACCTTCAAACCATATTATTATGGATTTATTAATTCTCTCATTTAATTAAACTCTTAATTAATTTAATAAAAGACAAAGCTGCAAATTTGGTCCTTGTGGTTTGCCAAAACCTTTGGATGGGGTCCAAAAAGTTTCCAGCTTGCAGCAAAGGTCCAAAATCAAGGTTTTCATGGGTTTTTAGTCAATTCCGTCATTGTCTGTTTGTTTGGAGCCATTAATTCCATCACGTGCCCTCCATGTGAGGGCATTTTGGTCACTTTAGGTCCTTATTTTAAATAATATCATATTTCTCCTTTATATACATACTCATACGCAATTCCCTTCTTCTTCTTCATTTTGATTTACAGAGAAGCAGCAACAAAGGTCTTCTTCATCTCTCATCTACTTTTACTACTATGAGCTTCAAAAATGGTGCTCTGCTTCTGTGGGAATGTTGTTGTTGTGCGAACCTCATGGACCTTACGAATCCCTGGTCCTCGTTTCTATGCATGCCCTAAAATGGTAAGCAAACTCATATTAGGTTATGATATCTCAGTAGTTATGAAATAACTCTTCTACTTTAATGTATTCTTGTAGGGATCCAGATGTGGATTTTTAGGGTGGGTCGATCCCCTATGTGTCAAAGATCAACTGTTATCATACTAGGACTGTGGAGAACAATGAATAGGTATGAGGTTGAAGTGTGTCAGCTGAAGATGTGTTTGCTTGCATCGTGGGTCTTGTTTCCATTGTTTGTGCTGTTTTGGAATTAGGAATTAGAGCTTAGGGATTTTTTGATGGTAATAACCAGGGTTCTAAATGGCGTGAGGCGTGGCGTGGTGGCAAGGTCAAGCCTCAAGCTTAACGAGCCATGGCGAGCCATGGCATTTTTCAAGGCGTGATGTAAGGCGGCGGTTTTTTATTAATTTAAAATTATATTACCACATAAATATAAATTTATATTAAATATAACTGCTTTTTAGAAGTGTTAGATCAATAACTAGTAACAAAAATTTAACAAAAACCACAATACTTGTATCTCCGATTAGAAAAGACATAACAAAGAGCAAAAAACCGTGTCTCAAACGAAAAAACACGCGCCATAACACATCATAACGCACCATGGCGCGTCATATCATGCCTTGCCACGCGTCACGCCTAACAGCAACGTTATGAGGCTTTTCCTAATGGTGGAGCGATGCCTCACGACATGGCGCCCCTTTTAGAACACTGGTAATAACCACTCAAAAATGTTGTCTTTTGGTGCAAGAAGGTTTAATTGTGGTTTATATATGTTGTAAGTGTTGTCTTTTGGATCATTGGATATGTAATGCTTTTATGACAATGGGAAGTGTAATGGTTTTATCTTTTTATGAACATGAAATTATAAAGGTTTGATCTTGACATAATATGCAAGTGTAATGGTTTTTCTCTACGCTTGAATATGAAATTGTAATGGTTTTACATGAATATATTAAGTGCATTGCCATAACATCTTCATGCTTTGAAAATACAACATAAACCAATAACAAACTACATTACCAAAAGGGCACCATAACATATTAATGCCAAAACACAATCATTACCAACAAAGGGCATTAAAGTACATTACCAAAACATTGGAGTACATTGTTCCATAAAAGGGCATCAAAGTACATTATCAAAATGGAACCAAAAAGGCATCAAAGTACCAACTAAAGTGCATTAGCAAGTCTTCACAAACATAAACAACTTAAGTACTTAAACATCAACTCCCATCTTTGGCCTTGTAGGTCCTGGCATTGCGACGCTTGTGCTTACACTTACTACATGTCACAGTTAAAAACTTTCTGCTCAGTGATTGAGTTTCATTATCATTTTGACTTTGACTGTTTGCTTGCCTCTTACGTTGCTAGATTTCAATCCTTTCCTCTGTTGTAATCCTCCTTTTCTTTTTTGGCCTGCCTATAGCTTTGTTGTGTGGTGGAGGCACAAGAGTTGTTGGACAGTCACTCTTAGGCCACATGGCTCTACCTTTGATAGGCTCCACCTTGAAGGAGTACATCTCTTTCCATATATCAAGCCAATACACCTTATGCACATAGGTGTACAGTCTTCCCACCTTTTCATTGTTGTCTACCATTTCATTTAGGCTTACAATTGCATGCTTGCAAGGAATTCCAGTAACCTCCCACTTTCTACAACTACACTCCCTTTTCTCCATGTCCACCACATGTTGATAATTCCATGGACTTTTAACCTGATACTTTTGTCCCCCATTCCATCATGCATGATACTTACTAGCAAGTGTTGTGTTTGCTTCCAAAATCCTAGTACCAGTTGGAGTTAGTGGACCTTGACACTTGTTTAACACCTTCATCACATTGCATACTCTCTTCATAAGGTACTCTCTGATAAACTCCAAACAGCTGATAATGGGTTTGTCTCTCCTTTTAACAAGTTTGCTATTGAACACTTCACAAAGGTTATTCAATAACATGTCTGAAATTGCCCTTCCTAGTAGTTCATTAAGAAAATAACAGTTAGTGTATATCTATACTATATTAAAAAATAAGACAACAAAATTGAGAAAATACCTGAAAATGACTTCTAGCCCAATGATGTGGAGGGATTTTCAAGAGCCACTGATATGCTTCTATGTCATAATTCTTTAGCTCTACCATTACAGCTTCAAACTCTGGTATAGTGGTGGCTGTAGCACACCTCCAAAAATACTCCTTGTACTCTGCATTCTTAAATCTGATCCTCATGTTCTGGTATATGTGTCTAATACAGAACATGTGTTCTGCATTAGGAAACAATTGTTTTATGGCTGGTAGAAGACCCTGTTTTCACCAAAACAAAATAAGTAATTAGCATTAGTCTGTAATGAAACCTAGTATGCTATATTAAATGTAACTATAGTACCTTCTGTCTATCACTGATAAGGTGAAGTTTGAATTTGAATACTAGTCAAGATCTTCTGCAAGACACTGAAGAAACCATTTCCAACTTGAAGTGTTTTCACTTTCAACAACAACATATGCCAATGGGTAGGTTCCATTGAATCAACACCAACTACACTTAGTATTTGACCTGGGAATGGTCCCTTCATGAAGGGTCCATCTAAGCCTAAAAATTCTCTCAAACCTGCCTTAAATCCTTTCTTTAAAGGACCTAAACACACGTATATCCTTTTGAATTGCCTGGTTGGGGATGAAACCACGGGTTCAGAAACCACATCAATCTTTACACTTGTACCTTCATTTGTCTTTTGTAGCTCTAGTACATAGTCTCTCAAAGCTGCATATTGCTTTATGTAATCTCCTGCAACATTTTTGGTGGCTAATGTTTTTGCCCTAAAAGATTTCTATTCTGAAATACTAAATCCATATGTTGATTGGAGCTGCTCTTGTAGGGCACGAACACGCAGTCCAGGATTAGCTTCAAACTGATCCATAATACATTTGGCAAGAAATGTTGTTGTGCAAGATCTGACTTTACGTGTTTGGAGGCAGATGTGTTTCTAATTATAGGTCTTAATAAACCAATAGTCATGTTCACTTGACCTAGATGCATGAAGTTTCCATGTGCATTTAACTTTATCTGAGTTTACATCTTTACCCTTTACCTTTTTCCCAGAGGTAGGTCCACCTACCCCACTTGCATTTAAAACTACAGTTCCATCACAAACAGCTGTTAATCTACTCTTGTAATTTTTTGTGAATGAGATATTCCTCCTTTACTCTAAATCATGCAAGTCAACTTTATCTTTCAATTCTTTCTTGGCTTTATATTTCTTCCTAATATGAAAAGCTACCTTATGCACCTCGCCAGCAGAACATAAAGTTTGTTTCCCCAGCTCTTTGATCATTTCTCTTCTTTTCCTGTTGTCCCCTGAGTCATCACTTAGTGATTCCCACTTGTCATTATCAATTACCTCCACATCCTCTTCTGCATCTCTATTTTCATTTCTTTGACCACCCAAACTTTGGCATCCATTGAACTCTGCTTATGTATCAATAGTTGGATTGAAATCCTCCATGTCAACTTCAACATCTTCAATTATGTTGTCCTCATAAATCATAAACTTACTATCTTCATCTTCACTGTTTTGATTCTCAAACTCAATGTCATCAGGCTCCTCTTGTCTCCACTCATCATTGAAAGGAATATTATCTTGTCCTTCAAACCCATTAAATGGGATGCTATCTTGGTCTTCAAACCCTTCAAAAGGTTGAAAGTTTCTCATTAACTCATCATCTATGTTGATGTTAGTTGAAAATTCATTGACTCCTTGAGGGTCATTATCCATGACAACTCTATACCCCTCATCTGGAAATCCTTCTACACCATCACCGTTGGATTTGTTCATGTCAAGTTCTTCATTAACATCAATCTCTTTGTTTACCTCTTTTTCTGCATCAACTACAACAAATTCAGGATGCATTGGCTCAACATCCTTACCTTTATCAACTTCACCACGTGCCATTGTTTTTTCACCACCTTCCCAATCCAAGTTAAGATTTCTACTACAAGACGATGCCCCTTTACTATGTTTCCAACCTTTAGACCTACTAAATTCAGGTGTTGCTGATTTGTATAAGGTTAATGCTAACCCTAAGTCACCCTCACCAACAGGTGATGAGGGTCTAAGAGGATCCTGATTGTCCATGTCTTCTATTATAACCCTTCTTGGACCAGTTGGGGACATAAAATATGTAAGCAAGTTCGTTTGACCATGCTCTGTGTACACTTTAATCATTTTGTTATGGATAACATATCGTGAGAGATTATGCACATCATCATCGTTACCTAATGCTCGGAGTCCAAAGTCAAATCCTTCATTAGGCAAACGGAAAAGGTAATACATGATTTCAGTACCATCATACCCTATTTGTCTCATCATCAAGTCTAGTTCAAGAACATAAAATTCATCAATTTCGACAACATCAACGTACCTTACTTGGCCATTAATATACCTGATATTTGGAAACTTTATGAAACTCCATCCGTGATGAAGTTCAATAGAGAATATATTGGGGTAACCATCTTCAAAACAGAAAGACACGATTGTTAGAGTTTTCTAAGTTTGAAGCTTGATCATCAAATTCAGAGTTTTTCTAAGTTTTTTCAAATTTTGAATCTTACCATAAACTTCTTGAACGTTAACATTCTCTCCAGCATTTCTAAGTCCCCACATTTTCAAAAGCATGAACACAAGCCAATTCTCATACAATCGTTAGGTTTTTTGTGTGTGGCTAATTGATGTATGAGTAGAAGACGAAGTAGTGAAGTACTGTCTGTAATCTTATTAATTGAAGTGGCGGCAACAGAGGCTAGGACCTAAAATGACCAAAATGTCCTCACATGGAGAGCACATGATCGCATTAACGGCTCCAAACAAACAGATAATGACGGAATGGACTAAAAACCCATGAAAACCTTGATTTTGGACCTTTGGTGCAAGCTGGAAACTTTTTGGACCCCATCCAAAGGTTTTGGCAAACCACAAGGACCAAATTTGCAGTTTTATCTTAATAAAATCCGTAAGTGTGTAATTTGAAGTATTCAAAATACTAGGGTTCTAGAATTTAATATTTCAAAATTAATACGCTTTAATTAAATTTTAAATTCCAAAACTTGAGGACGAATTTTGAAACCTTTCAAAATATTAGGTTTAACTATTTAAATTTCAAAAACTAAAACTTTTAAGTTCATATTTAAACCATAAAATCAAAAGGGTATAAATTGAAACTTTTCAAACTTACTAGGTCAAATATTTGAATCATAATAAACCTATATTATCCATATTTAACCAAATCCACCAATTTAGATAAGCATAAACATACCAATCATGAAAAAACGATTTTAGGCAAGAAAAACGAGTTTTGGTAATTATCCTCATCAAAAACTGCTCAAAAAATCGAAAATCCCGGCAACAGTACCCTAGACTCATCGAGTCCACTGATGGACTCACCGAGCTCATGTAACTCGTCGAGTCCACTGGCAGACTCACCGAGTCGACTTCGTAGATAGCAAAAATTCAACTTTTTGATCCTTTGGCAGTTCACTTTTGTATCTATTCAACTAGAAAAACGACATAGGTTCAGATACCACTGATGGGTTATGAGCATAACATCGTTCCTATGGTGTACATGAAACCCTAATTGCTTTGGTCTAGGTTTTTCTAATTTAAACATACAACATTGAATACCAAAGCAATAAACCCTAATTCTAGCATACCAAATCCGAAAATCACATATGATTAGGGTTTAGATCTTACGTATTTTGTTATGCAGTAATAGCAAGATTAATCCTTCTTGATCTTGACTTCTGAAAGCCTAGTGCCCCAAGTGTTGCACCTCTAGTGGAGTCACAAACACTCTATGCAAAGGATGATGTAGGAGAGAGGAGGATTTCGACCACTCTAGGGTTTCTTAAAGCCTTAGACAAAAATCCCTTGTAATGGGGTCTATTTATACTTGTGGCTGCTATGGTTTTAGGTGGAAACCCTAATGTGAGTGCATAGGCCTTAAGCAGCCCATGGACCCCTTCTAGAATAGCCCTTAGACAAATTCCTTACGGGCTTCCTATAGAATTCGTCCAACCTTATTCCAAGGTAATCCATCAGCCCAATTGCAACTATCAAATAATTATAATATCAGTCCCCTTTATTTAATCAGTCTCTTTTGATCACCAAATTAATTCCAAATTAATTTCTGACCAATACCAATTAAATTAATATGATTTCAAAATAATATATTAATCTTGTAATATATTAATAAAACTATTTTGAGTATGAATTTATTATTCATATAATAAATTCTACTCTCTCTCTTCTTGTCATCCTATCAAGTTGCATGAGTGAAGGCAACCCAAAAGGACTATGATCATAATCGGTTCAAGTACATACCAAAATAGTTATGGGCTTAGACACCTAATCCAAGACTTATCCGATTGATCTGATCCCTATCCGCATGGGGGATGTATGCGTGATAGTGTGTATGGACTGCCTGATCTAGTTTGGTACCATGATTGATTGTGCGGGCCAGCAAGTGGTAGTTTGAAGCCCAAGTGGGGGAGAATTGGTTATTTATAGAGATGACACAAGGGTTGGTTCAAGGTTGTGTTCGGAAGCCAGGGCTCGACATTATATGCAACACAAATGTGTAAGTTATTTGGCTTATGTGGTTGATACTCGGGTTGGGGAGTAGACTTCAGGGAGTTTGCTGATGTTTTTTCGGAGGAGTTAACCGGTGTGCCTCTTGAGAGGCATGGTGAGTTCTGGATTGATCTTGTGCCAGGTATGGCCCCGATTTCCAAGGCATCATATCGCTTGGCACCGCCTGAGATGCCTGAGTTATCATCTTAGCTTCAGCAGCTGCTAGGCATGTAGTTCATCAGACCGAGCCGTTCTCCGTAGGGAGCATTGATACTGTTCGTTAAGAAGAAGAATTATTCATACCGAATGTGCATTGATTACCGAGAGTTGAACAAGTCAACAGTGAAGAGCTGTTATCCCCTTCCGCGGATTTATGACCTCTTTTATTAGTTGCAGGGTTCATCTTGGTTCTCCAAGATAGATCCGAGGACTATGTATCATCAGGTGAGTGTGAGAGAGGAGGATATGGAGAAAACTATGTTTGGTACTCGTTATAGGCATTAAGAGTTTGTGGGGATTCCAATTGGGCTCACCCATGCTCCTGCTGTGCTTATGGATATTATGAATTGAGTATAAAAGCCGATGCTCGATCGATCTGTCTTTGTGTTTATTGAAGATATATTGGTGTATTCCAAGACCAAAGAGCAACATAAGGAACACCTTCAAGAGCTTCTGGAGGTTTTCAGACGAGAACTACTTTATGCCATGTTCTTGAAGTGCGGGTTTTGGTTACGAGAGGTCCAGTTCCAGGGGCACCTTGTTAACCAGGATGATATTTTGGTTGACTCAGCCAAGATCAAGGATATGATGCAGCGGGAGGTTCCTAAATCTCCCTCAGAGATCAGGTGTTTCTTGGGTTTGGCAGGGTACTATCAGAGATTTATTCAGGACTTCTCCAAGATTATGGTACCCCTCACTCATCTGAAGAGGAAGGGGTGGACTTCTGATGGGGCCCTGAGCAGCAGTCGACATTTGAGACTCTTCGGCAGAAGTTATATGATGCCCCGGTATTGACCCTCCCGGAGGGGGTCGAGGATTTTATGGTATTTTGTGATGCATCCATCATCGGTTTAGGGTTTCTCCTCATGTAGAGAGGACGAGTGATTGCTTATGTTTCACGACAGCTGAAGCCGCATGAGATGCGATACCCCACGCATAACCTAGAGTTGGGGGCGATGGTTTTTTCCCTCAAGATTTGGAGACATTATTTATATGTGGTCTGTTGTAATGTCTACACGAATCATAGGAATTTGAGATATCTAATGGATCAACTAAAACTGAATATAAGGCAGCGTAGGTGGCTGGACGTGCTCAAGGATTATGACTGCGAGATCCTTTACCATCCGGATAAAGCGAATGTGGTAGCAGATGCTTTGAGCCACAAGTCGGCTGGATCTTCAGTTAAGGAGATGTGTATGAGGATATCCGTTGATTCTCCCCTTTTGGTATTGATCAGAGAGTCTCAGGTAGAGGGATTTTGGAAGGAGAACTGGAAATAGGAAAGGATTAGGGGTGAGATTGACAGATTTGTCACGAATAGTCATGGGTTATTGACCCGGTGTGGTCGGGTTTTGGTTTCAGTTTCAGGAGGGGTCAGGCAGATTGTGTTAGAGGTGGCTCATAAGTCTCGCTTTTTTATACACCCAGGAGCCACCAAGATGTATCAAGATTTGAGATTGAGTTACTGGTAGCCGTGTATGAACAGGGAGTCAGCCTGGTATGTCGAGAGGTGCTTGACTTGTAGGATGGTCAAGGCTAAGAATCAGATGCCGCATGGAAAGTTGCAGCCTCTGGAGGTTCCCATGTGGAAATAAGAGCAGATCACCATGGATTTTATCACCAAGTTTCTGAAGACAAAAAAGGGTTTTGATGCTATATGGATCATTATGGATCGATTGACCAAGAGTGCCCACTTTTTGGCTATGCGGCAGAGTTCTTCAGCCGAAAAGTTGGCCGATGTTTATGTTCAGGAGATTTTTCCTTGCCATGGGGTTCCGGTTTCCATTGTTTATAACCAAGATTTGCGGTTCACTTCCTGATTCTGGAAGAAGTTCCATGAGGAACTGAGCATGAGGTTACATTTCAGCACTGCATATTATCCGCAATATGATGGCTAGAGTGAGCGGACTATACATACCCCTGAGGATATGTTGCAGGCTTGTGTTATTGATTTTGGTAGGAGTTGGCATTCCTACCTACCTCTTGTGGAGTTCTCCTATAATAATAATTATCACTCCAATATTGGTTCTCCGCCTTTTGAGCTCTTGTATGGTCTGAGATGTCGTACCCCGATTTTTTGGGGAAAGGTTAGTCATAGGTTATGGGAAGGATCGAAGTAATCCTTCGACCGACGTTGATTAGAGTTGGAGTTCAGGTTGGCGATATGGTGCTCTTGAAGGTCTCACCCTGGAAGGGTAGGAAGAGGGGAAAATTGGGTCCCTGGTTCATTGGAACTTTTTGGGTGATTGCCAGGGTTGGCAAGGTGGCTTACAGGTTGGATTTGTTGAGTGAGCTTAGTCATATCCACAACACTGTCCATGTCTCTTAGTTGCGGAAGTGTATGTTTGACAACGAGATAGTGGTTCCGTTGGATGATATTCAGGTCGCAGAGTGCATGAACTATTTTGAGAGGCCGATAGCTATTCTAGAAAGAAAAATGAAGGTCATGCACAACAAGAAGATACCTTTGGTAAAATATAGTAAGAACATCAGAGAGACTCCGAGTGGACCTGGGAGCCGGAGGCTGAGATGATGCGAGAGCATTATCCTGAGTTATTCGCCACAACAGACTTCGAGGAAGAAGTCTAGTTCAAGTGGGGGATAATTGTAACATCTCGATGATAAGGTACTTCTAATTGTAACCCTATTGTTTAATTATGTTGCATTTTGGTCCCTAAGTTAAAGAAAGTGTGCAAAAAGAGCCCTAGTGGCATTTTATTAAATATTCCTTAGGGGAGTACGCTATGCATACACGTGTACGTTGAGTGTACTAGGGTGGGCCCTAGTATGATGGGCATACTTTCCAAATTTGGGAACCCTAATTTTTATGGTTTATCTCGTATTTAAACATCCTTATGGTCTCATTTCCCTTCACCTCGTCAACCTCTATCCCTCTTGATACGTTTTGCAACCCTAGTTGACCTTGAGAAGCTATTTCAAGCCTAATAGTGTGTGTTTTGTGCTTAGAAGAAGAAGGAAGGAAGCCAAGCTCATTTTATAAGAGTGAAGCACTTTGGATCTGGGGTTTCTACATCATTTGCAACCTTTTTAAGGTATAAAGCTTGCTACTTTACCCCTTTATCATATAGATCTAGATTTGGATGTCTTAATGATAATTTTTGGTCCCAAAATGTTAGATCTTGTGCATGGTATGTTCTTGACTTATTAAGTTGTCTTTTCAGACCCTAGGAGGGGTTTTAAATCATAAAAATGGAGTCCCAATGGTTGGTTTAATCCCATGCATGTTATGGAGAGTCTTAAGGCATTAAGATGTTGGGTTTTTATGGATTAAGCACTTATTGAGCATGCAAGGTCATAAAGTTGGAAACTTTATGACTCCTAATGACATTTTGATCTTGGATCTTCATTTTGGACGTGTTACGTCATTATATTAAGCATTTTATGGGGAAAAAGGAAAGTTTGGGGTTACGCTGAGCGTACCTGGGTTACACCGAGTGTACACAGTCAACGACCCTATTTTTGGTCAGCGGATGAGTATGTCCTGCATACCTCCAGAGTAAGCCCTGCGTACGCTTGCTAAGTTGATTCGACTGAGTTGACTCGGCTAGGTGGACTCGGTTTGGTTGACTCATTTAATTATGGATTTTGACCAGTTTGACCTTGACTTTGACCAATTTTGACCTTAAGGGTATTTTGGGATTTTGATGGAGATTGGTCATTTGGTTGGAATATGTGTCGGTTAGAGAGCTCTGATTCGGAGTCAGGACCTCATCAACTTTTGTCTAGTTTGAGAGGTGATTTTTCCGTACTATACTTGCGAGTCAAAGGCACCAAGGTCGACCCTTTGGATTTGATATCCTATTATGTGATAGTATTTTATCGTGCTTTATACCTCAAAGTGACTGCCATAAGTGGGGAAGTTCTGGATCTAAATCCTTTCCACCAAGCTAGACACCTTCACCCAAGGTTCCTTCAAAAGAGTACCAAAAGTCAACACTCAAAGCTCTCCATAAGCTCACACACTCAACTATGGAAGATGATACTTGAGTTTAGGGTTTTTGGATAGAGGATGTCGGTAAGGAGGCCAACCAAGGGACTTAAGGCCTTTAAATAGGGTGCAACACCCTAAAAATTAGGGTTTCCTTCCCAGTTTCCAACTCGCCGAGTTGAGGCTCCTCAACTTGCCGAGTTGCTTCATTATATCCCGCGGCTAAACATTCCTCAACATGCCGAGTTGAGGTTACCCAACTCGTCGAGTTTGACTGGAAAATCATACAAAAGATCATTCTTATACCTGGAAGTCGGTATGTTATATTTTCCCAAGGGAGCAAGCCACTGATTTGGTTGTTCTTTCGCTTCCAAAGTCATACAAACAGCTCATTGAGAACTTTCATATGATGAACATCGATGTGAACCTAATTGATTTGACCCAAATGTTGATTGTTGCTGAAAGAGAAATGCTTAAGAGTACATTTGAAGCAGAGATGCTTAAAGGGTCTGATTCTAAAGTTTCCATGGACTTTGACAATGGTGACAATTGTGGACTAGAAAATATTTCTCTTCCAAATGGAAAGGGATCGGACAAGGTCAAACAGTTTGATCATATGGCAAAAAAAATGCCGATTGTTCCATGTGTTAAATCCAAAGATTCCATATGTTTCTATTGCTAGTTGAAGGGACATTGGTTGCGAAGCTGCCTATAGTACCTGAAAGATCTCAAAGATAGTGAATTCAAGTTGTGAGATTTTATTTTAGACATCCATTATCTAACTTCATTATCTTAACAAGTTTCTACTCATAGATTCTTAATACATGATATGATGATCACATTTCGATGTTATTGCAAGATCTAAGAGAAAGAAGGAAGCTTAAGAAGAGTGAGCTAAATCTGATCATTGGAATGGACATTGGCCACATGACTCGATGATTGGAATTCGAAGCTACTTCTAAAGAGTTAGGATAATTTAATAGATTGTTATTGTTCTTAGGAGATGTCTAAAAACATAGTTTTTCATTATATGCGTTGTAAGGACAAGTTCCACTTTTTCGTTTATTTTCAATAAAAGTGAAATTTTGGTTTATCTGGTTGCCTCATTTTTTGTATTTCCTTGAAATGGCATTTATGAAAGTGTTCGTTACGTTTCTAATAATAGCAACATTAGTTGTGGATTTGATTCTTATAATATCGCTTGTGGTATTGTCATCATTGACCAAGTGAAAAGAAATTATTATCACCAACAGAACATATACTTGGTGTTGTACAATTTGAGTGGTATAGTGTATGATAATCTTGTTCATTGGAAAATTAAAACTAATTCATTGAACACATGTTTATATGAGTCAAGTGAATGACTAATGGATCTAGTACATGTTGATGTGGACTATTCAGATCCACCATAAAGGATGATAACTTTATTCGTCATGATTTATTGATGTTTCAGTAAATATGATTTTGTTTATAAGATTAATCATAATTTTGATACTTTGAAAAAGATTCAAAGAGTAGCAGAATGAATACGAAGAATCTGTCAGGCAGAAAGATAAAAGTTTCTCTAATCTAAAAGGAAATGAGAGTACTTTAGTATCATGTTTTGTGATCATCTTAATGATTTTGGAACTATCTCACAATTTACCCTTCGAAGAATATCTTAGTACAGTTGTATGACTAAGAAAAGGAATCAAAAGTTGTTGAAATAGTTAGATTAAGAGATGAATTGTACTTCGTTTCCAGTCAATTCTTAGAATGATACTCTAGTCACTATAAATCGTATCTTGAAACTCACTTCTAACTAAGATTGATCAAAACATCTTGAAATATGTGGAGTAAAGATGTATCCTTACTCTAGCACACATAGAACAGGAGTTGTGATGTTTTCTTTAATCGAAAAACAAAGGATGAACTGAAACCTATTCTATGAAGGGTTTTCATGTCAAGAATCCACACAAACTTTTGAATATTTGTTTTAGTCATCAAGGAATGTTCCTTGAAAAAAATTCATATCTCAAGAAGTCAGTGGGAGTCTTATTGATCTTCAGAGTTTCAGGAGTCAGTCGACAATAAACCTTTTGGTCATCACTAGCACACGACCTGAAGTTGATAACCTATCGTGTTTAGTTGACACATTCTTGTTTTTATGCACCTTCCAGTTGAGTTAGTAATTCTTATGAGTTCTATGGTTCTCATTTGACTGCAAAAATCAAAGCATATTGGTCAGTAAAAGTACATTGATCAATATGGGTGAGCTGCTTAACAACACGAAAGCACTAGTAGGCCCTTATGCTACCAAAGAGCAATAAATTTAGAATAAGCGATGTTCAGTCCACGAAACGAAAGCTAATTTGAGTATGGTTTTGTCCTAAACCTTGTCATATGATTGTAGGTTGGAAAGATAGATTTACATGGATGTGAATGTATACACTAGAAAATCTAGGTGGTGAAGGGTTGCGCTCTAATTCATGAGAATATTATAGGGAAGCACTTTCACTATTAGATTTTATAAATATCATCATGGTTAGTTGTTGTGTTAATTGCATTCTCAAATTCACAATATGATTACGACATCCCTTTTCATATTTCGAATTGTGATGAATGGAAAGGAACTGTTTGAACTTGCAAGATATATATATATATATATATATATATATATATATATATATATATATATATATATATATATATATATAAGTTTTGAAAAGAGTTTAAACACACACACACATATGCTATGCAATGAATGTGTACGAGCTTTAGAAGTCTAGTTGAAAACTTATCGAAGCATCACGTAACATAAATCTATATTACATTAAGAAAGTCAAGTATCTTGATTTCTATAAGTCCAATTGATTTTTGGGTAAATGTCAAAGCTAGTGGGAGCATAATTGTTATGCTAGTATTGCATGTTGACAATACTGTTCATTTGATACAAAGTTTTTCAATTTGCAAATTCCAAAATTTGGGAATTTTTTCTCTATAATAGACTTAAGGGAGAGGGAACTCATACTTCTTTTGAATCTAAATGTTTAGATTGCATTATTTAATAGAACTTAGTCACGAACATATATGAATATCATGTTGAAATGGTTCAATATAATAAATTCAATGTATGGAAATACTATATAAAGAGTCATAACATATATGAGATCCTTACATAATAAATCGAGTTCCATATGCTTCGAATATAGGATTGATTACATATACTATAATATTCACTTATTCTGATTTTTCCAAATGCCTGGAGCATTGAGAGGAAAACGATTAGAATTTTTTGTGCAACTAGAATTATTGATTGATGTCAAGAACATTCTATGGTTATACCAAGGACTGGTTTCTTATAGACAGTTATAAGTATGATATTAATTTGGACGAACCATGATGACATGTTTTAGATTGCGATGGTTCTTGGTTAAAATTGATGGTTATATGGGAATATGGAAAAGTTTCCATAATAGGAGTTGATTATTAAATCCATATGTGAGTTGGAACTTTTAATGCAAGAGATGTGTTCAAGGAGTGTACCTTGAATTAGAATCTCCACTACTTTGAAATTGTTTCTAGTAACAAAGTTCCAATGGAATATTCTTTAATATTGTTGGCTCAGTCTCTATGAATTAAAAGCCTTGACATCAAAGAAAAACAATGCATGGAAGGTTAGAATTCCAATACATTTTAAACAGTGACAAGAATTTGGAATTGTGAAATGAGCATCATTGGAATAGTGTCCAGTCAATCTATTCACAAAGGAAGGACCATAGAGAGGCATAATATCCATGTTCATAACATGGCATCACTAACATTTAATTCAAGTGGTTAGTTGATTACTCGAAACCTCATACAATGAATGAAGTCTTAATTATTGTGGTGATTAAATAATAAGAGTTTTATTTATATTCAATAGTTTTGAGACCATAATTAATTAGTTTATTATTGTGCTTCACTTTGCATGTTTTACTTCTTAAATAATTTGATTATTCAAAATTCCACAATCGCTCATACCTTTGAAAGTAAGTAGTGAAGTAAAATTGTCATGAATTGGATTGTAGATTGTCTATAGGGATTATACATTTCAATAAGATTGCAATAATGTTCATCAGTACTTAGAAAAATTGAGATTTTTGTATTGGATAAACCCACGCTCATAAAATTGTTTCATGGATTTTATCATGAGTAATTCTGAGACGTTAATATCTTATATTCTTAGAACTACAATATATGAGTTGTAATTTACAAGTAGGTTGTACATTGGTATTGCGAAAACGCATCAGTAACTTGATGTTATAAAACGTAGTGTCGTGTGCGATTTGGTGAGTAAAAGATACAAGTATATGAGTCGAAGTTTATTCGTTTTTTTTCCCTAGCAAGAAAAACGATATCTTTGGGCCCCTCGATGACTTGATGTCGACATCTGAAGTGCTTGGCCAAGCCTGGATTGAAATGATGTGTTCAATTAGTTGTCTAATTTCAGTCGTCATAAATCGGGAAATTGAGAAATAAAATTTTGGAAAATGAGATTGATTTCAATCCATGTCTCTTGTCCATAAGATATCTTGTAGAACAATGGAATATTTGATCACTTATCTTTGGAAACATAACTGACTAGGTCAGAGCTCGCCAACGGCTATTGGAAGCTATAATTTGCTGATCAGTTCAAAAGTTAAACTAGCAATTATAGTAATATACTTATCTAAGTGGGAGACTATTGGATTAAGTGTCTAAGTCCATTACTATAATTGGTATATACTTGAATTGATGATAGCACAGTCATTTTGGGTTGCCCACCAACCTAGTAATTAAATAGGATATCTTTTAGAGAGAGAGGAAGAGAGACTGATTTATTAATTTATTATATGATTAATAAATTAATTAGAAATCAAAATAAATGATTTGTTAATATATTATGAGAATCATATATTAAACAAAAATATTATTATTTAATTAATAATTAATCAGAAATTAATTGGAATTAATTTTGGGAATAATTGGATTAATTAAAAGTACAAGGGTTAAAGTGTAATTGTTCAATAGTTGCTCCAAAAGCATTCCGGAACCTTCCCATAGCCTTGGGCGGTTTTAGGAGGGTCTAGGGTTTCTAGAATCATCCTTTGAGGATAGTTAGGAAGCTGGATAATTACTAGAAGGTAATAATATCATTTTATTCCTTTTAGAGTTATCTAGGGTTTCCAAGTTAGAATATATATATATATATATATATATATATATATATATATATATATATATATATATATATATATATATATATATATATATATATATATATATATATATAAGGATCCATATACCTAGCAATTTCGGATATATGTCCTTTAGACCTAAGGATAGCCGGAATTCTGATCTCTATCTCTCTCTCTCTCTCTCTCTCTCTTCAAGTTTCCTTGATTTCTAGGGTTTAGGTGTGAACCATTAGAGGCACGACACTTGTGGTGCTTGCTTCCAAGACTATTTCAAAAAGGATTTTCGATTGTTTACTACAACAATAAAAAATGTATATTATTTCTATTTTTTATTTGTGAATTTCGAAAATACCTAAGGTTTATACATCTCTTGTTGTTCAGTAGAATGTTACTTCAATTGTGTTATGACATAGATGTAGTAGGTTGCATGTACCCTTAAGTGTTAAAGAGTTAGTCGCGTTATTTCATGTAATACCAATCAATACTCTCTTCGTCCCATATTAATAGTCAATTTTTTCTTTTTGGTTTGTCCCAAAATAATTGTCTACTTCGAAAAATAAATATCATTTTTATCAAAATACCCCCCATTATTAGTTAAACTACCATCAAATTAAATGCAACAACCATGGAATTAAATGCAACAAAACGGTACAATTCTAATTTTTAGTAGTAAATAACGTTTCATTAATCTGTATGTTTTTTGTTTGTGAACAATAATTTTGACACGAATGCAATTTAACTTTGATTGTAATATTTACCCTAATAACGATGTTTATGGAGTTATTGAGGTAAATGGTTTTATCATTAATATATATATATATATATATATATATATATATATATATATATATATATATATATATATATATATGTGTGTGTGTGTGTTTTTATGTGTTTCTTTTCTTTCTCTCTCTTTGTGTTATATATATATATATATATATATATATATATATATATATATATATATATATATATATGATGTGTGTAATGTCTTTTTCGGCTTGATTCACAACAAGTTTTCATAACATATTTTGCTTCATAATAAGTTATGAAACAAAATCCAAATTTCAAAAATAATTGGAATTTTTCATGGTTTGTAACATTTTATATCGAAAAAATAAAAATATTTATATTTTTGGTTCTATAAAAAATATATAAATTTAGGGATATCTCCAGAAAAGTCCCGATATTTTGGGCAAATTTTTAATAAAGTCCTAAATTTTATTTTTTGAATAAAAAAGTCTTGACTTTTTCACATTTTGAATAGAAAAGCACAAGAAACCGGCTAATTTATTCACTTTAGTCCTTTTTGACCTGTTCAGCAGGTCATGGGACCAAATTGTTAATTTTTCGAAAATAAAGAGACTTTTTTGTAGATTTCGTCAAAAATTTTTTATAATGTATAAACATATTCTTTACATATCTATATCTATTTTTATGTATTTTTATATTTTTTATATTTTTATAAGTATATATTTACATATTTTTATGTATTTTAAATGTATAAACGTATTTTCTTTTACTTATTTATATGTATTTTTAACCATTTTACATGTTTTTTTATGTATTTTTATGTGTTATTTTTTTTATATATTATGTATTTATATGTATTTTTATATATTTTTATATATTGTATTTATGTATTTTTTAAAGCTTTTTATATAGATGTTTATGTATTTTAAGTGTATAAACGTATTTTTTATGTATTTATATCTATTTTTAAGTATTTTACATATCTTTTATGTATTATGTATTAATATATATTTTTTTAAAGTTTTTTATATAGATGTTTTTGTATATTTATGTATTTTAGATATATAAATGTATTGTTTTACGTATTTATATGTATTTTTTAAGTATTTTACATATTTTTTGTGTGTTTTTATGTGTTTTTTTTATGTATTATGTACTTATATATATTTTTGCGTATTTATGTATTTTTTTAGTTTTCTTATATACATGTTTATGCATTTTTTGTACATTAAATGTTAAAGTGTATTATTTTTACGTAAAAAATATATAAACACGTAAAAAATAATACAATTAAACATTTAATATACATAAAAATACATAAACATCTATCTAAGAAAACTAAAAGAATACATAAATACACAAAAATACATCTAAATACATAATACATAAAAAAAACAAAAAAAATGTAAAATAGTTTAAAAAAAAATACATATAAATACGTAAAACAATACGTCTATACATTTAAAATACATAAATATACAAAAACATCTATATAAAACACTAAAAAGAATACATAAATACGTAATACATAAAAAATATGTAAAATAGTTAAAAATAGATGTAAATACATAAAAAATACGTTTATACATTTAAAATACATAAACATCTATATAAAAATCATAAAAATACATAAATACGTAAAAATACATAATACATATAAATACATATAAAAACATAAAAAATACACAAATACATAAAAATTGATATATATATATATATATATATATATATATATATATATATATATATATATATGTAAAAAAATATGTTTATACATTATATAAAATTTTTGACGAAATATGTAAAAAAGTCCCTTTATTTTTGAAAAATTAACAATTTGGTCCCATAACCTGCTGAACAGGTCAAAAAAGGCTAAAGTGAATAAATTAGCCGGTTTCTTGGACTTTTCTATTCAAAAGATGAAAAAGTAGGACTTTTTTATTCAAATAAAATTTAGGAGTTTATTAAAAATTTTCCCAAAATATCGGAACTTTTCTGGAGATATCCCTATAAATTTACGTACAAATTAAGAACTGGGGTAAAAGTAATTCTAAAACAAAATTTTATTTTGTTTTTATCATATGTAAATCGGATATAGAAAAATATGTGATATAATTTTTAAATATGTTTATATAAAATAATTAAACATAATAATTGCTAAATAATAATAAATAAAATTGTTAATTAACAAACAACATAATCATTTTGTTACATTTTCCATGACAATAGTTATTTTTTTGGTTAGCTTCAATAAATTTGGTAATTTTAATAATCTTTACAATTAATTATTATTTAATGTAACACAAAAAAATATTTATATGAAATTTAGTAAACGGTTTTGAAAATATGTAAAATATACTCTGAATTGGTTATAACATCTTTGGTAATATTATTAAAATAATAAACACATTGTTGAAAAGTATAAAACAAAAATATATTGAATAATGTAACTTAAAGTAAGCTTAGGAAAGGTTTGAAAAGGAGTGTACTGTTGCGCTACACAAACTCATGCACAAAAGTTTTAAAGTATGATTTTTTTTCTTAAAAAAATTGATAGTTGCGAAAGTCGAAATATTGCATTTGTCATGCACGACGCAACAAGAAGTGATCACAAATTATTTATTTATAAAAAATCAAACAACCCCTAAATATTTACCTTTTACCATTTCCCTCTAATGTTTATCTTTGATCGAAAAAATATGATTTCGATTTATTTACCAACTACCACCACTTTTTAATTATATGATTGAATGTACATCTATTTAAAAGAAGGGTGTTGCTAACAAGACATCTTATTGACACCTTTATAAAAAGTCAATCTATAACTAACTACGTATAATAAGTTTTTTTTTTCGGAAAACAGTGCAATTTCAACCTATAAAAATATTTCAAGAATTAATTAAGGTGTCTATATGATATTCACTAAAACCAGCATAAAATTGATTTTGTTCTTGATTAATTTAAAAATAAATCATGCATGTGTTTTTTTTAGAAGTTTTTCTTATGAATCATTTTACTTTTGAATAATCTAGTGATTCATTTTGTCTGTTCGCTAATATATATATATATATATATATATATATATATATATATATAAAGTTTTTTACCTTCCTACCAAATTTTCCTTCATATTTAATTATATATATATATATATATATATATATATATATATATATATATATATATATATATATATATAAGGATGTCAGGGGGATCAAACTGGGGCGAAAGTAGCCTCTCCTACCTCCATCTTGAAAATCCCAAAATCCCTTGTTTCCATCGACCTCAAATTTCCCCATTTCTTCACCCCGAACCCTCCCTCTATTTCAAGACCATACCCACTCCGTCCCCCGTTTCCACACAATCCCTCGTTAACCCTATTTGGCCCGAAATCTTTCATTTCACATTCTTTATCTTATTTTGCATTCGTTTATTTCGTTTAGCCTTACATATTACACTAATCATTTAAATAGAAAACATATATTAAAAAATGACTACTCTAATTTTAATTTATAGTTTTCTTCATAAAAACAATTAAAAATAGAGTAATTATAATAGGGTCCCACAAGATATTGGGGATGAAGTTCCTCGCCCCACCCTTGTGGTTAATAATCATATGTAAATATTCATGACAATTTACTATAATATGACATACAAAAAATTTATAGGAGAATAATAACATAAAAATAGTATTCTCATTTTATGTAGTGTTTATATATATATATATATATATATATATATATATATATATATATATATATATATATATATATATATATATATATATATATAGAGAGAGAGAGAGAGAGAGAGAGAGAGAGAGAGAGATAGGTTCAAAAATTTTAACTAATTATTGTGTGGATGTAAGAATCAATATAGGCCAATCATTTCAAAATCCTAAATAAGGATAAAATGGTAATGTTACCTATTAATTAATTTTAGTAATTAAATAATGTTTAATTAATCCCTAAAATATTTGATAACTTTCCCTTAAAATACTACCTACTTCTCTATAACCTATCAATCACCGATCTGTTTCGTCTTCTCAACGTAACCTTAAACCATGAAAGTCATCGGACACCATGACCACCACAACCGCAAGAACAACTAAAATCACCATCATATTCTGAAGATTCCAAGTTCAAACGATTCTAATGAAGATTAGCTGCTAATGAGAATCATGGATCTCCATCAATGCCAAAATTCTCCATCAGCAGACCACGATGCATTGAAATTCTTGAGTTTTGATCTTTTATCCATAATTGGCTGGAAAACCGTAACTTGTTGCCATCCCTTTCCTTTTAGTTGTTGGAATTCAGAAGTTCTATGAAAGGAACTCGACCTAGGGCTGATTGAGATTGGATCCTTCTCTTTTAAGCACCGATCAAGCAGCCACTATTGAAGTTCAGCCGGAAAACCGCCACATGTTGCCACAGTGCCACCCTTTTCCTTGTAGGTGCTGGAAATAGGATGTTCAAAGAAAGGAACTCGGCCTAGGGCTGATTGAGATTGGATCCTTCATTAAAGGTACCTTACTTTTGCTATTCTTTGAGTTGTTCCTTCTTTCTAATAAAAAACCCCAACCACCACGACCTCCGACCACCGCTTCTATGCCGACAGTGGGTGATGATGTTTCCAGCTTCAATTTCTAGTTTCCTGGGGTCCACATCTAGTGGAAAAAGTAGCCTTGTTCAGTATCTTGCTGCAATCACTAGGCATGAGTTTGTTCGAATTAAAATCCATGAACACACTGATTTACAGGAGTATTTGGGTTCTTATATTGTAACAGCCCGGAATTTCAGGTATTGCTTTAATATTATTTTGAGGCATTTTAGGACGGGACTCGGCGAGTTGGAGCCAGACTCGCCGAGTAGGACCGTAGACTTGGTCGCGAGTTCGCGACTGGACTCGACGAGTCCAGATATGGACTCGGCGAGTCGACGCTGTTCAGCAGAAACCCTAGCCGTTTGGTTTTGGATCGTATATAACGTCCCATATGCCGTCATTTTCCGTCTTTTGGCCGATTGAGAAGAACCCTAAGCGTCTGTGGACTTCTAGAGCAGGAGTGAAGGCTATTGGGACCTTGAAGAATTTGTTAGGCAAGAAGAAGAAGAGTTTTGGCCAAAGGAATATCAAGGGGATCGAGTTCTGAGGTTTGGGGACACAGAGAGGGTGTTATTCAGGTAATATTTCGGATCATTTCTACTATATTGATGTGTGCACGAATTTAGGGTTTATGAAACCCATTTGGTGATTAGATGGATTATTATATTGTTATCCAAACGTTTGTAACCCAGTAATAGGATGTTTAGAGGTCCAGAAGGTCCCATGATTGTGCATTTCGGGACCATACGTATTTCAGGAAGCAGTTTGATCGACTGCATGGCATGGACTCGCCGAGTCCAATGAGCAGACTCGGCGAGTGGATTGAAGATTGACTGGGACTCGCCGAGTTGTTCTTCAGACTCGGCGAGTGGCTTGAAGATTGACTGGGACTCGTCGAGTTGTTCTTCAGACTCGGCGAGTGGAGTCGGGGTGGCCCCGCGATTCTTCCACGTGGATCTCGTCGAGTCAAGGGGGATACTCGACGAGTAGAAAGGGAACAACAGGGAAAGTTGGGGAGGACGTCTAGACTCATCGAGTCGCCCTTGCACTCGACGAGTCCGGTCAAGTTGACCGTTGACCAGAGTTGACCTGCATGTAATTTCTTAGGGTCAGTTGTCTTGGATGATAAGAGTATTAATAAGGGTATATGGTGTTATAGGGAGTCTGCGGATCGGCGGATCGAGTGCGAGTGGTTTCAAGAGTTGATAGTTTTCATTACCACGAGGTGAGTCTTCTCACTATACTACACCCGGAAGGGTTTGACTGTGAGACCGGAAGGTCGAATATGATATGTGTTATTTATGCTATAAATAGAAAGGTAGTTGCTATGCATGATATGTATGTTTATACGGGCCGGAAGGCGATATGTTATGTGATAGAAAGGTCAGGTATGATGTATGATATATGTGCTATGTGAGCTAGATTAAATGTATTATGTGTCGTAAATGTTATGGGCCGGAAGGCAATATGTTATGGGCCGGAAGGCAATATGTTACGGGCCGGAAGGCAATATGTTACGGGCCGGAAGGCAATATGTTACGGGCCGGAAGGCAATATGTTATGGGCCGGAAGGCGATTATGTTACGGGCCGGAAGGCAATGTATTGTGGACCGGAAGGTCAGGGCCTAGAAAGGCGTATATGTGTAAGTCGTATACTGGGGAACTCACTAAGCATTTATGCTTACAAGTTGTTATGTATGTGTTTCAGGTACTAGCGAGGACTGTGGGAAGGCGCCGGCATGATGCATACACACTGCTGCTATTTGAGATCTTGGGGATTTTTATATATGTATTTGATGTGAAACATGGAATAAATGTTATTGGTTGAGTAAAATCACTTTATTTTAAATGAAAAATTTATTTGAAAATTTGCGTTGTTACAATTGGTATCGGAGCCTTGGTTTGAGGGATTCGGGTGTACCTTCGGGTGTAACTGAACTCAAACCGAGGATTTGAGGAAAAATCTTTTAAAAATAAAAAAAGACATAAATTTTTATAAATAGTAAAGTGGTAAACAAGAACGGAGTAGTGTGTACGATCAGCCAGCGCCCGAACGGTAAAGATCCCCAGAATACCTTACAATGTTATGTTATGCATTGAATTATGAATTGTTATGCATGCTAGAAGACTAGGTATACATGATAGGACTAGAATGGCCTGTTTTGTGATGCCTTAGTCTAGGGAGATTACTTATATGAGATATTCGACAGCGTGCAAGTAGATAGTGCATACTAGAAGTAGAGTACTCATTATTCGGGGTTTGGGGAGAAAGATTTGGGATGAATACTGATACGGTGTGGTCGGTAGTATTGGGCCCGTACTACCGAAGGCACCGGGTCGGTGGAAGACCCAAGTAAGAATCCCTGGATATCGGAGATTGAGTAGGGTTGCGTTATCGAGTACAATAGTACTTGATGGAGTCTCTGATAATTTTATGTTGTATTTCAGAGACATCATGGTTATCACACGTCATGGGGCGAGTTCGAGCACCGTGAGTGACGAGGATATTCGTCAGATGATCCAGGAGGAGGTAGCTGCAGCGATCCGGGCCGAGATCCCGGAGATGTTTGGGTCTATTAAGACCACATTGATGGAGACGTTCGAGGAGCGGTACGCCGCACTGACTGATGCTGCAGCCGCTGCCGCTACCGCAGCTGTGGCCGCTGCCAGGCCGCAGGGGGGCGATTCGTTGTTGTTCCGGGAATTCAGCAACACGAAACCCCCTGAGTTCGATGGGACGCAGGACCCGATTGCTGCGATGAGGTGGATCGCCGACATTGAGGGGTGCTTCTACACTTGCTCATGCCCGGAGCATCTGAGGGTACGGTTCGCCTTGAACCAGCTCCGTCTGGGAGGTAAGGATTGGTGGAAGTTCGTGACGGCGAACTTCACTCTGGTGGAGATTACAGCGGTGACATGGGAGAGGTTTACTGAGATGTTCAGGGACGAGTATGTTCCCCCAGTGGAGAGGGAACGGTTGATTCAGGAGTTCTTGACCCTTAAGCAGGGTACTGATTCCGTTGCGGTGGTCACACGGAAGTTTCACGAGAGGGCGATGTTCTGCCCAGAGCTGGTGTCTTCGGAGCAGTCACGGATGAGCCGGTATTTAGGCGTTCTGAGGAGGGATATCCGGGAGTTTGTGTCAAACTCCACCTATCGTACTTTCACTGAGCTTCAGGCGAACGCCAGGAAGCGCGAGATCGAGTTGGAGACCCAGGCCAGGGAGGAGGCCGAGTCTCGGCGGGTGGATCGGCGGCCGGCTCAGTCTCAGCCGGCAGCCAAGCGGATCAAGTCCGCTGATTCGAGGATGGGAGGTCCGAAGGGCCACACTTGCGGAAAGTGCGGCAAGAGTCATGAGGGGGCGTGTCGAGCTGGTGGTTGTTACAAGTGTGGTAAGGAGGGACACATTGCCAGGGATTGCCCTAAGGGGTTTATGGTTTGCTTTCACTGCAACCAGACAGGCCATCGGAAGGCCGAGTGCCCGCAGCTTCTTCAGGGATCTACACCGACTACCAGGACTACTGAGACCCGACCGGCGAAGGTCGAGGCCCCGAGGGCTCGCGGGAGAGCCTTTCAGCTGACTGCGGAGGAGGTCCGCGCTGCGCCCGATGTTGTGGCAGGTATGCTGTAATTCACGTATTTACTTTAAAGTCGAAATGTTATGCTTATGTTAATGTATGTGTAGGTACTTTTCTTGTGAACTCTATGCCTGCCCTAGTGTTATTTGATTCGGGTGCGAGTAGATCCTTTGTATCTTTAGCTTTTAGTCAGTATATCAGCATTAGTCGTGAGTCGTTAAGTCGGCCTCTGAGCGTTTCTATAGCGGCCGAGAGGGTGGTTTGTGCCACGGAGGTTCTTTGGGGATGCGTACTAGAGATTTTCGGGGTTGCGTTTCCGATTGACCTAATTCCTATTGCGATGGGGGATGTCTGTGTCATCGTGGGCATGGACTGGTTGAGCCGATTCAGCGCTGTCATCGACTGTGAGCGCCAACTGGTGATTATACGAGACCCTAGTGGGGGAGTTCTTACGGTATACGGCGAGGGTACCCGTTCAGGATCAGCTTTTTGTTCGGCCGCTAGGGCGAGGCAATGCCTACAGCAGGGATGTAAAGGTTTTGTGGCATATGTGATGGATACGCGGGAGGCTTCCGAGAGACCGAGGACAGTGGAGGAGGTTCCAGTGGTGCGTGAGTTTCCAGATGTTTTTCCCGAGGAGTTGCCGGGAGTACCTCCTGCGAGGAAAGTGGAGTTTGGTATCGATCTGATTCCGGGGGCTGCGCCTATTGCGAAGGTGCCTTATCGTCTTGCACCTCCAGAGATGCAAGAGTTGTCCTCGCAACTCCAGGAGTTGCTGGGGAAGGGATTTATTCGGCCGAGTAGCTCGCCGTGGGGAGCACCGATTCTGTTCGTCAAGAAGAAGGATGGTTCACACCGGATGTGTATTGATTACCGGGAGTTGAACAAGGTGACGGTCAAGAACCGCTATCCGTTACCGAGGATCGACGATCTATTCGATCAGTTGCAAGGGGCATCTTGGTTTTCCAAGATCGATTTGAGATCAGGGTACCATCAGGTAAAAGTACGGGATGAGGACGTTCAGAAGACAGCATTCAGGACGCGGTATGGGCATTATGAGTTCATGGTGATGCCTTTCGGGCTCACCAATGCCCCGGTAGTGTTCATGGACCTCATGAACAGGGTATGCAGGCCGATGCTGGATCGGTCTGTGATTGTATTTATCGACGACATCCTAGTGTATTCGCGAACTAGAGAGCAGCATGAGGGACATTTGAGAGAGGTCCTCGAGGTACTGAGGTCGGAGAAGCTATATGCAAAATTCTCCAAATGTGACTTCTGGTTGCAGGAGGTCCAATTTCTTGGACATGTTGTTAATCAGTCAGGGATATTGGTCGATCCGGCCAAGGTGGAAGCAGTGATGAGTTGGGAAGCACCGAAGTCACCTTCCGAGATCAGGAGTTTCCTTGGGTTGGCGGGGTACTATTGGAGGTTTATTAGGGACTTCTCCAAGATCGCAGTACCGCTCACCAGATTGACCAGGAAGGGTGTTACATTCTCATGGGGACCCGAGCAACAGACTTCCTTCGAGACACTACGCCAGAGACTGTGTGAAGCCCCGGTATTAGCCCTCCCGGAAGGGATGGAAGATTTTGTTGTATATTGCGACGCATCGATTTCGGGACTGGGTGCAGTGTTGATGCAGAGGGGCCATGTGATAGCTTATGCATCGAGGCAATTAAAGCCTCACGAGGCGAGATATCCCACGCATGACTTGGAGTTGGGGGCAGTAGTGTTCGCTCTCAAGATTTGGCGTCACTACCTGTATGGGGTTCGTTGTACTATATACACGGACCATAAGAGTTTGAAGTATTTGATGGATCAACCCAACCTAAATATGCGTCAGAGGAGATGGTTGGACGTGGTTAAGGATTATGACTGTGAGATCCTATACCACCCAGGCAAGGCTAATGTGGTAGCCGATGCATTGAGTCGTAGGGCGGAGAGCACTCCATTGCGAGATGTATGTCTGAGACTGACGGTGATGACTCCGGTATTGGATGCTATTCGTGGGGCGCAGGCCGAAGTTGTGAGATCCGAGATGCAGAAGAAAGAACGGGTCGTTGGGTTAATTTCAGAGTTCGTTAAGGATGGACGAGGACTTCTGACGTTTCAAGGTCAGATTTGGGTACCATTCGTGGGCGGTACGCGTACTACTTTGATGGAGGAGGCTCATAGATCGAAATTCTCGATCCATCCCGGTGCTACGAAGATGTATTTGGACTTGAGGAAGGAATATTGGTGGCCTTGTATGAAGAGAGACGTCGCATGGTTCGTTGAGAGGTGTTTGACCTGCTGTAGGGTTAAGGCCGAGCACCAGAGACCGCATGGTAAGTTGCAGCCCTTGGCGATTCCCGAGTGGAAGTGGGAACAGATTACTATGGATTTCATCACCAAATTGCCGAGAACCGCCAGGGGAGTCAATGCAATTTGGGTGATTGTGGATAGGTTGACGAAGAGTGCACACTTCCTTGCCATTAGCGGGAGTTCATCAGCGGAGAAGTTGGCAGAGTTATACGTGAGAGAGGTAATATCTCGGCATGGAGTGCCGATCTCGATTGTCTCAGACCGTGATGTACGTTTCACTTCCAGATTCTGGAAGAAATTCCATGAGGAGCTGGGTACTAAACTACATTTTAGTACCGCATACCATCCCCAGACAGACGGTCAGAGCGAGCGGACGATTCAGACATTGGAAGACATGCTTAGAGCGTGTGTGTTAGACTTCGGGGGTAGCTGGGATGCGCATTTACCCTTGGCTGAGTTCTCCTACAACAACAGCCATCATTCGAGCATTGGTATGCCACCTTTTGAGTTGTTGTATGGTAGGAGGTGTCGGACTCCCATTTGCTGGGGAGAGGTGGGACAGAGAGTGATGGGCAGTACAGAGATCGTACTTCAGACGACCGAGCAGATTCAGCAGGTTAGGCAGAGGTTATTGACCGCCCAGAGCCGACAGAAGAGTTATGCGGACAGGCGCCGGTCCGAGCTTGAATTCCAGGTTGGCGACTTCGTTCTCCTGAAGGTTTCTCCTTGGAAAGGAGTGATCCGGTTCAGAAAGAGGGGCAAGTTGGGGCCCCGGTTCATAGGTCCATTCCGTGTGATTGCAAGGGTAGGTCGGGTAGCTTATCGGTTAGAGTTGCCAACAGAGTTGGGGCAGATTCACAATACCTTTCACGTATCACAGTTGAGGAAGTGTATAGCCGATGAATCGGCAGTGGTTCCGTTAGAGGATATTCAGGTGGATACGAGCCTGAATTACGCCGAGAGACCAGTAGCTATCAGGGATCGGAATATCAAGGTTCTGCGGAACAAGGAGGTACCTCTGGTGTTGGTTCAGTGGCAACACCGGAAAGGATCGGAGATGACTTGGGAGCCGGAGCGTGAGATGCGGGAGCAACATCCGGAGTTATTCGCAGAGTGAGACTTCGAGGGCGAAGTCTAGTTCTAGTGGGGGAGAGTTGTAAAAGCCCGGAATTTCAGGTATTGCTTTAATATTATTTTGGGGCATTTTAGGAAGGGACTCGGCGAGTTGGAGCCAGACTCGCCGAGTAGGACCGCAGACTTGGTCGCGAGTTCGCGACTGGACTCGACGAGTCCAGATATGGACTCGGCGAGTCGACGCTGTTCAGCAGAAACCCTAGCCGTTTGGTTTTGGATCGTATATAACGTCCCATATGCCGTCATTGTCCGTCTTTTGGCCGATTGAGAAGAACCCTAAGCGTCTGTGGACTTCTAGAGCAGGAGTGAAGGCTATTGGGACCTTGAAGAATTTGTTAGGCAAGAAGAAGAAGAGTTTTGGCCAAAGGAATATCAAGGGGATCGAGTTCTGAGGTTTGGGGACACAGAGAGGGTGTTATTCAGGTAATATTTCGGATCATTTCTACTATATTGATGTGTGCACGAATTTAGGGTTTATGAAACCCATTTGGTGATTAGATGGATTATTATATTGTTATCCAAACGTTTGTAACCCAGTAATAGGATGTTTAGAGGTCCAGAAGGTCCCATGATTGTGCATTTCGGGACCATACGTATTTCAGGAAGCAGTTTGATCGACTGCATGGCATGGACTCGCCGAGTCCAATGAGCAGACTCGGCGAGTGGCTTGAAGATTGACTGGGACTCGCCGAGTTGTTCTTCAGACTCGGCGAGTGGCTTGAAGATTGACTGGGACTCGTCGAGTTGTTCTTCAGACTCGGCGAGTGGAGTCGGGGTGGCCCTGCGATTCTTCCACGTGGATCTTGTCGAGTCAAGGGGGATACTCGACGAGTAGAAAGGGAACAACAGGGAAAGTTGGGGAGGACGTCTAGACTCGTCGAGTCGCCCTTGCACTCGACGAGTCCGGTCAAGTTGACCGTTGACCAGAGTTGACCTGCATGTAATTTCTTAGGGTCAGTTGTCTTGGATGATAAGAGTATTAATAAGGGTATATGGTATTATAGGGAGTCTGCGGATCGGCGGATCGAGTGCGATTGGTTTCAAGAGTTGATAGTTTTCATTACCACGAGGTGAGTCTTCTCACTATACTACACCCGGAAGGGTTTGACTGTGAGACCGGAAGGTCGAATATGATATGTGTTATTTATGCTATAAATAGAAAGGTAGTTGCTATGCATGATATGTATGTTTATACGGGCCGGAAGGCGATATGTTATGTGATAGAAAGGTCAGGTATGATGTATGATATATGTGCTATGTGAGCTAGATTAAATGTATTATGTGTCGTAAATGTTATGGGCCGGAAGGCAATATGTTATGGGCCGGAAGGCAATATGTTACGGGCCAGAAGGCAATATGTTACGGGCCGGAAGGCAATATGTTACGGGCCGGAAGGCAATATGTTACGGGCCGGAAGGCAATATGTTATGGGCCGGAAGGCGATTATGTTACGGGCCGGAAGGCAATGTATTGTGGACCGGAAGGTCAGGGCCTGGAAAGGCGTATATGTGTAAGTCGTATACTGGGGAACTCACTAAGCATTTATGCTTACAAGTTGTTATGTATGTGTTTCAGGTACTAGCGAGGACCGTGGGAAGGCGCCGGCATGATGCATACACACTGCTGCTATTTGAGATCTTGGGGATTTTTATATATGTATTTGATGTGAAACATGGAATAAATGTTATTGGTTGAGTAAAATCACTTTATTTTAAATGAAAATTTTATTTGAAAATTTGCGTTGTTACATATATAGCTGATGCATGTGGGAAACTTGTTTTCCAAGAATGGGTGGCGAGGTCCCTTCACGTTTTTGCCATGGTATGTCATATCACAATAAAGATATTCCGTTGTTGAAGGATTCAAAGGAAATAATGGTAATTCCATGGACAAAGAGGTGTCCCCATTACCTGTGAAGTTGTTTGAGTTGTATCCAAGCCTTGACATTGTTAAAAATGATGACTTACTTGTTGAGTGTTGTATAACTGATAAGAACCCAACAACCATGGATATGATCACCCCATGCAACCAAGTTTGAGCTTTGTTTAAATTACAAGATAATTGCTCTTGATGGTAAATATCCTTATTATATTGTAGAGTTATGCAATGCGGTGCGATGTGTGAAATCTTTATTTTCATTTAAGCTAACATAACATTTCATATTGCATCAGGTTGTCCAAGAAGACTGCAATCACATCTATAAATTGTAACAGATCATCAATTTCATTCCGTTATACTGTTATTCTTTAAGAATGTATTCTTAAAGAATGCATTCTTTAAAAATGTATTCATCAACTTATTCTTTTATAATGCACTGAATTAAATATTCTGTTAGAATTTATAGTTTTACGTGCAGCTGAATTGTTTGTTATATTATAAAATTTTGAAAGAATTGGAGTTGATGATAATTTTGGGGGAAATGTAGTGTATTTTGGATTGGAAAAGAAGATCAAACACATTTTGGATTCTGGAAGAAGATAAAGTGTATTCGAGATTCCGGTAGAAGATGAAGTCGTTAAAAGGAGAGGATGATTCTTACAACAATTTCAAGAATGTTCTGGTGATAATCAACAATTACAGAATAAATATAATTTATATTCATAGTTGTATTCTTTAAGAAATGAATGTAATTAAGGATTTTAGTAATATTGATAACATCATAGTAAAATGTTTTTTTGAAGATAACCATAATCACATTCTCTTAGAATGTCCAAATTATCAAAAAAAAAAAAAATCGAGCTTTAAAGTTAAGAGAATTAGTTATTCCATAAAATCTGCAATTTTCATTTTTTAAAGTTATGTTAATTAACTAAAATACCTATGGGTGTTCTCGGTGCGGTTTGATGCGGTTTAGAGTTGAAAACGCAAACCGCACCGCACATGCGGTTTGAGTTTTTTGGAAACCGCAAACCGCACCACAAAAGCTCTAAATCGTATTATGCGGTGCGGTTACATGCGAGCGCTTTGTGCGGTTTATGCGGTTTGATAAGTTGTTTCAATTTTAACTTTGGTTGTTATTCATTGCATTTAAACACTTTCAAAATCTATTAATTATATTGCATACTGTAACAACGCAAATTTTCAAAACAATCTTTTTCATTTTAAAAATAAGTATTTCCATCCAAAACAAGGCATAAACAGTTTAAGTATTATGTCAAAACAAATAGTCTAAATCCCAAGATCATAAAAACATTCTTCAGTGTGTATCGATCACGCCGGCGCCTTCCCACGGTCCTCGCTACTACCTGAAACACATGCATAACAACTGTAAGCATAAATGCTTAGTGAGTTCCCCAATATACAACTTACGCACATACGCCTTTCCAGGCCCTGACCTTCCGGTCCATGTGTCTTAGGGGACTTCCGTCCCTGCTGGGTAAACCTTCCGGTCCTACCCACGCCGACCTTCCGGTCCATCACACAACATATCGCCTTCCGGCCCATAACATGTTGCCTTCCGGCCCATAATATAATCGCCTTCCGGCCCATAACATACATAGCACATATAGCAAATAACTTACCACATATAGCATACATATCACATATCATATCCGACCTTCCGGTCACACAGTCAAACCCTTCCGGGTACAGTATAGTGAGAAAACTCACCTCGTGAATGCTGAAAGCTAGCAAGTCCTGAAATCACTTGTGCACACTTCGACGAGCTACAATCTCCCTATAACAACACATATCTCCCATTAACACTTATATCTTATGAGTGTGACTATCCCTAAGAAGACAGACTTAGGTCAACTCTGGTCAACGGTCAACGGTCAACTCGACCGGACTCGGCGAGTGCCATGGCGACTCGGCGAGTCTAGACGTCCTCCCAACCTTCCCCTGATGTTCCCTTTCTACTCGTCGAGTATCCCTCTTGGCTCGACGAGATCCTCGTGGAAGAATTGCGGGGCCACCCCGACTCCACTCGTCGAGTCTGAAGAACAGCTCGACGAGTTCCAGCAAATCTCCAAGCTACTCGCCGAGTCTGTTCATCAGACTCGGCGAGTCCATGCCATGCAGTCGATCAAACTGCTTCCTGAGATAAGTTTTGTCCCGAAATACACAAGCATGGGACCTTCTGGACCTCTAAAGGTCCTAATACAGGGTTATAGTCGTTTGGGTAACAATGTATTAATTCATCTAATCACCAAATGGGTTCCATAAACCCTAAATCCATGCACACATCAACAAGACAGAAAGAATCCGAGATATTACCTGAATAACGCACTCTCTGTGTCCCCAAACCGCAGAACTCGAATCCCTTGCTATTCCTTTAGCCAAAACTCTTCCCCTCCTTGCACAACAATTTCTTCAAAAGCCCTACTACCCTTCAATCTTGCTCTAGATGCCCACAGCCGTTTAGGGTTCTTCTCAGTCGACTAAAGACGAACAATGACGGCCTATAAGTGCCTTATATACGTTCCAAAACCAAGCGGTTAGGGTTTCCGCTGAACAGCGTCGACTCGCCGAGTCCATATCTGGACTCGTCGAGTCTAGTCGCGATCCCGCGACCAAGTCTGCGATCCTACTCGGCGGGTCTAGGCTCCAACTCGCCGAGTCCCCTCTTAAATTACCCTAAAAACATAATTTAATAATACCTGAGATTTCGGGCTGTTACAACTCTCCCCCACTAGGATTTGACTTCGCCCTCGAAGTCTCACTCTGCAAATAGATCCGGATGCTGCTCCCGCATCCCACGTTCCGGCTCCCAAGTCATTTCCGAACCTTTCCGGTGTTGCCACTGGACCAACACCAGAGGTACCTTCTTGTTCCTCAGAACCTTGATCTTCCGATCCCTGATGGCCACTGGTCTCTCAGCATAATTCAGGCTCGCATCCACCTGAATATCCTCTAATGGAACCACTGCCGACTCATCGGCTATGCACTTCCTCAATTGCGACACATGAAAGGTGTTGTGGATCTGTCCCAACTCCGCTGGCAACTCCAACCGATAGGCTACCCGGCCTATCCTTGCAATCACCCGAAATGGCCCAATATACCGGGGCCCCAACTTGCCTCTCTTCCTGAATCGAATCACTCCTTTCCAAGGAGAGACCTTCAGGAGAACGAAGTCGCCGACTTGAAATTCAAGCTCGGATCGGCGCCTGTCTGCATAACTCTTTTGTCGGCTCTGGGCGGTCAATAACCTCTGTCTAACTTGCTGAATCTGCTCTGTCGTCTGAAGCACGATCTCTGTGCTACCCATCACTCTCTGTCCCACCTCTCCCCAACAAATGGGGGTCCGACACCTCCTACCATACAACAGCTCAAAAGGTGGCATACCAATGCTCGAATGATGGCTGTTGTTGTAGGAAAACTCTGCTAAGGGTAAATATGCATCCCAGCTACCCCCGAAGTCTAACACACACGCTCGAAGCATGTCCTCCAGTGTCTGAATCGTCCTCTCGCTCTGACCGTCTGTTTGGGGATGGTATGCGGTACTAAAATGCAATTTAGTACCCAACTCCTCATGAAATTTCTTCCAGAACCTGGAAGTGAAACGCACATCACGGTCTGAAACAATCGTGATCGGTACCCCATGCCGAGATACCACCTCTCTCACATATATCTCTGCCAACTTCTCCGCTGAAGAACTCTCACTGATGGCAAGGAAGTGTGCACTCTTCGTCAACCTATCCACAATCACCCAAATTGCATCAACTCCCCTGGCAGTCCTCGGCAATTTGGTGATGAAATCCATAGTGATCTGTTCCCACTTCCACTCGGGAATCTCCAATGGCTGTAATTTGCCATGCGGTCTCTGGTGCTCGGCCTTAACCCTACGGCAGGTCAAGCACCTCTCAACGAACCATGCGACGTCCCTCTTCATACAGGGCCACCAATACTCCTTCCTCAAATCCAAATACATCTTCATAGCACCGGGATGGATCGAGAATTTTGATCTATGAGCCTCTTCCATCAAGGTAATACGTGTACCGCCCACGAACGGTACCCAAATCCGACCCTGAAACGTCATAAGCCCTCGACTATCCTTAACAAACTCTGAAATTAACCCCACAACCCGCTCTTTCTTCTGCATTCCTGGTCGCACAGCCTCTGCCTGTGCCCCACGAATAGCGTCCAATACTGGAGTCATCACAGTCAGTCTCAAGCATACATCTCGCAAAGGAGTGCTCTCCGCCCTGCGGCTCAACGCGTCGGCTACCACATTAGCCTTGCCTGGGTGGTACAGGATCTCACAATCATAATCCTTGACCACATCCAACCACCTCCTCTGACGCATATTTAGGTTGGGCTGATCCATCAAATATTTCAAGCTCTTATGGTCCGTGTATATCGTACATCGAACCCCATACAGGTAGTGACGCCAAATCTTGAGAGCGAACACTACTGCCCCCAACTCTAAATCATGCGTGGGATATCTCGCCTCGTGAGGCTTCAGCTGCCTCGATGCATACGCTACCACATGGCCCCTCTGCATCAACACTGCACCCAGTCCTGAAATCGATGCGTCGCAATATACCACAAAATCTTCCATCCCTTCTGGGAGAGTTAATACCGGGGCTTCACACAACCTCTGGCGAAGTGTCTCAAAGGAGGTCTGCTGCTCGGGCCCCCATGAGAATGCAACACTCTTCCGGGTCAATCTGGTGAGCGGCACTGCGATCTTGGAGAAATCCTTAATGAATCTCCGATAATATCCTGCCAACCCAAGGAAGCTCCTGATCTCAGAGGGTGACTTCGGCACTTCCCAACTCATCACTGCCTCAACCTTGGCCGGATCGACCAATATCCCCTTCTGATTAACAACATGTCCTAGAAATTGGACCTCCCGCAACCAGAAGTCACATTTGGAGAACTTTGCATAAAGCTTCTCCGACCTCAATACCCCAAGGACTTCCCTCAAATGTTCCTCATGCTGCTCTCTAGATCTCGAATATACCAGAATGTCGTCAATAAATACAATCACTGACCGATCCAACATCGGCCTGCATACCCTGTTCATGAGATCCATGAACACAGCCGGGGCATTGGTGAGCCCGAAAGGCATCACCACAAACTCATAATTCCCATATCGCGTCCTAAACGCTGTCTTCTGGACGTCCCCATCCCGTACTCTCACCTGATGGTACCCTGACCTCAGATCGATCTTGGAAAACCAAGACGCTCCCTGCAACTGATCGAATAAATCATCGATCCTCGGTAACGGGTAATGGTTCTTGACCGTCAACTTGTTCAACTCCCGGTAATCAATGCACATTCGGTGTGAACCATTCTTCTTCTTGACGAACAGAATAGGTGCTCCCCACGGCGAACTGCTCGGCCGAATGAATCCCTTCCCCAGCAACTCCTGGAGCTGCGAGGACAACTCTTGCATCTCTGGAGGTGCAAGACGATAGGGCACCTTAGCAATAGGCGCGGCCCCCGGAACCAGGTCAATACCAAACTCTACTTGTCTCACAGGAGGTACTCTCGGCAGCTCCTCGGGGAAAACATCTGGAAACTCACGCACCACTGGGACCTCCTCCACTGACCTCGGTCTCTTGGAAACCTCCCGCGTATCCATCACATAGGCCACAAAACCCTTACAACCCTGTTGTAGACACTGCCTCGCCATAGCGGCCGAACAAAAAGCAGATCCCGAACGGGTACCCTCGCCGTACACCGAAAGAACTCCCCCACATTGGTCTCGTATAGTCACCAGCTGACGCTCACAGTCGATGACAGCGTCGAATCGGCTCAACCAGTCCATGCCCACGATGACACAGACGTCACCCATCGCAATAGGAATCAGGTCTATCGGGAACTCAACCCCGAAAATCTCTAGCACGCATCCCCGAAGAACCTCCGTGGCACAAATCACTTTCTCGTTAGCTATAGAAACTCTCAAAGGTCGACTCAACGACTCGCGACTAACGCTGATATGCTGACTAAAGGCTAAGGACACAAAGGACCTACTCGCACCCGAGTCAAATAACACTAAGGCAGGCACAGAGTTCACAAGGAAAGTACCTGCCACGACATCGGGCGCAGCGCGGACCTCCTCCGCAGTCAGCTGAAAGGCTCTTCCCCGAGCCCTCGGGGCCTCGGCCTTCACCGGTCGAGTCGCAACAACTCCGGCAGCAGGTGCAGATCCCTGAAGAAGCTGAGGGCACTCGGCCTTCCTATGGCCTGTCTGGTTGCAATGAAAGCAAACCGTGAATCCCTTGGGGCACTTCCTAGCAATGTGCCCCTCCTTGCCACACTTGTAGCAAGCACCAGATCGACACGTCCCCTCATGACCCTTGCCGCACTTTCCGCAAGTGCGGCCCTTCGAACCTCCTTTGCTCGCATCTGCGGGCTTTATCCGCTTGGCTGCCGGCTGGAACTGAGCCGGTCGCCGGTCGACCCGCTGAGACTCGGCCTCCTCCTTGGCCTGGGTCTCCAACTCGATCTCGCGCTTCCTGGCATTCGCCTGAAGCTCAGCAAAAGTATGGTAAGTGGAGTTTGACACAAACTCCCGGATATCCCTCCTCAACACTCCCAAGTACCGGCTCATCCGAGCCTGATCAGTGGACACCAGTTCGGGGCAGAACATCGCCCTTTCATGAAACTTCCGCGTGATCACCGCAACAGAATCAGTACCCTGCTTGAGGGTTAAGAACTCCTGAACCAATCGTTCCCTCTCCACCGGGGGAACGTACTCATCTCTGAACATGGCAGTAAACCCCTCCCATGTTACTGCTGTAGTCTCTGCCAAAGTGAAGTTCGCCGTCACGAACTTCCACCAGTCCTTCGCTCCCAGCCGGAGTTGGTTCAATGCGAACCGCACCCTCAGGTGCTCCGGGCATGAACAAGTGTAGAAGCACCCCTCTATATCCGCGATCCACCTCATCGCAGCAATCGGATCCTGCGTCCCATCGAACTCTGGTGGCTTCGTGTTGTTGAACTCTCGGAACAGCAACGAGTCACCCCCCCTGTGGCCTAGCAGCGGCCACAGCTGCGGTAGCTGCAGCGGTTGCAGCCTCAGTCAATGCGGCGTACCGCTCATCGAACGTCTCCATCAGGGTGGTCTTAATAGACCCAAACATCTCCGGGATCTCAGCCCGGATCGCCGCCGCTACCTCCTCGTGAATCATCTGACGAATCTCCTCGTCACTCACACCGCTCGAACTCGCTCCGTGGCGCGGTCTAACCATGATGTCTCTGAAATACAACATAGACTATCAGAGACTCCACTGAGTATAATCGCACTCGATAACGCAACCCTACTCAGTCTCCGATATCCAGGGATTCTTACTTGGGCCTCCCACTGACCCGGTGTCTTCGGTAGTACGGGCGCAATACTACCGACCACACTGCATCAGCAGTCATCCCAAATCTTCCTCCCCAAACCCTGGATAGTGAGTACTGTACTGCTGTTATGCACTATCTACTCGCACACTAACAAGCATCTCATATGGGCAAACTATCCTAGACTAAGGCATCACAAATCAGGCCACTCTAGTCCTATCATGAATACCTAGTCTTCTAGCATGCATAACAATTCATATCATATAATATTGTAAGGTATTTTGGGGATCTTTACCGTTCGGGCGCTGACTGATCGTACACACTGCTTCTTTCTTACTTACCACAAAACCATTTACAAAAGTTTATGCCTTTATTTAAAAAAATTTCCTCAAATCCTCGGTTTGAGTTCAGTTACCCCCGAAGGTGCACCCGAATCCCTCAAACCAAGGCTCTGATACCAATTGTAACAACGCAAATTTTCAAAACAATCTTTTTCATTTTAAAAATAAGTATTTCCATCCAAAACAAGGCATAAACAGTTTAAGTATTATGTCAAAACAAATAGTCTAAATCCCAAGATCATAAAGACATTCTTCAGTGTGTATCGATCACGCCGGCGCCTTCCCACGGTCCTCGCTAGTACTTGAAACACATGCATAACAACTGTAAGCATAAATGCTTAGTGAGTTCCCCAATATACAACTTACGCACATACGCCTTTCCAGGCCCTGACCTTCCGGTCCATGTGTCTCAGGGGACTTCCGTCCTAGGTAAACCTTCCGGTCCTACCCACGCCGACCTTCCGGTCCATCACAAAACATATCGCCTTCCGGCCCATAACATGTTGCCTTCCGGCCCATAATATAATCGCCTTCCGGCCCATAACATACATAGCACATATAGCAAATAACTTACCACATATAGCATACATATCACATATCATATCCGACCTTCCGGTCACACAGTCAAACCCTTTCGGGTACAGTATAGTGAGAAAACTCACCTCGTGAATGCTGAAAGCTAGCAAGTCCTGAAATCACTTGTGCACACTTCGACGAGCTACAATCTCCCTATAACAACACATATCTCCCATTAACACTTATATCTTATGAGTGTGACTATCCCTAAGAAGACAGACTTAGGTCAACTCTGGTCAACGGTCAACGGTCAACTCGACCGGACTCGGCGAGTGCCATGGCGACTCGGCGAGTCTAGACGTCCTCCCCAACTTCCCGTGATGTTCCCTTTCTACTCGTCGAGTATCCCTCTTGGCTCGACGAGATCCTCGTGGAAGAATCGCGGGGCCACCCCGACTCCACTCGCCGAGTCTGAAGAACAGCTCGACGAGTTCCAGCAAATCTCCAAGCTACTCGCCGAGTCTGTTCATCGGACTCGGCGAGTCCATGCCATGCAGTCGATCAAACTGCTTCCTGAGATAAGTTTTGTCCCGAAATACACAAGCATGGGACCTTCTGGACCTCTAAAGGTCCTAATACAGGGTTATAGTCGTTTGGGTAACAATGTATTAATTCATCTAATCACCAAATGGGTTCCATAAACCCTAAATCCATGCACACATAAACAAGACAGAAAGAATCCGAGATACTACCTGAATAACGCACTCTTTGTGTCCCCAAACCATAGAACTCGAATCCCTTGATGTTCCTTTAGCCAAAACTCTTCCCCTCCTTGCACAACAATTTCTTCAAAAGCCCTAATACCCTTCAATCTTGCTCTAGATGCCCACAGCCGTTTAGGGTTCTTCTCAGTCGACTAAAGACGAACAATGACGGCCTATAAGTGCCTTATATACATTCCAAAACCAAGCGGTTAGGGTTTCCGCTGAACAGTGTCGACTCGCTGAGTCCATATCTGGACTTGTCGAGTCCAGTCGCAATCCCGCGACCAAGTCTGCGATCCTACTCGGCGAGTCTAGGCTCCAACTCGCCGAGTCCCCTCTTAAATTACCCTAAAAACATAATTTAATAATACCTGAGATTTCGGGCTGTTACACATACCCTTTAAAAGGCACATATATTGCAAACAAAAAAACCACGTAATGTTTTGCTAAGTTGTTATGAGTTACGAAATTTAATATCATAGTGTTTTAAGTCTTTAATTACCATATTTAACCATCGTGATATAGAATAAAGTTATTGGATAGTATGAAGTATTTGGTGAATGGAAACTTTGATATATAAACCGCGGTTGGGTAACTATAAACCGCAAACCGCACCGCATAGTGCGGTTTGACAAAATTACGAACCGCAAACTGCACCGCGAAATTCTAAACCGCATTATGCGGTGCGGTTTGGTGTGGTGTGGGCGGTTTGTGCAGTTTATGAGGTTTTTTGCACACCCCTAAAAATACCCTTATCATGAAATTAGATGGTATTTTTCAATTATTTTTAATTCAATAATATGTATTAATCACTTTCTTAAAATAACTAAAATGATTGCTCCACAATCAATCCTACATCCATATAATAAATAGTTAGAATACTATAACCTAAGCCGATATATATATATATATATATATATATATATATATATATATATATATATATATATATATATATATATATATATATATATATATATATATATATATATATATATATAGAGAGAGAGAGAGAGAGAGAGGTAAGTTTAATTGAGAAAATAAAAATGTTGAGAATGGATGAATTATTCTCAGCCACTTAGTTATTTTTGCCACAAAGCCTCCATCGTACCGACGGAAATGAGGAAGGAATACACATATGTTTTCAACAAAACATTTTCCCTAAAGTATGCTAATCGTCACCTTAATAAATACAAAAACATAGTTTTTTCATTTTTTTAATTTTTAAGGAGCTATTTTTATCGAAAAATGATTTTAAATATATCAAAATTTATAATTTTTTATTCTCTACAAATAGACATCCATGTTGATACAGTTTTAAGATAAATTAAAATTTTTATGTTTTTTATAGTTTCAGCTATCGGTATTCATAAATGAATAGAAATGCATCAGATTTTTACTACAGTACATTCGTTATTCACTTATAATTAGAAAATATTTTTCTTTTTTTTACAGTTTAAATATCATTTATACTATTTATTCATATATGAATAACAAATTAACTGTAACAAAAATCTGATAAATTTTTTATTTATATATGAATATAAAATATGATGACAACTAATATACGTTGTATCATATATAAATACAATATATGACGAAAAACGAATTAAAAAATATATTTTAAGTAAGAAAACTTTATTACATGATATATTCATATATGAACGATACTCAAAGTATTAAAAAAAAGTTAAATATACGTTTTATTAATAAGTGAATAAAGAATGTATTGTAATAAAAATCTGATCACTTATGAATAACAAGAGCTAAAACTCTAAAAAAAATAAATTTTTTTTATCTTATCTTAAAACTATATGAATATAGATGTCTATTTATAGAGAATAAAAAATTATGAATTTTGATATATTTAATATAATTTTTCAATAAAAATAACTTTCTAAAATTAAAAAAAAAAAAAAAAACAGTATTTTTTTGGGTATATTAAGGTAATGATTAACATAGTTTAAGAAAACATGTTTGGTTCGAAAACACATGTGTATCTGATATCCATTTCCGCCGGTACGCCTAAGTGTTTTGCGGCAAAATAAATGTGTGGCTGATAATGATTCCCTTACTCTCAACCTTTTTTTCTTAATTAAACCCTCTCTCTCTCTCTCTCTCTCTCTCTATATATATATATATATATATATATATATATATATATATATATATATATATATATATATATATATATATATAAAGAAACTTGTTGGAGCTTTTCTATCTAAAAGCATTTTCACCCAAACTCATAAATTTCAAATTTTTGATTGGAGTTTTTTTAATCATTAGGTCGGTCTCATTTATTTACATCTAATTACTAATGGTAAACTTGTATGAAGTATAATTCAAGACAAAACTGCAAATTTGGTCCTTGTGGTTTGCTAAAACCTTTGGATGGGGTCCAAAAAGTTTCCAGCTTACACCAAAGGTCCAAAATCAAGGTTTTCATGGGTTTTTGGTCCATTCCGTCATTGTCCGTTTGTTTGGAGCCGTTAATTCCATCACGTGCCCTCCATGTGAGGGCATTTTGGTCATTTTAGGTCCTAGCCTCCGTTGCCGCCACTTCAATTAATAAGATTGGAGACTGTACTTCACTCCTTCGTTTTCTACTCATACCTCAATTAGCCGGACGCAAAAACCCTAATGATTGTCTGAGAATTGGCTTGTGTTCATGCTTTTGAAAATGCAGGGACTTAGAAATGTTGGAGAGAATGTTAACGTTCAAGAAGTTTACAGTCAGATTCAAACTTTGAAAAAACTTAGAAAAACACTGTATTTGATGATCAATCTTCAAACTTCGAAAAACTCTAACAATCGTCTCTTTCTGTTTTGTAGATGGTTACCCCAACATATTCTCTATTGAACTTCATCACGAAGGGAGTTTCACAAAGTTTCCAAATATCAGGTATATTAATGGCCAAGTAGGTACTTTGATGTTGTCGTCATTGATGAATTTTCTGTTCATGAACTAGACTTGATGATGAGAGAATTAGGGTTTGATGGTACTGAAATCATGTATTACCATTTCCGTTTGCCTAATGAAGGATTTGACTTTGGACTCCGAGCATTAGGTAACGATGATGATGTGCGTAATCTCTCACGGTATGTTACTTATAACAAAATGATTAAAGTGTACATAGAGCATGGTCAAATGAACTTGCTTGCATATTTTATGTCCCCAACTGGTCCAAGAAGGGTTATAATAGAAGACATGGACAATCAGGGTCCTCTTAGACCCTCATCACCTGTAGTTGCTCATGAAGTGGTAACTCCAATCCAAATTGATGTTGGTGAGGGTGATTTAGGGTTAGCATTAACCTTATACAAATCAACAACACCTGAATTTAGTAAGTCTAAAGGTTGGAAACATAGTAAAGGGGCATCGTCTTGTAGTAGAAAGCTTAACATGGACTGGGAAGGTGGTGAAAAAACAATGGCAAGTGGTGAAGTTGATAAAGTTAAGGGTGTAGAAGGATTTGCAGATGAATTTGTTATAGTTGATGCAGAAAAAGACTTAAACAAAGAGATTAATGGGAATAAAGAACTTGACATGAACAAATCCAATGGTGAGGGTGTAGAAGGATTTTCAGATGAGGGGTATAGAGTTGTCATGGATAATGATCCTCAAGGATTCAATGAATTTTCAACTACCATCAACATAGATGACGAGTTAATAAGAAACTTTCAACCTTTTGAAGGGTTTGAAGACCAAGATAGCATCCCATTTAATGGGTTTGAAGGACAAGATAATATTCCTTTCAATGATGAGAGGAGACAAGAGGAGCCTGATGACATTGAGTTTGAGAATCAAAACAGTGAAGATGAAGATAGTGACTTTATGATTTATGAGGACAACATAATTGAAGATGTTGAAGTTGACATGGAGGATTTCAATCTAAATATTGATACAAAAGAAGAGTTCAATGGATGCCAAAGTTTGGGTGGTCAAATAAATGAAGATAGTGATGCATAAGAGGATGTGGAGGTAATTGATAATGACGAGTGGGAATCACTAAGTGATGACTCAGGGGACAACAAGAAAAGAAGAGAATAATCAAAGAGCTGGGGAAACAAACATTATGTTCTGTTGGTGAGGCGCACAAGGTAGATTTTCATATTAGGCAGAAATATAAAGCCAAGAAAGAATTCAAAGATAAAATTGACCTACATGCTTTAGAGTAAAGGAGGAATATCTCATTCACAAAAAATGACAAGAGTAGATTAACAGCTGTTTGTGATGGAACTGTAGTTTTAAATGCAAGTGGGGTAGGTGGACCTACCTCTGGGAAAAAGGTAAAGGGTAAAGATGTAAACTCAGATAAAGTTAAATGCACATGGAAACTTCATGCTTCTAGGTCAAGTGAACAAGACTATTTGTTTATTAAGACCTATAATCAGAAACATATCTGCCTCCAAACATGAAAAATCAGATCTTGCACAGCAACATTTCTTTCAAACGTATTATGGATCAGATTGAAGCTAATCCCGTACTGCTTGTTTGTGCCCTACAAGAGCAACTCCAATCAACTTATGGAGTTAGTATTTCAGAAGAGAAAGCATTTAGGGCAAAAGCATTAGCCACCAAAAATGTTGCAGGAGATTACGTAAAGCAATATGCAGCTTTGAGAGACTATGTACTAGAGCTACAAAAGAAAAATGAAGGTACAACTGTAAAGATTGATGTGGTTTCTGAACCTGTGGTTTCGTCCCCTACCAGGCAATTCAAAAGGATATACGTGTGTTTAGGTCCTTTAAAGAATGGATTTAAGGCAGGTTTGAGAGAATTTTTAGGCCTAGATGGAGCCTTCATGAAGGGACCTTTCCCAGGTCAAATACTAAGTGCAGTTGGTGTTGATTCCAACAATGGAACCTACCCATTGGCATATGTTGTTGTTGAAAGTGAAAACACTTCAAGTCGAAATGGTTTCTTCAGTGTCTTGCAGAAGATCTTGACTTGTATTCAAATTCTGTAACAGCCCGGATTCCCAGGTATTAATTATTCTTATAATTTTGGTGATCTGTGAGGAGACTCTGCGAGTTGGAGCTCAAACTCGCCGAGTATGATCGCGGCTTAGGCACGGGTTCGCGTCTGGACTCGGCGAGTCCACGCTGTTTAATGAAACCCTAATTTCTAGGGTATGAGACCTATTTAAAGGGGCTTATGGCCGTCATTTGCGGCCACCAACCCCAGAGAGAACCCTAAAAAGTCTTTGAGCGTGTTGTGAGAGAGAAGAGGAAGATCCTTGACTATTTGTGGGTCTTTTTGCATATAGAAGAGGATCAAGGCAATAGGAGACCAAAGAAGGTGCTAATTCAGTGATTCTTGAGCTCATAGACTTCATTTGAGGTAACCATTCGTTCCTTTCTCAGTCCTTGGTGTAAATCTTAGAGTTAGGGTTTCTTTGTGGAATGATCCATGGAGTAATTGGCCTCCTCACGTGTTGGTGCTTTAGATCTGGGCCCAAATAGGTCGAGAGACCCTTTTCCCTCAAGCTTTATGAGTGTTAATGGAGGCCATGAGCTTAGAATAGCATTCTAGAGACCATATCATCAAATAAGGCCTTTGAACCTTTGCATGAGCACCAAGATAGTAACTTTACGTGATGTATGTGCTTGGAAGGACTGGATCTATGAGTTATTGGAACGGATCTGACCTCAGGAGTGAGTTTGAGTTTATGCATGGCATAGACTCGCCGAGTGTGAAGAACAGACTCGGCGAGTAGCATGAAGATTGACCATAACCACTCAGCGAGTGGTCTTGCCGAGTTAAGGGGTTAACTCAGTGAGTCAGGGAGAGTCAGAAAGGGTTGACAGGTGGACTGAGTCAAACTGGAACTCGCCGAGTTGTTCTTGAGACTCGGCGAGTTGAGTCGTGGTGGCCCCGCAACTCATGCCAGGTGGAACTCGTCGAGTTAAGAAAATACTAGACGTCTCGAGAGAGGATCCCAGGGAATCAGTGGATGCATATAGACTCGCCGAGTCGCTATAGTGCGCTCGCCGAGTCCGGTCAAAGTTGACCGTTGACCATTGACCAGTGTTGACTTGATAGGGATAGTCAACCTTAGTTGTGAAAGTGTTAATTAGAGATGTATTGTGTTATAGGAGGATTATAGCTCAGGGAATTGAGCGCGAGTGATTTCCGGGATTTGCGAGTTATCGAGATACGCGTGATGAGTCTTCTCACTATACTTTACCTTGAGTAGGTAATCAAAGTTATGTGATAGAGTATTTGTATGCTATATGTATGTTATGTGTTGTACTGCATTATTTCTATGTGATTTATGTTGTGCATGTTTATAGAGTTGGAATCGGAAGGTTCACAGAGATTAGAACCAGAGGGTTCACAGAGTAGGGTCTACGGACCCACAGAGTTATAGCCTCGAGTGGCTAATATGTGTTATGTGTGGTATTTTGGGGAACTCACTAAGCTTTGTGCTTACATTGTTGGTGTTACCGTGGGAAGGCGCCGGCTTGATCAGTACACACACGAGATTTTTACGTTATCAGATCTTGGGGTTTTTATGTAGCATGGATTGAGTTTCAAATATTAATGCTTTTATGAATGTTAAATGATTTGTGTTTTTATAAAATGCGAAAAATTGTTTTGAAATTTACGGTGTTACAAGTTGGTATCAGAGCCTTGGTTTGAGGGATTCGAGTACACCTTCGGGCGTATTTGAACTTAAACTGAGGATTTGAGAAGTATTTTCAAAAAGAGTAAAAGATTTTTGGAAAAACGCAGAGCAAAGTTGTGTGTACGATCAGTCTGCGCCCTAACGGTGATTTCCCAAAATACCCTCATGTTATGTGATATTGATATTGATATGATGTATTCTCATGCTAGAGTAGGCTAGGTACTCTTATTAGGACTAGAGTGGCCTGATTTGTGATGCCTTAGCCTAGGGAGAGGTGAGTTGCTATGAGGTGCTTGAGAGTGAGTAGGTAGCAGCGAGGGGCTTATGAGAGATCGGTTAGAGAGTGGATTATGCATGATAGAGTACTTGGAATTTGGGATCTGAAGAGGAGGACTTGGGGTGTATTCTGCTACGATGCAGACAGTAGTATTGGGCACGTACTACTGAAAGCGTCGGGGCGGTGTACAGCCCAAGTAGGAATCTTTGGAATACCAAGGATCAAGGAGGAATGAGTTGTTGAGTGTGAGTATGCTCGAATGGATTCTAATTTATCGTATGTTGTATTTCAGAGGTAGATCATGGTGAGGACACGTCTTATGCCTGAGAGCAGTGGGGCCAGTGATGAGGAGATCCGTCGGATCATCCATGAGGAGGTGGCTGCGGCCATCAGGGCAGAGATACCAGAGATGTTCGGGTCTATTAAGACCACGTTGATTGAGACCTTCGACGAGCGTTATGCCGCTCTTTCTGAGGCTGCTGTTGCAGCGGCCACCACAGCTATTGCTGCCACGAGGCCGCAGGGTGGTGATGCGTTGCTGTTCCGAGAGTTCAGCAACACAAAGCCGTCGGAGTTTGATGGGACCCAGGACCCGGTGGCGGCTATGAGATGGATTTCTGACATAGAGGGGTGTTTCTTCACTTGCTCATCTCCTGAGCATTTGAGAGTATGGTTCGCGCTGAACCAGCTTCGCTTGGGAGCGAAGGACTGGTGGAAGTTTGTGACGGCGCACTTTACGCCTGCTGAGCTTGCGGCGGTGACCTGGGAGAGGTTCACTGCCATGTTCCGAGATGAGTACGTTCCCCAGGTGGAGAGGGAGCATTTGGCCCAGGAGTTTCTGACCCTCAAGCAGGGTACTGAGTCTGTTACGGTGATTACCAAGATGTTCCACGAGAGGGCGATGTTCTGCCCTGAGCACGTGTCCCCTGAGCAGGCACGTATGAGCCGATATTTGAGTATCTAGAGGCGAGATATTCGGGAGTTCGTGGTGACCTCCTCGTACCGGACATTTACCGAGCTTCAGGCAAATGCCCGGAAGAGGAGGATTGTGCTAGAGACTCAGGACAAGGAGGAGGCGGAGTCTCAGGGGAGGGATCGGTGAGCGGCGCAGTCTCAGCCGGCAGCCAAGCGGGCCAAGCCCGCTGATCCCAAATCAGGAAGCCAGAAGGGCCACACTTGTGGGAAGTGCGGCAAGGGTCATGATGGAGTCTGTAGAGCGGGATCTTGCTACAAGTGTGGCAAGGAGCGGCATATGGCCAAGGACTGCCCCAAGGGGTTTGCGGTGTGTTTCCACTGCAACCAGACCGGATACTGGAAGGCAGAGTGTCCGCAATTGCGAGGATCATCTCAGGGAGCACCTCAGTGATCTGCCCCTGCCGCCATCAGAGCTACCGAGAGTCGGCCAGTGAAGGCCGAGGCGTCGAGGGCATGAGGGAGAGCCTTTCAGTTGACCGCGGAGGAGGTCCGTGCAGCGCCCAATGTCGTGGCTGGTATGTATTCTTTCGTGTATTTATTTTGATGTTGAGATATTATGCTTATATTATGTTATGCATAGGTACTTTCCTTGTGAATTCTATACCTGCCTTGGTGTTATTTGACTCGGGTGCGAGTCGGTCTTTTGTATCTTTGGCTTTTAGTCAGCATATCAGTGTTAGTCGTGAGGCATTGAGTCGGCCTCTGAGAGTTTCCATAGCTGATGAGAGGGTGATATATGCCACGGAGGTTCTCCGGGGGTGTGTGTTCGAGATTTTCGGTGTTGAGTTCCCGATTGATTTGGTTCCTACTGCGATGGGTGATGTCTGTGTCATTGTGGGCATGGACTGTTTGAGCAGATTCGGTGATGTAATCGACTGAGAGCGACAGCTGGTGACCATACGAGACCCTAGTGGGGGAGTTCTTATGGTGTACGGCGAGGGTACACGTTCTGGATCAGCATTTTGTTCGGCCGCTAGGGTGAGGCAGTGTCTACAGCAGGGCTGTAAGGGTTTTGTGGCGTATGTGATGGATACGCGGGTGGATTCCGAGAGACCGAGGTCAGTTGAGGAGGTTCCGATAGTGCGTGAGTTCCCGGATGTATTTCCAGAGGAGTTGCCGGGTGTGCCTCCCGTGAGGCAAGTGGAGTTCAATATCGATTTGGTTCCGGAGGTTGCGCCTATTGCTAAGGTGCCTTATCGCCTTGCACTTCCAGAGATGCAAGAGTTATCCTTGGAGCTTTAGGAGCTGCTGGGGAAGGGGTTTATTCGGCCGAGTAGCTCGCCGTGGGGAGCGCCTATGCTGTTTGTCAAGAAGAAGGATGGTTCACACCGGATGTGCATTGATTACCGGAAGTTGAACAAGCTGACGGTCAAGAACCGTTACCCGTTGCCGAGGATCGACGATTTGTTCGATCAGTTACAGGGAGCATCTTGGTTCTCCAAGATCGATTTGAGGTCTGGATATCATCAGGTGAGGGTGCGAGATGAGGACATCCAGAAGACAGCGTTCAGGACGCGTTATGGGCATTACGAGTTTGTGGTGATGCCTTTCGGGCTCACCAATGCCCCAGTAGTGTTCATGGATCTCATGAACCGAGTGTGCAGGCCCATGCTGGATCGGTCAGTGATTGTATTTATCGACGATATTTTGGTATATTCGAGATCTAGAGAGCAGCATGAGGAGCATTTGAGGGAGATCCTCGGAGTTCTGAGAGCGGAGAGGCTTTATGCCAAATTCTCCAAGTATGATTTCTGGTTGCGAGAGGTTCAGTTCCTGGGTCATCTCGTTAACCAGAAAGGGATATTGGTCGACCCGGCCAAAATTGAGGCGGTGATGAGCTGCGAGATGCCGAGGTCACCCTCCGAGATCAGGACTTTCCTAGGGTTGGCAGGCTATTATCAAAGATTTATCAATGATTTCTCTAAAATCGCAGTGCGACTCACCAGGTTGACCCGGAAGGGTGTCGCTTTTTCATGGGGCCCCGAGCATCAGGCCTCCTTTGAGATGCTTCACCAAAGGTTATGCGAAGCCCTGGTGTTAGCCCTCCCGGAGGGGATGGAGGACTTTTTGGTATAGTGTGATGCATCGATCTTGGGGTTGGGAGCGGTGCTGATGCAGAGAGGTCATGTGATAGCATACGCATCGAGGCAACTGAAACCTCATGAGACGAGGTATCCCACCCATGACCTAGAGTTGGGAGCAGTGGTGTTCGCCTTCAAGATTTGGCGTTACTACCTGTATGGGGTTCGGTGTACGATATACACGGACCATAAGAGCCTAAAGTATTTGATTGATCAGCCCAACCTAAACATGCGACATAGGAGGTGGTTGGATGTGATCAAGGATTATGATTGTGAGATTCTGTGCCATCCGGGCAAGGCTAATGTGGTAGCCGACGCCCTGAGTCGCAGGGCGGAGAGCGCCCCATTGCGAGGTGTATGTTTGCGATTGACCGTGATGGCTCCGGTGTTGGACACCATTCGTGGAGCACAGGCTGAGGCCGTGAGATCGGAGAACCAGAAGAGAGAGCGAGTTGTTGAGTTGGTATCGGAGTTCGTTACCGATAGTCGGGGGCTTATGACCTTTCAGGGGCGTATATGGGTACCGTATGTGGGAGGGGCGCGTACCATTTTGATGGAAGAGGCTCATCGGTCGAAATTTTCGATCCATCCTGAGGCCACTAAGATGTATTTGGACCTGAGGAGAGAGTATTGGTGGCCCTGCATGAAGAGGGATGTTGCGTGGTATGTTGAGAGATGCTTGACCTGCCATAGGGTTAACGCCGAGCACCAGAGACTGCATGGTAAGTTCCAGCCGTTGGAGGTTCCCGAATGGAAGTGGGAACAGATCACCATGGATTTTATCACCAAATTGCCAAGGACTGCCAGGGGAGTTGATGCAATTTGGGTGATTGTGGACAGGTTGACGAAGAGCGCTCACTTCCTTGCTATCAACGAGAGTTCTTCAGCAGAGAAATTGGCAGAGGTGTATGTGAGGGAAGTGGTGTCACGGCATGGAGTGCCGATCTCGATTGTTTCAGACCGTGATGTGCGTTTCACTTCCAGACTCTGGAAGAAGTTTCACGAGGAGTTGGGTACGTACTTGCCCAGACAGAAGGACAGAGTGAGTGGACGATTCAGACGCTCGAGGACATGCTCCGAGCATGTGTGTTGGATTTCGGGGGAAGTTGGGATACGTACTTGCCCTTGGCAGAGTTTTCCTACAACAACAACCATCATTCGGGCATTGGTATGCCGCCCTTTGAGCTGTTGTATGGGAGGAGGTGCCGGACCCCCATTTGCTGGGGAGAGGTCGGACAGCGTGTGATGGGCAGTATAGAGATCATGCTTCAGACGACAGAGCAGATTTAGTAGGTCAGACAGAGGTTGTTGACCACTCAGAGTCGTCAGAAGAGCTATGCAGACAGATGCCGGTTCGAGCTTGAGTTTCAGGTCGGCGACCTTGTGCTCCTGAAGGTCTCTCCTTGGAAAGGAGTGATTCGATTCAGGAAGAGGGGCAAGTTGGGGCCGCAATATATTGGTCCATTCCGAGTGATCGCGAGGGTAGGCAGGGTAGCCTATCGTTTGGATTTGCCAGCAGAGTTGGGGCAGATTCACGACACTTTCCATGTGTCACAACTGCGGAAGTGTATAGCCGATGAGTCGACAGTGGTTCCATTATAGGATATTCAGGTGGATGCGAGCCTGAATTATGCTGAGAGACCAGTGGCGATCAGAGATTGGAAAATCAAGGTTCTGAGGAACAAGGAGGTACCCCTGGTTTTGGTTTAGTGGCAACATCGGAAGGCGTCCGAGATGAGTTGGGAGCCAGAGCGTGAGATGCGTGAGCAGCATCCGGAGTTATTTGCAGAGCGAGACTTCGAGGGCGAAGTCTAGTTCTAGTGGGGGAGAATTGTAATAGCCCGGATTCCCAGGTATTAATTATTCTTATAATTTTGGTGATCTGTGAGGAGACTTGGTGAGTTGGAGCTCAAACTCGCCGAATATGATCGCGACTTGGGCATGGGTTCGCGTCTGGACTCGGCGAGTCCAAAATGTGGACTCGGCGAGTCCACGTTGTTTAATGAAACCCTAATTTCCAGGGTATGAGACCTATTTAAAGGGGCTTATGGCCGTCATTTGCGGCCACCAACCCCAGAGAGAACCCTAAAGAGTCTTTGAGCGTGTTGTGAGAGAGAAGAGGAAGATCCTTGACTATTTATGGGTCTTTTTGCATATAGAAGAGGATCAAGGCAAGAGGAGACCAAAGAAGGTGCTAATCCAGTGATTCTTGAGCTCAGAGACTTCATTTGAGGTAACCATTCGTTCCTTTCTCAGTCCTTAGTGTAAATCTTAGAGTTAGGGTTTCTTTGTGAAATGATCCATGGAGTAATTGGCCTCCTCACGTGTTGGTTCTTTAGATCTGGGCCCAAAGAGGTCCAGAGACCCTATTCCCTTAAGCTTTATGAGTGTTAATGGAGGCCATGAGCTTAGAATAGCATTCTAGAGACCATATCATCAAATAAGGCCTTTGAACCTTTTCATGAGCACCAAGATAGTAACTTTATGTGATATATGTGCTTGGAAGGACTGGATCTATGAGTTATTAGAACGGATCTGACCTCAGGAGTGAGTTTGCGTTTATGCATGGCATACACTCGCCGATTCTGAAGAACAGACTCGGCGAGTAGCATGAAGATTGTCCATAACCACTCAACGAGTGGTCTTGCCGAGTTAAGGGGTTGACTCAGTGAGTCAGGGAGAGTCAGAGAGGGTTGACAGGTGGACTGAGTCAAGCTGGAACTCGCCGAGTTGTTCTTGAGACTCAGCGAGTTGAGTCGTGGTGGCCCCGCAACTCATGCCAGGTGGAACTCGTCGAGTTAAGAAAATACTCGACGTGTCGAGAGAGGATCCCAGGGAATCAGTGGATGCGTATAGACTCGCCGAGTCGCTATAGTGCACTCGCCGAGTCCAATCAAAGTTGACCGTTGACCATTGACCAGTGTTGACTTGATAGGGGTAGTAAACCTTAGTTATGAAAGTGTTAATTAGAGATGTATTGTGTTATAGGAGGACTATAGCTCGGGGGATCGAGCGCGAGTGATTTCCGAGATTTGCGAGTTATCGAGATACGCGAGGTGAGTCATCTCACTATACTTTACCTTGAGTAGGTAATCAGAGTTATGTGACAGAGTATTTGTATGCTATATGTATGTCATGTGTTGTACTGCATTATTTCTATGTGATTTATGTTGTGCATGTTTATAGAGTTGGAACCGGAAGGTTCACAGAGATTAGAACCAGAGGGTTCACAGAGTAGGGTCGACGGACCCACATAGTTATAGCCTCGAGTGGCTAATATGTGTTATGTGTGGTATTTTGGGAAACTCACTAAGCTTTGTTCTTACATTGTTGGTGTTATTTGTTTCAAGTACTAGTGATGACCGTGGGAAGGCGCCGACTTGATCAATACACACGACGGGATTTTTATGTTATCAGATCTTGGGGTTTTTATGTAGCATGGATTGAGTTTCAAATATTAATGCTTTTATGAATGTTAAATGATTTGTGTTTTTATAAAATGCGAAAAATTGTTTTGAAATTTATGGTGTTATAAATTCCAACTTCACCTTTATCAGTGATAGACAGAAGGTACTATAGTTACATTTAATATTGCATACTAGGTTTCATTACAGACTAATGCTAATTACTTATTTTGTTTTGGTGAAAACAGGCTCTTCTACCAGCCATAGAACAATTGTTTCCTAATGCAGAACACATGTATAGTATTAGACACATATATCAGAACATGAGGATCATATTTAAGACTACAGAGTACAAGGAGTATTTTTGGAGGTGTGCTACAACCACCACCATACCAGAGTTTGAATTTGTAATGGTAGAGCTAAAGAATTATGACATAGAAGCATATCAGTGGCTCTTGAAAATCCCTCCACATCATTGGGCTAGAAGTCATTTTCAGGTATTTTCTCAATTTGTTGTCTTATTTTTTATTATAGTATAGATATACACTAACTGTTATTTTCTTAATGAACTACTAGGAAGGGCAATTTCAGACATGTTATTGAATAACCTTTGTGAAGTGTTCAATAGCAAACTTGTTAAAGGGAGAGACAAACCCATTATCAGTTGTTTGGAGTTCATCAGAGAGTACCTTATGAAGACAGTATACAATGTGATGAAGGTGTTAAACAAGTGTCAAGGTCCATTAACTCCAACTGGTACTAGGATTTTGGAAGCAAATACAACACTTGCTAGTAAGTATCATGCACAATGGAATGGGGGACAAAAGTATCAGGTTAAAGGTCCATGGAATCAACATGTGGTGGACATGGAGAAAAGGGAGTGTAGTTGTAGAAAGTTGGAGCTTACTGGAATTCCTTGCAAGCATGCAATGGCAAGCCTAAATGAAATGGCAGACAATAATGAAAAGGTGGGAGAACCATACACCTATGTACATAAGGTGTATTGGATTGATACATGGAAAGAGATGTACTCCTTCAAGGTGGAGCCTATCAAAGGTAGAGCAATGTGGCCTAAGAGTGACTGCCCAACAACTCTTGTGCCTCCACCACACAACAAAGCTATAGGCAGGCCAAAAAAGAAAAGGAGGATTACAGTAGAGGAAACGATTGAAATCCAGCAACGTAAGAGGCAATCAAACAATCAAATTCAAATTGATAATGAAACTTAATCACCGAGCAGGAAGTTTTTGACTGTGACATTTAGTAAGTGTAAGCAAAAGGGTCACAATGCCAGGACCTGCAAGGCCAAAGATGGGAATTGATGTTTAAGTACTTAAGTTGTTTATGTTTGTGAGGACTTGTTAATGCACTTTAGTTGGTACTTTGATGCCTTTTTTTGGTTCCATTTTGATAATGTACTTTGATGCCCTTTTATGGAACAATGTACTCCAATGTTTTGGTAATGTACTTTAATGCCCTTTGTTGTTAATGATTGTGTTTTGGCATTAATCTGTTATGGTCCCTTTTTTGGTAATGTAGTTTGTTATTGGTTTATGTTGTACTGTCAAAGCATGAAGATGTTATGGCAGTGCACTTAATGTATGCGTGTAAAACCATTACAATCGCATATTCAAGCGTAGAGAAAAACCATTACACTTGCATATCATGTCAAGATCAAACCTTTATAATTTCATATTCATAAAAGGATAAAACCATTACACTTCCCATTGTCATAAAAGCATTACATGTCTAATGAACCAAAAGACAAAACTTACAACATATATAAACCACAATTAAACCTTCTAGTACCAAAAGACAACATTTATAAGTGGTTGTTACCAACAAAAAGCCCTAAACTCTAATTCCTAATTCCAAAACAGCACAAACAACAGAAACAAGACCCACGAGGCAAGCAAACACATCTTCAGCTGACCCACTTCAACCTCATACCTATTCATTATTCTCAACAGTCCTGGTATGATAACAGTTGATCTTTGACACATAGGGGGATCGACCCACCCCAAAAATCCACATCTGGATCCCTACAAGAATACATTAAAGTAGAAGAGTTATTGCATAACTACCGAAATATCATAACCTAATATGAGTTTGCTTACCATTTTAGGGCATGCATAGAAACGACGACCAGGGTTTCGTGAGGTCCATGAGGTTCGCACAACAGCAACATTCCCATAGAAGCAGAGCACCATTTTTGAATCTCGTAGCAGTCGAAGTAGATGAGAGATGAAGAAGAAGAAGACCTTTGTTGCTGCTTCTCTATAAATAAAAATGAAGAAGAAGAAAGGGATTGCGTATGAGTATGTATATAAAGGAGAAATATGATATTATTTAAAATAAGGACCTAAAATGACCAAAATGCCCTCATATGGAGGGCACGTGATGGCATTAACGGCTCCAAACAAACGGACAATGACGGAATGGACTAAAAACCCATGAAAACCTTGATTTCGAACCTTTGGTGCAAGCTGGAAACTTTTTTGACCCCATCCAAAGATTTTGGCAAACCACAAGGACCAAATTTGCAGTTTTGTCATAATTCAATAATGTAAATACAAGTTAGTGTAAATCACTAAACCTTGTCTTTTGTGGATTTTTACGAACTTTTTAAATTAATAAGTTGATGTCTATGACTCTATGTATAATAAAAAAAATAATAAAATAATAAAAAAGACAAAATTGCAAGAATGTTCCCTATGGTATGTCAAAACTAGCAAGTTTGGTCCAAAATGAGTTTGGCTCGCAAGGATGGTCCAATAGTTTCGTTTTGTTGCGAGTTTAGTCCAAAAATTTTAAAACTTTTTATAATGACAGATTTACCCTTAGTATTTTCCCCTTTTTAATTTTATTATTACAAAAATCAAAAAAGAAAAAGAAAAAAAGAAAATCTCTCTCTCTCTCTCTCTCTCCAGTTTAGAGAATGCCACCACCCTCACTCCCTGCCCCAACCTTCACTCCCAATGGGAGTCCTAAACACCATCGTCGAAAAAAGATAAATGACACCAGATCGAAGCTTTGTAAGTGAAACCCTAGCCCTAAATGTTTCAGGCATCGACGTATAGATCGAAATTAAGGTTTCTAGCAGCGGCGGCCTCTGAAAACCCTAAGATTTCAGGAAACGAGAATGGCGGTAACCTGTGAAAACTATAGGGTATCCTTCTTTCCTTCTTCAAACTCGATTGAAGCTCACCTGAGGGTCATTTGACGAAGCCAGGAGGTTCGAGAGACGTTGTGGACGGTTACAAATGGTGGTGAAGAGGGGTGGCAGTCGGTGTTTCCAGTGGCCTTTCCTCTGTTGCAGTGGCCTCGTTATAGTCTGTAATGGCGTCGAGAGGCAGTAACAGACCAGTGTGACGACATGAGTTTCCGGTGGTTTGGTCGTCATAGTTTTGTTTTGGTCTGTAAAGATGAAGCTCGTCCATTCTTCGGAGGCGGCGGATCCGAAACCCAAATCCTCGTTTCATAGCTGGAGCAACAATTAGGGTTCTCCCCTCTTACACTTAGAAGCTCGTCTGAAAACCATTTGATCTTGTTGAGGTACAGATTAATGGGGGCGACAATGGAGATTATAGTTAGGGTTTCTTTTTTCTACATATCATTAAGAGGAGGAAGACAATGAAGATGTGGGGGCGGCAATGAAGAGAGAGAGAGAGAAAGATTTTTTTTTCTTTTTTAATTTCGATAACAAAAAAATTAAAAAAGGGAAAATACTAAGGGCAAATCCGTCATTATAAAAAGTTTTAAAATTTTTGGACTAAACTCGCAACAAAACGAAACTATTGGACAATCCTTGCAAGCCAAACCCATTTTGGACCAAACTTGCTAGTTTTGACGTAACATAGTGACCATTCTTGCAATTTTGTCTTAAAAAAACTTAATAAGTAAGTTATGGCGTATATGTTATTACTATTATTTTTTTTTTGAAATGCCTAAGTATTATAAATAACAAAGCCCCAACCTAAAAGAAAAAAAAGAGGGAACAAAACAAAAACTTACATAATGTTAAACGGCACCGAAACTACTCCTAAAATTAATCCAAATGAACACAGAAGTGATGATGATGTAATCCCATATATGTTACTAACCATCTAACGTTCTTATATTAATACAGCGTTTGATGTTATATTTCTCGAAGTGATGATGTAATCCCATATATGTTACTAACCATCTAACCCTCTTATATTAATACAACGTTTGATGTTATATTTATCGAATGATATTTCTTTGAATGTGGTGATAATTAAAGCATTGAGTAAAGTGTGTGTTTGACATGATTCCACATAAGATAAGGCACAAAATGCCACAAAATGAGATTACTGGTCCCCAACTATATGTGGAGATAATACCGTAAGGCATAAATATAGGACATTGGAAAAGACAACTCCAAAATATGCATCATACCTAGAAACATCAAATATTATTTTTTGTTGTACATTTGAATAATTTTTAATAAATTATATAGTTAACGTTTTTTAAGAATTATTTTTATAAATATGAATAAAGCAATTGTATTCCAAAAGACCATTGTGGTATTGGTTGTACTTGATAAGATTTTAATCTTAATCTTAAAATGTTAAGATTTTAAGGTTCTACAAATGAAAAACGATCACGATCATATTGCTATCTATCTAAAGCAAGATCCATCGAGATCTTAAGATTTCGAGAGGGGGGGGGGGGGGGGGTAAGGAATTTTGAACAACACAATGACATAGATCCTCTAAAGCGATTTGATTATAGTGTATTTTCAAAACATTGAAATGCAATAGGAGCAAACTTTAATACCAAAATCAATTAGGATCATAAATTCAGTGATTCATTGCAACACTAAGAACTACAAGTGGAGACTTAAATCATACATTTCTTGCAGTCTAGTCTTTGATTTGATTATTTGGATGAACTAAGATACCAAACCAGAGATCATCTAATGAGATCATATCCACGACCACAATTTAACAACACCACCAACTCCTTGACCTTTTCTTGTAGTAAAAAATGAAACCATGTCATCCATGGAGAAAGGGTGTAATATCCCCCTCTAGCACGTATCACAATATTGTCCGCTTTAGACTCCTGACATGAAAATTTTCTAGTGGTTACCTATTGTGGAATTTCTCTCGCTCGGGGATGCTTAATTGTAGAGTTCTTGTGGGATCTGGTTCCCTCACGGTCACCCGTGCACATTTAACTACAAAGTTCTTATATGATTTGTTGTCATCACGGTTTTAAAACGCGTTGTGACAGGGAAGGTATCCACACCCCTTATAATGAATGTTTACAAGGTTCAACGTCCCTATCGAACACATCAAACCGTGCCCAAGCTTTGATACCATTTGTAACATCCCCCTTTGGTACGTATCACAATATTGCCCACTTTGGGGCCCCGACACGAAAACGTCCCATGAGGACACCCATCTTAAAACTTCTCTCCCCTGATCACGTGTAACTATAAAGTTCTTATGCGATCTGCTACCCTCACTATTTTAAAATGTGTTGTGATAGGGAATGTATCAACACCCCTTATGAAGAATATTTAGTTCTCTTTCACATCCGACATAGGATCTGGTGTAACCCACCTTCGCTTCCCTTTATTGGGGTTCAACGTTCCTATCGAACACATCAACCCGTGCCCTAGATCGGATACCATTTGTAACATCCCTATCTTACACATATCAAAATTTTGTTCGCTTTCAGATTCCGACAAAAAAACTTCCTAGGGGGTCACCTATCCTGGAATTGCTCTCGCCCGGGCACACTTAATTGTAGAGTGCTCATGAAATTTGTTGCACGATTCAATGTTTTCGATAGGGACATCGTACACTATAAAGGGGGTGAAGGTGAGTTTCACCTGATTCCATATCGATTAGGAAGAAGAACTAAACATTCCTTATAAGGAGTGTGGATAACATCTCTGTCACAACGCCTTTTAAATCCATAAGGACAGCAAATCCCATGAGAAGTCTATGTTAAGCATGTTGGGGCGAGAGAAATTCCAACATGTGTAACTCATTGGGAAGTTTTCGTGTCGGGATCCCAATGTAGACAATATTGTGATATGTGCTAGAGGAGTATGTTACAAATGGTAGAAGAGCTAGGGAATGAGTTGATTTGTTCGACAGGGATGTCGAACCTTATAGGGGGTGAAGGTGGGTTGCACCTGATCCCACATTAGCCGGGAAGGAGAACTAATCATGGTTTATAAGGAATGTGGATACCTTCCTAGTCACAATGCGTTTTAAAGTCGTGATGGCGACAAATCTCATTAAAACTCTACCGTTAAGTGTGCTCAAATGAGAGCAATTCGAGGATGGGTGACCCAGGGGAAGTTTTCATGTCGGGAGCCAAAATAGGATAACATTGTGATACATTCTATAGGGCGATGTTACAAAGGAGGTCAAAATTATCGAGTGAAAAAAGGGAATTAGTCGATCTATCTTTTGGGGTCCATTCTTAAGTTAAAATATCCTTAATTTTCTTGATTAATTTATGTATTTATTCCTTCTTATTTATATAAGCATATATGGGTTCTAACTTTTAGAGATCTTAATGACAAACGTAAGCCTCATAACCATATACTTTTAAATGTGCTAATGAGGGAGGAACTGTAACGCCCAATTTCAAATTGTTTCCCATTGCGGGATGGTGATCAAGGAGTGGTATTAGCAGGCTTAGAACCCTTGAAGAATTGAGTTTGGGCTCATTTGGAGGTGCATGATGTAGTTTGGATGATCCAGATATTCGGTTTGTGTTTTGGAGCCTAAGGGTATCGGTAAAGCCATTGGTTTGGGCCTTTTATGAATTTTGGATTTACTTTCGGTCTGTTTTCATATAAATAAAGGTTATATATGTGTAGGGCTTCTCGTTACCTTTTTGTGGATATAAAGAACATCGAAAACGGATATGGGATGCAAAGGTTATGACCATTTGAAGTTAGAGGGGTGTCAGGCCAAAATGGGTACACACAGCGTACAAGGGAGGTATACATGGCGTACACATGAACTTAGACGTATGTGCATTTGGGAACACCTTGCGTTCCCCAAGGGAATGCGTTGCATTCGTCGTGACAGATTAAAAACCTAATTTAGGGTCTTGGACCCTATTTAAAGACCACAACTCACCTCCAACCCTCATTTCGTTTAACCTCCATCCTCTCTAATCCTAAGAACGAAAACCTAGCCTCTATCTGAGCGATTCTTGAGCTTCAAAGTGATTTATATGTGTTTTGGTGCTTGAGGATGAAGAAGGAACTTCTTGAAGAGTCATTAATTGACTTGGAGCTTTTGGATCCAAGCCTTGTGCATATAGATCTATCTTCTGGAGGTATAAATTCTCAGCCTTGACAACTCTTTCATGTAGATCTAGCTAAGTTGTATTTTTTATTGTTTTGGTCCCTTTGAGGTGGTTCTTGTCATTAGAAGTTACTCCAGAACCTTTGAGCTTCGTATTTGGTCCTTGTTGAGGTTATGGAGTCATAAAGTTTGGATCTTGATGGGTATAAACCTTCCATGCATGATTTGGTAGTCATTTTATGAAGTTTGGGACTTACGCTTTTGATTTGGGTCCCATTGAGGTATGTTAAGTCAGAAAGTTGGAGACTTTATGACTTAAGAAGTCCCTTGAAATCAGATCTGGAAGTTTGGATTGAGGTCTTAAGGTATTAAGAAGTTTTTAAGACATTTTTGGGGTAATTTTGACCTTTCGGGTTCATCTTTGGTGTTGGGCTTCATTAAGCCATGCAAAGGATTAAAGCCTTCAACTTTATGGATCAAGTCACTTGTATTTAGCTATTCTAAGGTTTTGTACGTTTGGCTTAAGGATTAAGTTATTGGAATGACTTTTGGGTGGCCGTCGGGAATGTCGTGCATAGCACTAGGGAACGTCATGCGTTCCAACTATGATACCCATTTTTGGACTGGCGACGTACGTCGTGCGTACGTCTGATCAGATGGGAATTAGGCTTTTTGGACTTGGACTCTTTTGGTATGGGCTGAGTTGTTACTTTCGGGCTGATAATTATTTTGAGAAGGCCCACGACAGGGTTTAGGCCTAATTTGGAAAATTGGGCCATGATTTTGGCCACGAGTGATTTTTGGTATTTTGGGTTTGAGTGTTTGAGTTGTTAATCGGCTATCGGAATACAAAGGGTTTTGGACTAGAAAGAATGGTTGGACCTTAAGGTAAGGCCTATGTAACGGGTTTGGGCCCAATTTCAAAAATTAGGCCATTGGTTGATTTATTGGCCTTTGGGCCTTTCAGATTGTAAGTCTGGGTCTTAGATTTGGACAAGGCTGGGTTAGGGGTATACTGATCTTTTTACCCCAAGTAGGGATTATAGATTGGAACCCAATTGTTAATTGGATGTTGTTTTGTTATTGATTGTTCGAGGATCTGCCAGCCAGCAGCCACGAGTGTTTCTATATGATTCAGTAGTTCAAGGTGAGTCTTCTCACTATATCCATGGGTCGAAGGCACCAATGCCGACACATTACATCTTATGTGGTATGCTAGTTGTCTCTGTGATACTTGCATGGAAGACCCCGGGGGAGCAGGTGGCAATTAGATGTCAGACCATGGGTGGAAGCCCATGACATTCCAGGTAAAGACCATGGGGGAGCCCATGGCATAATTGATAAAGACCATGGGGGAGTCCATGGAAACTATATGTATGTGCATGATAATTTGTGGTTGTATGTGGTATGGTATTTGGGGGAACTCACTAAGCTTATGGTTTTCAGTTTATTTTTCAGGTACTCTGGTTTTCAAATGGAAGAGCTCGGGATGATTGCAGAGCACACACCACATCTTTCCACATTTTGTGAATTACTTTGGTTTAATGTTGTTTTTTCTAAATATTGGTTACTCTAATTTTATGAAAACAATCTGTGTTAATGATTTATTAATTTAAAAAATAAAACTTTTATGTCCTGATTTTCGGATGTTACAAGTTGGTATCAGAATCTTGGTTTGAGGGATTCAGACATACTCTCAGGTGTGTCTGAACTCAAACTGAGGATTGGTAAAGTTTTCAAAAGGAAAAGTATTTTCAAGAAAGAGTTTTCTAAGATAAGAGAAGGGTATGGTGCATAGCCGAGTTCAAGTAAGTTTTCCTAGAATACCCATACATGTTATCTGTTATGATTTGGTTTATGAATCTGTGAATTGCATGCTAGTTAGGGCTAAAGATCTGTGCAGTTCTTGCATGATAGAAAGCTAGGAAAGATGCCTTTCTATGTATATTGTATGAGTTGGTAGACTTGCATGCTAGTGCTTATTAGTTCGTGGTAGTTTGGCCTGAAATGTGATACCTTGTTGTATTTGGTGAATTGGATGTTATGCGGTGATGGGAATATCTATTGGAATCGATAATTGCTATGTGTATGCTTTAAAAATTGTATACGGTTAGGATCTTATCGCCCTAGAATAATTGATTTGGCCATATTTCTTGTTCCTTGTTGGGTTGTGATTCTAGGGTAGAGTCTGTTATTCGACAGTCTATTTGATCTTGTCCTATGTATAATTTGCTTGCATTAGGCAACCGGCAGTGAGGGTGGAATTTATATCATAAGTGGTGGTATGTGGGTTGAATGTTCTATGATAGTTCAATGTATTGGAGTGTTACTGCGCGAATGCTGCTTGGTTTCTGCTTTGTGGAACTCTTAGATGATGGGAGTCGGCTACTAAGTAAATATGATGGTATTCATGAGGTGGATGACTGGAATTATGGGGAGTTCCTCAATAGATGATGGCAGGGTGAGGCCGAGGACCTAGCATAGCCTTAGGAGTGTTGCAACGGTTGTTGTCACACCCCAAAATCGAGAACGGCGGAAACGTTTAGGGGCAGAGGACGTCCTGTAATGTATCACAACAATGTAAAGTAGTAAACAAGCAACAACATCATCCATTGCATTAATAGTATGAATTTTAGTTACAAGTGTGTTTTTTCATAATGTTTAACAATAAAATGAATAATCAGAATAAGACGAGTCTAGACTGCCCCATTTTCACAAACCTAGTCGTCGTACCTGTCTATGTGTGACCTGAGAATACAAGTTATTTTGAAAGCAAGTATCAGCCAAGAAGCTGGTGAATTCATAAGTATTAATGTGTCTTTGATGTGTAAAACTTGCAATGGAAGTCTTAACATTGTTTTGAAAGAAAGCTCATATAAGTATGTAAATGTTTGTAAGTAATGGAAAGCGCTTGACTAACCCTAGAAATCCCTATGATCCCTATGAAAGAAGTCTTCTACCAAGACCCTATTGTTTTGAAAGTACGGATCTCTGTAAATGTGATGGTTTTTCCCTGTTTAACTATTAGTGTAAAACTAAAGTATACCTCATCGTTTACATAAATGTATCACGAAATAAAGTAATAGGAAAAATATAATCATGTAAGTGTTGTCCTTTTGTATTAGGATTAACACGACATCGCGACTAGCGAAATGTATAACCTTTGAACATCCGTAGGTTGTTCAATTTTCCTCTGTAGCTGCAGCAGGTTTAAGGAATGGTTAGTCCCGTAAAGGTACTCCTAATATAAGTATTAACCGTAGGCATCCGTAGATGTTCATTCACCTCTGTAGCGAACAGTAGGCCAAAGGAATGGTTAGTCCCGTAAAGGTACCCTTAATATAAGTAATAACCGTAGGCATCCGTAGATGTTCATCTACCACTATTCCTAACATGTGGGTTCCGGAATGGTTAGTCCCGTTTAGAAATCCCGTTGAACTGGGATAGCCAGAACAGTTTACACATAATGTACTAGTAAATCATCCTAGTGAATCTAGGTACAAGTATCCATGTAAGTGCATACAAATAAATGTATATATGTAAATGTACTCACGTAAGCGTCTGTATGTAAACGTATTCATGTACCATGTAAGCATATGTAAACGTACTCATGTATCATGTAAGCATATGTAAACGTACTCATGTAAGTGTATCTATGTAAACATACTCATGTAAGCGTGTCTATGTAAACATACTCATGTATCATGTAATGTACTGGTATAGACTCATGAATGAACTGACTCTTGTGTGATCCCTTGTAATAGGAATAATGTTTTGTATCTCCTAACTATCCCTATAATAGTTAACTGGAAGGTAATTGATTTCCCAAACAAGTTTATAGACCCTGTATATACAAGAGTGTGGGAAACTTAATGAAGGATGAAAACTATAACATAAATACATATATAAGAACATAAGTGTATATATATAGTTTTGTTCAAGAAGGTAAAAATGGTTTTGTAAGACATTTAAGAGTTTTGAACGATAATTAACAATGACTTGATGTCATTTTAATAAACATTTCAAACGTAATACTTTTGCTACCAAGGTATTTTTAAGATAGAAAACCATTTCATGCATCACATTTTGAAGTATGTGAAATCTGCTGGATGAAAACACAGTTATAAATACATATGATTGATCTAATTAACATGTTTTTCTAATTGTATTCCCCCCATTAAAGCATTTAAAATCATTTAAAACATTGATTAAGGGGTATGAACTCACCTGCAGTGAGCGGATCGGAAGGAAGTGTCAGACCAGTGCTTGGTGTCAAGTGAAGACTTAGACACACACAATAATCCTAAATACATATGAAGACATATGTATATAACCAATTAGTGATTTAACCACTAATTAAACATATATAAACATCCTATTGCAAGGAAAACACTTTGGTCAAGTGCTAGGAGGCCATCGGGTTGCAACAAAGGAGTGCAAAGCCTCATACGGGAGTTTATGGTCCAAAGACCATGTGTGTTGGAGTTTACGGCCCAGGGGAGTAAGCTCTTGGCCGTAAACTCTCAATTGGGTCTCTACATGATGTTCAAAGCTATTACAACTTAAGTGGTTAAGTGCTTCAAAGCTTAAACAAGTGTTTGGGTAGGTTTAAGGCCCTAAAATGGCCTTGTTTAATGTTCATGGCCCTGGGACCACTTCCTTTAGAGATTACGGCCGTAATCTCTCATGGGGATGGGCCTTTTGGTGATTCCAAGTCCCTAAATTAACTAGGAACTAATCTAAGCTAGTGTCCAAGGCTTTTGAAGATTGTAAAGCACCTTTTGGCCCTTGAGTTAGGAGTTCACGGCCCTAATGAGTTTACTGCCATAAACTCATGGCCATTTATGTTTATGAGGGTCCTAAAGGTCATAAGGAAGCATCCTAAATTTAAGCCCAAGCCTTAGGAAGTGTTTGTGGCATCAAAACACCCCTAACTTGAGTTTACATCCCATGGACCATTTGGTCATGTGTTTGTGGCCGTAAACATCTATGGGTGTTGGTATTTTGATTGTTTTGGGCCCTAGACACATCAAGGTAAAGTGCTATGCTAAACTCTTGGCTTAAGGAAGGCATTTAGGGCATTTTGGCACCTTAAAATGGAGTTCACGGCCCAAGAACATCCTTGGCCGTGAAATCACTTTTAGCCCTTGATTCTTAATGTTTTTGATGTCTAAACAAGCCATGGGTAGTCTCTAGGTTCATTTCCAAGGTTTGGAGGGACATTGGGCACACTTTGGCCCTTATAAAAGAGTTTACTCTCCAACATGTTCTTGGGCGGTAAACTCCCAAATCTTTCTGTTTTGATATGATTTGTATGTTTTTAGGCACTTAATAAGCTATGTAATACAACTAGAGAGAGGTACTCACGATTTGGGATGAAAACCCGAAGATCCGTGAGAGAGAAAATGACTTTTCTCTAGTTGGAAATGTAACTAATGAATAAATTTGGCTCAGAATCCTATATATATTCCAGGGATTATTGGCAAAAAATATTTTATTCACGCAATGAACTCTAATATCATAGAGTTTTGGAATAACAGAGTTGCACAAAACCCTAGTGCATCCACTTTCCTAATATCTCCTTAAGTGTAAACCTGAAATACTCAAACTTATACCCAAAAGTCTGGAAATTCACTGTAATTGTTCTAGTCTTCTACTGACTTGATATGGTTGTACATAATGGAAATCATGAGTTGTCACAGTTGTAGTCATGTTGTTTAGTGAGTTTTGGTGCATTATTTTGAGAAGGTTACTTAGAGGATTCAGGATGATTCTTGAGGAAAGTATGGATAGGCGTGTAAGGTAGTATTGGGCCCGTACTACTGAAAGCACAAGATCCACACTCGAACCAGGGAGAGTCTTGGAGAATCTGAGAAGCCTGTGGAAGAGGACTCTTGGGTATGTCTGATAAGTGGCATGTTATATTACAGTTTGGTGATGACCACTCAGAGAGGAGGTTTCGGTTCTGGTACCGACTCAGGTGAGGGTACTGAGTCGATTAGCGAGCAAATGCGGGAATTCATCTTGTTGGAGATTAGCCGCGGTATTTTGGAGCAGACTCCCCTGATTTTTGGTGAGGTCAAGGAGGGGATCTTGGAGATCTTGGATGAGCGATTGGGTGCGACCCGTGCTGAGGTTAGGGATATTGTTGGAGCTCGCACTCTATATTTTTTGAGCAAGAGATCGATTTGGAGCACTTGGGGAAGGGGGGACCAGATCAGGTGTAGGAAGGGGAGGGTCCCGAGAAGGGGACCCAAGACTTCGGATCTACAATTGAGGGGACGGCAGGGCCGGGGTCGGTGCAGAACGTGCGGGAAACTACACGATGGAGTTTGTCGTACCAGTGGTATGCGTTGCCATAAGTGTGGCAGGATTGATCATGTCCTCAAGGATTGTCCTCGGGGGGGGGGGGGGGTGGGGGCAACCCTGTCATGTTTTCTCTGCGACCAAGTGGGCTACAAGAGGTTCGTTTGTCCGATGAGGAGGGAAGAAGCAGTGAGTGCACCTACCCCGGCTACGTTGTGGATCTCTGAACGGTTTGAGGGTTAGGACAGGTACCGGTAATTGCTGTTTTAGTAAGTGGAGGCTGTGCTCCGACAAGTGCTTTTGCAGGCATATTATCTTTGTGTTCCTTTCGGTTATTATCAATTTTCATGTTGCTTGGAATTCTAGATTTATTTGGGTAAGCGTTATCTTCGGTTAATTACTTTGTTGTCACATCCCGAGAGCTGGTATATCTCAATAGCCCATATTTTTTTGTAGTTGTCAATTTTGAACCTTAATTGAGAAAATGTGGTAGCTGAGTATGTAGGGCTCACGCATGTGTACGCTCAACGTACTCATGTGCATGATTTGGATGTGCAGGCCCATAATGGAAACCCTAATTTGTGGTGTGTCCCTATTTAAGGAACATGATGGCTCACGTTTAGCCACCATTTCCAGTCTTCAAGTCCTCTCAAAACCCTAATTTCCTTTTTCTTACCTTTAGTGGCCATTTGAAGCTTTTTGATTGACCCTTGTGGGATTATTTTGGTGAAGAAAGAGCTTTGAAGGGAGTAAAGTTGGTGTCCACGCTTTGGATATGAGTTTCCCTGTGGTTGGCGCATCATTTGGAGGTATATGTCAAGCTCAAAGCTTTCTAATTGTTTTGATTTGTGCATATTGTGGTGCATTTTAGGGTTTATGTCCCAAAGCATGAACTCCAGCGCATAATACATGTCCCTTTTAAGTGTCTCTAGTTGAGTGGACTCATAAAAATGGGTTTGGATGTCAAGATCTTCCCATGCATGATATATGAGAACCTTTGTGAGTAAAGAGTGAGATTTTATGAGTTTTAGACTTGCTCAGCCATGCTAAGGCTTAAAGTCACAAACTTTATGGAGTATTAGCCTTGATGTTGAATTTTGTTGAATTTTAGGGTTTGGTCAAACTGTGACTTTGGAGGCCATGGAATGGTAAAATGATCTTTTATCCTTCTGAGAGTTAGTAGAGGGTTTAGCCTAACATATTTAGGGGTCGTTTATTAATTAGAGTTAATTATGATATATGTTAGGCGGAGGCTAAACCGGTGGTTCGAGTACGATACATACTTGCTTTACTTACGAGGTGAGTCTTCTCACTATACTTACCTGAGTGGTAATACGGTGTAACCGGAGGGTCTTATACGCTTATGATGATTTATGTGATATCATGCATTTGTCTTTGTGATTTATGTTGTATATTATTTTGTGCTTTATTAGTTAGGACTGGAGGGTCCAACCCAAGTTGTGAGACCGGAGGGTCCTCACTAAGACACATGGACCGGAGGCTCCTTATAGAGATATAATGAGAGGCTGATTATTTATGTGTGGTATTTTAGGGAACTTACTAAGCTACATGCTTACCGTGTTGTGTGATATGTGTTTTAGGTACTTGTCAGGATCGCGGGAAGGCACTGGCATGATTGTACATACCAGCTAGAGATTATGTTTTCGAGGATTTTGGGATATTATCAAACATTTCGTGGTTTCGTGTTTTGAACAACTTATACATTTAAGTTTTAAGAAATGTGAGATTGTGTGTTATGTTGTTTTAAAAATGAAAATTTTGTTTGAAAATTTACAGTGTTATAACTTGGTATCAGAGCCTTGGTTTGTGGGATTCAGATGTACTCTCGGATATGTCTGGACTCAAACTGAGGATTTGAGAAAATTTTCTAAAAAGAAATGATTTTCTAAAACGAGTAAGAGCTTTTAAGTTAAAACGAGATGGAGTAGTGTGTACAATCAGCCAGAGCCCGAACGGTGATTTCCCAAAATACCATTACCTGTTTACATTATGAGATACTTATGAGATATTAGAGTTGCATGCTAGAGGATAGGCTAGGTATTTTAGGAATTTAGAGCTAGAGTTGCCCCATTCATAATACCTTAGCATAGGGGATGCTATTGATTGATATTATCTGCTATTTTCTCTACGTATGTGCTGAGTAGGAGTACCTAAAAGGAATCTTTTAGAGAGAGATTTGAGTAGAGGAGTAATCTAGGATAGATACCTACATCTGCATTTGAGGAAGCTACTGAGGAGTTGTTAGATACCCACGAGAGGTGGGATTGCCTGAGTACAGTGATGCCTATTGAGTTGAGGATAGAGCAAGTGGAGTCGTATGCTAGAGTGGTTTTATAAGATGGTGGAGGTTATTCGATGCTTGAGTGCTGATTGCTTTGTGCTTTATGGGACTCTTGAATGATGGGAGCCAGCTACTAATGGAATGTGACGATATTCAGTAGGTACATTGTTGGCATCATGAGGAGTTCTTCAGCAACTAATGGAAGAGAAGCGTGAGAACCTAGGAGAGCCTAGGGAGTAATTTTTAGCCAATGAGTGTGCTCTTTAAAGTTGAGCATTCGCTGGGGAGCGAGCATGTGTAATGGGATTGGTTGATCGAGAAGGTTGAGTAGCTACTTAGGAAATCTATGTTGGAACCCGAAAGTGAATCTCTAGCAATCCTGAATCCTTTTGTCAATTCCGAAGTTAGTTGTAGTTCCGAAGAGAAGTCTGCTCCAGAATTTGTTCTTGTCCGGACTTGAGGTTAAGTTGATGATGTGAAGAAGAGAGTGAAGGCATTCCGGAATGGTCGTTGTGTCCGAAATGTTTGATGTTCCGGAATCAGTATTTCGTCTTTATGCATTAAATGTATTTGTCTTTTGTTTGATTTAACTAGTCATAGGACTTGGTCTTTTTTGTCAACTCGGATATTCAGAGTGTCAGATGGAACTCTTTTATCCAGTCCTATGTATGTAATCGTTTGGCACCATGTACTTCATTCTCCTATTTATAGGAGCATTCAATGTTAAATCAAATGACGGATTGTTCAAACCTTTTAGCGTTATTCCACTTACTTCACTCTCTTTACAACATTCTCTTTGTTCTTCATTTATTAACTTTACTTTGATCTTAATTCTCATTCTTCATTTATGGCTTGAACATTTGTTGAATACATTAACTTAGACTTGACTCGTCTATCCAGACTTGAATGGAACATTCATTAGCAAGAAAACATTGATCTTAAAGTATGAACTCAAGGTTTGAGTTTTCGAACCTTATCCCTACGCATCAAATCAATTTTGTAGTGACATAAGAACATGGTTTGGCATGCGGAATTAAAGCTTGCACAATTGAACATGGTGATTTGGGTGTTTAAGAGATGTATTGATTGTATATGGTGTTACACAAAAAGGATCTAGATCTAGACTACATAAATAACACACACTTACACACTCACTTTTACATCTCTCAAGCACACCTCTACAAGTGGTATGAACCCACTATTTATAGAGGTGTTTACATGTCTCTCTCTCACTCTCTATCTCTCATTAACAAATGGGTCTAAAGGCTAAAGCACCACATGCAAGTGGGTTTTACAAAAGTCAAACATTTACAAAGTCATGAATGAATAACTTTGCACCCCAACATTCTCCCCCTCAAAGTTAGGAATGAATGACCCACTTCAAATCTTCGAAAATCAAGCACTACGCGGTTCGAGCCTCAAAGGTGGCACATGTCGAAACGAACTTCAATCTTCAATTCTTCCATGACTCTTCAATTTGGGCTCTAGGATGTGACACCATACAAACCAAGCAGCAACGAATGATCAAGAGTATTCCAAATCCAAATAATCACCCAAAAGTTGCGCATAAAAACACACCCCAAAAATCTTCAATAAACCAAACCCATTTCGAATACATCACTTCCGGACTTCCAATTGCATCATCTCGTAGCTTCAAAACTCCAAGATCACTTCGGTCTTCAAATCCGCGTAATATGAAAAATTCATGTTCGAATTTCCATATAAAACTTCTCTCCCTTTTTATAATCGAAATTTGATTATAAAACTCCAAGGAAAAAGAACGTGCTCTATTCGGAATTTTTCATGTTAAAACTCCCCCTTAGCATGTGGGATAAACTTTGTGCTTTAATCCGAAAAATCCAAAAAATATTGAATTTTTAGCTTCGTTCACGGATCACCTTTGACAAAATTTCTCAAAAATGGGTAGAAATTGTCAATTTCAAAATTCTGCAGTGACCCGTTGCGTCAAAAACAGCCAAATATGCGAAACACACTCTCATTTGCGAAACTGGGTAGAATGTGTAAATTCGCACAAACTGCATGGACCAGATTTGAAAATATTCCAATTTCTCAAAATTTTTACCCCAAATGCGAAACTGGGTAAAATTTGCCATCTTGCGAAGACTGCAAGGATGCGAAATGGAAATTCTGCATTTTTGTCATTTTATAACCCCATTTGCGAAGTTGGACCATTTGTATTATTTTGTGAAAAGATCAGGGGCCAAATGCGACACTATTTTCTTTCTTCCCCAACTCACGTTATACAGTAAAAGACTTCGCATTTTCATTCCCACACTACTTCGCATCTTTCTCCCAATATAACCAAATATGCGAAATTGATTGAGACCCAAATGCGAAACCGATTTTTATACATTCAAATGCGAAGTGAAGTTAGAAACCCAGATGCGAACTCAACTTTGAGTCACTCATATGCAAACTGTTCTTGATCTCAAATGCGAATATCACCATTACATAACAAAATGCGAATGACCATCTTGTTTGACTTCCAAATTGCGAACCGTATTACAACCTTATGTGCGAACCCAATTTTGATCTTTCAATTGATTCACCAAATGCGAACTGAATATCACCATTAATCACCTTCGCATTCTCCTTCAATTTCCAAAATCAAATCTTCTTTTACAGATCATCGACTCCAATCATGCGAAGTCTTCAATCGTTCATTCACAGCAAAACAGTCTATCATTTTTCGTTCGTTCTATCATCACCCATCGACTCCAAATGTTCGAACAATATGCTTTTCATTCAAGAAATCAATTTCGAGATCATCGTTACAAGTTCAAGACTCAAGAACAGAAGAAATACCCTTCGTACATTGAAAATCCAAACCCAAATCAAGTGATTCTTCCAAAATGCTTCAATCAAGCCTTCAACATTCAATCGAAATCAATTAAACATCAACAACAAGAACATCGACCATAATGATATCGATCGACTCCAACCCAAAATTAATCTTCCCTGTAGATGCGAACGATCATTCATACAGACACGAAATCAAAACAATCATTAAAAGACCTTATTCCCAGTTCATTTCTTTCATTATCGGTATCATCGTTCCTCATCAAGATCATAAACCCAATTAATTTCAAACGATCGACCTTGACTTTTTCTGAACATGACTTTTCGAAATCAAAGTGCAAGAAACACGAAATCGGAGATTCCAATGCCCAATTTCAAATCAAAACAAGTTCAACCAACTGTTATTCACATCCTTTAATTGTTCTTGACCAATTTCATCAGAATCAAAATTCAAATATCGATTTCTACTATATGACCTGAAGCAAATCGATTTCATCATATACAAATCATTTGAAATCGAATCTCACAAACAACAATCATCGATCGATTATTAGGAACAAAGAGATGAAAGATCGACTAATGAATAATCCGCGAAAGACCAACTGATGAAGAATGGAGATTGACTTGGAACAAATGTACAACTCGTAATGCAAGCGTACAATCAAAACAATATCAGATGTGAATTGACTTGAGATTTAATGAACGGTGAAGCTAATTGGGCTTTAAAACATTTACAAATCAAGAAAATTAGATGTTGGACTTCAAATATTGTTTTGATGAACAATACTAGATCGAAAATATTGGGCTAACTCAAAAGTAACTGAATCACTATGAAATATGTGCATAAATTTCAATTCAAATGAAATTCGGGCTCACGATGATTTATGAATAGTACATGATTAGAAAATTTTAGATCACAAAATAAGTTTGTGCATAAATTTCAATTCAAATGAACAAATATAATTTGCAAATTAAATCGAACAAACAAATAGGATTGGATTGGACTTTGATCAATGAAAAATTATTGGATCACAACAAATGGGTTTTTCAAGAAAAATTTGATCCAACGAGTCAAACGATCATAATTCAAAAATGCAACGCACGATTCAAGTATTACAAGAGATCATGGAGAGAGACTCACCAAAATTGTTCAAGTTGCGACAAAAATTGCCAAACCGAGAATTGTTCTTCAAAAATCACCTTGATCTTGAAGACCTGCTCTGATACCAATTGTAGTGACATAAGAACATGGTTTGGCATGCAGAATTAAAGCTTGCACAATTAAACATGGTGATTTGGGTGTTTAAGAGATGTATTGATTGTATATGTTACACAAAAAGGATCTAGATCTAGACTACATAAATAACACACACTTACACACTCACTTTTACATCTCTCAATCACACCTCTACAAGTGGTATGAACCCACTATTTATAGAGGTGTTTACATGTCTCTCTCTCACTCTCTATCTCTCATTAACAAATAGGTCTAAAGGCTAAAGCACCACATGTAAGTGGGTTTTACAAAAGTCAAACATTTACAAAGTCATGAATGAATAACTTTGCACCCCAACAAATTTGTTCTCTCAATTTGTATCAGAGCTTGAGTGGTTGTCCTTTGAATCCATAAGATCAGATTATAGTTGGTTTGAAATTACCTTGGTATTTCAACCATTTCTATGTTAAGGATAAAAGTTCTTCTATATACCACTTTTGCTTGAAGGTGTCGTAACTTCAATGGCTACTTCTAATACTCAACAAATGATTTCAATGCAAATCGAAAATAGCGTGGGTGGCCCTACACGTGCCCCATTGCTAATTGTGGAAGAATATGACCACTGGAAAGTTAGAATGGAAAGATTTTTACTAGCTAAAGAGAAAGTTAAAGCTATTTGGAGATCTGTCAAAGAAGGCCCTCATGTTCCTGTAATATCAATTGTAAGAGATGCTGCTACTCAACTTATAGGTCAAGATGAGACTCGTCCAGCTCCTCTAACATCCGATGATATTGAGAACCTGCATGCTGATCAAGTTGCCTTCTCGGAAATGGTGTTTGGTGTTCCTCCTTCACTCATTGAACACATTAAGTAGTATAAATCAGCAAAAGAAATTTGGGACACTCTCCAAGATCTGATAGAAGGTTCGGAAAACACGAAAGGTACGCGTCTCAACTCGGTTGTCAATGACTTTGACACCTTAACTACCACTCCTGGTGAATCAATGGCCTCAGCCTCTAACTGTTACTGAATAATTGCAGCATGACTGCTCATGGGATTGTCCGAACTCCCTTCGAGTACAATCTCAAGCTCATTAACAGCCTCTGTAAAGGATGGGAAAATGTGAAATCTTGTCTCCAAAGTAATAGCTCCTTGAAAAAGTTCAAGCTTTATCAACTTTTTTATGAACTTCAAGGACATGAATCTAATGTTGCTCATACCAAAAGGGAACTCTCCGGAGGTCCTCTTGCTCTTGTTAGTTACTTTGAACCAACCATTCTGAACACATCCATCTTGAATCCTTTTAAACCCATTGTTCCATCTGTTCAGTCCTATTTACCTGTCTTACCCACACAAAACTATCATGTTGATGATTCCAAAGACGTAGATTCTGAACTCCATTTCCAATTGGAGTTTGCTCTACTCTCCATGAAATACAAACGTCCTTTCAATCCATATTACAAGTCATACCAAAATTGATTCAATGCTCCTCACCCAAAATAATCCTCAACCTTACTCTCCTTCAAAATCTCAATCAACTCCGGAAAATCCTCCAGCATACAAACCAAACATCTCAAAGCCAAACTCTACTTCGGAACCACCGCAAAATCCAAAATCCGACAAGCTGGAAATAGTGCGTCACAAGTGTGGACATGCAAAGCACTTTGCAAAAGATTGCTTGGCTGAAGCTCCGTAAAAACCAAAGATCAAGGACTCTGCATACTACGCCCGAAGAGCTCAAGAGATGGCAGAAAGTGAAAAAGCTTTTGTAACAACTGTATCAACGGATGTAGAAGGATATTGGCCTTTCGGAGATGATGATGGCATGGTGACTGGAAGAAACATGTGCTTGATGGCAAGAAAAACTGTTGAATGTGATGAAGGCTATTGGTCCTCTAGTCAGAAGATGAAGATGATGTTGCTAAACCATACTACTGCTACATGGCCACCAACGATCCACCTGGTCGAAGCATCGTTCACCAGGTAAAATCTATGATTACTGATAATAATTTTGACTTGTCTCTTTGTGAAACTTATCTAACCCAGATCCAAGCGGATATGAGCACCATTTATAAAGCCTATGAGTTTGCCATAGAAGAAAGTGAGAAGGAGTGTGAAATTAATCGTCTTAGGTTATGTTTTGAGGATAAGAAGTTGAAAATCGAGTCTTTAGAGCATGAGCTTGTAATGTCAAAAGACGAATGAATCATTTTAAAAGACAAATGTGAAATCACCTATTCTGAAAGAAACATTTTAATTTCCGATAACAAACGTGTCAATGAAAAAATAGATGCCTTGCATAATTCCATTGACATACTTGAAGCGAAAACAACGAATGACTCATAAATTTCATCATCCTTGGTCAAAAGCTCCTGGTCTCGGAATCGAGTTTCCGACACCAATAGCTAGTCCCTCGAAGGAATTGTAAAATCTGACCTTTATGGGAGATGTTCTGAACCATCAACATTCAGACGCACCTGTCTCTCCCTTGTCACCCCTTCCTGAGACTAATGACAAGTTCGCATCCTTGATTCCTCAGTTTCAACCCATAGTTGCTAAGAGTCCCGATTCCACACAATTTCCGCCTCTGATAAACCTGGACCTAAATCAGATCTCTAGTACACAACAGTCTGTTGTTCAAAATCCGAACCTCAGCCCTCCTAACAACTGTGTTGTTGAGGAAAATTTTTCCGGAATCAACTTCTTCTGAACCATTAGAATATGTTTGGGCATCCTTAGATAGTGAAGTCGATGAGACAATCTCATGTGATTCTGAACCTCGGGCAATTTGAAAAACAAATATGGTTCCCATTAAGCGTATGTTCAATAATCCTTCAGTAGGTCAGACTTCGAAATCCTCGTCTCAATCCAAAAGAAAGCCAATGTTGAATAGGAAGGATATTGCAGACCCTAAGGTGGAAGCTCGAAATGCACATAAAAAGGAAGTTAAGTATTGAAAAAATTCAAGATTCCTTGAGAACTCCAAAAAGAGTGTACCTCGAAATTCTTACTCATCAACCCATAGTCAAGACTCCTTCACTCCTAATAAGATACTTAAAAGATCCTCAAATCCTCCTAGTCTCGTAGAACAAAAGAAGGCAGTTAGTTCCACTCAGAAATAGTCAAAAGTAAACCCCACATCTATTCGAAACACCTCTCCTCGGACTGTTTCATCTGTGTTTATTGCAAAATCTGACGACACAACTCTTAGACCTCGACTTTCAAAATCGAATGTGTCATCAAACATACAGAAACATGTCAAGAAAACAAATGTTACAAAGTATTCAAAACAAAATTTTGTTTGGAAAGTAACTTCCACTACTTTGGAAAGTGACTTCCACTACTTTGGAAACACCAGGTCCGAAGAAAGCCATTCCGAACCCTCAAGTCATCGTATATGACTACTGGATAGATGAAAAGACATTAACCTTTTATCTATTTCCTAGGAACTCAAAAGACATTCCCAGAAAACACAATGTTGTCCCGAAGTCACAATCAAAGTCAAAATCTTGTGCCTATGTCCATAAACCTAACTCGGAGCCTAAAAGCTCCATCACTTACTAATTTTGCTGGCAATTTGTGCTTCAGATCAAGAAACAATATGGTATATTGATAGTGTCTGCTCCATGCACATGACGTGGCAGAAATACTTTCTACAGGATCTCAAGTTTTCTCCAAATGTTGGTTACGTGATGTATGGAAAGAACTCCAATTCTCAAATTTGTGGTTATGGAATTCTCACCATTGGAAATTTCTCTATCTCAAATGTGGCTTATGTAGCTGATCTGAAACATAATTTGATAAGTGTAGCACAACTCACTAACTCAAATTGACGTGTTAAATTTTTCAAAAAGCACAGCTATGTAGTGACTGAAGACTAAAAAAAATGTTTAATCTAGTGAAATCGCAAAAAGAACATGTACCCACTCGACATCAATATGATTATTGGCAAACCGCAACTCTTCCTTCTCTCCAAAGACATTCCTGACGTCAGTTGGTTATGGCAAAGAAGGTTCGCTCATCTGAACTTTCGGTACATGAATGATCTCGTATTCGGTGAAATAGTGAGTGGTTTAACTCTTCTCAAATTTGAAAATGATCATTTGTGTGCCGCTTGTGAGCATGGAAAGCAATCGAAGAAGGATCATCATCTTATCATCGAAAAATCAATCAACATTGACGACAACGAAAATTTCTTTGAGTTCCCTTCTGATGATGATGTCAACCTCTCCGGTTCAGAAGTTCAGGGGGAGCATCACCCACAAGTTCTAACCATTCAGGGGGAGCAACACAACCCCATCGTTAATGTTGAATCTTCTGCTGCTCACAAACTACCAAGACTTCACATCTGGACTCGAGATCACCCACAAACAAAGTTATTGGAAACCCTAATGTTGGCGTTTAAACTCGCTCTGCTACAAGTGTTCAAAATGAATGTCATTTTTCAGCATTTATCTCCATGGTTGAACATAAATCCATCAAGGAAGCATTATAGCATGCTAACTAGATTACAACCATGCAAGAAGAACTGGCAGAATTTGATAGAAATGAAGTATGGACTCTCGTGCCTCCTCCTCCGGATCATCCTATTTTTGGTACAAGATGGGTCTTTCGCAACAAACTTGATAATGTAGGAGTTATTATTCAAAATAAAGCAAGATTGGTGGCTAAAGGATTTACACAAATTGAAGGGATCGACTACGATGAGACCTTTTCTCCTGTTACACGTCTTGAAGCCATCGTAATCTTTCTTGCTTATGCTGCTCACAATGGTCTGAAAGTTTACCAAATGGATGTTAAGAGTGATTTTCTTAATAGTGAACTTGAAACTGAAGTATATCTTCAACAACCTCCCGGTTTTGTTCCGAACTACTGCTACAAACTCCGGAAGGCAGTTGATGGCCTCAAGCAAGCTCCTCGCACATGGTATGAGTCTCTCACTGACTTCCTCAAGCGCTCCAGTTTCCAAAGAGGTATTCTAGATCCTACCATGTTCCGAAGTCAAATGGAAAACACCTCATGTTGGTTCAAATTTATGTGGACGACATCATTTTTGGATCTACGGATTCATCAATGGTTGATGACTTTTCTAAACTAATGATCAATTGATTCCAAATGAGCATGAATTGGGAGTTAAGCTTCTTTCTTGGTCTCCATGTAAAACAAACTAACAGAGGTATTTTCATTCACCAAGAGAAGTGCATTTCAGAACTCTTCAAAAAGTACTCAATGGACACCTGTGCCTTAGCCAAGGTACCAATGGGCTCTGGACACAAGATCTTTGCCGACCCTTTAGGTGTAGGAATTAATGAAAAGAAGTACATAGGAATGATTGGATCTCTACTCTATCTCACAGCAAGTCGTCTGGACATCATTTTTTCCACATGTTTGCGTGCCAGATTTCAAGTCAGCCCAAAGATGTCTAATCATTTGGCTGTGAAGCAAATTTTCCGATCCCTCAAAGGTACAAAGACTCTCAAAATCTGGTACCTAGCAAATGAAAGATTCCTACTTCAAGCATATTCAAATTCAAACTATGGTGGTCTACAACTTGATAGGAAAAGTACTGAAGTACTTTTTAGGTGGTCGATTGGTTAGTTGGTCATGCAAGAAACAAAACTGCATTGCACTCTCTACAGCTGAAGCTGAATACATTGCTACTGCCAGTTATACCTCTCAAGTTTTATGGATGAAGTCTCAACTCTTGGATTATGGTTATCGTTTTCAACGAATTCCAATCTATTGTGATTCTCAAAGTGTCATTGTGATTTCACACAATACAATTCAACACTCCATGACAATGTACATTGACATAAGGTACCATTTCATAAAAGATCATGTTTTAAATGGTAACATTGAACTCATTTTTGTTCCATCTGACGATGATATTGCTGATGTCTTTACTAGGGCATTAGACGAAACCAAATTCAATGGTTTTCTAAACAAGATGGGCATGATGATGCCAGATCCTCAATTCTTTCAAGAGACTTGTTCTCTTTGATGGAAGTATTTGAATGAAAATTGGTTCCGATCTCAAAAGTATTTTTTTCATCTCGGAACTATTCTCTCTCGGATTACAAAGGATCATTTTAATTGTCTTCGTTTCTAACCATCACTTGAGTTTTAAGCTGTACAGTTCATCCTGATTATTTGGTGTTCAATGTCCACATAGTCATACTAATCACATTTAGCATCTCAGAATTCACTTCATAAGGTCGTCCCGGAATTCAAATCCGGAAAGGTATTGTATATCATCTTCTGAAACTCTCTCAAACCTTATTCTGGAATCTCTTTCATTACCACCGGAACATCCAAACAATATTTCGAAATTCTCAATTTTTCACTATGGATTTTTCAAAAATCTTTACTCCGGAATTTCAAAGCCTCACTCCGGACTGATCTAATTCCGGACCATTTCTTCAATTTTCCACAATCTGGAACTTAACTCTTTATCCTCCGGAGCTCAAACTGTCTGGAATCGATCTTTCGGAAACCCAAGTGTCCATAAAATGAAACGTTTTTCTTTTGTAACGGTAACTTTTGAGTATCCTTATCTTCCTAGAAACTCGTGCCACAATCGCATGTCTCCAAAAGCAACCATCAAATCATCGTTTGGGGTTTTCTTTCTAAGCTATAAGCCATCCCTACTTTTCCTTTCCCAAGTCAACTCACTCTTAAAAACAGTTATTCATTAAATGCTACCCGGTTTAGCTTCGGATCCTCATCATTACTTTTCTCAACTCTACCCGTTTCACTTACCTATAAATACTCTCCAAAACCCTATGTTACCTATTTACGCGCTCAAATACTCTCAAAACCCTTTATGTTCTCTGTGTTCTTGAAGCTCTCATAACCGCTCATCAATGGCATCCCAATCTTCATCCCAAAAACTTGTTGCAACCACCTCCACACCCAAGAAACCTGTCACCAAAAAGAAATCCTCCAAAGAATTATTCTCATCACAGTCATCTGAGCCTTTTTTCGAGACACCACACATCTTTTCTCCATGAATCCTCTGGATTTTGATGAACCCATCAAAGTGATGATTGAGTTCATCATAAATCATCCCATATCTATCCCACTCACCAAAATCCCAGATCCTCCTCTACCCCTCAATCTCTTGCACACAGCTTTCACAAGAATCAAAATCTACAATGGTGTTCTCGAAACTAAGATCACATGTGATAGGATTGTGCCCATCCTAAAGTCAACATTACTCAAGGATATTGGTGTCGATGAGAATCTTGAAGGATTCAAGGTTCAGGAACCAACCCTTGATGAATTCTAGCAGTTCCTGAATCATATTGGTTACAATCAAGACTATAAGGCTAAGGACTTCAAGAAGTCAGCGGTTTCAGGTCTTTACACTATGTTGATGCACTTCATCATTAGAGGGTTGTTTGGGAATCATGGTGGTACGGACACCTTGAGAAAATATTGGCTTTACGTGGTATACAACATCTACTCCGGACGAAGCAATGCGGTTGATCTTCTAGAGGTGTTATGGCAAGACTTTCGGAAGTTTGCTATCAAGATGAAGACTAATGAAATTTCAAGCCCTAGGTTTGGGCCATGAGAATTCAATAGCTTTACAAGGAAAGATCTGAACCCATTCAGATCTGCACCATTCCATAGGAGGTATATCTAACCTTTAAAAGTGTTAAGCATTATAGAGTTCCTGACTAATCTTCGTTTGGTCCGGTTAGACGTCTTCCGGACCATATGTTAGCCATAATCCCTTCTGACTCTCCTTACTTGAAACATCATTTAGAGACTTCGGTTGTGTTTGACCCAACACAACCTGCCCTAGTCTCAGTTGAGCCCACTTCGGAAGGGGCCAATCCTTCCATGTCCGGAGGAAAAATTATAAAGTCTGCCAAAAGGAAGACTTCATCTTCAAATTCCAAGCCTAAAAAGAGAGCCAAAGTTAGTTCCTCCTTTCAACAGGTAGGAACTCATGGCATTCAGGATGACTCTGGCCTTCCGAACACCCATCCTACCCCCTCATCCAAGGTACTACTCGATGTTTCAAAAGCGCAAGCACACACTCAAGAGGAGTCTGCACATAATCCATCTTCACCTTCTAAAAAAGGTGATGCTGGTGTTGAACAAAGTTCCTTGTCCCTTGGAACAAACCCACGTGTCACTGTTGTTATCCCTACTTCTTCCACATGCACACACTCCGGAACCCCTGTTCTGGACCCTAAGCATTCTGAGGCTGGAATTATCCCTCCAACCTCTGGTGCCTCAACTGGTCTGATACCCGGTAAAGGTACAGGACAACCAGGTGTTAATGATCCATTGTGGGAAGATTTTGTGAACAAGGCACACTCTCGGCATCCGGAGCTTACCAGATCGCAAGTGGAGTCCACTCTCATTGTAATGAAGAAGCGAGCCATCCAAAGCAATTTGCCTTATGTCTCCCCTTCAGATGAAGTAGCTGATCTAGAGTTTACCTCTAGAGAAACTCCCAAGACTCCTCCCTATGCTTCAAATCCTCCTGCTTCGGATGATGGAATTTCCGAAGAGGTGTTGCTAACCAAAGATGATGCACTTGTTACTGATACAAACTTGTTCTCTTCCGATCAACATCTTTCCAAGCCATCTTCATCTAAGCCTGCGTTTGATTTCGGATCTTCCTCCTCTAATCAAATGAATCAGAATTGACTCAAAAACTCCATGATGATACAGCTACAAACAAACCCGGTCCTTCTGTCACTCCAATCAATCTGTAATCTCCGAAACACAAGCCTCAACATTCCAGCTCTGACAACGGTCTTTCGCATGAGACCACATTGATCTATTTTCCCTTTTGGATATTCAAACCACTGTGTCTGAAACCATGAAGAAGGTTGAATCCATTGAAACTTCTGTGAAAAATCTTAACTCCAAGTTCGATGAGAAAGTCTCTAGACTTGATTTAAAGCTCGATGACATCCTCAACACTATGTCGAATGCCAACAATTTCAGACCTTTCATGGCTGAACAAGAAGCTTAACTAGATCAACTAATCTCCCTCCAGATCAAACATTCAATCGAAGAAGTTGAAGAAAAATATGATGCTTCTGTTGAGCACTATCTCGATACAATCACTACAATGCTCAAAGTCCATGAAGACTTGGTTGCTGCTACCAATGATCTCATCAAGTTGACCCATGTTCGTCATGAGAAGTAGATTCATAGCCTTGAGAAGGAGATTAAGAAGAAGGACGAGATGAACTTGATCATACAACAAGTTCTCATCAAACTGCTCAGATCCACTTGGAACATTGTTGATGATCTGAATTGCAAGTTTGATGAGATGCTTGCCATCCTTGGACACCTATTTGATCATCTCTCCTCCCCAGCACCCACTTCCGAAGCTTATGATGCTCTCACTCGTCAACTCAACACTGGTCTTCAAAAGGTATTTGAGAAGTTTTCTGATCTGAAGGAATCTTTAATTCTTGCACCGGTTTCTAAGGCCACCGATGCAAGAGAGGGAGAAGGTCCAAGTCAACCTTGGAAGTCTGCCTCGGTTTTTCAACTTCGAGATGAAGATATCGTTTCTGGTGATAAAGTCCAAGTTCTTTCCGGACTTCTAGGGAACAATGATGGTGATGATGATAGTGAGGAAGAGGAGTTTGTTGAAAATGTTGTTCTTGGAATTCCTGCTCCTAGGAAATTTCCTGCTAAAGTGCTTATGGAGGAAGAGCAAAGAATTTGTTCTGCAGTTTCTTGGCCATCTTCTTTGCCTAATGTTCTTCAAAGAGGAATCCAAATGGCCAAGGCCAAAACTCTCCTCACCGCTCAAGCCTCTTGAGCCACTCCGTCTATGTTGCCACCAATTCCAGAGCCTAAAATTGCTCCAATAGATGAAAGTTCTCCCCTCCGGATCCCAAACAACATTCCGGAAGAACCTCTTCCATCCTCCCCTCCCAAGATCATTGTGGACGAGAACATAACGCATGTGATCTTAGTCCTAAGCAAAGGCAAAGACAAAGGCAAGAAGCCTATCACGGAATCCAGACCTCCACCAAAGCAAAAACTTGGATGCTCCCAGGAAGAAATCAATAAAGCATTACAAGACAACATCCGGATCCAAGCTCTTAAAGATAATCCTTATCCGATGCGTGATATCTCTCCACTATGTCGTGAAGGCATTATCCTTGATTCATACATAGTATCCTTTATGTATTATGATGTCCCTACAACTGATTCTGAACAACTCGATCTACCTCTCTCTCCATTCAACAAATTCTAAACAAAATTTGCCCGTCTTCACCCAAATGATGCTCTGAAATTAATCATCTGGACTGAGCGTGAAGATTGAAAACCTTTTACTCCAAGAACTCACAACCTCAAAAGGAATTGTGGACAAGGAAGAGGATTACAAAGATCTCTAGGTTTGGAAGAAAAATCTGGTAATGTATGAACTTAACTACCCAATGTTCTGATATCATATCATCCGGAACAAACCTGCATACCGCACCATCAGCGATGCTGACTTCCATGTAATGAATCTGAATGATGTCCTTATCATTACTGCTCATCTCTAGAGTCTTCAAAAAGATAACATAAACATGTGTGCTTATCATGCAACATTAGGCTTTGTAAAGGACTATGTTGCGGAATTTTGTCGATGCGACTATGAGTTAGCTCATCTTTTCGAGACTGAATACTTTGTTGCCAACATTAAATATGTGCTTCCAGAAGCTGAACTACTAGCAGAATGTCCTATCGATGATCTGGTTCTAGGGATTGTGCCCAAGACAAAGAAGACAAACAAAATGGACTTTTTCTGAGTCCTTGACAAACACCTAGTTCCAGCGAAAGCCCTCAAAAAATTCAACAGTATAGCTTCCAAATCCGAAGCTTTTGAATAGGTCAAGGCAACGTTTGTAAGTTAGCTGACCTGTTACATCGAAGTCTGAGAATGGTTGTTTCGAGCCTACACGTTCATCAAAGAATAAGCGAACTAAGTTGACTAGATTTCTAAGTTGACTTAGGGGAGATTGTTGGAACCTGAAAGTGAATCTCTAGCAATCCTGAATCCTTTTGTCAATTCCTAAGTCAGTTGTAGTTCCGAAGAGAAGTCTGCTCCCGAATCTGTTAGTGTCTGAACTTGAGGTTAAGTTGATGATGTGAAGAAGAGAGTGAAGGCATTCCGAAATGGACTTTGTGTCCAAAATGTGTGATGTTCCAGAATCAGTATGTTGTCTTTATGCATTAAATGTATTCGTCTTTTGTTTTATTTAGCTAGTCATAGGACTTGGTCTTTTTGTCAACTCAGATATTCAGCGTGTCAGATGTAACTCTTTTATCCAGTCCTATGTATGTAATAGGTTAGTACCATGTACTTCATTCTCCTATTTATAGGAGCATTCAATGTTAAATCAAATGACGAATTGTTCAAACCTTTTAGCATTATTCAACTTACTTCACTTTATTTACAACATTCTCTTTGTTCTTCATTTATTAACTTTACTTAGATCTTAATTCTCATTCTTCATTTATGGCTTGAATATTTGTTCAATACATTAACTTAGACTTGACTAGTCTATCCAAACTTGACTAGAGCATTCATTAGCAAGAATACATTGATCTTAAAGTATTAACTCAAGGTTTGAGTTTTCAAACCTTTTCCATGCATATCAGATCGATTTGTTCTCTCAATCTGGGACGATCTGTATGGAAAGTATGGGTAGATGTGGAAGGTAGTATGGGCCCATACTACTGAAAGTAAAGGACCCATTCTCGAAACAGGGAGAATTCAAAAGGTTCTAAGTAGCATATTAAGGGGGAGATAACATGGTTCGGGTACCATGATGTGTAGCAGAGAGTGCTTCCGCCCTTACCAGTTATCCCGATGAGGTTTTTCATACTGAGAGTGGATAAGGTAGTTTGTGGGGCGAGAGGGCCATGTCAGCCGAGCTTCAACAAAGTGTACCTTATGAGGAAAATTGAGTTTAGATACGGAGGGGTCTGACTGGCGAGCGGCCAGTTCGAGTCGCATGATTCAAGGAGAAGTGGAGATAATGCCTTGTAGAGGATTGTGGTGTGGGTTGAGTGATTGGCCGATGGTTGAGATGTCGCTTTCTATGACGATAATCACACTATTTCCGCTTTGTGTGTGGAGCGAAAGAGAAAATGAGCTTTCGGTTTCAGAGTTTGGAGGTAAACCCCATGGGGTAGCATATAGTTGTGATATTTTCACCTGAGTATTTGTGGTATGTCTGCTGCAAGGTATTTCTTATACCATGAGAGAGTCATCAGAGGGGACTGAAATGGATGAGGACAAGGATATTCCTTAGTTGAGTATAGTAAGGCATATATTAGCAGCAGTTCCAGGTAATCAAGAGGAGTATATCGAGGCAGCGGCCCTTGTTGTCTACATTGTATAATGACTGTGAGAATGATGTCTCTTTCTTCAATGATAATTCACGCGATGGAAGGTTGGTAGAGGAATCGGAGATGAGGTGTGTATGATAGTTCATTATTTTCAAGATGAGAATCATAATAATTCGGGACAATCGAGATGTCCGATGGTGTGTTGGTATGAGATTTTGGTTGACTTGGAGGCAGTCACATTGGGAAGATTCTGAGGATTTCATCTGAGTTACGGGATACTTCGAGTTATTTGGTCATTATATGGGAGGTCAATGAGTGTTGCGTGTACCTTCCACGAGTCAATAAGGGTACATCTGGTGAGCCAGTCTGAAGTGTGGTCTGTTGGTATGACAATGGATGATGGTCCAAACCCTAAGTAGGGGAGAACTGAGTATTCTATGGGGAGGATCCTCAATCTGACGTGGTACAGAAGTTTGTGTTATGGGGATCTGCAGTCCGAATATATGAGTTTGGGGTCATGTGGTAGTCAAGACAAAACACAGAGTGACATGATGCATATTACATTTGCTCAGGAGAGAAGGAGTGTCTTCACGGCAGGTGGTTGTTGAACAGGAATCTGATTAGGGTCCGTGGTTCTTAGGAATAATTGAAGCTGAATCAGTTTCGAAATTACCTTTGCACTAGGAAAGTAATGATTGAATTTAGAATGGGTGCGAACGCTCGTAGTTATTCGTAGTCTACTGTTCATCTATGAACGTTCGTAGTTATTTGTAGTCTACTGTTCATCCACGAACACTCGTAGTGGCTCATAGTCCACTGTTCATTCGGAGCTTCGGAACTTCTTGTATACTTTTGTATATTTCGTGTGTTATTTAATTTTTCTATTTTTATTTCTTTTTCAGAAAATTCAAAATCAAAAAAAAACTTTATTTATTTGTGTTTCAGAAAATTCAAAATCCAAAAATATTTTATTTCTTTCTGTTTTTATTTCGTTTTTAGAAAAATAAAAATTCCAAAAAAATATATATATATATATATAACATTAAAACAATAGATAACTGAGTAGGACTGACATATCATATCATGATACTCTCAATAATGAATGATGGGGTAGGTATTGAATTTCTAATCTTTACACTAGTTAAGTGTCCCTAGATGCATGTTGTTGCATGTAGTCCGAAGCCTCTGAGACTCTATGTTGGAAGCCTTAAGTAATTGATAATACCAATAATTTCTTCCTAATAAGGATAAAATTCACATAAGTCACTAAGCTACCTTACTCTTCTCACATTGAGTTAAGAGTTGACTGCTTGGTCACTTTCATATAGCAGAGATATATTTATCTTCGGAACCATCTCCAATATTTCTCCGGCACATTCGTTTCCACACTCATAACCCGTGAGAGTCTCAAATATTACCACTGAGTTTTATGGTTGCACAGTTTATGTGTTTATGATCTTAAATTCTTTATAACCACGAATTGAGTGAAACCTAAAATCCAACACATATTTACGAATTCACGGTGAACAATTTAACTGTTCTAGATCAATCACCATGGAATTGACGAAACTCCACTTTTGTGGTTCTTACCTTGGAATCTCTATTTATTTTTGTGAGATCTTAATGAAATGTTCAAGACCTATGATGTTTCTACCCATAAGATCCAGTGTTTTATTTTTCTTGAGATTTCCATATTATCCAACCACTCAAAAAATTTTCCAAAGCATACTTGTTCTTATGGCTACATTGATCAGACAAGTACTTCATATAAACGTTCGGGCTTATATTGAGTTTCAAGATTAGTTGAAGAAGAAGCCACCCCTTGCGCCTTATTAAAAGAATCCTTTCACCGTTTCTCCACAAACAGATTATCGTAAGTCAACGGGACACCACACAAGCACTTAAAAGTTTCTCTTGACTGCGAATGAAGAGATCGTTGCCTAGGATCCATCTGCTTTATGTCTTTAATGACATCCTAAAATCCCGTAGAGAACTTGTTGTATTTCTTTATTTTTGGAACACTCTTGCACGAAGATCTTTATGATTATCAAAATTCGGGTTTGTTGTCCTAATGGTTACTTTCTGGTTCGGAGTACTATAAATGGTGATCAATTGCAAAAGTACAAAACTGCGAAATTTAGCAACTAAAACGACAATATCTTATGGATAAGATTTGATTTTAGGCGCTTGTAATTTGAAATGACACTTGATGTCACACCGCCTGACACACGCCATCTGATACAGCTGTCACTCATGTCTTTTTAGGCGACTTTTCAGTGACTTGATTAACCAACTGCCAGATATATCTCACTTATCAAACAATATATAAAGATTTCAACGCTTCATTATTTCTTTACCACTTTAAAAAAGCACTCGAAATTCTCCGACGATTTCTCTCTCTACTGTTCATCTTCTTCTTCACCGAGTAACAATGGCCGCCTCATCTAAAACTTCTCCAGTCGCTAAATAAATGACACAATCAACACTGATCAACATTAAGGCTAACCATAATCTCATTCTGGACCTTGAGCCATCAAAGTGCGATGCCTTTCTCCAACTGCTAATTGAATATATGCACTATTCTCCATTGGTGATTGCTTTGACGAATATTGAGAACGTACCCGTGGCTCGTCCATCCATGGCGTACTCGACTGCTAGCTATCTCAAGGAGGAACACAATATTACCTTTGAAATCGGTAACCAGAAAACTCACATCTCTAAGTCCAGCATTTGTAGCTTGTTGGGTCTTCCTCAAGGTCGTGACCTAGTTGATCCAAAATCCATCTCCAACTCAACCATTCTGGAGATGTTCTACAATATGGGATATCATGAAAACCTTGTAGTTATCTCCAAATTCAAGAAGCCTAACTTACTGCTAGTGTGGAATGGGTTGTTTACCCTTATTTTCAAAAGTTTCTCTGAAAGGGTAAGAGGATCTGACTATGCTAGTAAGCTATTTATGACGATCATGTATGGTGTTTACTTCAGCGTTAATCTCAACTACGAGACTGTGCTTTGCGCTCAACTTACCCAGACTACACTTTCTTCAACACATTACAACGAGATTTCCTGGGCACATTTTTGGACACTAGTTGTTCAGAGGACTATCGATCGCCTCAGCATTCGGATGATAGAGGGTTTGAGTACGGCTAACATTCAGATTTTCCACACCACAAACATCATCTTATCGGATACTTTGTGATTTGTCTTCATTGGTTCAATCCCAGAAACGAGGCTTAGCAATGTCCCAACTGTGAGTGATGTTATCTGAGCCTATTGCAGTCTACCGGTTTCTGGTCCTCGCCAATGACCTCTGAAATGCAATAGATTCTAACGGAGGTTGATAAATCTAAGAAAGGGGGAAAGCGGAAGGAGAATATTGGACCCTCCAAAACTGCATCGGCTCCAAAGAAGAAGAAGGTAAAGCAAGCTGCTCACAGGCCTAGGACTCCTACTCCAAGTATAGAGGAGGATTCGCAGTCCAACACCATCTCGGACATTCGCAGTCCTGAGCGAGTCCAGCATGAAGATGATACAGCTGCAACTTCGCATCCTATGGTTTTAGAGGCTACAACTACGAATCCTGAGGTAACCAATTTCTGATGATTTCTTTCACAACTTTTATCCACCATCACCAACTGCTACAACAACAACTTCAACAGCACCAATCTCAATTACTCCCTGCACAAATGTTTCTTTGGCTGTTTCACAACCTCAAGTTTCAATTCCATCCTCGACTCCATTGTTCACGGACTCCACAACAACCACAACGAATACAACAGACTCTCCACCAGTCACTACCAATGTATCTGATACGGGGGTAAGGGCTTCTAGTTTCTCTGTTGGTCCAGAATCCAATCCCATCTCAACATTGCGTCAATATGATCCAGACATTGTGTTTGGTGATGACTGGGATGCATTTGAAGCTTTTCACTTTAGTCATTTCAATGTCTAACCAAAAAGTGATGAAGAAGATGCTCCCATGATTGTGAAGTTGTTCAAGGAACTAAACTCCAAGCTGGATTCCTTGATTGAGTCCTCCAAAGCCTTGTCAAGCGATGAATACTCCAAGGCTTTTGTCAAAGCATTATTGGAAACACTAACGAAGAAGCATGCTTCCAACCTTGCTCTTACCAACAAATCTGTTGTGTTAGGTCACATTTTGTTGGTTTGAGCTAGGCATCAATCTGTATAGGTCTTGATAGGGTTTTGGTTATGTAATGGGTGTTGTGTGTGTGTGTTTGCGGCTGTAAGGGTATTCATGGCCGTGAACGTGTGTACGGCCATGAACAGGTGTTCGGCAGTGAACATGTTTGTGGTCGGTTGGTCCCTATAAATAGTGTCAGAACATGTCAGATGAACAGTTAGTCGTGAAATCGTATGTGTGTGTGTGTGTTCCAAGTGTACCAGACATTTACGGCCCTAATATTATGTGTGCATTGTTGGAACTTCTTTGCTTCTACTCCTTCTTATTCTTATTGTTTTACATCTTGATTATGTTTGATCACTGGTTGGTTCACGTTTGTGGGACTTAGAGTTGGAACGAGTCACATGCTTTTCTCTAAAGTCTCAGAACATAATGTGATGCTTTAGCATTGTCATCTCGAGCATGTAAACGCCAAGAACCTGAATCATCTTGCAATGAACGAGATCGTGCATGGCCTTCCAGTTAAAGACTTCATAACTTTTGAAAAATGTGTGGCGTGTGCTCAAGGTAAACATCATAGAAAGCTCTATTTGCCAAAGGCGGTTAATTCAATCAACAAGGTTCTCCAATTATTGCACATGGATTTGTTTGGTCTTGTCAATGTCCTCAGCATCAACAAAAATTCTTACTGCTTGGTTGTGATAGATGACTACTCGCGTTTCACATGGATCTTCTTCTTATCCAACAAGAGTGGGATCGCAGACTTGATCAAGAAGTTCGCGGTGATGATTGAGAAATAGACCAATGAGAAGGTGAAAGCGCTCAGAAAGGATAATGGTACAAAATTCAAGAACGCTGTTCTGGATCCTTTTTACACAGAAAAAGGGATAGTGCGTCAGTATAGTGCCGTTCAGACACATCAACGAAATGGTGTTGCAGAATGGCAGAACCGAACATTAATGGATGCTGCAAGGACGATGTTGTGTGATTGTAAACTACCAGTCTTCTTTTGGGCAGAGGCAATCAACACGTCGTGCTACGTTTAGAATCGTGTGTTGATCAATAAAGCTCGGATGTAGACTACATATGAAATTCTCTACAATCACGAGCCATCAGTTGCGTATTTCTGAATTTTTGATTGTCCTTGCACCCTTCTTCACCTTGAACCCAACCCGAAATTCTACTCTAAATCCGATGAATGTTACTTTGTGGGATATGCAGCGCATACAGCTTACCGTGTTTACAACTAGAAGACAAAGCAGATCGTGGAATCTTTTGATGTTCGTTGGCTGGAGGAGAATGAGACAGATGACAGAATCAGACCCAACTGGTTATTTGACTACGCCTCTTTGTTCAAATCATTCAATGTGTTTTCAGATGATGTGTCAGGTTCCTACTCCGGTTCGAAGGTTATTATTGAAGATGAAGAGTAAGATGTTGTATACAGACCACCTCTAGTGACTCTTACGACTCCTAGGGTGGATGACTCTGCTCCAAGTACTTCTTCAGATTCTCCTACTCAAAGAACTAATCCTGATGCTGAAACCGCTCCACTCACTTTTTCTGAAAGAGAGTTCATGACCAAAATACTTCCGCTGCAACTCAAACTTTCATGGAACTTATCTTTCCCGAGTCGATTGCAAATGAGTACGTGGCTAGCTCATCTCACGGTTGAAGATCATTTGAGGCGGATGCATCAGCAGACGACAAATTTATCAACATCAATAACCTTCCAGTCACACTTAATGATATCGACAACAAAATTCCTACCAGACTCCAATGCTATCATCATATAGAGAACGTTATTGGTGAACTAGGCGACGGTGTTTGAACGAGAAGTTAGAGTGGTGACGTAAACACATGTATCTACTCTTGCTTCATCTCTCAGATAGAGCCAGAGAATGTCAAAATGGCGCTGAATGATCCTAGTTGGGTTGATGAAATGCATGAAGAGCTGAATCAATTTGAGAAATTGGGGATTTGGAAGCTGTTTGAACTGCCCAAAGGAAAGAAGTCACTGGATACCTGCTGAGTGTTTTGCAATAAACACTACGATTGTGGGGTCATAGTGCGGAACAATGCACATTTGGTTGTTCGTGGGTTTCAGCTAATCGAAGGACTTGACTACAATAAGGTATATGCTCCTGTAGCACGTCTTGAAGCTATCCGTATCTTCATGGCATATGCTTACTACATGGGGTTCACTGTCTATCAAATGGATGTTAAGAATGCCTTTCTTTATGGAGCTGTGAAAGAGGAGATTTATGTTGATCAGCCTCCCGGTTTTGTCAATTCAAAGTTTCCGAATCACGTCTACAAATTGGATAAGGCTCTGTATGGGTTACATCAGGCTCCTCGGGCCTGGTATGCTACCCTAACAGATCATTTTCTTGAGCATGGTTACACCAGAGGCACGATCGATCAGATGCTCTTTATAAATCATGTAGATGCCGATCTTATTCTTTTTCAGATATATGTTGATGACATCATCTTCGGGTCAACAAGCCAGAAGCTCCACAAGGATTTCAAGACAATTATGAAGAAGAGGTTCGAGATGAGTTCCTTGGGGGAAATGACGATGTTTTTGGGTTTGCAAGTACGTCAAAGCTCAACCGGAATTCTTCTGCATCTAGGAAAATACGTTAGAGACATGCTTGAGAGGTTCGGGTTTAAAGACTCAAAAGCTACCTTGACGTCGATGGCTGAACAACCCCTATTGTCTCCAGATCCTGAAGGTGAATCCGTAGATCAGACTGAGTAGATCGATGATCAGATCCCTGATGTATCTAACTGCGAGTAGTTCGGACATCATGTTCGCAGTTTGTCAATGTGCACGATATCAGGCTAATCCTAATCTCTCTCACTTAATTGTTGTTAAAAGGATCTTTAGGTATCTTAAAGGTAGCCCAAAATTGTGTCTTTGGTATCCTAAAAATTCAAATTTTGATTTATATGCATTCGCTGATAGAAATTGTGGAGGTTGTGAACTTGACAGGAAATCAACGTCTGGGGAATGGCAATTCCTAGGTGACCGTCTAGTGTCAGGGCAGGGCAAGAAACGACAGACCGTCTCAACCTCAACGGCGGAGGCGGAATACGTTGTTGCTTCTGCCTGTTGCTCTCATATTATTTGGAATCAGCATCAATTAATGGATTACGGTTTGAACTTTCTAGAAACTCCAATATTCTGTTATAACGATGCTGCAATTCAGATAGCCAAAAATCATGTCCAACATTCCAAAACCAAGCACATCAACATCAAAGTTCATTTTATCAGAGATTGTTATGAGCGTTCGCTCATTCGGTTGGAGCAGATCCACATTGATAATAATGTGGCGGATCTGTTCATAAAACCATTTGACAAAACTCGGTCCGATGTGCTGGTTGGTTTTGTAAAAATGTTACGTTTTGAGGACTATTTTTTGTTTTAGATAGTTTAAATTTGTGCATTTTGTTTTCATTCTCTTCCATACACAAATTTAGGAGGAAAAATAAACAAAAAAATTAGAAAACCAAAAAAACCAAAAATAGTGTTATTTCTATTTTATTTTTTTCAGAATATATGAAAAACAAAAAAAATAATGACTCATGTTAGTCTGTCTGCAGGTGGTGTGTTGGGAAGTGATATCAACTCAGTGATAACAGACAATCTTGATTTGTGTAAGGTACCAACGTTGAACTGATTTAGACTCTCTATTTGATGTGCTGGTAGGCACGAAAGATTAAATGGACCAGATTTAGGTATAAATTGACATTTAAAAGGACTTGACTTAGATAGTTCCATTTGGTTTGACAATACGACGCTCGGATAGATTGAGCAGTGAGATACACATGAGAGTCTACGGGCTACACTTAAGTAATCAATATCTATAATGATGGCGTAACTCTTTCTCAATGTATGGACACATGTCCTTAGTTCCGGCACTGATAGGACGATTGGAGAATTCTGATAAAGTAGATATGTAGAAGGTTATTTTCTTGCTTTCTTTCTGTTAGTCATATGTTGCCTCCTTTGCGTGATTGGAATATATCTGACCTGGAATGCAACATATGCAACTCTATTTCTATGCATCCTCTTTTCTATGCAATTCTTTCTGTCATTTAGCCATATGTTGTCCCCTCTGCGTGATCGGAAGATCCGACATGGGACACAACATACGCAACATTCTATTTCTCAATCCCTCTATCTAGTTAGTTATATGTTTATCCCTCTGCGTGATTGGAAGATCCGACCTAGGTGTATAACATATGCATTCTAAATTTGACTTCCCTCCTAATAATTGTCTGCACATCTAAAGTAAGGAGTATTATGGAATTCTTGATTACCAGAGTATGTCAGGAAGCGGGAAACACGTTCTAGTACATCTAAACTTGAACATTCAATAGGTTGTATGTAGATCTCGCTGCTAAATTTAGGTGGACAACAATATCCATGGTCGTCTTCAGCTAAATGGTCTTCTAGGAATATCATTTAGGATCATAGGATCAAATGTCTTTTCACCTGTATTATGTCCTCAATTGTCACAATCTTTCATGTTTAAGTGGACCATAAAACCAGCGATTGACCAGATCTACTCATGAAGGTGGAAGTGCTAAAACACAGATTAAGGCTGTCTTAGAACTTTGATCCCAAAAATCACAAAAAGGATATCTGCATTGGTAAAAAGAATTTAGTGATATTTTATTTTATTTTATTTTTTCTAAAATTAAAAAAAGTAATTTAAAAAAATGCAAAATTATTTTATTTTAAATTTTTAGATTTTATTTTATTTTTATTTTTTTATGTCCTCAAAATGTTTTATTTTTAATTAAGTATTGGATTTACGGACCATTGGATTTGCAGCCCATTCTTTGAGCCGTGAATGGTCCATGTGTATAAAAGCAAGGGTTCTCGGCTGTTTAAGCCTCTATAGTCCATATCCTTGTTTGTGGTTGTGAACCCCCTAGCGACTCTCTCTCTCTCTCTCTCTCTCTCTCTCTCTTTCTCTCTCTCTCAATTCTCGATTCATCACATTTTTCTTATTTTCTGTCGAAATTGTTTGTTGAATTGTGTAGGTATGTTAAAGGCAACATCATTCATACTAAACTTGACAAGAATCGACCATGTTTAGTGAGATTATTGAAGGAAATTACTTTTTCGGCACTGTTGAGTCGTTCATGGCCATTGAAGCGTTCACGGCTGTGAACCCTCTTTTGACCATGAACTCACTTTTTACTCAATTAAACTCAATATTAACAGCCTAATTAATTGATTAATGAGAAAAACTTAATCTTTAATGATTTAAATCATTTGTTTTCTTACTTGTCTTGGTTAACTTAATCTTTAATGATTTAAATAATTTGTTTTCTCACTTGGGTTGGTTAAGTGCATATTAAAAATGGCTGAATTGAAAATTTCCGAAAATCACAACGTTGTTGTCTTTCTGATGTATCCACCAGTTGCGCACAGTGATTTCAAGTCCATGATTCATGGACTAAAGAAATTTTGTCTGGCATATGCTCTCACATCCAGTCCAATAATTTATCAAGATCTTGTGAAGCAGTTCTGGAACACAACTGCGGTATGCAAAGAAGATGATGATGCAATCTCCGTAGAAGCAACTGTAAATGGAATGAAGGTCACTGTAACTGAGCAAGTCATCCACGAGGTATTACAGATCAATGACTAGTCTGGATTTCCAACCGAGATCTCCATGAACCAGACTAAGGCGATCATCGTTCAAATAGGCTATGATGGTGTTTTTCCTCCTACAATCAAGAAGCTATTGCCATCCTATTGGAGGTTCCTATTCCATATGTTTGTGAGTTGCATCTCCGGAAGGAGAGCCGGTGCTGACGAGATCTCGCTACTAAACACGGGTGCCATTGTTGCTCTCGCTACGGGTTTCGACTTCAACTTTTCGAGATACATCTTGAATGAAATGGTTCGCAATGTTGAAGTAAAAAAAGAAGATAAATTTCTCATGTTTCCGAGGTTCCTATAGATGATCTTCAACAACCAATACCCGGAACTTGAGAAAATAGGAGAAACACTTGATCTGAAGTCCATTGGTTCTAGTACTTTCGGGCTCATGAAGCAAAACAGAAAAGGAAAGTTCATGTTCCATGGGAAATATCCATTGGTGAAATTTAGGAAATTTGCAGAAGTCAGTAATGTGTCTGAGACTGAAAGCTCCTCAGCTTATGAGGAAACTGAAGAAGAAGTGATTACTGCTTCTGAACATGAAGAGGAACCTGTTGCACTAGTGGCGATCGTTGTCGAAGAGCATGTGCTAGTAACAAATGAAGAAGAGAATGATGATGATGAGAGGGATTTTGAGATGAACTTGATGGATAATTTTGCAGAGGATGATAATGATGATGATGTAGAGGATATGGATCTTACTGGTTATGATAATGATGATCTATCCTTTGGTTTTGAGCAGGGTCAAAATGTAATGTTAAGCACTGAAGACCTTGCTGCTTTCTTCGACAACGTCAATGAAGTTGCACAATTTGCAATGGAGACAAAGGGAAATGATGACACTCTTAAGACAATGCCTCTTGCTTCAACTCAGATGGCCAACCCTTCAAAAATTATGGATTAAACTTGAAGGATTCCTCCCTTTCTTGCTGATATTCCAACTTCATTGCCATCTGATAGTGATCTTGATCTGAGACAAGCCTCCCATCTTCCAATTGAGTGGAGAAGAGTTGATCCCAGGACGGCGTGCTAGTAAGGGAATAAGCACCACCTATTGAAGAACCTATCACAACTGCCACACCAACCCAAGAAGGTCCTAGTGTGATTCAATCTTCTCATGAAGTTGAGAGATCGTCTGCTCCTGGGGGTTCCTTCCCTCCAATACATGCGCATGATGTCGCTTCTGAAAGGCTTGCCAGGTTATTGGCGCAACCAGATTTTGACTCCTTTTCCCGAGCTAAAGGAATATCTATTGGGGAAGGAGTGTAGGGGAGCGGATCCGTCTGTTTTTTATCTGAAAGAAGAGATTGGAGTTTTGAACCAAAAGCTTATTGAAAAAGACGTCTTGATTGGAAACCTCAACAGACGAGTTTCCGAGATTAAAGCATTCAATACCCTAAAGTCAAAACAAATCGCTGAATTGCAGACTTACCTTGGAGCTTTTATTGCCTGTTACTTCGACCTTAAGAACAAAATGGCTGAAGAATTTGGCGAAAAATTCAAATCATCTGTCGGAGAACCAGGCGAAGCTGAGACCACTACCATTAACCCAGCCCAGTCATCTCAAGAAGATCCCATTATCAATTCTACTCTAGTCAGAACCACTACAATCGTTGACTGTTTTGAAAAGGAACCGGAGCAAGCCCCGCCAAGAATTACAATCAAAAGAGCTAGGAAACAGGTCACTTCACAGAAGAGGGGAAGGTTGCTCTTCATGAAGAACTCTGATCAAAATCTTTGTGGAGACCAACCTCAACTAATAGTGACTGAGCTCGATAAGAAGAAGTTCAAACACGAATACGGTGACCGGTCAGGGATTCGTATGTGGGGCTTTCATGATCAACTCAATCGCTGGCTGCTGAAACGAAAAAGTAATAATGTGGAATATTACAAAGACAAGAAAGATTTTTCTTCCTTCACCAAGGTGGACCTCGCTGAGCTATCTGAAGCTCCATTCTCCAGCCCTTCCAATGATCCTCGTGCAATTGATTTTAAACTCTTCTTAGAGAGACAAATGAGGAGAGGATTTAATGGGGTGAAGACTGCAGAATCTTTCTTGAAGATAGCCAAAGATGTGATTGACCCGATCACCAACATGTCCTTCAAGAATGCTATGTGGCCTCCAACGAAGCAGATGAAAAATATTCCCATCGTTAAGAACTTTTGTAAAGGTTTGCAACGCAACATGCTATACTGGGTTTACGATGAAGCCGTTAACGGGTTTTGGTTATGTAATGGGTGTTGTGTGTGTTTTGCGGCTGTGAGGGTGTTCACGACCATGAATGTGTGTACAGCCATTAACGGGTGTTCGAAAGTGAACATGTTTGTGGTCGGTTGGTCCCTAAAAATAGTGTCAGAACGTGTGTGTTCCAAGTGTACCAGACGTTTACGACCCTAATATAACATGTGCATTGTTTAAACTTGTTTGCTTCTACTCCTTCTAATTCTTATTGTTTTACATCTTGATTGTGTTTGATCACTGGTTGGTTCACGTTGGTGGGACTTACACACATCTCTAATCGGAGCACTCTAGGCTCTACGGCTCAGGGCATCGGCTAGCACACTAGCCTTGCCTGAATGATACAGGATCTTGCAGTCATACTCTTTCACTACATCCAACCATCTCCTATATCTCATGAATAGGTTGGGCTGATCCATGAGATACTTTAGGCTCTTGTGGTCCATGCATATGGTACTTCAGACTCTTCAGGCTGATCCATGAGAATTTGGCAGACTGCCTCTCTGACCTCAATACCCCAAGAACCTCTCACAAATTCTCCTCATGCTGCTCTCTGGATCTCGAATACACTAAGATGTCATCGATGAGCACGATCACCGACCGGTCCAACATAGGCCTGCACACCTGGTTCATGAGATCCATGAACAATGTCAGTGCGTTGGTGAGCCCAAAAGGCATCACCACGAACTCGTAATGCCCATAACGAGTTCTAAAGGCCGTCTTCTGAATATCCTCCTCACATACTCTCATCTGGTGATATCTAGATCTCAAATCATTCTTGAAAAACCAAGATGCCCCCTGCAACTGGTCGTACAGATTATTGATCCTCAGAAGTGGATAACGGTTCTTGACCGTCAACTTGTTCAACTCCTGGTAATCAATGCACATCCGGTGTGAACCATCCTTTTTCTTGACAAAAGGATCGGTGCTCCCCACGAAGAGCTACTCGGCCTGATAAATCCCTTCCCTAGAAGCTCCTTGAGCTGTGAGGATAGCTCCTGCATCTCTCGAGGCACAAGGCGATAAGGTGCCTTGGCGATAGGTGCCACTCCCGGAACCAAATCAATCCGGAACTCCACTTGCCTCTCGGGAGGCACACCCGGTAACTCCTCAGGAAAAACATCCGAAAATTCACTCACTATTGGAACCTCGAAAATAGAACTCAGTCTCTCTGTAGCAACCCGCGTATCCATCACATATGATAGAAAAACCCATGCAACCCTGATGCAAATCCTGCCTCACCCTGGCAACAGAGCAGAAAGCTGACCCAGATCTGGTACCATCGTCATACACTGTAAGCACTCCTTCACTTGGGTCTCTGTTGAGTTGAAAAACTCTTAGATCGATTAGATCTTCAACAGGTTAAACAGTAAAAGCAAACAAACACAATAAACACAATATAGAATTAAGTAATGCTGAATGATTCAAAGTAGTCACGCCTTAACAGAGCTCAATAAAGAACTTCCACTGTAGAGGCGAGCTAGGGTTTGTAGTATAATGATTAGAATAATAATTAAAAGCGATATCTACTAAGGATACATGCATGGACCTTAAATACTAAACCCTAATAAAACAATCACGGTTGGACAGGCCCAAACTGGAAAACAAAACTGGGCTAAGGACCGAGCCCAATGACGCAACACAAATAGACCCAACAATCTCCCCCTTTGCATCAAATAAGGCGAGAGACTACTTCGGTTGAGTGACCTTGACCAGCTTCACAACCTTAAACAACCGAGGGATAATCGCAAGAAGTGTCTGCCAAAACTAAATGTACCAACAAAGCATATCGGTGAACAACTTCTTATCAGCTTCACTGTTCTGATTACACCTGTGTATGATCTCCAAAATGTGCTCCAAGCAAGCAGTAGTGAACAGGTGCTTGTCAATAAGAGCAAACAAGCACTTTTGACCTTCGCCCATAATGAACATCGCAGTATGAAACTTAGAATCGATCTTTCCCTTGATCATTGCATTCACATTGCCAGTTCTTCCAACTGGTTTCATCGTAGTTCGCTTGTGAATGGCAGATGAGATTTCTTGATCCATCTTTTCTACTTCGTGAATGTAACAAACAAGCATTCGCTTGACGTGATCAATGATCAGCTGATACTCCTGAGGATTGGATAACAAAATACTGTTGAGGAGTATCCAGTCGTGCGGGTTCAAGTTCGGTAGATCAGCCAGGGAAATAGTATGGACCGAACGACATAACAGGTTCAAGCCAACGAATACTCGGTTCATCAATGACTTCCTTCTGGAGCGATCCAACGGTCCACTCCGGAAAGATGGACTTCTTTTTCTCTAAGAGTTCCTTTTCTTTCATCTCTTTCTCCAAAAGATTCATCTTCTCCCGAATCACTTGATCAGAAGGCTTGAATTTCTGACTAGGTTTAGAAGGACTCCCTTTCATGATGTCTTCAATATCATCATCTTCATCTTCATCGTCTTCTCCAATCTTCTTCTTTTTCTTTTCCCTCTTACTGACTGAAGCTACATTATCCTTCGGTCCAGCAGTAGCTTTTGGTTCTGGAGGAGGTTGAGATTGATCCTTGTCAGTGTTGCCTTGAGTAATCTTTTCTCCACTTGTTTTGGAAGAACACTGGTCTCTGGAACACCCTCAATCCTACTTACAATATCCAAAGCAGGACGTAGCTTCTCAGCTAAGTGAAGTCAAATGGAGATATTCAAAATAGAGTCATGGGCGTCCATGAGATGCAACAAGATTGAATGGACATCACCCACAAAGCTTCTAATCACCTCTCGTATAGACTTTAAATCTTCAAGCTCTTTAGTTGCATTCTAGAGCATTAAGTTCTGAATTTTGAGCTGAGAAGTTTGCTTGTCCAACTCATCCGTTATTTTGTTTTCGACTGCAATCTCAGCCTCAAGCTGAGTTAAGCGAGTATCAAATTTAGTATGAAGCTCTTCGTTAGCAGCTTCAATAGCTTTTCGAGCCACTTCAATTCGTGTCATCTCTGCCTCCAGTGAACGGGTGAGAGTGTCAACATATGCGTTCACTGTTTGTGCATTTTTCTGAGGAGCTGCTTGCAAAGAATCCAAAAATAGTTGAGCCTCTGATATTAGTTTTTCGACTTTTGCGGTCGCTTCCTTGCAGTCTTTTGTTGAAGCTTCAACAGCAAGTGAAGCCTTCTGGCATTAGGAGGTAGAGGTGTCAATAGCCTTCGCAACATCAAAGATTGAGGTATTATGTTCTTTGACTATAGAAGAGAAAAAATCTTTAAGAGCAGCTTCAGAATAAGTACCAACAGTGGATGAAGAAAGTAACTGATCACGCTTATCAATCACAACCTTGAGATGTCACTTGGTAACAGGAGCATCTTCATCATCATCTCTTTAGACACGATAAGGACTGAATTGGTTTCTAATGATTGGGTAGGTGATAGAGGTTTGGTGGTAATAGGGGTTTCAGGTGGTGAAGAACGAACCCTCGTATCAGATACGTTGGCTTGAACTCTAGTGGTGGTTGTAGTTGTATCTTCAGAGAAAATAGGTGTAGGAATGGGAATGGTAGAGGAAGGTTGTGATGTGATGATAGGGAAAATGGGAGGTAAGGAAATAGGAATGGAAACAGATGGAGGAGAAGGTGATTTGGAGCGAGCATGTACCTCTGGTGTAGGCGAACAAGGTGGGGTACCACCACGAGCTGAATCGTCATCATATGAGCTTTCGCTCTCAGATTTGCTAGGAATGGGTTGTTTATAACTAGTGGGTATGTACTCGGAGTCTGAGTCGCTTGATGATTGAAGAATAAGCTTCCGAGCAGGTTTCTTGGTCTTCTTCTGTTTGGGTTGGGAAGGTGCTACCTTCTCAGACTTTTGCTTCCTTGGAGTGTGAACCTTTGATACTGGACCTCCTTTATCCCACTTTTTCGATTCTTGCTTCTTAGACCGCTTAGTAGGTTTGTCTGCTTCCTCAAGAGATTTAATCATTTCAAGAGAAATTTCCCTTGGACCAGAAGAGGGGAGCTTCTTGTACACCTGAATAATCTTGCTCGCAGGGAACAAATATGCATACATTGCCTCAGGAATTGAGCCAACGAAGTGAAACTTCGATGGATGAGTAAGAATGATGTTAGTGGTATGAAAGGTAGCAATGGAGGATAGAAGTGAATCTGCCATGATAGGGACATGATAACGCTCCATAATCCATTGAGTGATAATGGTCCAAAACCGGGCACAAGAAACTTCCGTGTGGTGAGAAGCAGATGACAAAATTTGTACAAGTTGAAGCCATAGAACCATACCATAATTAAAACTGATACCAGTGTACAATCCATAAAGTAGAGTCATGAAAGACTTTCTAGCACCATCAGATCCAGCACTGCGTTCTGAAAGCCCTTTGAAAAGAGGGGTGAAGAGGCCATTCCATTGAGGAGGAAGGCATGATTTCTTGAACTTGGTCACAGTGGTTAGGGTTTCAATGTACCCCATGTTGTAGAACATAGAGAAAAGCTGACCGGTGGAGATGGAATCAAGGTTCGCCATGGATTCGTCAGAAGGAAGCCCTAGAAACGGGAAAAATCGAGTCTTGGAGATCGAAGCTTTTTGGTTGAGATTGTCGAAGTAAATCTTCTTTGCACCTTTGCCGTACATAGTAGTGGAATAAAGTTTGGAGAGGCATGCCGTAACATCCGGATTCCCAGGAATATTATTTTATTCTTTTATTTTTGGAGGTTGTGGAGGGACTCGGCGAGTTAGTGCTTAGACTCGCCGAGTAGGGTCGCGGATTCTTATCCGGATTCATGACTGGACTCGACGAGTTCATGAGTGGACTCGGCGAGTCCACACTGTTTAATGAAACCCTAATTTACTGGGTTTGGGACCTATTTAAAATCCGTTAGGGCTGTCATTTGCGGCTACCAAACCCCAGAGAGAAACCCTAAAGGAGTTAGAGCGTTTGTGAGAGGAAAGGAGCCATTTCTTGATCTTTGTGGTTGATTCTTAAAAGAAGGACGTGATTCCAGCTTAGAGGAGACCAAGGAGGTTGTGCATTTGTGGATTTCGAGCAAGAGACTTCATCTTTGAGGTATTATATCGCCCCTCTATCTGTTTTATTGAAGGAATCCATGGATGTAGAGTTTTATGACCTTTATTGGAAGAAAATTGTGTGGATATGGCCCCCATTCACTTTGAGACTTCAGATTTGGACCTATAGTGGTATAAAGAGCTTATCTCAGCTTGCTTTATGTTGAGCTAAGGATGTTACTTTTGGGGCTAAATCACTAAGTGAAGCCTCCTAGACGTCCCATGAGTGTCAAGATTCGAACTTTACGCGTTTATCAGGCTTGGGAAGTTCAGATCTATGGATCAAAAGAACAGATCTTACCTCAGGAGGTCATTTGAGTTTGTGCATGGCACGAACTCGCCGAGTCCAAGGGCAGACTCAGCGAGTAGGGTTAGGGTTTCCCGTAAATCACTCAGTGAGTGGACTTGCCGAGTTGGGGGAATAACTCAGCGAGTCAGATGGGGATTAGAGGACTGAAGTTCAAGGAGGAACTCACTGTGTTGATCTGGAGACTCGGCGAGTTGAGTCGGGATGGCCCCGCGATTCATGCCAGGTGTGAGTCGTCGAGCAAGGGGAGGAACTCGACGTGACAAGCGAGACTAGGGAGTTAGTGGACACGTGTATACTCACCGAGTTGCCCAAGTGCACTCGACGAGTCGGGTCAAAGTTGGACCGTTGACTTTTGTTGTTTTTTGGATTTGGTCAACAATGTGGCCTTTGAGCGAAAAGAGGGGTAAAATGGTATTTTGCCTTCTGATGGTGCCAAGAGAGGGTTGAGTCTAGTCCCAAGTCAGAGATTTACCGAGACATCTAAGGTGAGTCTTCTCACTATACTTTACCTAGTGTAATACAGAGATATGTGACATGTATTTTCAAGTTATGTGCCACTGTATTTGCATGTTATTTATATGTTGTGATTTATTATGATATGTGATATGCATGATTCAGAGTATACAAAGTAGGACCAATGGGTCCATAGAGTTAGGGCCAGAGGGCCCACAGAGAATTGGGACTGGAAGGTTCCACTAAAACATATTGACCACAGGGTCAACAGAGTTATAGCCTCGGGTGGCTAATATGTGTTAGAGTGGTATTTTGGGGAACTCACTAAGCAATTATGCTTATAGTGTTATGTGTTGTGTTTCAGGTACCAGCGATGATCGCGGGAAGGCGCCGGCATGGTTCGTACACACGCACATTGGAGTTCGTATGTTTTGATCTTGGGGTTTTGTATTAAGATAATGATGATACAATGTTTAAAATGTGAATGTGAATGAAATTACACGGTTTTTAAAATATGAAAAATTGTTTAAATTTTTACGGTGTTACAAGTTGGTATCAGAGCCTTGGTTTGAGGGATTCAGATGCATCTTCGGGCGTATCTGAACTCAAACTGAGGATTTAAGGAAAATTTTGATCATAAAGTAAATTTTTTTAAACAGTAAAAAGAGTTTTGAGAAAAACATAGCAGAGCCGTGTGTTCGATCAGCAAGAGCCCGAACGGTGATTTCCCAAAATACCCTTGCAATAAGTGTTATAAGATATGTTATGTTATGCTATATGATGAGATATGTTATGCATGCTAGAGTAGACTAGGTATTCTTATTAGGACTAGAGTGGCCTGATATGTGATGCCTTAGTCTAGGAGATTTGCTGCTAGAAATGCTTGAAAATGTTTAGATAGCAGCAAGGAGCTTATGAGAGACATGCTAGTGAGTAGCAAATGAGTAGAAAGAGTAGAGTACTCAGGATTTTGGACTCTAGGAGGAGGACTTCAGATGAATGTTGATGCGGTGTGGGCGGTAGTATTGGGCCCATACTACCGAAGGCACCGGGTCAGTGCGCAACCCAAGTAAGAATGCTTAGGGTACCAGAGACCAAGTAGGATTGGGGTATCAAGTGTGTGTACACCCGAGCGAGTCTCTGATATCTTGTGTTATATTTCAGAGAGGCATCATGGTGGGGATGCGCCACAGACCAGGGTCTAGTGGAGGGGGTGTGAGCGACGAGGAGCTCCGCCAGATGATTCATGATGAGGTGGCTGCTGCCATCCACGCTGAGATTCCAGAGATTTTCGGGTCTATCAAGACCACCCTGATAGAGACATTTGATGAGAGATATGCTGCTCTTTTCTGATGTTGTTGTTGATGCGGCCACTGTAGTTGTAGCTGCGGCTAGACCGCAGGGTGGTGATGTGTTGCTGTTCCGGGAGTTTAGCAACACAAAGCCACCGGAGTTTGATGGGACCCAGGACCCGATTGCAGCAATGCGGTGGATTTCAGACATCGAGGGGTGTTTCTTCGCCTGCTCATCCCCAGAGCATTTGAGAGTCCGGTTCGTGTTGAACCAGCTTCGCTTGGGAGCGAAGGACTGGTGGAAGTTTGTGACGGCGCATTATTCGCCTGTTGAGCTTGTTGTAGTGTCTTGGGAGAGGTTCACTACTATGTTTCTAGATGAGTACGTTCCCCAGGTGGAGAGGGAGCATTTGGCCCAGGAGTTCCTAACCCTCAAGCAGGGTACTGAGTCTGTTACAGTGATTACGAGGATGTTCCATGAGCGGGCGATCTTCTGCCTAGAGCACGTGTCCTCTGAGCAGGCACGTATGAGCCGATATCTGAGCATTTTGAGGAGGGATATATGAGTGTTCGTGGCGAACTCGACGTACCGGACATTTTTCGAGCTTCAGGAAAATTCCTGGAAAAGGGAGATAGAGATGGAGACCCAAGCTAGGGAGGAGGTTGAGTCTCATGGGAGGGATCGGCGGACGGCTCAGTCCCAGCCGGCAGCCAAGCGGGACAAACCCGCTGATTCGAGATTTGGGAACCAGAAGGGCCGCACTTGTGGCAAGTGCGGCAAGAGCCACGATGGGGTGTGCAGAGCAGGGTCTTGCTACAAATGTGGCAAGGAGGGGCATATGGCCAAGGATTGCCCCAAGGGGTTTGCAGTATGTTTTTACTGCAACCGGACACCGGAAGGCAGAGTGTCCACAGTTGCGAGGGACAGCTCAGGGACCATCTCAGGGATCTACCCCTACTGCAGTGAGAGCTTCGGACAGTCGACCCGTAAAGGTCGAGGCCCCGAAGGCACGAGAGAGAGCCTTCCAACTGACTACGGAGGAGGTCCGCGCAACGCCCGATGTCATGGCTGGTATGCATTCGTTCATGTATACTTTTTTTATAGGTTGATATATTGTGCTTATATTATGGTATGCGTAGGTACTTTTCTTGTGAGTTTTGTACCTGCCTTAGTGTTATTTGACTCAGGTGTGAGTCGATCTTTTGTATCTTTGGCTTTTAGCCAGCACATCAGTATTAGTCGAGAGGCGTTGAGTCGACCTCTGAGAGTTTCCATAGCTGACGAGAGAGCGGTGTATGCCATAGAGGTGATTCGAGGTTGTGCACTCGAGATTTTCGGAGTGGAGTTTCCGATTGACTTAGTCCCTATCGCGATGGGAGATGTTTGTGTCATCGTGGGCATGGACTGGTTAAGCAGAGTTGGAGCAGTTATCGACTGCGAGCGTCAGCTGGTGACCATACGAGACCCTAGTGGGGGAGTTCTTACGGTGTACGGCGAGGGTACACGTTCTGGGTCAGCATTTTGTTCGGCCGCCAGAGCGAGATAGACTCTACATCAGGGCTGTAGGGGATTTGTAGCATATGTGATGGATGCGAGGGTTGATTCAGAGAGACCGAGGTCAGTTGATGAGGTTCCGATAGTGCATGAGTTTCCGGATGTATTTCCAGAGGTGCTACCGGGTGTGCCTCCCGAGAGGCAGGTAGATTTCAGTATCGATTTGGTTCCGGGGGTTGCGCCTATCGCCAAGGCACCTTATCGCCTTGCGCCTCCAGAGATGCAGGAGTTATCCTCGCAGCTTTAGGAGCTGCCAGGGAAGGGGTTTATTCGGCCGAGCAATTCACCATGGGGAGCGCCTATCCTTTTTGTCAAGAAAAAGGATGGTTCACACCGGATGTGCATTGATTATCTGGAGTTGAACAAGCTGACGGTCAAGAACCGTTACCCGTTGCCAAGGATCAACGATTTGTTCGATCAGTTGCAGGGAGGATCTTCGTTCTCCAAGATTGATTTGAGGTCTGGATATCATCAGGTGAGGGTGCGAGATGAGGACATCTAGAAGACAGCGTTCAGGACTCGTTATGGGAATTACGAGTTCGTGGTGATGCCTTTCGGACTCACCAATGCACCAACGGTGTTCATGGATCTCATGAACAGAGTGTGCAGGCCGATGTTGGATCGCTCGGTGATCGTGTTCATCGACGACATATTGGTGTATTCGAGATCCTAAGAGCGGCATGAGGAGAATTTGAGGGAGAGCCTCGGAGTTTTGAGATCAGAGAGGCTTTACGCCAAATTCTCCAAGTGTGATTTCTGGTTGCGAGAGGTCCAGTTCCTAGGGCTCCTCATTAACCAGAAAGGGATATTGGTTGACCCGGCCAAGATTGAGGCAGTGATGAGTTGGGAGGTGTCGAGGTCACCTACCGAGATCAGGAGTTTCCTAGGGTTGGCTGGTTATTATCGAAGATTTATCAGGGATTTCTCCAAGATCGCCGTGCCACTCACCAAGTTCACCCGGAAGGGTGTTGCTTTTTCATGGGGTCTAGAGCAGCAGGCCTCCTTCGATACACTTCGCCAGAGACTATGCGAAGCCCTGGTGTTAGCCCTTCCGGAGGGGATGAAGGACTTCGTAGTGTATTGTGACGCGTCCATATTGGGGTTGGGAGCGGTGCTTATGCAAAGGGGTCATGTGATAGCATACGCATCGAGGCAGCTGAAGCCTCATGAGATGAGGTATCCCACCCACAATCTGGAGTTGGGGGCAGTGGTGTTCACCCTCAAGATCTGGCGTCACTATTTGTATGGGGTTTGGTGTACCATATACACGGACCACAAGAGCCTGAAGTATTTAATGGATCAACCCAACCTGAATATGCGCCAGAGGAGATGGTTGGATGTGGTGAAGTATTACGATTGTGAGATCCTGTACCACCCGGGCAAGGCTAATGTTGTAGCCGATGCACTGAGCCGTAGGGCGGCAGGCGTGCTGATGCGAGATGTTTGTTTGAGATTGATAGTGATGACTCCGGTGTTGGACACCATTTGTAGGGCCTAGGCTGAGGCCATGAGACCAGAAAGCCAGAATAGAGAGCGAGTTTTCGGGTTGGTATCGGAGTTCGTTACCGATTGTCGGGGGCTTATGACATTTCAGGGTCGGATATGGGTACCGTTTGTGGGCGGGACGCGTACCATTTGGATGGAAGAGGCTCATCGATCGAAGTTCTCGATCCATCCCGAGGCCACTAAGATTTATTTGGACCTGAAGCGGGAGTATTGGTGGCCATGTATGAAGAGGGATGTCACATGGTTTGTAGAGAGATGCTTGACATGTCGTAGGGTTAAGGCCGAGCACCAGCGTCTACATGGTAAGATGCAGCCGTTAGAGATTCCCGAGTGGAAATGGGAACAGATTACCATGGATTTCATCACCAAATTGCCGAGGACTGCGAGAGGTGTCGATGCAATATGGGTGATTGTGGACAGGTTAACGAAGAGCGCTCATTTCCTTGCTATCAGTGAGAGCTCTTCCGCAGAGAGGTTGGCAGATATGTACATGAGAGAGGTGGTATCGCGGCATGGAGTGCCGATCTTGATTGTCTTAGATCGAGATGTGTGTTTCACTTCCAGATTCTGGAAGAAATTTCATGAGGAATTGGGTACGAGGCTGCATTTTAGTACCACATACCACCCACAGACTGACGGGCAGAGTGAGCGGACGATTCAAACGCTCGAGGACATGATCCGAGCATGTCTGTTGGATTTCGGCAGGAGTTGGGACACGTACTTGCCCTTGGCAGAGTTTTCCTACAACAACATCCATCATTCGAGCATTGGTATTCCACCCTTTGAGTTGTTGTATGGGAAGAGGTGTCGGACCCCCATTTGCTGGGGAGAGGTAGGGCAGCGTGTGATGGGTAGTACAGTGATCATGCTTCAGACGACAGAGTAGATACAGCAGGTCAGACAGAGGTTGTTGACCGCTCATAGTCGCCAAAAGAGTTATGCGGACAGGCGACGGTCCAAGCTCGAATTCCAGGTCGACGACTTCGTGCTCCTGAATGTCTCTCCATCGAAAGGAGTGATCCGATTCAGGAAGAGGGGCAAGCTGGTGCCCTGATATATTGGTCCTTTCAGGGTGATCGCGAGAGTAGGAAGGGTAGCCTACCGGTTGGAGCTACCTGCAGAATTGGGTCAGATTCATGATACCTTCCACGTGTCGCAACTGAGGAAGTGTATAGCCGAGGAGTCGGCAGTGGTTCCATTAGAGGATATTCAGGTGAATACGAGCCTGAAATATGTTGAAAGACCGGTGGCGATTAGGGATCGGAAGATCAAAGTTCTGAGGAACAAGGAAGTGCCTTTGGTGCAGGTCCAGTGGCAGCATCGGAAAGGGTTAGAGTTGACTTGGGAGCCGGAGTGAGAGATGCAGGAGCAGCATCCAGAGTTGTTTGCAGAGTAAGACTTCGAGGACGAAGTCTGATTCTATTGGGGGAGAATTGTAACATCCGGATTCCCAGGTATATTATTTTATTCTTTTATTTTTGGAGGTTGTGGAAGGACTCGCCGAGTAGGGTCGCGGATTCTTATCTGGGTTCATGACTGGACTCGGCGAGTTCATGAGTGGACTCGGAGAGTCCATGCTGTTTAATGAAACCCTAAAGGAGTTAGAGCGTTTGTGAGAGGAAAGGAGTCATTTCTTGATCTTTGTGGTTGATTCTTGCAAAAAGGAGGTGATTCCAGCTTAGAGGAGACCAAGGAGGTTGTGCATTTGTGGATTTCGAGTAAGATACTTCATCTTTGAGGTATTATATCGCCCCTTTATCTGTTTTGTTGAAGGAATCCATAGATGTAGAGTTTTATGACCTTTATTGGAAGAAAAATGTGAGGATATGGCCCCCATTCACTTTGAGACTTCAGATTTGGACCCATAGTGGTCTAAAGAGCTTATCTCAGCTTGGTTTATGTTGAGCTATGGAGATGTTGAGCTAAGGATGTTACTTTTGGGGCTAAATCACCAAGTGAAGCCTCTTAGACGTCCCATGAGTGTCAAGATTCGAACTTTACACGTTTATCTGGATTGGGAAGGTCAGATCTATGGATCAAAGGAACAGATCTGACCTCAGGAGGTCATTTGAGTTTGTGCATGGCACGAACTCGCCGAGTCCTAGGGCAGACTCGACGAGTAGGGTTAGGGTTTCCCGTAAATCACTTAGTGAGTGGACTTGCCGAGTTGGGGGAATAACTATGTGAGTCAGAGGGGGATTAGAGGACTGGAGTTCAAGGCGGAACTCGCCGAGTTAATCTTGAGACTTGGCTAGTTGAGTCGGGATGGCCCCACGATTCATGCCAGGTGTGACTCGTCGAGCAAGGGGACGAACTCGACGTGCCAAGCGAGACTAGCGAGTTAGTGGACACGTGTAGACTCGCCGAGTCGCCCAAGTGCACTCGACGATTCGTTTCAAAGTTTGACCGTTGACTTTTTTTGACTTTTAGGATTTGGTCAACAATGTGGCCTTTGAGCGAAAAGAGGGGTAAAATGGTCTTTTGCCTTCTGATGGTGCCAAGAGAGGGTTGAGTCTAGTCCCAAGAGTTATATTTATGAGAGTATTTACTTTATGTGATTAGGCGGAGGCTAGATCATATTTCTACCGAGTCAGAGATTTACCAAGACATTTGTGGTGAGTCTTCTCACTATACTTTACCTAGTGTGGTACAGAGATATGTGACATGTATTTTAGAGTTATGTGCCAGTGTATTTGCATGTTATTTATGTGTTGTGATTTATTATGATATGTGATATGCATGATTCAGAGTATACAGAGTAGGACCAATGGGTCCATAGAGTTAGGGCCAGAGGTCCCACAGGGAGTTGGAACTGGAAGGTTCCACTGAGACACATTGACCATAGGTTAAACAGAGTTATAGCCTCGGGTGGCTAATATGTGTTAGAGTGGTATTTTGGGGAACTCACTAAGCAGTTATGCTTACAGTGTTATGTGTTGTGTTTCAGGTACCAGCGATGATTGCGGGAAGGCGCCGGCATGATTCGTACACATGCACACTGGAGTTCATATGTTTTGATCTTGGGGTTTTGTATTAAGATAATGATGATACGATGTTTAAAATGTGAATGTGAATGAAATTATACGGTTTTTAAAATGTGAAAAATTGTTTAAATTTTTACGGTGTTACACATGCTATCGGGACGACTTCCACCGTTGAGAGAGCCTTGACGAGTAGGGAATATTTTAGACATTCCACCACTTGATACAGGTAAGTATCATAGAGGAACAGTGTAAGTTCGATCAATAGGTTGTGGTTGGCCTTGATTGCGAGAAGAGTGGAACGTATAGTGGTTTCTTGAACAGGGGAAGATTCTGCCATTGTTGGAGCTTGAAGACGAAGAAGATAAACAGTGATCATCTTTTTGCTTGAGAGTGTTGAAGAAGAGTAAAGAGTAAAATCCTGGTTAGCAAAACCCTTGTATACAATTCAGTGGAGAGAGAGAAATCTGGAGTAATGATTCCACCAATTTGGGAAACATCACCGAAAAAGGTGTGATTTGACAACTAGCAACCTCGATAAAGCAGCAGATGACGCAGGAGTGGGTAATGGTTCAGAAACACACGTCTTTCCATACATATCCTCTTTTCAAATCCTCAATCGTTTAGACTTCCTGCTGACTCACCCATTGAACCTTTAATGAAATCTTTATCGCCATATGTGCCAAAGGAGTTATATTCACACATACCTTCGTTTGAAAATAACTGCATTATATCGTTAGGAACCAAAGCTGTATATTTATGAATAGCTTGTGAATAACCAACCAAGAGTTTTTGGAAAATAAAAGATTTTCATGCAAGACAATGTCAAAGATAAAGAAATAAATCAAACTTTTTGTGGGATTTTGTGATGTCATTTAATACATAGAACAGTGGATCCCGAGCACGAATCTCTTCCATCAAAGTCAAGCGAGACTTCAAAGTGCTTGTGTGGATTCCTGTTGAATTACGATCAAGTACTTATTGAGAAGTATTAAAATCGTCTTTTATATATAAGGCTATTAAGGGTGGCTTTCACTTCAATTCTAGATTTCGATACTTGACATAAGACCAAAATAGATGAAGTACTTGTGAGACCGGTGAGGCCTGTTAAACAAGTAGGTTAGTAACATTTTCAGTGACTTGTTGATATTAATTAATTGGAAATCTAAAAAAAAATATGGATCCTTTGGGAAGAAAAGTCTTGGTGAAAGATATTTTCATAAGGATATCTAAAAGATAAAAGGAGATTTCAGGATACATCCACAAAAGTGGTTTCGTAAATTCAAGGTGAAAGCTAGAACATTTATTTGTTCACCGTTAATGCCTTATGGGTATTGAATTTTGGGTTTCACTCAACACGTAGTGACACGAAACTAATATCATTAACAAATAAGTTGTGTAACCATAAACCTCAGTGGTAGTGCTGAGAGTCTCAAGGGTTACAATTATGAAATGAATGATTAATGGAGAATAAGATTAAGTGGATTAAAGAACGAATGTACCTCTGCTATAAAATAGGACCAAGCAGAAAAACTCTTAACTCATGTTAGAGTAGATTTAGGTAGCTCATGATGAGAGTGAATTTGTCAGCCTAATTGGGAAGACATGATTGGTGTAAATCAAGTCATTAAGGCTTCACTCAAAATCTTTAGAGGCTTGAGTCAACATATAACAACATGCTTCTAGGGACACTTAGCTAATATAAAGATAAAGAATTATACATGTCCCAGCTTCATTATCAAGAATGTTCCTTATACATTGGTAAGTTAAAGACTGAATAATTTAAAATAAATAAAAGCATTTTCGAGTTATGGTTTGTGTTTTCTAAAAATAAATAAAATCATAAATGAAAAATACTTTTGGATTTTAAAAGTTTTTCTGAAAAAGAAATAAAAACGGAAATAAAAATAAAAATTTTGGATTATATGAAAACAAAGGAAAAACATAAAATAAATAGAAAAGAGTGTGTACAAACTATACAACTGAAACCGTCACTTGAAAATAGAGAAGCAAACCGAGCCCAATAAGACTGAACCCGAAATGGACCGAGCGTTCGGTTCATTTCGGTTCCCAAAAGAACCGAACCCGAAATGGACCAAGCGTTCGCTCTATTTTGCTTCCAACTTTTATTGAGACGAAAGTGACTTTGGTACAAATTCAGCTTCCATCATTCCTAAGCCTTGTAGGATTTTATTAAAACTGGTTTCAGGCAAGGCTTTAGTAAAGATATATGCCAATTGATCACTGGTCCTAACAAAATGAATTTCCACATTACCGTCTTCCACATGATCTTTTATGAAGTGATAGCTCAGTGCTATGTGTTTCGTCTTTGAGTGTTGAACTGGGGTATGACAAATCCTAATTGCGTTCTCTGAGTCATAATATAGTGGGTTTTTCTTCATGTTCAGGCCATAGTCTCGAAGTTGACTTTGTATCTATATGACTTGAGAGGTGCACGATGCTGGAGCTATGTACTCTACTTTGGCAGTTGAGAGTGAGACACATGTTTGTTTCTTTCACTGCCAGCTAACCATCCAAAAATTGGCATCCTCCTGTGGTACTCTTTCGGTCTAGTTCACATCCTCCAAGATCAGCATCAGAGAACGCTTGGACAAAGAACCTACCATAGACCGAGCGAAGAAGTTCGCTTCAGTTATCGAAAGATATTCTTCGCAGCTAGTAGGTGAGGTTCATGTGGAATAGCTTGAAACCTAGCAAAATAGCAAATAGAAAACATTATGTATGGTCGACTTGTTGTTAGATACATTAGCGACCCTATCATTTGATGATAGAGGGTCATTTCAACAGCCGGTTTGTCTAGAGAAGGTGTTAACTTTGTGCCAAACGCCATAGGAACCTTCACTGTTGAATCTCCCAACATTCTAAACTTGGCTAGCAAGGTCTTTGTGTAAGCCTCTTGATTAATAAAAATACATTCAGGACCCTGTCTAATATTCAAGTCATGGAAAAAGTTAATCGGACCCATTGATCTCATTTCAAATTTAGTCCCCATCAACTTCCTAAACTCAGCTGTTAAGCTTGGATTTGTGAAGCCGAAGAAGATGTCATCGACATAAATTTGAACTATCATAAGGTGGTCACCCTCTTTCTTTCGAAAGAAGGTTGGGTCAACCGAACGTTGTTTAAACTTGGACATTTTAAGAAATCTAGTCAGAGTTTCATACCATGCCCTTGGTTCTTGCTTGAGCCCATAGACTTCCTTGTCCAGAATGTAGCAGTGACGTGGATACTTCTCGTTCACGAAACCCGGTGGTTGTTCTACATACACCATCTCTTCTAGTTCTCCATTTAAGAAGGCACACTTCACATCCATTTGGTATACTTCAAAGTTCTTGTGTACAGCATAGGCAAGAAAAATGCGAATTGACTCCAGCCTAGCTACGGGAGCGAAGGTCTCTTCATAATCAATGCCTACTTCTTGACAATAACCTTTCACAACCAATATTTCCTTGTTGTGAATTACGTTTCCTTCTTTGTCCATCTTGTTCCTGAAAACCCACTTAAGTCCAATCACAGAATCATCCTTTGTAGTTGGAATCGGTCTCCACATTTGTTTCGCTCGAACTCATTGAGTTCATCCTGCATGGCATGTACCCAATCCGAATGACTGAGTGCAGTGTTGATCATCTTTGGTTCAACCTTGGAGACGAACGAATTAAACACGCAAAATTATACTTTAGAGAATAGTGAAGTTTGTTTCGCTTTCATCTGAGAGCGTGTGAGAACTTTTTCTGATGGTTTACCAATAATTTTTGTTTGAGGATGATCTTTGGTACATTTGGTGAGTGGTGGGTAATTAGGATCATAAGAGGGTTCCAGTTCAGCATCCGCTTCTTCTTCAAGTTCTGATTGAGTATCATCATCATTTGAATTTGTGTTCTCCCCCTCAAACGATGATACTTCCTCCGGTTCAGGCTCAGAATACATTCCCTGGACATGGCTTTTGGTTGGTGTTGATGTTGATGGATTCTATCCCTGGAGTGATGAATCTTGGTTATTTGGAGGAGACGAACCCTCCCCCTGAACATAAGAACTACCTCTAGGAGGTTCGCTTCAGTTAGACTGTTCAGTTGCTTATGGTTGTTCATCTGCCATTTTCTTTGCAGCGTCATCGATTATCTTCTTCAGGCGATCTACCTTGTTGTCTGCAGCTTCAGATTCAGAGTGAATGGCCTTTTCTAGTTCATCAAATAACAACATGTACTGCTCAAAGAGATTTGAAATGGGTACCGTAACTTGGCCAGAAATGGGAAATATTTCCTCCACAGATCCTTCGGTTGTCTTTAGTTTATTGACGTAGTTATCATCAAAGGTAACATAATAGGTCTCCACTATTTTATTTGAATGCTTGTTGAGAACTCTATATGCTTTGGAGGTTAAGGAATAACCCAGAAAGATTCCTTCGCCTACTTTGACATCAAACTTGTTTCGGTGCTCCTTTGAATTGAAGATAAAGCATCTTGAACCGAACACGTGGAAAAACTTTACATTGGGCTTTCGATTGTTCAAGATCTCATAGGGAGTAATTGAGAAACGTTTAATGAGATAAGATCCGTTCTGTGTAAAACACACAGGTGCAATGGCATCAACCCAAAAGTATAGAGGTAGTGAAGCGAAGCTCAGCATGGTTCGGGCTGCTTCACATAGAGATCGGTTTCGCCTTTCGACAATCCCATTCTGTTGTGGAGTATATGGAGCCGAGAAGTTGTGAGTTGTTCCCTTCTCTGCAAGAAAATCTTCAAAGTCTTTGTTCTTGAACTCCAACCCGTTGTCGCTTCTTATGTTGCGAACTAGCTTTCTTAGTTCAACTTCTATCTGTTTGATAAAGAGTTTAAGTTTGGGAGTGGCCTCTGATTTCTTCTTTAAAAAGAACACCCAGGTAAACCGAGAGAAGTCATCCACAATGACAAGTATGTACTTGTTACCGCCAATGCTTTCGATTGAAGAAGGACCACATAAATCAATGTGCAGTAATTCAAGTGGTTTAATAACTTTTGTGTTGATTCGAGAGGGATGACTCTGCCGACTTTTCTTTCCCATTTCACATGCGGCACACATGTGTTCTTTATCGAACTTCTGAACAGGAAGACCTCGAACCTGATCCCCAAGAACCAGTTTGTTGATGTCTTTAAAATTGAGATGGGAGAGTCTTCGGTGCCAAAGGCAGCTTTCGTCTAAATGAGCCTTTGTTAGCAAGCAAACTGCTAGTTATCCTCGTATGGGATTAAGGTTCAAAGGATACATCTCTCCTTTTCGTTTAGATTTCAACAAAATATTGTTCGTCTTCTTTTCAATAATCTCAGAGCCATCGTCATCGAACAAAACCTTTAACCCGGTACTAACCACCAGTTGAGAAACACTAATGACGTTTTGTTGTAGACCTTCAATGTATGCCACTTTTCGTATTGAGAAATCACCATTGGTAATCATGCCATAGCCCTTGATTGTGCCAAAATAATTATTACCGTACTTGACACATCCACCATCTTGAAGGGACCGAAATTCCCTCAGCTCCTCCTTTCTTCATGTCATCTGACTTGAGCAGCCACTGTCTATGTACCATTTAGGAACCCAAAGTTCAAGCGGATTTAGGAACCCAAAGTTTCTTGGGTCCTTCTGAGCCTTTTACATAACAGGGAATTGTAAGAGAAACGTCAACAAGAAAGGTTCTTTTTATTAGTGTTGTTTCATCTTTTCTTTTTATGGTGAAAACTTTGATTTTATCATATTTGAGTATTTTAGGATCAGTTTTGGATTTGACATTAGCAATTTTCAGTTCTCCAATTTAGGTTCAGATACCTTCTTCTTTTCATCTCCTGGAAAGAGCTTTTCTTTTCCCTTTCGATCATTCTTTGAGGGAAAAAGATGAGACTTGGTAGCACTGTTAAACTTTCGATCAATGCCCTTGTTTGGTTGAGGGCCGAAAATGCTTTCCGTTCGGTTTCTCTCAATAGTTGATTTAGGACCGAAACCATCCTTTCGGTTTCTTACAACTTGAGGTCCGAAACTTGTTTTCCGATTATCGTCCATCTGATGACTGAAACTTCTCTTTTGGTTGTTATGCCTTTGTTGGCCGAAACTCTATTTTCGGTTATCTTGGGTTTATGGACCAAAACTCCCCTTTCGGTTGTCTTGACTATGAGGACCGAAACTCTTCTTTTGGCTGTCTTGACTCTGAGGAATATGAGAAACTGAGTTTGCTTTTGTTTCTTCTTTTGACTTAGAAGCCTTTTATAGCGAACGAAATTAGGATTTTGAGATTGCCAAAACTGCTTCCTTTCAGTGAGATTCTTCTTGTATCTGAAATTTCGTTGATGCTTTCTCTCTAACACTTGTTTTGGAGTTTATGGATGTTGGCCTTTCTCTTTGGTACTTGAGCATGACTTTCGCTCTTTGGAGAAGAGGTTTTGCTATCCTGACTAGTTCACCTGAGTCAATTTTATTACCACTTGTGCTTGGCACGTCAAATCGTGTAGGATCATTAAGTGGTTCTGCCACATACCTACCTTTCACTCTCCATGATGTTTTCTGAGATAGACCTTCCATTTCATCGGCATTATCTATCGATGCTGACCAGAAAAACTCATCGTATCCGTCAGCATTGTGTTCTTCCACCAATGTCGTTAGTTCAGCAGTTTGTTGCTGTGTAACTCCTTGAACTGTGTAAACTTGATTTGGAGTTGTTTGGACCTTTTGATATACTACAACCTTTGCCTTGAAAATTTTGGTCTTGTCTTTTGATGAGCAAGCGAACTCAACAGAGTTTTCAGAAATAAGATTTTTATTGGTTTCGGGTTCGCTCTTGACAAATTTAGAATAATCCACCTCATCTTCTATAGATATCACACTCATATCATCATCCTCATTGAATTCTGAAGTGTTTTCAATATCAATTTTGTTTTCTGAATTCAACTTGGCGTTCAAAGAGTCAAATTTCTGTACAGTTTCGGTTTTGATTTTTAATTTGTCATTCTCATCCAACAAATTTTTGAGCATGTCCTTAGGGTCTTTTGACTTATTGAAGGACTCTATTTTGTCAAGGCCAATTTTGTAAGAGGGAGAGAGATCATCAGAAGAAATAACATTTTCATAATTGTATGCATCAACATTGATTTCATCCTCCTTGAACTTAAGGAAGGGTAAAATCATACGATGTATCTTCTTTCCTATATCACAATTAAGATGCAATTGAGTAATGTTGGAATATAATCTTTTAGCAATCAAACAAAAAACATTTCGTTGTTTCAAAAGCTTTAAATTATCTCTTTGCAAATAAATTGTTTCATCCCTAGACCTAATCAACTCCTTCTCCTGTTGCTCTATCCATATATGCCTCTCCTCACTCTTCGATGATACCCTGCTGATTTGATCAGTTGGGTTAGAGTTTGTGACGCGTGTTTGACTTAAACTACCACTTATACTAGAAAATTTAGATTTTAATCCAATTAGTTCTTTTTCATAGTTTGTGATTGGGATATTCAAAGAAACAAGAATAGACCGTACCTTGATCAACTCATCGCATTCATTGATCTGCACACTGAAAGGTTTCGCTGCAAAACACCTGTCTTCTCGCTCTTTCGCTTCGTCTCGTCCCCCATCAGTGGTATAACCTCTCATTTGTGACACCTCGGAAGTCACCATCAGAAACTGTTGAATCATGAAAGTGACCCTCTTAAACTTAGCTACCGCAATCGCATCAGCACCCGGACTCAGCTACCGCAGTCATTAGCTAGATTACTTTTGTCCTTTATGCAATACACTCTATTATCCAGTATGTGTTGCACGACTCCTTATGGAGTTGTAGTCTAGTGTAGTTCTAAGTCTCTATAAATAGAGACTTATTCTCTTGTATTAAATACCTTACCTTTTTCAATCTATCTCACCTTTCCTGTTTCACCGATAACTTATGAATACAATTTATAAAGTTATCATTCTATCACTCTTCACTATCAATCTCTTACTTAAACATATCTGATTATAATCTCTCTTCGGAGCAAGTCTTCATGACTTATTCACTAATTTTGATCTCACTTACTAACATTCATGCATTCCAAGTTATGAATCAACCTACGTGTATTCTTGATATAACATTTGTGGTCATTTACATTACTTTACTTTCTGCATCTAACTCTCTAACTTCTAACTATTAATAATATTGTTGAGCTAACAGATCCTTCGAGATTAACTATTCTGGTATATACTTGTTCTAACTGTTTTGTTCAAGTGTGTCTCAAAGTTTGTCTCTCAACAGAAACCTTCCATCAACATTTTCTTCCTTCACCAACAAAGCCCTGCCATGAGTGGGTTTCCTCACTTCTTCATCTTCAGAGGCAGTCGACCAAACTTCAACACCGCCAAATTTATCTTCGACAGTATTACCCTGCACAATTAAAGCATTCATAGTGTTATGAGGTCCAACTTTCTTTTTCTTTATTTCCTACAATCATCATAAGAGGTTCGCTTCCTCGTCATCATCATCATTCTTTTCAGACTGCTTTCTCAAAATACAATCTTTGGAAAATTGATTTTTGCCTCAACAATGGTGACAGTTACAGCCTGAGTCACCACCAATTTTGGTTTCCTTCTTTGGTTCTTCAGACTGAGGAACACTCTTTGGTTCCTCCTTCACCTTCTCAGCACTGAAGCTTCCCTGCCAATTTCGGTTCTTGTTGGTTGGGAATCTTCTTTTGATGAACTTCTTGGGATTGGACACCATCAAAGCAAAATCTTCACTTGTTAGATCATACTCAGAAAGATCTAAATCTTCTTCTTCTTCTTCTTCAGCAACATTCTTTCCTTTGGAGATTAGAGCTAATGACCCCATGCTAGAAACCACGTTCGTTTCTTTAGACACTGCACTCTCATGTGACTTTAATATTCCTACTAGCTTTGCAAGAGAGTAAGCCTTGAATTGTTTGTGTTCCTTCATAGAGGACACCACAACCATCCATTCGGTTTTCAGGCCATTCATAAATGTGACCTTTTGTTCAATGACTTTCCTTTCTATCCCATGCTTTATCATCTTACTAAGGAGATGATTAAAGCGATCGAAAGCTTGAATAATCTTCTCTTCAAGCTTCTGCTTAAAGTCACCAAATTCCGAGAGCAATAAAGTTTGGATGGAATTCTCAAGATCTTCATCTGTGGAATATAGTTCCTTCAACCCGTCCCATATCTCCTTCTTTGTTGTGCCTGAACTGAAGGCTTTGATGTTGCACTGAAACATCTCTTTCTCATCTTAAGGTATGTCTTTGACATCGTTAATGAGTTGATTGTACTCCTTTTGAGTTTTAACAATTCTTGGAGTGCTTGAATGCGCGAATGGACCAACTGTTATCGCCTCCCAAATAAAGTATCCATTGTCTTCTGAACCAATCACGTTATCTTCAAAGTGATGCGTCCTGACCTCATAATATTGAGTGTACAAAATAGGAATCCTTGTCGTCGATCCTATGTTGTTGGAGATATTGATTGGGTTTGACTGAGAATCATCCATTGACATGACAATTTTTGTTCAAAAACCTTCGTAAGATCAGACTTGTAAATAACGTTAGGGTAAGATTAAATAATTAAAGAACAACTTCAATAGCAAGTGACGGCTCTAACAATATCAATCAAAGCGGAACAACCCTAAGATCTTCTTCAACATAAGAGATGTGTATGAATTACACAGTCTCCTGCTCTTATACCAATTGTTGAGTTGAAAAACTCTTAAATCAATTAGATCTTCAACAAGTTAAATAGTAAAAGTAAACAAACACAATAAACACAATATAGAATCAAGTAATGTTGAATGGTAGTCACGCCTCAGCAAAGCTCGATAAAGAACTTCCACTGTAGAGGCGAGCTAGGGTTTGTAGTACAATGATTAGAATAATAATTAAAAGCAATATCTACTAAGGATGCATGCATGCACCTTATATACTAAACCCTAATAAAATAATCATGGTTGGATAAGCCCAAACCAGATAACAAAACTGGGCTAATGACCGAGCCCAATGACGCAACACAAATAGACCCAACAGTCTCGTATAGTCACCAACTGACGCTCCAGGTCGATCACTGCTCCAAAACATCTTAACCAATCCATGTTAAAGATGACACATACATCTCCCAACACAATCGGTACCAGATCAATTGGAAACTCGACACCAAAGATCTCCAAAACACATCCTCGAAACACATCAGTAGCAAAAACCGCATCCTCGTTTGATATGGAAACCTTTAGAGGTCGTCTCAACATCTCGCGTCGGACACAAGTGTGACGACTAAAACCTAAGGACACAAAGGATCGACTCGCACCCGAATCAAATAGCACCAAAGCAGGTAAAAAACGCACAAGAAATGTACCTAAATACAACACATAATAAGCATAATAAATCTCAAAATAAATAAATAAGGAAATATGTACCAGCCACGACATCAGGTGTCGTGCGGACCTTCTCCACTGTCAGTTGAAAAGCTCTCCCACGAGCCCTCGGAACCTCGGCCTTCACCGACCGAACATTAGTAGCACGCAATGCAGAAGAAGTGGAACCCTAGGCTGATCCCTGAACGAGCTGAGGACACTGAATATTCCGATGGCCGGTCTGATTGCAGTGAAAACAAACTGCAAATCTCTTGAGGCAATCCTTCACCATATGCCCCTCCTTGCCATATTTGTAGCAAATCACCGCCCGACAAGATCCCTCATGACTCTTGCCACACTTGACACAAGTGCGGCCCTTCTGGTCCACTGATCTTGAATCAGCGGGCTTAGCCCGCTTCGCTGCCGACTATGACTGCGTCGATCATCGATCTCTCCCCTGAGAGTCTGCATCCTCCCTGGCCTGAGTCTCCATCTCGATATCCCTCCTCCTGTCATTTTCCTAAAACTCAACAAATGTCCGATAAGACGAGTTCTCCACAAACTTTTGAATATCCCTCCTCAGAATGCTCAAATACCAATTAATGTGTGCCTGCTCAGTCAACACATGCTTAGGGCATAACAGTGTCCTCTCATGAAACATTCGTGTAATCTCAATCACCGAATTTGTCTTCTTCTTGAGAGACAGAAACTTCTAGGCCAACTATTCCCTCTCTACCGGGGGAACATACTCATCTTGGAACATCACAGTAAACCTCTCCCAAGACACTGCAGCGTGCTCTACAGGAGTAAAACTGGCCATCACAAACTTCGACCAATCCTTCGCTCCCAAGCGAAGCTTGTTCAGCACGAACTGTACCCTCAAATGCTCAGTGTAGAAATGTCCCTCGATATCAGAGATCATCTCATCGCAGCAATCGGATCCTGAGTCCCATCAAACTCTGGTGGTTTCGTGTTGCTGAACTCCTGGTACAACAAAGAGTCACCTCCCTGTGGCCTAGCAGCAGCGACAGCTGCGGTGGCCGCAAAAGCAGCCACCTCAGAAACTACAGCATATCGCTCATCAAATGTCTTGATCAAAGTGGTCTTAATAGACCACGTATTCGGAATAGCCTCTCGTATGGCTGTGGCCACCTCTTCATGAATCATCCTGCGAATCTCATTATCGCTAACTCCACTGCTCTCTGGGGTGTGGCATGTACCTACCATGATGTCTCTGAAACACAAAACAAAAATCATCAAAGACTCGCTCGAGCATACTCACACTCGACTACTCATCCCTACTTGTTCCTTACATCCTCAGAATTCTTACATGGATTGCATATAGACTGGGTGATTTCAGTAGTATGGGCCCAATACTACCTTCCACACCCACCCGTAGTCACCCCAAGTCCTCCTCCTAGGATTCTAATTCACAAATACTCTATATGTCATGAATCACAGACTACTTTCTCAGAAGACTCCTCTCAAGCTCATCTAAGTATCTCTTCCTAGATTATCTCCCGACTCAGGACTCAGAAAATACTCAAGCAAATAATAGATAACACTGATCAAAGCATCTCCTAGGCTATGGCATCACAAATCAGGCAACTCTAGCCCTAGAATATGAATTACCTATCCTACTCTCTAGCATGCAATCATAATAAAACATCTCATAAATATCTCATAACAAAAAGGTAAGGGTATTTTGGGAAATCACCGTTTGGGCTCTGACTGATTGTACACACCGCTCCAACTCGTTTTCTTTTAAAACTATTTCTTGTTTTAGAAAAATCATTCCTTTTGAAATTTTTTTCTCAAATCCTCAGTTTGAGTCCAAACACACCCGGAGGTGCATCGGAATCCCTCAAACCCAAGCTCTGATACCAACTTGTAACAACGTAAATTTTCAAAACCAAAATTTCAATTTAAAAACACATTTATTCCAATAATAAAATCACAAAATGTCACAATGTCAAATCATCAAAAATCATATCCAAAAACTGTATATAAAACTCCAGAATCCTCTCAATCTTAACTCAATCTCGATTGTGTGTCTACAATCAAGTCGGTGCCTTCCCGTGATCCTGAGAAGTACCTGAAATATATAACACATAACACATAACACGGTAAGCACAAAGCTTAGCGAGTTCCCAAAATACCACACACAGCTCAATAGCCACTGTAGGCTATAACTCAATAAGACCCTCCCGTCAATGTGTCTCAGTGAGACCCTCCAACCCCAACTCAATAAGCTCATAAAATTAATACTCAACATAAATCACAAAGACATAATGCAAAATATTAAGATACATAGGTAAGCATAATAAATAGCTCAATCACACAAAGATACCACTCATGGTAAGTATAGTGAGAAGACTCACCTCATAAGCTAGCAAGTAAAAGTCTCGTACTCAGAAATCTCGAACTAGCCTCTACCTAACACATTGGATAATTGTCTCTATTTAGTACTCTACTCATACTCAAATACTCTAAAGGTTGTTCTCTCATTCTTTTTAGCTCTTGGAATGGGTAAAAGACCATTTTACCTCTCCATGGTCTCCATTACTTATGTTGACCAAACCCTAAAGTCAACAGAAGTCAAACTCGAGTCAACAGTCCAGGTTTGACCTGACTTGCCGAGTGCACTCATGTGACTCGTTGAGTCCACTCGTTCCTCATAAGTCTCACGAAGGTTTAGCTCGTCAAGTTAACCCCTTACTCGTCGAGCTATTGCATGGTCCAGCCCATTGGGACAAACCCTAACCGACTCGTCGAGTCAGCTCATGGACTTGGCGAGTCTCTTCGATCTGGTTTTTCATTTAGACGTTTTAAGGTAGATCTATCACTCCAAACACTAGATCTACCATCCTAAATCTTGATTGTCACGTAAAGCTTCAATATTTAAGCTCATGCATGGTGGTTTTGCTCCTATCCACCAATACATGTTCTCACAAGGTGTTAAACACCATACTCCTCATATGGATGAATAAAGTTGGGACCTTTGGGATCTAGGGACCTCACAAGGTCCAGATCTGAGGTCTAAACCTCTCATAAGATCTAACCAAATAATGGGTAAAGATTCAAGCTTTTTTACTTTCCTCTTGAAGCTCTGGACGAAATGGCCTGAACTCCAACAGCTCCTTCTTGTTCCTTGCTTAACAAACTCCTCTTCCTCCTCAAAGATGCACTAAAATCCTTCAAGGTTATCTTGTAGACTCCCATAGCTCACTACACTTGATTAGGGTTTCACATAGAAAGGTTAAGCAGCTGATGAGCTACAAATGAGGCTATAAGTGCCCTTATATAGGCCCTAAACTCGGGGATTTAGGGTTTCACTGCCCAGCATCTACTCAGCGAGTCGACTCTCTGACTCGTCGAGTACATCATTAATCCCATGTGGTACAACGCGACTCTACTCAACGATTTGTAGCACCAACTCAATGAGTTGCTCAATAGTCCTCAAAATAAATAAATAAACAATATACATGGAAGTCCGGATGTTACAAGTTGAACCTCCAAAGGTTACCTACTACATACTTATAAAAACGACTTACCGGCTTCCTTCTCACCATAACTATCTCGGCTCATTGTGACACACATTTCATGAAGTTCGCTTTACCTCAAACGAATTCTACAACCCCATTTGAAATCGTCTCACCTCCGACATCTGTCGTCTACCACCTACTGGTTCCATGCATCCCACGGTTCTTCCCATACCAACAAAACTGACCCACTCCAAGCTAAGACTCCAGGTGGAGATCAATACCCCTCAAAATGAAACCCATCCATGAATCCAAAACCTCATCTCACCTACTCAATACACGAATGGATCTAGACTCAAGCTCAAGAGTCTGATTCAACAGCAGAATTGGAACCACTCATTTCCAGTCTGATACTCAACTCATGACCCAAGATTCGCAAATTTATGCACAAACACCATCTCTCCAATTCCTTTTGCTTATGATAATCCATCCACAACCTAGGATACAACAATCCTCTCCCGTTATAGAGACCCTATTCTCGCCCCTGGTCTAGCAAATAGGTTCTCGAAGACTCAAGTGGTAAGGCTACCCAAGCCTAAGAACTCCTCTGCATCATAGCATTACTAGTGAATACCACAGCTCTCCGCTGAACAATATTTTCTCTTATCAACTACTATGTGCTACGGTCCCCCCACCCCCCCCCCCTGTAGTCTTAAAACGCTCATTTATTGAATCATGAATTCTACGGCTCCCGGAAGACTTACGACACGCTCTCACTGACTTGTGAATGCTATGACTCCCCGCAGTATCACAACACCCTCTCACTAACTAGTTAACACTACGGATCCCCGAAGTATCACGACACTCTCTTGATGATTAGTGAATACTACAGCTTCCCGTATTATCACAGCACTCTCCCGCTATCCAGTGAATACTACGGCTCCCCGTAGTATCACGACACTCTCTCGCTGAATAACAAATACTACCCCCCCCCCCCCCGGCAGTACCACGACACTCTCTCGCTGAATAACATATAATAGCCTCTCTCACTGACTCAAGGATGCTACGGCTTCTCGTAGCCTTACAACACTCTCTCACTCACTGACTCACCATGGGCTCACTCCATGGTTTCTCCTGTTAATCCCAAGCGATTCTCCCACCCGGATCCACTTGCTCTCTTATCACCCCATAATCTCATCATCAAGTCATCACTACACTGAGCTCACCAACTCATGCTCTGTAGCTCAACATAGATAGGTGCCTACACCCACCTTGCTTATGCACTACCACTCCTGATAAAAGTTCTCGTAGGCAAGGCAATTTTCTCAGCACAGATACACCCTTAGACAGTCCCACTCCAGAGACAAATAACTAATGGATTCCCACTGGAACAAAAATCACTCGGGACCTCGATACTCCATCATAGCATCTCACGATGTCTTGCCTCAACCACTGATCTTCCATTTACGCATCTTGAAACCTCAAAATACTCCCACCTCAAAAATTGAAACACAGAAGAATCGTTAACGACTGAAAACACGTTGACGAAAATCCGAAGCTCCACCCCCTACTGATCACCGCCCATACGAAGCACTCACACTGACTCTGAAATTGGTTGACAAATTAATTGTTGCCCCTCATGGAGTATAGATCACAATCTATACCTATACTTGCAAATCTCAGCTATTACACCCTGAACTCAGCGACCCAACTACCTTGAACTCAACATTTGCAAACCCGAAAAATCGCTAGCCATAATAAATTCTCGGACCAACGGCCACCTACAATGGATTCACTCGTCCTTTCTTACATATATACACATACATTATCTCACCCTGCACCTCGCCTCATCCCCCAATAACCCAGGTCTCATGTGCCCACACCGTAGACCTCCATCACGATTTCTTTAACCGCACTTGAACGGATCGCTGATCCCCTCAATAGAATGCCCAGTTGTCCCCCACTCGGGGTTCGAACCATCACTAATTGGCATACCAACAATCTACTCCATAGACTGTTTCACCAGGTACATCACACTTGACTCTTGGAACGTACCATGCAATCACTCAATGATCTTTCTGATGGAAACCAAGAAACTCCAAATACCCCGTAACTCAGATAAAAATCTCAGAATCCTCCAAATGTGACTGCCTGCAGTCATCTCGAAGCCTCAGACCAACACACCGCTGGATACCCCAACTGTGCCGAATTAGTCCTGACTCTCGGTCTAGAAATAATGCACCATCACACATCTTGTCTCTGATTCCTCAACCAGACTCCCATCACGAGAATCATTATAAAAGCAAGAAACCTCATTCTCACAGTCGATATACAACGTAGACAACGAGGGACACTGCCTCGATATACTCCTCTTGATCACCTGGGACTGCTGCTAAAAGTATCTCTCCCTCAATAAGGCGCCTCTTTGTTCTCTTCCATCATAGTCCCACTAATGGTATAAAAATACCTCGCCGCAAACATACTACCCAAATACTCTGGTGAAAAGGTTGCAATCCTATGCTACCCTACGGGGTTTACCTCCAAACTCTGAAACCGGAAGCTCATTATCTATCTTGCTTCCCCCAGGAACGGGGACATCACAACTCTTGTCATAGAAGGCGATGCCTCATCTATTGTTCGATTGCTTAATTCATAATGTGATCCTCCAATAAGCATCATCTATGCTCATCCTTGAGTCTTGCGACTCCAACTGGCAACTCACCAATACAATCTCTTGGAAACTAAATCGATTTCCCTCTCAAGGTATGCTCCATTAAAACTTGCTCGACATGGCCCTCTGGCCCCACACTCTATCACAACTGATCCCAGCCTAATCAATCACAACGGGATAACTGGAAAAACCAGAAGTACTAACTGCCACACATCATGATACTCGTACCATGTGATCACCACTCAATCTGCTATAAATCATGGTACTTGAACCATGTTATCACCTCTCAGTCTGCTACAAATCATGATACTCGAACCATGTTATCACCTCTCAGTCTGCTACAAATCATGATAGTCGAACCATGTTATCACCTCTCAATCTGCTACTTAGAACCTATGGAATTCTCCCTGTTTTGAGTATGGTTCCTCTGCATTCAATAGTACGGGCCCATACTACCTGCCACATCTACCCATACTTTCCACACGGATCATCCCAGATTTCCTAAGTAGCTGCTTAACTTTCTCGATCACCAATCCCGATATACCTAGTCGCTCCCCAGCAAATACTCCCCTCTATCAGCTCACTCCTCTGACTAAGGTCACTCCCTAGGCTCTTCCTAGGTTCTCACACTTCTCTTCCATCAGCAGCTAAAGAACTCATTATGATGCCAACCATCTACCTCCTGAATATCATCATATTCACTTAGTAGCTGACTCCCATCATCAAGAGTTCCACAAAGCACGAAGCAAGCAGCATTCAGGCATCGAATAATCTCCACCAACACGTAAAACCACCCTAGGTTATAAATCCACTTGCTCTACTCATACTCTAAAGGTATCACCAAACTCAAGCAACTCTACCCCTTGTGTTTATCTAACTACTCTCTTAGTAGGCTCCTCCAATGCTCATCTAGGTATCTTTCCTAGATTACTCCTCTACTCAAAGTTCTCTCTTAAAGGTTCCTACTAGATACTCTTACTCCACACATACTCATAGCACATCACAGATAGCAAAATTCCTAGGCGAAGGCATCACAAATCAGGCAACTCTAGCCCTAAAATATGAAATACCTAACCTATCATCTAACATTCATCAATAATAACTCATAACACAAATAAGTAAGGGTATTTTGGGAAACCACCGCTCGGGCTATGGTTGATTATACGCACTGCTCCTTCTCGTTTTCCCTTAGAAACTCTTGCTCATTTTAGAAAAGTCATTTCTTTTGAAAAAATTTCTCAAATCCCCGGTTTGATTCCAGACATACTCGAAGGTGCATCCGAATCCCTCAAACCAAGGCTTTGATACCAACTTATAACACTGTAAATTTTCAAACAAAATTTTCATTTAAAATCACATAATTCTCATAACACATTTCACAAAATCTGATTTATTTAATTTACAAAACGTAACCCTATAATTGTTTGATTAATAATCTAGGATCCTCAAAACATAACTCTTTCTCTGGTGTGTACAATCAAGCTGGTACTTTCCCGCGATCCTGAGAAAACCTGAAACACATATCATATAACACGGTAAGCACGAAGCTTAGCGAGTTCCCCAAAATACCACACATATCTCAATAGCCTCTCATGGCTATACTCAGATAAGACCCTTTGGTCAATGTGTCTCAGTGGGACCCTCCGGTCCCAAAACTCGGGTGGACCCTCCGGTCCTAACTCAATAAGCTCATAATAATAATACTCATCATAAATCACAAAGATATAATGCAGAATATCACAATACACATGTAAGCACATAATACATCTCAGTCACACAAATATACCACTAAAGGTAAGTATAGTGAGAAGACTCACCTCGGACGATGAACAGCCCCTATAAACGTTGATGTTGTGCACCGGCCTCTATCTCTGAGCCAAACCCACAATTAACTCAATTAGGAACTAAGTCCAAACTCTCACTCATTAGGTCTAAGGTTAGTCCAGTAACCATCCCATCAATAACCTAAAACCCATTGGGCCCACCAAGGCCCAATAATAAATGGGTTCTCCCGAGACCCAACTCTCAAATCTAAATGGCAAGCCCAACTCCAGGGCCCAAAACACATATATATGTTCCTATGGTCCAAACTCTATTGCAACAAGCCCAAAATCCAAGTCGAACACTCAAGGCCCAAAATGAGACTTAGCCCAAAAGTCCACAGTGAGGTTACGCGGGGGCGTACCTCCCTTGGTATGCTCAGCGTACTCATCAATCCAGATTGGACACCGGGGACACTAGGTTAGTATGTGGGGCGTATTGGAATTACGCTCAGCGTATGACCCTGCTTCACTCTTTCTACTCATTTGGTCTTAATCAGTTAAGAACTTGGCTCAAATCACAGATCTGGACTCCCTAATAGCTCTTACTCCATAAAGTCAGTGACTTTAAGCCTTGGCATGGTTGATAAGGTCACAAACACACCAAACTCTCACTCTTCCATCACAAAATGCTCATATCTCATACATGGCTTGATTCAACCATCCAAGACTTGATTTTTATGACATTACACCACCAAATACACTCAAAGGGGTTGGTCATAGTCTCTGGAGCTCAAATATCACATAAAGTCTTCAACTTTTGGGACAAAAACATTAAAATACTCTACAATGATGCATAATTCAAAAGAGTGAGAAAGCTTGAAGTTTTATACCTCTATATGTAGCTCCCAACTCAGATATGCTTAGATCCAAGGCCTGGACTTCTCACTCATTCTTCTCCATATCTCCCTCTTTATGCCAAGAACACACAAACTCACTTAAGGCTCTCAAATGGACATACACAAGCTCAAGAACAAGGATTAAGGTTTGAGAGGGTTTATTGATTGAGGATGGTGGCCAAGAATGATGCCATCTCATTCTTTATATAGGGATACCCCTCAATTAGGGTTTCTCATTCTGAGCCTAATACGCCCAACATACTAGGTGGCTCCGCTTAAAAGTCACGCACATGAGTACACTAAGCATACACACACGTACGCCCAACATACTTAGCTGTCACCTTTCTCAAATAAGGGACTTATCCGGCCAACACTTCAAACTTCCATAGCTTCCTCGATATAACTCCTATTCCAATGAACCTCATACCCACGGAAAAGGCATCGAGATGCCCTACGCTTTTAGCAACCCGTCACAACCCCGAGGCTTACTCATACCCGGGTTGTAGCCCACAAACCCTAATCTCATACGATCCGAAACGAGATGTTACAGATGACATTCAATTGGATGATCATCTTGAATTGCTTAGACTTTTTCAATCGGAAGACATTTTTAGTCGGATGATAAAGGGCAACCTGAAATTTGTGTAATGCACTAAAGCCAAATTGCCTAGACTTTGTGTTCAATGTGCTGGTAGGCACAAAGGATTCAAAAGGACTAGAGATTGATTGAAAATGAAAGGACTAGACAATATGGACTTAGATAGTTTCATTTGGACTGACCATACGACACTCGGGTAGATTAAGCAGTGAGATAAACATGGGAACGTGCGAGATACACTAAAAGTTAATTATCTAGAACCGTGGCTCAACATTTCCTTGATGTATGGACTCGTGTCCTTAATTCTGGCATTGATAGGGTGACTGAGGGTTCTGATAAAGTAGGTTTGTAGAAAATTATTTTCATGCTTTCTATCTGTCGGTCATATGTTGCATCCTCTGCGTGATTGGAACATATCCGACCTGGAATGCAACATATGCAAATCTGTCTTTATGCTTCCCCTTATCCATGCAATTCTTTCTATCTGTTAGTCATATGTTTTCCCCTCTACGTGATCGGAAGATCCAACCTGGGACACATCATATGCACCCTACTATCTCTCTAACCCTATATTTATGTTATTCATATGTTGTTCCCTCTGCGTGATTGGAAAACATCTGACCTGGGATACAACATATGCACTTCTATATCTGACTTATTTCTTAATGATTGAATACTCACCTAAATTAAGGAGTTCTTTGGAAGTTCTTGATTACCAGGGTATATCGGAAAGTCGGAAACACGTTCTAGTGCATCTAATATTGAATCATTTAATAGGTTGTCTGTATATCTTGTCGCTTAATTTAAGTGGACAACAATATCCTTGGTCGTATTTAGCTAAATGGTCCATTTAGGAATATATATATATATATATATATATATATATATATATATATATATATATATATATATATATATCACAATGACTTGTCTCTTATAACTGTCAAATTTATCAAATATCCTCTGTGTTTAAGTGAACCACAATACCGATGATTGACCAGATCTAGACATGCAGGCGTGTGCTGATAAACGATATTGAATTCCCTGACAACTTTGATCCCAAAAGTCTTAAATTTAACTATTATTTTTGTTTTGGTTAAATTTGTTCATAGTTTTCCTCTATGCACAAATTTAGGGGAGAATTAAAATTTTAAAATCAAACAAAAATCAGAAAAATTAAAAATCCAAAAATAGCGTTATTTTTTTGGAAAAAAAAAATCCAAAATATTTTTGTATATGTTTTATTTTTTTTTTCTTTCAGAAAATATGGAAAATACAAAAATATTGTGTGCTGAGTTTGTTTTTAGTTTTGTCTTGAAAAGTGAATTCAGATGTAGATGAGACTCATGGAGACTGTATCGAGATTTTCTAAGCCAAGGCTTCATCTGTGATCATTGAAGAATTTTCATTCGAAGGAACAAGAAATAAAGATTATTCTTTCAACATGTGTTTTATTTGTAGTTTAGAAAAATATAAAAAATCCAAAAATATTTTTGTTTCTGTTTTATTTTTTTAGAAAATATGAAAAATCGAAAAATATTGTGTGGTAAGTTTTCTTTTAGTTTAGTTTTTATCTCAAATTTTTCTTTGTATTGAAAAGTGAATTCAAATGTAGATGAGAATCATGGAGACTGTATTGAGAATTTCCGAGCCAAGGCTTCATCCGTGATCATTGAAGAATTCTCATTCGAAGGAACAAGAAATGAAGATTATTCTTTCAACATTCAATCTTTCAACCCCAGAAGCAAGGTGAAGTTGTACTTGAAGATTATGTGACAGATTGCTTTGAAATCTCCTCAATCAATTTGCTGCTATCTGTGTACTTGCTTAAATGATCCAGAAGATCCGTTATCTCTAATATTCTCTCTGAATATTCTCAAGCTGAAAGTGCCAATTTTCCAGAATCTCTACATGAAGCTTCCACACCCAACGTGCGTTCAGTGTCAAATATTGTAGAGAAGCCCAGATGTTCAAGACGAAGTCACTCACGTAGAAGATTCATTAGTTCATCTTGAAGCTGTGAAGAAATAGAATATAAACGCTCAAGCCAAGCTCCAAATGAAGATTGTCAAGAAAAGCCATCTACATTTTTAGGGGGAGTTTGTTGGGTCAAAGAAAAGAAAACTATAAACCAAGGGGGAGATTGTCGGGTCAAAAATATGGTTTATACTTTGCTTTTCTAACCATTTATTGTTTTTAGTCTTGGGCCTTGAGGGGAGAACACAAGGGTAGGTGTTAAGTATGTGTAAATTAAGGTGTGTAGAGAGAGAAACTAGAGAGAGAGAGAGAGAGAGTGTGTGTGTGTGTGTGTGTGTGTGTGAATCTCATGTGTATGGAGCATCATTGAATATTCATCAATACATCATAGATTCATCAAGTTCTTCTTCTTCTCTATTTGATCTTGAATCATCTGCTAGATTGGGATTCCGCACCATCAAGTGAATCTGTTTGATACATCAAGCTGATTTTGGGGACTTACAGTTGGTATCGGAGCAAGGATTGTATCAATCTCTTTGGCAAGATTTTGGAGCATTTTTGCATTTTTTTTCTTGAAGAATATTATGTTTTCGGATAGTTTTTGACAAAATATTGGGGGTTTGTTCTTTGTGTTTTTCATAAAAATGGCTTTTTGATCAAGTTTTGGAGATAAAAAGGTGAATAATCGTGTTTTTTTGGTCGTAACAACGAGCGGTGGCGGCGGTTTGTGGTCAACAGTTAGGGTTTGTAGCTGGAAACTCATTTGCGGTCAGCAGCGTTTACTGTCGTGAACCGTTTATAGATTCGGTCATTGCGCACGTGTTCGGTCAGTAGTCCCGCACGTGTTCGGTCCTCGCAGGTTTGTGATCCTCGCTCGTTTGCAGTCAGGAGGAGCGTGTCCGCGTTTGTGGTCCTCGCGCGTGTGATCCAGTTCTTGGTCAGCAATAAAAATCTTGGTGGTAGCAAGATTCGAACCCAAGTCTCTTGCACACACAACACATGCCTTACCATTTGATCTTGCATCATCCGCTTGATTGGGATTCCGCACCATCAAGCGGATCAGATTGATACATCAAGAAAAATTTAGGAATTACACTGTCTAATATTTAAACCAAGGAAAAGGTTAATTGGACCCATTGAGCTCATCTCAAATTTAGTTTCCATCAATTTTCAGAATTCAGCAGTTAATCTAAGATTAGTAGATCCGAAAATGATATCATCAACATAAATTTGGACAATCATCAGATGGTCACCATCTTTCTTGCGAAAGAAGGTTAGGTCTACCGAGCCTTGTTTAAACTTAGATTGTTTTAAGAATCGAAAAAGAGTTTCATACCATGCTCGTGGAGCTTGCTTTAGACCACAAACAGCTTTATCCAAAATGTAACAATGGTTTGGATATTTCTCATTCACGAACCTGGTGGTTGTTCCACATAGACTGTTTCTACTAATTCACCATTCATGAAATTCACATTGCACGTCCATTTGATACACTTAGAAATTTTTATGAGTTGTATAGGCAAGAAAAATGTAAACTGACTATAGCCTTGCAACTGGTGTGAATGTTTCTGATCATGTTTCCTTCTTTGTCAAGCTTATTGCGAAACACCCATTTCAAACCTACAAACGATGCATCCTTCGAAGTTGGAATCAGCCTGAAACTGTATTGCGCTCAAACTCATTGAGCTCTTCCCGCATTGCTTGCACCCAATCGGAATGATCGAGAGCAATCTTAAATGTTTTTGACTCAATCTTGGAAATGAATGAATTAAACATGCAAAATTCCATTTTGAAAATAATGTAGTCTGATTCGCTTTTTCTTGAGCTTTGGTGAGAACACCGGAAGAAGTTGAACCAATCACTTGTGATTTAGGATGATCTTTGGTCCACTTTGCCAAAGGAGGTTAGTTCGGATCATTGGATGGATCCAATTATGCATTTACATCTTCGAATTCCGACTGAGCATCTGAGTCATTATTTTCACTCTCATTCTCCCCCTGGAATGGTGCATGTGGCTCTAGGTTCGGAATCGAATGCACCCCCTGGATTGGAGTTTCTAGGTTGACTTCGAGATTTTTATTCTCCCCTGACCATGTGAATCGGATGTAGAGGTTGAAGTAGAACTCTCCCCCTGAACAGGTGCATTTGTAGCTTGTGGTGGAGGTGGGATTTCAGAATCCTTCAGAACGGGTAGCTCATTACCAAGATCTTTAGTTGCATCATCAATTATCTTCTTCAGTTCATCTTCTTTATTATCTGTTGCTTTAGATTCTGAAGAGATCGCCTTTTCTGGCTCATCAAACAGGTTCATAAATTCATCCTAAAGGTTTGAGAGAGGAATCGTCATTGGATTTGTCACATGAGAAATCTCCGCAGATTGACAATCAGCCTTCTGATACTTCTTCATATAATTATCATCAAATATGACATAGTAGGTTTCTTATATCATTTTCGAATTTTTGTTCAGAACCCTATATGCCTTTGAAGTAAGAGAGTTCCCCAAAAAATCCCTTCATCAGCTTTCACATCGAAATTGTTCTGTTGCTCTTTAGAATTAAAGATAAAACACCTGGAACCAAAGACATGAAAGAACTTGAAATTAGGTTTTCGTTTATTTAGAATCTCATATGGATTGATTGAAAATCTTGTATTGACGAGAGATCGATTCTGAGTGAAACAAGAAGTTTCGATAGCCTCGGCCAATAAATAAAGTGGCAAGTTTGCAAACGATAACATAGTCCTTGTAGCTTCGCAGAGAGACTGGTTTTGCCATTCAACGACTTTGTTTTGTTGAGGAGTGCAAGGAGCAGAGAAGTTATGAGAAACTCCTTTTTCAGTCATGAATTCTTCAAACACTTTTTTTTTGAATTCCGAACCGTTATCACTACGAACGTTCCGAATTATCTTTCACAGTTGAAGCTCGATCTGTTTGATGAAGTCCTTAAGATTGGAAGTGGCATATGATTTCTGTTTAAGAAAATAAGCCCAAGTGAATCTGGAAAATTCATCAACAATAATAAGAATGTATTTGTTACCACCATTACTCTCGATGGTAGGTGGACCACAAAGATTTATATGTAATAATTCAAGTAGCTCGATCACTTTGGTGTTGATGGTAGTCGAATGACTCTTGCAACTTTGCTTTCCCAGTTCACATGTTGTGCATAGATGTTCCTTCTCAAACTTCAGACGGGGAAATCCTCGCACACGATCACCAAGTACGAGTTTGTTGATATCCTTGAAATTTAAATGCGAGAGCTTCGATGCCAAAGCCAACTATCATACGAAGATGCTTTTGTAAGAAGGAAACTGACTGGCTTCCCTTTGATAGGATTCAAATTCAATGGATACATCTCGCATTTTCTTTTTGACTTTAGAAGAATTGTTTTGGATTTCTTCTCAATGATCTTAGATCCCTCGTCATCGAATAAAACTTTCAGAACAGTACCTACAACCAATTGATACACACTAATTAGGTTATGTTGTAGGACTTCCACATATGCTACCTTCCGAATGGACAACTTACCATTTGTGTTCATGCTATATCCCTTGATTTCTCTCGTAGCTTTATTTCCAAACTTTACTCTTCCATCGTCTTTCAGTGATCGGAATTCCCTTAGCTTTTCTATCCTCCCAGTCATGTGATGGACAACCACTGACAATATACCATTTCGAGTGATATTGTTCGTCACAAAACACCTACAAAATTCAGAGATATTTAGGAACCCAAAGTTGTTTGGGTCCTTGTGAGGTTTTCTTTGGAACAGGAAGAGTTATAGCTTCATCAACCAAGTAAGATCTCTTTATCAAAGTTGAATTTTCTCCTTTCGTGATTTTGAAAACAACAATCATCTTATCTTTGGGAATCTTTTTAAAGGATTTTGTCTTCGCTTAGATTCTATTTGTTGCCTGGAAAATTTTTTCATAAACTTCTTTTCCTCCTTTTTCAAATTTGCTTTAGATTCCTTGAAGGAAATTTCAGGTTCTGAAACAACCTTTCCTTTACTCTTAACATCTTTCGATGTGTTGATAGATTTTGAAACAATTGTTTTTGGAGGAAAATTGAGTTTTTCAATAGATTTTGAAACTAGTGGTTTGGAAAAACTTTTTGACTTTAAAACTTGTGGTTTGGAAAATGAATTTGAAGTCGGTTTCGGAATTGGAGAAGAATTCGTATTTTGTTTTGAAGATCTTTCTGGATTAACATAACTTTGAGCGGAATTCGTATTCTTCCAGAAGCGTTTTCTTTCCTGCAAGTTTTTCCTATATCTAGATATCAGTTGTCGTTTATTAGCAATGAAATTTCCAGCTGACTTATGAATGTTAGCCTTAGGTTTCTCTAATCTAACAGGGGTGCCTGTCTGTTCGGAGGATGTTTCACATGGGACATCTTTGTTACCATTCGGACCAACTTTATCACAATAGGGTTAACAAAATTTAATGGTTCAACAACATATATCCCCTTCGTTTCTAGGAGGTCCTCTTAGAAAGACCTTTGGTGTCATCTACATTGTCAATAGGAGCAGACGAAAAGAATTCGTCGCACCCATCTGCATTATCATCATCTACAAGGGATAATAATTATGAGGTTTAATTCTTGTCCAGTCCAGAAGTTGCGAAAACTTGATTCGGAATAGTTTGCACTTTCGGAAAAATTGTTGCCTTTTCTTTTAAAATCTTTGAACCTTTATTTTCACAAATACGAACAAACTCAATTGAATTATTAGAGATCAAATTTTTCTTTGGTTCAAGTTCACTTTTGACAAATTCAGAGCAATCTACCTCATCTTCTACAAAAATTTCACTCATGTCACTTTCATCAAATTCAGAGACATTTTCAATGTCGAATGAATTTTCTGAACTTAATTTTATGCATAACGAGTCAAATTTTTGTACAGTATCAGATTTAATTTGCTCTTTATCTTTCTCATTCAATAGTTGTTTCCGCATATCCTTGTGTTCTTTGGACTGAATGTACGCCTCAATTTTGTCAAGGCGAACTTTGTATGAATAAGATACATCGTCATAGAAAACAATGGATTCACATTTGTAGCATTTTGCATCGATTTCATTCTATTTCAATTCGAGAAAGGTTAAAATCATTTTGTGTATTTCTTGCCTATTTCACAATCAAGATGCAGTTGAGTGATGTTAAAATATAACCTCTTAGCAATTAAACATAAAATATTTCTTTGTTAGTGATGTTAAAATATAACCTCTTAGCAATCAAATATAAAATATTTCTTTGTTTTAATACTGCTAAATTGTCTCGTTTTAAATAAATAACACGATCCCTAGACCTAGTCAACTCTAACTCCAAATTCTCTATCCACATCCGTCTCTCTTCACTTTTGTTTGTTACCCTCTCGCACTCACTCACCTATTCAGAAACAGGTTTCACAGCAAAACAATTTTTTGAGGCATGGCCGCCATCAGTTGCATATCCCCTTTGTTATGAGACATCATTGCGCACCATCAGACATCTTCCCATGTACTCTGGCACTTCAAACTTCACTAAGAAATATCCACCATGTGTGGGCTTGCGAACTTCTTCATCTTCCGAATCTGTTGACCATACCTCAACACATCCAAACTCATCAACATCCTAGTGCACAATCAAAGCAAGCTTAGCACTATTAGCACTCTTTTTCTTTCTAAGCTCTTCTATCTTTTAGAGATGGTAAGCTTCATCTTTCTCTTCTTCCTTCTTCTCACTCATTTTCCTTAGCATACATTCTTTGGCAAAATGGTTCTTGTCATGAAAGTAGTTTCAGTCGTAACCTGAATCTCCCAGTAGTTTCTTCTCTTGCTTATCCTCATATTTTTGGGAGTTTTTGAAGCTATCATCCCTTGCCTTATCTGAACTATGATTTTCTTGCTAGTTCATGTTCTTGAAACTTCAAAAGTTCTTTTTGGCAACTTTTTGGGATTAGAAACCGTCAGAGCAATGTCTTCCTTAGAGATTTCACAGTTCGAAAGATCAGACTCGGAGTCCTCTTCTACAACATTCTTACCCTTCGCAACCAGGGCTAACGAACCCATGTTGGAGACAATCTTCCCATCCTTCGTTACTTCAGATTCATGGGAACTAAGAATTCCCACCATCTTCACCAAAGAATAATTCTTAATCTGTTCATGAGCTTTTACTATTGAAACAACTGGCTTCCATTCAAACCTCAAACCATTCATAAACGTGACTTTTTTACCTATTGGTTCATGCCTAATCTTATGTTTAATCATCCTGCTCAAGTCATGATTAAAATGATTGAACGTTTAATCTAATGTCTCTTCTGTCTTTTGAATAAAGGCACCAAACTCCAACAACAGCAAAGTTTGTACAGAATGTTCAAGATCTGTATCGCTTGAGTAGAGTTCTTTTAATCTATCCCATATCTCCTTTGTTATATCACAAGCACTTACCAGACGAAAAGTGTCTGGAGGAAGAGCGAATCTGATTATCCTCATTGCCTTGAAATTACTTAACAACTTGTCTTTTTCTTCTTGATGAACATCTTTAAGATCGACAAGAAGAGCATTGTATTCTTCTTGAGTCTTAATAACCCTCCTTGTGGCAGTGTGAGTGAACGTCTATTGATTCATAGCTTCCCAAATTAATGTCTCATGATCTTCAAGACCAAAAACATAGTATTCGAAGTGTAAGGCCCAAACTTCATAGTCTTGTGGGAAGAGAATAAGGATTTTGTTAGTAGAACCATTGTTGTTGGATAGATTGAAGGAAAGAGTATGATGATCTTCCGGTTGCATGGTGTCGATTCACTAAACCCTGTTAAGAATCAGATGTGTAAAACTATAATCGAGTTTAAGGAGAAATAAGGATCAAGATGCAGAGTCTACAATCAATGAAAACGATGAAGACAGCAAGAGCCGATCCAGCAAAAGCGAAAAACCCTAATTACACTGAACGGAAGAATTGTGTATGGTTTACACAATCTCCTGCTCTGATACCAATTGTTGAAACAATGAACTTAAGATCGAAAGATCCTTTAACAAAAAACTAAATCAAAACAAGAAGAACAATTGATTAAAAGGTACTGAATGGTTATATTATCAAAGCCTTCGAAGAGTTTTGTGTGAACTTCTATGTAAAGGTGACTTAGGTCAATACAGTTGATAACCATAGAAACGTTGCATGCATACACTATAAATAGTCTAACCCTAAAGACATTAATACTCAGGTGGACAGGCCCAGCCCATTACAAAAAGGACTATTCTGGTACAAACAATATTGACACAACATTATTTAACCCAACACTTTTGTTACAGAACTTTCGTGTATTCTTTTAATGTTCTTAATTGCTTCTTGGATAACACTTTCCTTTGTTCATTGCTTTAAAAAACTTAGACTTGATGCGAGTCATTTTATGTTACAAATCTAGTACCTTGTTAGAGAAATTTTATATCCTAGAATGTGTGAACTGAGCCTAGGATATTATAGGATGCATCAACCATGTTTGTGGATGATATGTGTACTAGAAATGTTAAATCCTTTTTATGAAAGAGAAGTCTAGGTTGTATTGTATGTTAGACTCTTGTTATGATGCTTTGAAGTGAATGTGTGGGTAGGTTCATGCTAGAAATAGGGATATGTGTTGATTGTATGTTGTGATGTATGCATGTTGTGATTTTCTAGAAATCTTAGTGTCTATGATGTTAGGACAATGCATGGTAGTGATATAATATACGTTCACAACACAATGATACATAATGCATGATTATATGGTGACGTGTAAATGATGAAATGTAATTGGCCCTATTGTATGTACATTAATAATAAATCAATATGGGGAAAAATACTTAGAGGTATTGCTGAGAATGGGTCTGTTTTGACCTAAACCCAAACCCAAACTTATACAATTTGTTCTTAAAGTTTTAAAACTGATTCCAATACCCAAACAGTCGGGTTCACCCAAACAGTCGGGTTCAGGTTCTTGGTTTTTGGTTTTTAACTGGTTGGATTCGGTTTGAAACCCAAACCAAAACCAAATCACAAACTTATTGGGTGAAAGTTGGAAACTTTCATATATAGACGATGAAAAGGGTGAAAGTTCTCTTCATTAGTCGATGTAGGATCTTTGGTATTTATATAAGAGAATAAGAGGGTTGTTGTTTGTAAATAAAAGCGATGTGGGGAACAGTCTATGACTTTTAAAATAAAAGGTGACATAAATGTTAGGCAAGGGATTTGAACTTGAGACCTGTGACACATGCATCCTATCCAAGCACTTATCATCAGGCCAACCTGTTTTATATGTTTTTAACTACCAAAATCAATATATATATATATATATATATATATATATATATATATATATATATATATATATATATATATATAAGAATCATATATTATATTTTATAAATTTTGCTACGGTTTGGTTTTGCTCGATTACTAATATTTACAAACCGAACCCAAACCCGAGGGTTAAGGTTTGGTTTCGTTCGTTTTTGTTGGTTTTTGGGTTTTCGGGTTCGGTTTTGTTCACCCTTACTTATAGGTGCAAAGGTAGCAACATAGACTTAGTTGTGTATGCTATCTAAAGTGTATAATGAACTAATAGGTTGAAAGAGTACATATAGGATAAGAGCTTATGGCAACATTGAAGTCGAGTGATTTTTCTAGGCAACCATTCCGTACATGGTCCTTGCGGTGGGTGGACTAGAGTGATGTTGGCTATGAGGTGGAGCTAGCGCAAAAATCACATTTGATGGGGAAGTAACTAAGGTTGAAAATATAACAAATAGTACCGTTATCGAATGAAAATGTGTGTACCTGTATATGCGTCGTTGGAGTAGCGAATGCAGTACATTGAGGGCATTGCTATCAGTGAGAGTCATACATCACTTAGTGTATTGGGTCAAGCCGGCCACATTAGTAGTGAATGGATAATTTTCCTGTTGGGTTAGTAATTATATAGATACCTACAATAATAAGGCAAATGAAGATCAATATTTACTATTATTGTAGTGATGAAAATGATGAATAATTACAAATATGTGAAATTGATTACATGTTATGTGATGTTTGGTTGACCTATTTTGGAGTATGCATGTTTTCAATAACATTATACTTATTATTGACTCACTTAGTGCATGTTAACACTTGCTCTTTGCTTGTTGTTTTTGTCTTATATTGGTACATGTAGCTTGATAGATTGACACGTAGATGATGGGGTCTTTTGGTACTCACGTTCTTGAAATTTCTTTAGTACTCGATATCATCTTGGACATGTTTTAGTTTTTATTTATTGTTGGTTTTTGCAAACTTAAATTTTGATGATGGTTGTTTATTATAATAAATTAATGTTGGTGAGGATTTAAAATAAATGTTAAATAAGACTTTCTGATAACGAATTCTGTTAAATAGATTTTAAAAAATATAAAACAATATTTGAGGTGGAAAATCACGACGTTACAATTAAGACGTCAAATAATTTCATATCTAAGAATTGGGCTTCTGACTTAAGGAGTTTCATTGTAAAAGAAAATAGTTAGGGAAATTTTGATTTTTTTAAAGAAATTTGCTAATTTAGCCAAATTTACTAATTACTTTTCTATAAATTGCCAAAAATTGTTTTTTTTTTGCAAAATAGACATTAATTTCATATGTAGCTAGAACCGATATAATATTTAGGCTTTTCATCGACTATTTGAAAAATGTTATAAAAAGATCATTTGTTGTAATTGAGACCACCAAATAGCATATGAGTTTTGTTCTATCTGCTATTTGTTCTCTTCCCGTCTGTGATTTTAATTTTTATTTTTTAAAATACTTAGGTTTAACTAAGAATTTGATAAGGTTGACTACAAAATAATACATTGTTGACTATGAATTTACACAAATAGGTATATTTTCTATAAAAAGAAACAAAAAATTGGTATATTTCAATTAGAGGTTTTCGAAAGAATTTTCCTAACTTGGAAGATGGAAAAATGAGGGTTTTAAAAAAAATGATTTTTATACTTGTCTCTTTCAATTTCACAGATGAACCTCATCAATAATAGATGGAAGTCCATATGTGATTTTACAACTCTTTTGTGCATAGACTGTGCATTAAGACTTGTATGTTCTGAATTTCATAAATGGACTTTGAATTTCATAGATGACCCTAAGGACCTGCGATTTGAACGGCTATTTTGTGTAATTTGCTAACTTTTGAATTGCGATTTTAACGGCTATAAGTTTTATATAATTTTGACTTTTAATAAAAATATTTGTGGGCTAACTTTTGAATTGTGATGCCATGTCATTTGGGTAGTTGAACATGGTGGGCACTGGTAAGATTCGAAAGCCTAAATTGAAGGCACTAGACCATAAAGGGGAGAGATGATCAAGGCAAAAACGGTGCATGAGTTACTATATTTGATAAAGTACTCGTTGTGTTGTTTTTTAAATAAATTTTTGCACTACCCTCGTCAATAATTGTAAGAAAACATGTAATACTTTTAGAAAATATCTCTTCAAAATTATACTATTAAGTTAAAATACTAACGTTACTTATTAGTTTTGGCAGCCAATTACAAGATTTCAGGGTCAAGCATCAAATGTTATATTTGTATGCGAAAAAGATATGAATACTCTTGTATTTTTGTAGGATGCTACAAGAAAATGATTGAGTTTAGTGTCAATGTAAACTAAAAGATTTTTAGATATTGTATTCTTCAAGCACTCTTTTAAGAATGTTTGAATTCTTTAAGAATTCTTCTAAATAAAAAACTTGTTGTGTTATAAACCTGTGAATTAATTTTTATTTTTTAATTCTCCAAGAATTTTTCTGAGACGAAGACGATCGTAGAAAGTGAAAACAAGAAAAGTTTTAGACATATTCTTCAAGCATTCTTCAAGAGTGCTTAAATTCTTCAAGAATTTTTCACTTGTATATCAAATTTATGGTGTTACAAACATGTAAATCCGCACAATCAAACCAAAAGAATGAAATAATTCTTAAAAAATATTGTGATGTATTATAGTATATCATATTCTTAACAATTGCCAAACATAATAATCAACAAAATCAAACCAAAACAATAGAACTATTCTTAAAGGATTTCTGATATATAGAATTTATTATACAATATTCTTAAAAAATACACAAACAATAATCAACTTAAATAAAAACTATAGAGGGTTTTACTAATCATATTAAAAGAAAGGATAACAAATTTAAAATGTAAAATGTAAAAAATATAATTTTATATTTTGAAATCAAATTTAAATTACATTAGTTATTATCCTTACTTTTCATAAATTAGAGTTAACGAATTTACCTAATTTAGCCTATAATTAATTAAATATAGTTATATTGTACATGCTACCACATGTTAATAATATATAATCTTAAATCACAAAATTTTGTTTTTATTAATCTAATGGACAAAAGTTGGTCATACATTCATATAATATTTGTAGTTAACATTTAATCATAACCCCATATATATATATATATATATATATATATATATATATATATATATATATATATATATATATATATATATATATATATATATATGACATCCCTATTTTTCCAGAACCGAAAAAAATCTTCACGCTTTAAAAATATTAATATATTGGTTAGTAGAAAATTTCAGTATATTAAAAACATTTTAAGTACAAATGATTGTCACAAACTAAGGATGTCATAATTAATACAGTATATAACTTACAGCATAAAGGCCTAATGGTCATGAAAAATATTACAAGGCTTCTCTTCAATCACTCAACATTTTATTTATATCTCTGTCAATCTTAACACCGCTACCTGTGATACATATAAATTGAGTGGGCCAGATTCAGAAACCTGGTGAGATACATATGTTTTTCAACCCCACAACATTATTATGGTATTAATCTATAATCATTAACATAAAAAACCAACTATCAACAAATCATAAATATCCCTAAGACACTTTACCCTTAGTTGCCTATCCCGTCGATCCTCATATATTGATCCTATGATAACGATCTTACAAGATATATCATAATGGATCACTATAAGCATTGATTTGATTATATTGTTTTGGAAATTCCCTCGCAGCCAATAAGGATTAATAAAGGCAACAATGAAAGGATGGAGTACAACGAATGAACTCATAGTTCACTAACATCTACGGGAATGATTACCCATTAACATTCCATAAGTCTATATAAAATAGAGAATGGTCGTGACCTTACTCCGACAGATGACTCAAACTTACCTAGACAGTGGTCTGATCACAAGTGTTATCGAACAATGCTCCACCCTCAGAGATACCCTATCCAACTATCAAAAAAAAGATAGGGGGTACTAATATATTACTCTTGTACACACATGTACCCCAACATATCACAAATGCCAATTTACATATCTCCACTCTCTATTCCAATCTCACACACACCCTTAATATGATGCTATCCAATATCCAACCTTAATTGAAATAAGCATCTATTTTGTGTCTTAGTCTATAACTAGATAATATTTTAATTTCCGTAATCAATTTTCCAGCATACTTTCCTAGCTATGTTATATCTTTACAATACAGGGTATAAGTAACACCCCTTCAACTTATCTTAAACCTAAACCTTAGTTTGTAACTAGACCAATTTACTATTCATTGTCAATACAGTCTTCACGATAATGTCATGATACGGAGTATGACTATAATATTTTCCAACTTAATTTGATCTAAACATCCTTTATACGTCTTAGTTTACAAACTATAGTAGACTACAATATCTGTAATCAACATCCAATACCAACTCTGTTTAGACAACACTATCTTACCTTAGTGTATACATTTAACACGTAGCATTGGGTATTTAATATACATTAACCTTTTTAGTAATAATATTTCTATTAATATTATCATATAATTGTTGGATTAGGTGTCTAATCTCATAAATATAATGGATATAAACTTGAATAGATAGTAGTATAGTCCTTTTAGGTTGCCTTCAAACGTGACAATTGAATATGATAATTGTTAGAGAGAGAAGAATGATTTATTAATTTATTATATGGTTAATAAATTGATTAGAAATCAAAATAAATGATTTATTAATATATTATGGAAATAATATATTAATTAGAAATCATATTGTTTAATTAATATATAATCAAAAATTAATTTGAAATTAATTTTGGGATTAAAGGAATTAATTAAAACTACAGGGACTAAAGATGACAATGTTAAATAGTTGAGCATTGGGCAGTTCTAGATCCTCCTTATAGTAAGGGGAACGGAATCTAGATGCTCCTAGGGTTTCCTTAGGTTCTAAGGGTGCCTCGGATGCCTTAGGGAAGAAGTTAAGGGATTAGGGTTATCTTGGATACACCTGCCTTATGCAATACTCTTCTAACACCTATATAAACCCTCCTTAGGGTTAAATTTCGGCCTAACCCTTCATTCTAAGTGTGTTGGCCAAAATTTTGATCTACTCCTCTCTCTATATAATAGTCCTTGGTTGCTTGAGTTTGTTTGTGAACCATTAGAGGCGCGATACTTGTAGCGCTTGCTACCAAAGGTCTTTCAAGCAAGGATTCAAGATTGTTTACAATAACAATCTTAAAGGTATGTGTTATAACCCTTTTATGTGATTTTCGATTATACACTAGGGATCTAGGGTTTATATTTTGTTTTTCATTATTGTATGTTCAATTAGAGAAAACGTAGGTCTTCAATTAGGGTTGCATGCACACATAGGATTGTATGTTATGCTCAAAACCCATCAAGGGTATCAGAGCTTAGGTTTAGTTTTCAATTGAGTTGATACTAATATGAACCTGAAAAAAGAGGAGAAAACAGAATCGTCATTCTATTCTTCGAACTCGTCGAGCTGTTTCTTCGGAGTCGACGTGTTGGACTGCAACTCGGCGAATTGGTCCTCCAACTCGACAAGTTTATGCATCAGATCCTGATTTCGGATTTTCTTGCCTAACTTGATTTAGTTGGTTAATATTTGGTAATTATCTTTTATTAAAACTGTCATAATTCGATTCTTGGTAATATTAGATAATTAAATATGACGTAAATTTTAGGAGATAATTATGAACTGGATAATGTTGATTTTATTTTATTATAATTATCCTTATGGATATGATTAATAATTTAATTAATTGTTAATTAAAGGATAATTAAAATATCTGTAATTGGTTACTAAATTACATTTTTATGAATTTTATTATTAATTTAATTAATCGATTAATTAAAGGATAATTAATAAGTCCATAAAAGGTTTATGTTTAATTAAATTAAAATTTTAATGTATTAAAGGATTAAACCCTTGTTATTTTAAAATGTTTTAAGATGCACCTTATATATATATATATATATATATATATATATATATATATATATATATATATATATATATATATATATAATAAAATTAAATGTTTAATATTATATATGTATAAGAAAAGTCAGACTTACCATTCGTAGGTCTCATTCACGTAGTTGGTCTATAAAGGGGGCATAAGAGAATTGCCAATAAAATGACGGTTAAATGGCTGTCCACTCTCGCCCATCGCTTCCTTGACTAGTGGAGGGTCGTTAGCCGAACGGGTTTGATAGGACAAAATAATTCTCATTAATAAGTATAATGAGTTATAAATTAAGTAGATCATTTTTCTAAAAATCTCACTCTTAGTTAGTTTAGGAAAAATGTGAATTTTATGCTAACCCATGAAATTGCACATTGCACCTTATTAGTCGTTATTGGAGCGTGTGTGTTTAACCGGCACACTAATATGGGACTAATATTGTTGACAATGGGTGTCTCGTAAATTATCATTGAATTAATAGAGCACGTGTGGTTAACCGACATGTTAATTTCAAATGATAAATGACATCGAGAGTACCAAGATAATTTGCATGGTTATTCACATCTCGTTTGTGATCATCGGCATTCCAGTCACAAAGTGAGAGCATAATCGAGATTAAACATGTCATTGAATAGTTCAATAAATCTCAAAAGATCTAGGAGTTTCATAAGATTGAAATTGGTAAATGGTATACCTACCTAAAATAGATTTGAATTTGATTACGGCATCCCTCTTCAGAATTCGAATCAAAAATATGGATCCTAGCCTTAAATTAAATTTTGGGTTAATAATTATGGATTAAAATCAACTAACTGGAATTCTCTTTCTCCCTTTATAGATGTTGAGTCAAGACAACCATGGTCTTCCTCGTCCTTATGTAAATTTTTTCCTTCTGAAGATGATCTTCCACATGTTGATCAAGGTTAAAGAATGTTCCCTTGTTTAAGCAATGCTAGAACTGGAAATCATGCTTCTCCAAGTCTTCCTCCATTGACTCCCACTAAGTCATGTCTACTTCAAGTTGAAAAGTACGAAATCACTTAAGCCCTATTGGCATGTACACATCAAGATGGAAAGTTTGTACGTGCGCATGTTCTAAAAATGAAATCGCACATTGACAAATTGGGGATGTTGGGTGTTGTTTTCCCAACGGAGTTAGCCATTGAAATGGTTCTAGTTTCGTTTCCTGAATCATATAGTCAGTTCATTAAAGGCTACTATATGAGGGACTATGACGTGGCCCTAATTGATCTAACATATATGTTGATTGCTGCTGAAGTAGAAATGCTTAAGAGCACAAGTCAAGAAAATATGTTTAAAAGATCTGTCTCCCAAGTTTCCATGGACGTTAAAAATGACAACATTGGTAGTCTGGAAAAGGTTTCTCTTCCCAATGGAAAGGGATCGGCCAAGGTCAAACCGTTTGACTATATAGCAAAGAGAAAGGCTAATCCATAGATAGTCTTGTGTGCTAATCCTTAAAGGTCCATATGTTTCTATTGCCAATTAAAGGGGCAATGGATGTGAAGCTGCCTATAATACCTGAAAGATCTCAGAGATGGTAAAGTCAAGTCGTATGACTCTACTTCAGGTACATCCACTATCTAACTCTATTCTATTAAGTTCATATTCATAGATTCTTAAGACATGATGTTATAGTCACATTTTGATGTTTTTGTAGGATCTAAGAGAAAGAAGAAAGCTTGAGAAGAGTAAGTTGAATCTGATCGTGGGAGATTGATTTCGGTCACATGGTTCGATGATTAGATTTTGGAAGCTCTTGCATAGGAGTTATGATAGATTAATAAATTGCGTAGGAAATATCAAGAAACATAGTTTTCATATATTTGCATTGTAAGGACAAATTTTTTCCGTATATTATCAATAAAAGTGAATTTTTTATTTATTTACTTTATGTTTCCTTGCAATGGAATTTATAAAATTAGTGGTTATATTTCTATTATTAGCAATGTTAAATATGGATTTGATTCTTAGTTATGTCGTTTGTGGAAATGTCATCATCAACCAAGTGAAAAGGAATTCTCATCACCCAAATTTCAATTAGATAGAAACTTAGAGTCACACAATTCGAATTGTGTGATGTATGAGAACCTTGATCGTCCGAAGATCATGACTAATTCGTTGATCACATGTTTATGCGAGTCAAGTGAGGTATTAAAGGATCTAGTACACATTGATGTAGACTACTTAGATCCAGCACAAAGAACGAGAAGTCTATTCGTCATGGTTTACTGATAGTTTAGTAGATATGGTTGTGTTTATAACATTAAGCATAATTCTAACACTATAAAGGTTTCAAAGAGTGGCAGAACGAATATGAAGAATCTATTAGGCAGAAAGATAAAAGCGTCTCCAATCTGAAAAGAAAGGAGAGTTCTTTTGTATCATGTTTTATGATCATCTTAATGATTGTGGAACCATGTCATAATTTATCCTCGAAGAACATCTTAGTTAAATTGTTTCAACTAAGAAGAGGAATCAAATATTGTTGAAATGGTTTAATTGAGAGATGAGTCATACTTCGTTTCCAATCAAGTTCTAGATTCATACTCTAGTTACTTTAAATCGTATCTTGAAGCTTATTTCATACTAAGTATGTTATAACACCTCATGAAATGTGGAGTAATAATGTTTGCACATTTGAAAATGGTAGTTATGATGTTTTGGTTTAAACAAAGGATAAACTAAGACCAATTCATTGAAGTGTTTTCTAGACAAGAATCCACACAAACTTTTGAATATTTGTTTTGCCCGTCAATGAATGCTCCTTGAGAGAGAAACTTATATATCAAGAAGTCAGTGGGATTCTTATTAATCCTCAAGAGTTTTAGGAGTCAATTGAGAATAAACCTTTTAGTTATCACTAGCACATAAATTAAGGATGATAACCTTGTTGGATTAGGTGTCTAAGCCCATAACTATAATTGGTATGTACTTGACCCGAGAGTAGCATGGTCCATTTCAGTTGCCTTCACCAGAGCAATTTGATATGATAGACTTTTGATAAGAGGTTATTTATGATTTGTTAATATGTTATAAGTTATAATATATTTATATGAAACATATCATTTAATTAGTACTGATCAAGAATTAATTTGGAATTAATTCAATGATCAAAAGAGACTAATTAGATTAATGGGGACTAATTCTGTAAATTATATATATATATATATATATATATATATATGTATATATATATATATATATATATATATTGTTTGTGCTTATGATACATTATGGAATAAGTTTATGAAAGAATCCATAAAGAGTTAGTCCATATGGATCATGAATCATGGATAATAAGTCCAATGATATGGATTAGGGTTTAACCATGACTCTTAGAATCCTACAATATATATATATATATATATATATATATATATATATATATATATATATATATAGGGAAAGGATCAAATGAGAACACCTAAAAGGTTGAGAACGCGAGAACAGTTCTGGACCAATCAATATATAAGGGCATATAAGTAATTGTATATTTTAATTAAATTAAAATAAAATAAAATCAATCAAATTTCCTTAAATTTAGGATCAGTTACCAAAAAAGGAGATATTTGATTTTTTTTTTCTTATTAATGAAATATAAAAAACATTTTTATCAAAAAAAAAATTAAAACTAAAAAAAATTAACTTTTTCTCTTAAATTTTTTTTTCTCATATTTCACATTTTTTTTTAAAAAAAAAATAATAGGAATCCAACCCCAAATCAATACATTTGTATTCATAAACGATTTTTTTTTCAAAAAAAACTAATAGTACTACAATCACAAATGAATACATATCAATTTACAAGTAATCCACTTCCTTTCTTTTAATTAACTAAAAATAAAATGGGTGTAAAAATTATCATTTCTTCATGAAAGAGTACCTTTAATCATAAATAAATACACTTATTTACACATGATTACATTGATATTTACAAATGAATACATTGTTATTAACAAATGAATACCCTGGTATTCACAAATGAATAAAACAATACCTCTAATCATAAATAAAATACACTCATTCACACATGATTACACTGCTATTTACAAATGAATACATTGTTATTAGCAAATGAATACCCTGCTATTCATAAATGAATACCCCTCTCACGCATATCATCAAACAGCTTATGTGCACAACCTTTTACCTTGAATCTAATTACAACATTGTGTGGCTATCTCTTCCATCAATTGTAAGGGCTGCCACTTGAGCCTTCAAATACCCACTTCAGCCTATCGAGTTCTGCCAAATCAAACAAGAACAAAAAAATAGCCTATTGAGTTCTTCCAAATCAAACAAGAACAAAAAAAAAAGGAGCCCTTACCTATTTTTGAATCGTTGCTGCCCTTCTCAATCACCAAACAACCCAATATCGGGGCTTTTTGTCACCGGAGGCGGAAACCAATGGCAGACCCCACATCCCGCTGCTTCCATTCTCTTTTCTTCTTCTCTTTGATCCAGCCAATCACTAAAGATGCCCCATCTTCGCTGCCTCCTCCTTTCCTCCTCTTCAACCTCGTCGACCATGGAGACGAAATAACATAAACTGATGTCTTGAACGAAATAACATAAAGAACTGATGCCTTGGATGTTTACGCTAACCCTAGCGCCGATCTTCGCTAGATCTTCGCTTACTTTCTTCTTCTGAAGCGGAAGCCGATGTCGGATCGTCGATGATTGTTGTGGAACTAGAATCCAATGTCGCTGATTTGATACGTGGATTCAAACCTGAAGTTGGGGTAAGACGGCAGTGGATCGATCGATGGGAAAATAAGGAAGAAAAGGGAACCGAATTCATTGAGAGAGGCGTTTATTTTGAAACCCTAAAGTGAGAGCGAAGGAGATAAAGATACATGATTATGAACGGAAAGAGGAGAGAGGGTGAGAAATTATAGGAAATATGTAAATTTGCAGTTCCTATTATGCCCTTCTGGCAATTTAAAAGTTGCACTTTAATGTCCGTAGTTTTAGAATTTTTCATAAATCGCCCATTTAATAATAACCTTAGATCTAAATTTTTAAATGGCCCAGATCTATTCTCGCGTTCTCAACCTTTTAGGTGTTCTCATTTGATCCTACTCCTATATATATATATATATATATATATATATATATATATATATATATATATATATATATATATATATATATATATATATCACCCTATAGCTAAAATCGGTAAGTACATATGTTCTAAGAGTTCATTTGATCCGTTTTTATGCATGTACATTCTCTCTCAAAAACCATCATTTTCTTCATGGTGTTTGTGAACCATTTGAGGTGCTAAGTTCTTAAAGGCCAAAACTACAAGCTACAACAAGAGGTAATTCTATAACTCATTTTATGTTGTTTATGTCAATTGTATGCTAGTTGTAGGCTTAATTCTTTGGAAACAATATTGCATGAATAATTAGAGAAAATATAGATCCAAAGCATTTAGGGTTGTATGTGCACCATAGGATGTTGTAGTATACAAAACCCAACAGTGGTATAAGAGTCAGGTTTGTTTTCTGTTATATTTGATGCATGGCTTATTTTTTCAAAGCTAAAAAACTGTTCTGACAGCACCTACTCGACGAGTACATGATTGGACTCGACGAGTAGGTTGTTTTTTGTCTTGAACTCAACGAGTCCATAGTTGGGCTCGACGAGTTGGATGATCTGACAGCAGTTTTTCTAGATTTTTGGCCTGTTTTGGTATGGTAATGATTATCCTTGTCCAATTAAAAGATAATTGTCAAAATTTCAAAATTTTTATTAGTTTAAATGATAGACTAATTTCTTGTAAATTGTTGATATGAATTGTCTTGACTTATGAGTTTATCTAAATCATAGATAAATTATTTGATTATTTTGTTAATTGAAATATTTGGTCTTAAATATTTTTTAAAGTCCTCCATAACTTGTCCTCAAGTTATGGAGCATGCATGAAAAGTTTTTCCATAAAAACCACATTAAACTTATAAGTTATCGATATCAAAGGTTTTTCAAGAGTTACAAAACTTGCCCTCAAGTTTTGATATTTGAAAAGTCTCAAATTTAGAAACTCTTGTAATTAAAAAGGTGTAACTCTTGGGTTCATAAATTAAAAAAATTAATTAAATAGTTTTAATTTTGAATTTTTATATTTAGAACCTTGAAGTATTTGAGTAGTTCAAATTGCACCTTATGGACTTTATTAAGTTAATTAAAGTGTTTAATTAAAAGAGAAATTAATAATTCCATTATGACATGATTTAAGTTTAATTAAATTATGAGTATAATTTATTAATAGATTAAACCATCTAGTGTTTTAAAAGTTCAATAATTATATATGTATAAGTTAAAGAGTCAGTCTTACCGTTAGTAGGCCTCATTCACGAAGCCGATCTATAAGGGGGGTATAAGGTTACTACCTTTAAAATGGTGGTTTAATGGGTGTCCACTCTCACCCACCGCTTCCTTGACTGGTGGAGGGTCGTTATCCGAATGGGTAGGATAGGACATTCTCATTAAAAGTATAATGAATACCAAGTAACTAAACACTTATAAATTCCCAATCATAGTTACTTAGGAAAAATGTGAATTTGGTGTTAACCCATGAAATTGCATTTTTCACCTTGCAAAGTCATTAGTAGATCGTGTGTGGTTAACCAACACACTAACTTGGACTAACAAGGGTGACAAAGGGTAGCTCGATGTTTTCCATAGATCAATGGAGCGTGTGTGGTTAACCGACACATTGATTAGGTGATAAATGACATCGAGAATACCAAGCTAATTTGCATGGTTATTCACACCTTGTTTGTGATCCTCGACATCCCAATCATAAACTTGAAGGGCACAATCGAGATTTAAACATGCCATTGAAAAGTTCAATAAATCTCAAAGAATTTAGGAATTTTCAATTCATTTAAAACCTAAAATTCATTTTCGTTTTTCATGGTGGAAATTGGCAAATCATCATTTACATCCCTTCAAATATTTTGCAATTGGATTACAGGATCCCTCTTCCGAATTGTAAAGTATTGTGTTGGGTCCTAGCCTTAATATTTCATTTGCGTGATATGTTAAGGACTTAAATCAACAAAACTTGAATTTCGCCCTTATAGATGTCTAGTTCAGAGTACTATGGTCTTCCGAAATCTTTTGGAAAAAGCATTCCTCATAAAGATGATATTCCACAAGACGATCAAGGTGAAAGATTAATCCCTTCTTCATGTTGTGGTGGAAATTCTCTTCCTCCACCTCCTCCAATAATTCTCCCTAACCCACATGTTCGAAGACTTGAAAAGTTCAAGGTCACTCAAGCCCTATTGGCAAGCAAACACTAAGATGGAAGGTCTGTGTATGCACACGTCTTGGAGATGAAGTCACACATTGACAGGTTGGGAATATTGGGCGTCGTTGTTTCAAAGAAGTTGGCTATTGACATGGTTCTTCAATCACTTCCTAAGTCATATAGCGGGTTCTTTAAGGACTACTATATGGGAGATTACGACATGACCCTTATTGATCTAACCTATTTGCTAATTACTATTGAATTAGAAATGATTTGGCGCACTGGTAAAGCAAACTTGATTAGAAGATATACTCCCCAAACTTCCATGGACATTGACAATGGAAACATTGGAAAGTCCATAAAAGTCATCTCTTCCCAATGGAACGGAATCGGCCATGGTCAAGTCATTTGACCAAATGGTAAAGAGAAAGGCTAAGTATGAGATAGTCTCGTGTACCATTCCCAAAGAGTCCATATGTTTCTATTGCCAAGAGAAGGGGCGCTGGTTGTGAAGCTGCCATATTTACCTGAAACATCGCAAGGATGGTAAAGTCAAAAAGATTGACTCTACTTCAGGTAAACTCCACTATCTAACTCTATTAAGTTCCTATTTGGAGATTCTTAATACATGATGTAATTTAATTGCATTTTGATGTTTTGTAGAATCAAAGAAAAGAAAGGAAGCTTAAAGGAAGAGTAAGCTGATTCTGATCGTGAAGAGATGGATTTCAATTGCATGGTTCAATGATCATAATTTTGAGCTACTACTTAAGAGTTATGGTAGATTGCTTAGGAATAGATAACAACATAGTTTTCATATGTATTTGCATTGTAAGGATAAGTTTTCCACTATTTTATAAATATATATTTTTTTTAATTCATCTTATTTTAAGTTTCCTTACAATGGCATTTGTGAAAATTGTTGCTTATATGTTTCCATTGATAGCAATATTGGAAAATGGATTTGATTCTTTCGTTTGTGGTAGTGTCATAATTTACAAAATAAGGAAAGATTCTCATCACCCAAGTTTCAATTGTCCAGAAACTTGGAATCATGCAAGTTGTATTGTGATGAATGAGAACCTTCATCTTTGGAAAATTAAGACTAATTCCTTGTTCACATGTACATGTGAGTCAAGTGAAGGACTTGGAGATCGGGTGCACTCGGTCGTGCGCTGATCAGGTCCACCACAAAGATTTATAAGACTATTCATTATGATTTACTAAAGTTTAGTAAATATGGTTATACTTACAAGATTAAGTATAATTCTGAACAATTCGAAAAGTTTCAATGTATGGCAGAACGAATAAGAAGAATCAAATTAGGCAGAAAGATAAAAGGTTCTCCAATCTGAGAAGAAGGGAGAGTACTTTAGTATCATGTTTTATGATTATCTTAGTTATTATAAAAACCATATCACAATTGATCCTCTAAGGACACCTTAGTGCACTTGTATGGCTAAGAAGAGGAATCGTGAATTGTTGAAACTGTTAAATCAAAAGGTGAATCATACTTCGTTCCAAAATCAAGTCTTAGAGTCATACTCCAAGATTGTAACTTGAGTGACATAATCTTAAGAAAGGTTTATAACACTTATCAAATGTAGACTAAAATGTTTCTTGCACTTGTACATTTGAAATTGGTAAGTTGTGATGTTTTGGATAAAACAAAGCACAACTAAGACCAATTGTCAGAAGTGTTTGTCTTGATAAGAAACTGCACTAACTCATGAATATTTGTTTGTAAAGTAATGTTTCTTGACAAAGAGAATCTTATATGTCAAGAGGTTAGTGAGAGTCTTAAAGATCTTGAAGAGTTTCAAGAACTAATAAAGAGTAAACCAACTGTTTATCACTAGCACACGACTTGAGGTTTATAACCTATCGTGTTGACATATTCTTGTTTATGTGCCCATTCTAGTTAAATTTGACTATGCATGTGAGTTCTATGAGTTCTCAGTTGTTTGCATAACATCTTGGAAGCAATGGTAGGCCATTGTGCTGCCAGGTGGCAAGAAATTAAGATTGAACAAGTTCCGTGCATATGAGTTTGTATTTGTCACTAACCTTGTCTTGTGATTATGGTTATGACAAATTCACATGGATAGGAACACATATACCATAAAATCTAAGTGTCATAAGGTTTCTCTCTAATTCATGAAAATTATTGTGAGGAAACGCTTTCACAAAGTAGATTTTAAATAGTTAGCAATTGTGATATTTGCATTCTCAAATTCGATTATGATTACGGCATCCCTCTTCATAGTTCGAATTATGAGAAATGGCAAAGGTCTAAACATTAGAGACTTATTGCTGTAAGTTCTAAAATTGTTTAGACACACATGTGAGCTATCTAAGGAAATGTGTATGAGTTTGAGAAGCCTAGATAAAGTCTTATCGAAGCATCTTATATCATAAATCTGAACTTTCGTAAGAAAGTCAATAAGTATTGATTTCTAGAACTCCAGTTGATTTCTCAGTACATGTCAAAGCTAGTGGGAGCATAAGTGTTATGCTAATAAGAATGTAATTATTATGCTACTGGGAGCAAAATTATTATGTTAAGAGTTGCGAGTTAGCAATGTTAATTATAGAAAACAAAAGTTTCAATTTGCAAAGATGCAGGGTTTGAAAAGTTGTTTTGCTATAATTAAGGGAGAGGAATTCATACTTCATTTCAAATCAAATTTAGTCAAGGATATATATATATATATATATATATATATATATATATATATATATATATATATATATATATATGGAAATGTTATAGCAAGAGATTGGTATAGTATCACGTCTTTATGTAATACATTATGTATCTTATCCCATATGCTTTGGGTATAGGATCGATTGCATATGCTATAATATTTATGTGGTCTGAATTTTCCAAATTCCTAGGGCATTAAGAGGGAAAAGGGACTAGAACGAGATATGACTAAAATGGTTAAGCAAGTGGTGAGGACAATCTGAGGTTTACCAAAGATTGGTTGCCTATGGACAGTTGGAAGTATATTATAAAATTTTGGAAAGGACCATATTGACATACTTTGAGAAGAGTTAACTCTTGTTCAGGTGTGATAGTCAAAATGGGAATATGGAAATGTTTCCATAAGTAGAAGTTATTCTTTAAATCTGTGTAAGATTAGAAAACTAATGCAAGAAGGATGTTCAAAGGAATGTACTTTGAATATGAGACTTCGTTTCCATGAAATTTCTCTCCATTGGAATACTTTGTAATGTTTGTTGCCAAGTCTCTGTGACTTTTGTGCATAGTCATTACAAGAGGATGATTGCATATAAGTTTAAAATCTAACAGATTATAGCGAATGGCAAGAATTTGGTATTCTTACATTTACAATAAGGATTTTGGAATTTGAAATGAGTATCATTGAAATGCTTTCAATTCATCTATTTCACAAAGAAAGGATCATAGGCAAACATAGTGTGTATGCTTGGAGCATGGCATAACTGTTGTTTTAATTCAAGTATTAAGTTGGTTAATCGAAACATTATACAATGAATAGTGTGTAATCAATATGGTGATTAAATAAAAGGTGTTTATTTGTATTCATAAGTTCTGAGACCATATTAGATTCGATTATTCTTGTGTTTCATTTTGCATGTTTTGACTTCTCGAATAACTAGGTTATTCAAACTATCCACGATCGATCATTCTTTGGAAGTAGGTATTGAGGCAAGACTGTCATGAATCTGACTATAGACTGTCTAGGTGTTTTAGACATAGCACAAGTTTGCTGCAGTGTTCATGAGAGCTCCTGGAATAAGATTCGAGTATTGGATTAAACCCACGATCATCTGAATCACTTCATGGATTTTATCACGAGTGATTGTGAGACGATCATATCCTATATTCTTGAAACCAAGACATGTGAGTTGTACTTTACAAGTCAGTTGCACATTGACATATGTAAATGCACCAGTAACTTCTTGTTATAAAACATATTGTTGTGTGTGATTTGATGAGTAAGTACAAGTGAGCATTTGAGTCGAGTTTTATCCATTCCTTTTTCCCTTATAGGGATAAAAGCGATATCTGCGGGGCCCTCGATGATTTGGCGATGACAATCCTAAGTGCTTGGCCAAGCCTGGACAAATTTGATTTGTTCAATTAGTCAGTCATCATATATCGGAAATTGGGAAAAAACAAATGGACAGAGAGAATGATTATAATCCATGTCTCAAGTCCATACGATATCTAGAATGGAGGTATATATGATCCCTTATCTAATGGATGCGTCATTGACTAGTTTAGAGTTCGACAGCGGCTTTTAAGAGCTACAATTGCTAGTCAGGATTTTGGAGTCGTACTTGCAATAATAATTATTAGACTTATCCAAGTGGGAGACTGTTGGATAAGGTGTCTATATGGATCATGGACTAAGTTTCTGAAAGAATCCATAAAGAGTTAGTCTATATGGATCATGGATCATGGATAACAAGCCTAAGGATATGGATTAGGGTTTAACGATGACTCTTATATATATATATATATATATATATATATATATATATATATATATATATATATATATATATATATATATATATATATGTATATATATATATATATATATATATATATATATATATATGTCACCTTATAGCTAAAATCGGTGACTACATATGTTCTAAGAGTTCATTTGAGCCATTTTTATGCAAGGATATTCTCTCTCAAAAGTCATCCTTTTTTTGATGGTGTTTGTGAACCATCTGAGGCACCACATTTGAGGTGATAAGTTCTTAAAGGCCAAAACTACAAGCTACAACAAGAGGCAATTTTATAACTCATTTAATGCTGTTTATGTCAATTGTATGCTAGTTGTAGGCTTAATGCTTTGGAAACAATATTGCATGTATAATTAGAGAAAACATAGATCCAAAGCATTTAGGGTTGTATGTGCACCATAGGATGTTGTAGTATACTAAAACCCAAAAAACCTATCATGTTAAGTTGACGTATTCTTGTTTCTGTGCATCTTGTAGTTGAGTTGGAAATGCTTTTGAGTTATATGGTTCTCATTTGACTGCAAAAGGCAGTGCACATTGGTCAGTGATGGTACATTGGTCAATGGAAGTAAGCTGCTTAACAACTTGGAAGCATTGGTAGGCCCTTGTGCTACCAGAAGGTAAGAGATTAAGAATGAGCAAAGTTCAGTCCATGAAAGGAAAAACCTAAAAATGATTTTTGTTTTCTCCTCATCCTTATCTTATGATTGTAGGATGGAATTGATAAATTCATATAGATAGGAACACATACACCTTAAAATCTAGGTGGTAAAGGGTTTCGCTCTAATCAATGAAAATTGATTATGAGGAAACACTTTCGCTAGTAGATTTTAAATCTGATCAATATCATTATGGTTAGCAGTTGTGATAATTGCGTTCTCAAATTCGCATATGATTACGACATCCATTTTCATAGTTCAAATTGTGAGATATGGCAAGAAATAGTTTGAACGTTCAATACTTATTGCTATAAGTTGTAGAAGGGTTTAAATACACACATATGCTATCTAATGAAAGTGTATGAGCTTGAAAAGTCTAGTTGAAGACTTATCATAGCATTATGTATCAGAAATCTACACTTTAGTAAGAAATTCAAAAAGTAATGATTTCTAGAAGTCCAGTTGATTTCTGGGTACATGTCAAAGCTAGTGGGGACATAATTGTTATGCAGTTAGAAGCATAATTGTTATGCTAGTAGAAGTGTAATTGTTATGCTAAGTGTTGCAAGTTGGCAATACTATTCGTAGGAAACAAAGTTTTCAAATTTGCAAAATTGCAAAGTTTGGGAATTGTTTCGCTACAAAAGGATTTTGGGAGTAGACACTCATACTTCATTTCAAATCTAAAAGTTTATAATGAAGGGTTTTAATGGAACTTAGTCTTGAACATATATGAATATTGTGTTGAAATGTTTCAACATAGGAAATTCGATATATGGAAATATTATAGCAAGAGACTAAACAAATATCATGTCTTTGTGTAAGACAATATGAATCAAGTGCCATATGCTTCAGATATAGTATTGATTACATATGCTATAATATTCGCTTGTTTTGATTTTCCAAATGCCTAGGGAATTGAGAAGGAAAAAGGACTAGAACAAGGTGTGACTAAAGTTGTTAAACAACTATCAAGAACACTCTGAGGTTTACTGAAGATTGTTTGCTTATGGACAGTTGGAAGTATATTATTAATTTGGACGGACCATATTGACATAGTTCTAAATGAAGGTGACTCTTGTTCGGAATTTATTGTCGTATGGGATTATGGAAATGTTTCCATAATGGGAGTTGATGATTAGAATCTACATGTAAGTTGGAAACGTTAATTCAAGGAAGGTACAAGAATTGTATCTTGAATTTGAGACTTTCTTACCATGAAATTATTTTAGTAACAAAGTTTCAATGGACCATTTTGTGACATCCTTGGCTAAGTCTCGGTGACTTTGACGCCACATCATCACAAAAGGACATTGCATGCAAGGTTAGACTCAAACACATTTAATGGTGATAAGAATTTGGAATTCTTACACTTGTAATAAGGATTTGGAATTATGATATGAACATCATTGGAATTATGTCCAGTTGATCTATTCACAAAGGAACGACCATAAAGAGACATAGTATGCATGTTTATAACTAAGCATGACTAATGTTTAATTCAAGTGTTTAGTTGATTAATCGAAACATTATACAATTAATAAAGTCTGATTAATATAGTGATTAAATAATAAGTGTTTTATTGTGTTTCACTTCGCATGTTTTACTTCCTGAATAATTGGATTAATTCAAACATCCACAGTTGATCGTACTTTTGGAATTAAGTAGCAAATTAAGACTATCATGAATTGAATTGTAGATTGTCTACGGAGATTAGACATAGCAATTGTTTATTGTAATGTCCATGAGTACTTTGAAATGGGGATTTAAGTATTGGATAAACCCATGCTCAGAGAATTACTTCATGAATTTTATCACGAGTAATTTTGAGATGATAATATCTTATATTATTGAAACAGAGATATATGAGTTGTTGTTTACAAGTCAGTTATGCATTGATAATATGTAAACGCATTGGTAACTTAATTTTATAAAATGTATTGTTGTGTGTGATTTGATGAGTGAATAGTGCAAGCATATAAGTCAAAGTTTATCCGTTCCTTTTTCCCTAACGGGAAAAGCGATATTTTTGGGAGCCTCGATGATTTGATGATAACATCTAAAGCGCTTGGCCAAGCCTGGACTGAATTGATGTGTTCAATTAGTAGTCTGATATCAATCGTCATAAATAAGAAATCGAGAAACAAATTTTGGACAGATAGGTTAATTATAGAGAAAATTACACGGTTGGTCCCTATGGTTTGCTCTTACTTGCACGCTTCGTCCCTGGAAAGAATTTTTAACTCGGATAATCCCTATAACTTTATTTCGTTACCCACCTAGTCCTTCAGTTAACTTTCCGTCTTATTTGGGGTTAGGAACTACTCACGTGAGTGGCACGCTAGGGGCATTTTTGTCCTTTCAACCCTACAACGGACTTAAAACTACTTCTCCTTCCTTCTTTTCTCAATCGGTGCTTCCAGTTCTCCTCTTCTACTCCATTTCTTTTGCTCGTGAAGATTGAAGATCCACAAAATTGATTATGGTGAAATGCAAGTGTGGAGCTGTAGGGATCATACGAACTTCAGGAACAAAGAGAAATCCTGGTAGGCCTTTTTATGCATGCCCTTTACAGGTATTGAGTTATCAATTTTTTTGGTAATTTCTAGGATGAACCCTAGTTTGTGCTAATCGAGGGTATTGAAAACTTCAGGGACCAAGAAGTGGATTTATTTCGTGGGTAGATGAAGAAAAGCATACGTATGAGGCTGAAAGCCAAAATCTTGAGCTTGAAATCCATAATGAAGAACTTCAAATCCAAAATCGTGACCTTGAAATCCAGAATGAAGAACTTGAAATCCAAAATCGGAACCTTAAAATGTTGTTAATTGTCAGTTGGATTTTGTTTTTTGGGATAATTGTTTACAAGTTGTAGTATTAGGTATTTCAGTAATGGTTTTTGGTTGAAGATAATCTAATGAAAGGGTAATATTAGCATGTTTGTATTGCTGCATTTTAATGAAATGGTATATTTAGGTACAATTAATAGTTGCACTTTGTTGTCTTATAAAAGATTACAATGGATTATTACCATCTTGTATTGCTGGAATTGGGAGAGAAAGGGTATCTATTGGTACAATTAATAGATGCAATGCAACTGTAATCTTTTGGTATTTTTCATTTAACATATGACCAAAAACATGCCAAATGAAATGACCAAAAAACATGCCAAATGATCCATTATATAACATTAAATGAAATGACCAAACACATGCCAAATGAAATGTCCAAAAACATGCCAAATGAAATGACCAAAAACATACCAATAATTGATCCATTAGATAACATTAAAACAAAAGCATTACATAAGAGTTTAACCAAAAACAAATGTCTAAGTACCAACTGCAATTGTTTTGGTGATACTAAACACAATAAACTTTAATCAAAATACAAACATCACATGACATAATAGTTTAACCACAATACAAACATCACATTACATAATAGCTTAACCAAAATAAGAGCATCACATGATAAAAGAGTTTACAATGGATCCTTCTCTTTTCCTTTCTTCTTCTATTTTCCTTTCTCATTCTCTTTTCCTTTATCCTTCTCTTTTCCTTTCTCATTCTTCTTTTTTCCCTTCTTCCCAACAGTTGGTAACTGCCCTTTGCAAGTCCTGGCATTGTGTCCTTTGTTGTTACATTTGGTACATGTAACAGTTTTTTGTGCTCTAGAAACTGTATTCCCTTTAATCATATCCTCTTTTTCTGTAGCTGACTTCCTTCGTTTCTTTTTTGGTCTTCCTATTGGGACACGGTGTTTTGGAGGCAACAAAGTAGTTGGACAAGGTGACTTAATCCACATTCTTCTACCATTTATCGGATCCACTTTGAAAGAGTACATGTTCCTCCAGGTTGATAGCCAATAACATTCATGAACAAAGGTTTCTGGAATACCAATTGCACCATTATTTCTCCTCATGTCCCAGATTGCAGATACAACATGTTTGCATGGCATTCCAGTTATTTCCCACTTCTTGCATGAACAGGTTCGTTGATTCACATTCACCACACACTGATCTTGCCAAGGTCCACTCACTTGGTACTTCCCATTTCCACAAAATGATGTTGTATACTCCTCTGCCTGATCTTTGATCTTTTGCAATAGCTTGGTAGTTGTTGGAGTCAAAGGGCCTGTTGCTTTGTCAATTTCTTTTTCAACATTCACAATCCTCTTCATGATGTACTCCCGGATGAACTCTAAGCAATTGATAATTGGTGTGTCACGTCCGTCTATTATTTTGCTATTAAAGCACTCGCATATGTTGTTTATCACAATATCAGAATGTGCTCTCCCTATTAATTAATAGAATGCATGTATAATTGGTTAGCAAACATTAGAGTATTGTTATCATATATTATAATACATAACATGGTCAAACCTGTAAAATGAGAACGTGCCCAATGTTGAGGTGGTATTTGTTTAAGCCACTCATAACATTCTTGGTTTAATTTTCTAACTTCTTCCATTTCTTTTTCAAACTCTTGCACAGTATATGTTGTTGAACAATTCCAAAGCAGTTCTTTAAACTTATCCCCTCTCCAATGTGACCTCATATTTTCGTGTATGTGGCGAACACAATAACGGTGCTCTGCACAAGGAAACAAATCTGCGATGGCAGAACTTAAACCCTACAAGAAAGATACATTATGTCAATGATTTCTTTTCCTTTAGATATTAGTATTCAAAACACAAGAAAATAACCTTTTGCCTGTCTGATATAAATGTAAAATTTGAATTTGAAGCCAACCCTAGGTCATCACCCAAGTGAGTTAAAAACCATGTCCAAGAGTTCAGTGTCTCAGCTTCAACCACAGCATATGCTAAAGGATATATTCCATTATTCCCATCTAAAGCCTGTGCAATACAATCCAATAAATAAAAGTAAAAAATAAATCAAAATATATGGTTCAACCACAACATAAGAGAAAATGTACCACATCAGATAAAATTTGACCATGGAAAGGTCCTTTCATGAAAGCCCCGTCTACCCCAAGAAAATCCCTCTTCCCTGCTGCAAATCCTTGCTTCAAAGCACCAAGGCACACGTACACGCATCTGAAGGTTCTTGTCTCAACATCAGGATTTGGTTCACTTTCGACATCAAGCTTGATAGTGGTGTCTGGGTTTTGAGTCTGCACTTCTAACAAATAATCTTGTAAGATCTTGTACTGAGTGGCATAATCACCCCTGATAATTTTTAAGGCTGCTTCTCTTGCCCTAAAGGCTTTCATCTTAGAAATATCTACTTTGTAGATACGTTGAAGTTGTTCCCTTAAAGCCTTGACTGGAATTTTTGGGTTTGCTTCCACCAGTTGTAGAATTTTCTTTGAAAGAAACTTGTAATCACAAGCCCTAACCTTTCTTGTTTGAAGACATTTATGTTCACTAACATATGTTTTAACTGTCCAATCCTTGTCACGTTTCCACTTACTGGCTAAAAGAACCCAAGGACACTTACCTTCTTCATTGACTACTTCTTGACCGGTCCCACCACCTAGGCTTGTTATGGTTCCCCTGCATACAACCCTTACTCTGTTTTTATCATTCTTCTCAAAATCTAACTCCCTTCTTGTATCTATTGCATGTTGGTTAACCATATCTTTAAACTCCTTTGACGAATTAAATTTCTGATATAAATAGAAAGGCTCACTGACTTGAGCATTTTCGTTCTCATGCGCCCTTCTAATAGCTTTAATCTTTTTGTTTCTTTCTCCTTCGATCCCATCATCCGATGAAGAGTCGGACAAGAAAAGTTCCATATCTATAACTTCAAGGTCTGCTTCATTCCCATCTTCTGTAACTACATGATTCTTTCTTTTAGAAGCACCTCCAATCCACTCAACATCTGGGTCAACATTCAAGTGGAATTCTCTCATGTCAACTTCAACATCATCAATGATATTGTCTTCGTCCAGAAGAAAGTCACCATCTTGACTCTCACTATCATCACCACTGTTGATCTCATCACCACTGCTATTATCATCACTACTATGTTCAATTTCAGTTTCCATGATGTTTGCATTATCACTTACCATGTCCACCTTGTCAATTGAAGGCTCATTTCTAGTAGGTGAAACAGGAGGGTTGTTTCTATTAGGCTCAAATGTCAACACATCATTAGGCTCAAATGTCAACACATCATTAGGCTCAACTTGTGTATCATGCCATTCCAAAAACAATCTTTTTGGGGTACAATCAATCTCAACTATACGTACCTTAGATGGGTTTGGTGACATCGAGTATGTGTGTAATTTCGTTTGCCCGTGCTCTGTATACACCTCTATTAGCTTATGCTGGCCAACATATTTTGCTAAATGCCTTACATCATCATCTGAAGCTAAAGCAAACAAGCCAAAATCCAAATCGCATAGTGGCCTTCGAAAATGATAGTACATCTCCACATGTAGATTTTCATCGATATACCCAAGTTTCACCATCATGTCATCAATATCGTGAACACAAAAAGTCTCGATGTCTATTAACTCAACGTAATGTCTCTTTCCGTTTACATACTTCCTTCCAGGAAAATTAGTAAACTTTCCACCATGGTTTAATAGCATGCAAAACATGGTCGGATGATCACCTATTAAGGAAATGCCCCAAAAATTTTGATTAACATTTGATTAGGGTTGTAGGATTTCACGAAGCAAATGCAAATAAAAACGAGATTAGGGACTAGGCGGACTTACCATATTGAAGACGAACTTCTGCTTCACTGATCATCCGTCCTCGTGCTTCACTTAAATTCCAAACCGGCATTGTTGATTATTTGGAAAAGCATACAAAGTTTTAGCTAGCGACTAGGGTTTTCGTTTGAGAGAAGAAAGGGAATTCGTCTGACAAGTGTGTGTTTGTGTGTGTTTTGGTTTGACGATGATCGGAATCGTAAAACCAACCGTCTGTATTCTAAATGGCGCTAATATATTGTAGGGTTGAAAGGACAAAAATGCCCCCAGCGTGCCACTCACGTGAGTAGTTCCTAACCCCAAATAAGACGGAAAGTTAACTGAAGGACTAGGCGGGTAACGAAATAAAGTTATAGGGATTGTCCGAGTTAAAAATTCTTTCCAGGGACGAAGCATGCAAGTAAGAGCAAACCATAGGGACCAACCGAGTAATTTTCTCTTAATTATAATCCATATCTCATGTCCATACGATATCTTGTAGGACGGATGAATATTTGATCACTTATCTAAGGACACGTTACTAACTGGGTCAGAGTTCCACAACAACTTTTGGTAGCTACAATTTGTTGATCAATTTGGTAGTTATGCTAGTAGTTATAGTTATTAGACTTATCCAAGTGGGAGACTATTGGATTAGATGTCTAAGCCGATAACTATAATTGGTATAAACTTTAATTGATAGTAGCACAGTCCTTTTGGGTTGCCTTCAAACCTGGAAATTGAATAGGATAAATGTTAGAGAGAGAAGAATGATTTATTAATTTATTATTTGGTTAATAAATTAATTAGAAATCAAAATAAATGATTGATTAATGGATTATGGAAATAATATATTAATTAGAAATAATATTGTTTAATTAATATTTAATCAAAAATTAATTTCAAATTAATTTTGGGATTAAAGGAATTAATTAAAAATACAGGGACTAAAGGTGATAATGATCAATAGTTGAGCATTGGGCAATTCTAGAACCTCCTTATAGTAGGGGAAACGAAATCTAGATGCTCCTAGGGATTCCTTGGGCTCTAAGGGTGTCTTGGATGCCTTAGGGAGGAAGTTAAGGGATTAGGGTTATCTTAGATACACTTGCCTTATCTAATACTTTTCTAACACCTATATAAACCCTCCTTTGGGGTAAATTTCAGCCTAACCCTTCATTCTAAGTGCATTGGCTGAAATTTGATCTACTCATCTTTCTCTCTATAGTATTCCTTGGTTGCTTGAGTTTGTTTGTGAACCATTAGAGGCGCAGCACTTGTAGCGCTTGCTGCCAAAGGTCTTTCAAGCAAGGATTCAAGATTGTTTAGAATAACAATCTTAAAGGTATATATTATAACCATGTTATGTGATTTTCGGTTATACACTAGGGATCTAGGGTTTATACTTTCCTGTTCGTTATTGTATGTTTAATTAGAGAAAACGTAGATTTTCAATTAGGGTTGCATGCGCACATAGGATTGTATGTTATGTTCAAAACCCATCAATAATAATATTATATATACACTTAAACACATACATAAGTACATATGGTTTGCATAGTCTATCTCATCAAATATATATTTAACACACCTTCCAGATAATAGACCTTCAATTCATATCTAAACTTCCTGCAGATATTTAATACTTTTAATAAATACATATATTAAAATCATGTTCATGAAAGTAACTATGCACTCATTTTATTGAGGTGTGAGATCCACGAGAAAGCTAGCTCATCGATTAATACTTCAATTTTCCCTTTTAAACAACCTAAATATAAATATAACTCTGTCTTTAATATTCGTTTATATTTTTAAGGTTTAGTAATTTTAGATTCCTCAATAGTCCCAATGAATACTTCAGGTTCTATCAAATAAGGAATAACCAGGTAAAGATAATCTCGAAGGAATGATCCATTTTGGTATACAGAGTATATTGTTTGGAAAATCCACTTAAACACCTCACTAGATCTAGCTTAAACATCACTCACGCAAGTAGATCAATTCATATTATAACTTGGAATCACTAATAAATCTTATTTATAGATTTATAATAACGACTATGAATATAAATATAAGTTACACTTAATGTATAGTAAGTGCAGCTTAACTTATAGAGTTTTTTGACAAAGGTTCGGAAAGTTGCAGACAAAATTTCGACTATGAAAACTATTTTTCATTGGGATCCTAGATACCTTAGGCCTCGCTAAAGTAGTTGGGAACTAAGTAGGATCGGGCTTAGAATGAGGGGAGTTCTCCAAAGAACTTGGAGTGGAAGTTATGATGAAATTAGCCAAGTTCATGTGCTATTTATAGGCTGTCAGGAGCGGAAAAGCACGTCCGCTTTTGATATGGGCACTCTACGCTTTTGTGTAGGCAGCAATGGATGAATCTAGTGCTGACACATGTCGGATTCTGGCTGGTCCGTGTCGTCTATGCCTGGTAAAATCGTGAATATTCTAAAAATCATATCTTCAACATATAAGCTCCGTTTTCGACGTTCTTTATATCCACGCGTAGGTATTTCCAATTAGTACAAATTTTCTTTATAATATGTCGATTGATTCTCATTCTATTTTAAATTTATAGTCGATGAATATTACACTACAAAAGACCATGCAAAATTCATAACTTATTCATACGAACTACGTTCTCTATATGACTTTTTCGTATTTATGAGAACTCTGACTTTCGTTTAGATTGTTTTGGCTAAAAACGAACCGATTTTTGTTTTGATTTGTGTGTCACATACTGTTGTATTGTGACACATTAAAACATCGACAAATCATAACTTCCTCAGATGAAGTATTATTTAGATGTTCTTTATATGCACATTATCATAATTTCGATTACTACGACTTTCATTTAGATTACTTAGGCTAATAAGCAACCTATCTTCGATTCATATTTTATGAAACACTTAGCCGAATAGGATTGAACGCGGAACTTCGAAAAATCATAATTTCCTAGTATGAAGTCAGTTTTGAATGTTCTTTATACTTACATAATCGTCATTGTGACTACTACAATTTTCATTATGATTATTTATCCTAAATAATCTTTTATTTTAAAACATTTTTTTTAACATAATTTCTTAAATTTATAATAATGTTTTATACAAATATTATAAAGTCATAATATTTGTGCATTCAAGCATGTACACAATATATAAATATAATTTATATAACTCATATCATATATGAAGGATTCTTATTTATTTAAGATTATCCTATTCGATGATTTAATTATCGATAAAATGAATATTTATAATTTATAATCCTTAAAATGTATATATACACACACACACACACATACACATGAGCATTCAACTTGACTGGACTGCTTCGCACGGTCGTACCACTTATCTGGACCGTTCTTCAGGCCTTCGGCCTGACTGGACCGCCTCTCGGGCCTTCAGTCTATCCGGACTGCCCTCAGTATCTTAACCTTCAACATAAATCAGGACCGCCTCAACCCAACCAACCGCAACATTTCGGCATATACAACAACAATCAATAACCATCAAGTACATGTAATCATACAGATCTACTAGTCTAACACATACTAAGTAAACATAGGTAATCATATAGATCTACCAATCTAACATATAACTAGCATAACATCAATCCACTATACCAGGATACATAATCATGTGGGCCGAAATTAGTGCCTTCGACCCATAAGTACAGTGAGAAAAACTCACCTTAATGTCAGGAAGATAGTTGAACTGAATATTGCTCCAACTAACGACTGTATGGGTCACCTGTACAACACACATGGACGAAGCCTCAAAGTACTATTCAAAATATCCCAAATGACCTAAAGTCAAACTTGGTTAAAGCCAACAGTTAACGGTCAAAAGTCAAAGTCATAGTCAACTCCAAGTGGTCGCCACGTCGTGGCCATCCCTGGTCATGCCATTACGGCAAAGTGACAAAATAGATGGCTCTAGCCCAGTCTCCATGCCGTGGCGACCTAAGGCCACATCGTAGGTACTGGGTTCAAAACAACTTAATTGGTTAAGCCGTTTTCTTTGATTCAAAGAGTTCCAAAGCTCAGATCTGGTCCATTCCATTATCTAAATGGATAAAGTTTCCACCTTTATCCCTTAAGACCTTCCAAGAGGTAAAGATCTCAACCTAGGTCCTAAGGGAGGGAGGGGGTGAAAACACATCATGGATTAGTCATTAAGCACTTAATCTTGAAGATCTAATGACCTATGATTCCAGAAGGGTTTCTAGTACCAAAACTATCATAGAAATCCATGCTTTTCAAACATGCATGTCTAATACCTGTCTTGTACTCTTATTAGGTCAAAACTAAGGTTTTATGATCAAGATTCCATGCATGACACCAAAGCTCACTTATAAATCAAACCAAGGCACCAAATACTCTAAGTGACTAGGAGATTCATAAATTTGAAAACTTTATGAGATCTTACCACTCAAATCCATCAAGACATGAAGAAAAGGGACAAAATCAAGAGATTTAACAACTTAGCAAGGAAAAGGTTGGATCTTGGACACTAACCAAGGTCTAGGAGATGTGCTAGCCAAAGTAGATGATGATTTCCAAGTAAACTATCACACCAATAGTTTCCTTCTTCTTCAAAGATCACCAAAAAGCACCAAGAATGAGTTCACAATAGCAATGGAGGATAGGGCTAGGTTTTTGGTTTTGAGAGGGTGATGGAGGCTGAATGATCATGAAACCCTAGCCTTAATGTTCTTTATATAGGGTCTAAAGCCAAAAAATTAGGGGTTTTCACTAAAAACACCTGCCACGCCGTGCCACCTATGGCTACGCCGTGGTGGGTCATTTAATCTCGCGGTCCAAAACATTCTTCCATGTCGTGGTGATGCTCCACCACGTCATTGCCACCTGAATTAAAGTTAATATATAAAAATTGGTTCATACCTGGAACATTTGTTATAGAAACCCTACGAAAATGTTTTATTTTATTGAGAATTGATATATTTTACCAAGAGATTATGACATTTCACTAAAAATATGTCATATTTATTGAAAAAAATTTCACGATTTATTGAGAATTTGTATTTTGGAAAGAACACTGAAATCCATATGAAAATGCTAAATCTCACAAAGAAAATGCAGTTTGAAAGGAACTCCTACGAAAATGTTTAACTTGAAGTTATCATATTTTACTTATAAATCATCATATTTTATTGAGAAATTACCATAGTTAACTAAGAAAGTGTCATATTTGTTATATTTTAATGACAACTTCAAAATGGTTCACATGGTTTTTTTTTAAGATAAAGGTCCAAAGCATTGAAAAATTGGATTGATGGTACTTTTGAGCATGTTTGTATGTGGATTTGGTCCTTACTCAAATTAAAAATGTTAGTTTGTCCTCATGATATTTGTATTAATTTTTTTCTATTTAATTTTAAGTTTTATTAAATTAAAAAGACTTTTTCTTTCTCTCTCTCTCTCTCTCTCTCTCTCTCTCTCTCTCTCTGACGCATCACCCTCCTCACATTCCGATCTTTCTCTTTGTCACTTCTCGTTACTCTTGCTCATAGCCCCCACTTCGAATACAACCATCATAAAGAAAAACTCCCATTCCACCATGGAAACGGGGCAGTCCAAACACGATCCCCGTTTCTCAATTATAGATCAATTAGTACATAACTATCTTAAAATCGATGCACTCTAGCAAAATCGCACACCCTCATTCTCCTGTAAATCGATTTCTCTTCTTTCTTCTTTATTCATGATCACATATCCCCTTTCTACGTGTGTGTGTCTCGTACACCACATAAACAAAGAAATCAGACCCCTTTTTCTTTTCTCTGCTGAAAATTTAACAAGGCCACCCCTTATTTTCTTCAATTGCAGGTGAGAAATTAGGAACAAGGATAAAAAGGGGTTGCAGTCTCTTTCTCTTTCTCAAAAAGGTGTTGTTTTTCTTGATTTTTTGGTTTTGGTTAAAAAATAAACTAGGGTTGTGGTTTATGGTTTGACGAGGCTTTTACAATATAGAAAGAATGGTGGTGTTATGATTGTTTTCTGGTAGTGGATTGAAGGTTATAAGGTGGGGGATTAACTGACTGTTATGATCTATGTGGTGGTTTTGAAAAGGGTGAAGGAGGGTTTATGGTACAAATGGTGATTGAAGGTGATGATTTGTGTGGAGTCTGGAAAGGGAGTGATTGTATTGGGCGCTGGATAAGGGTTTAATTCTGGTGTTGGGGTCCTCCGCGATAAGTTACGAATGATAACCACTTTGTATTTCAGATTATGTTCATATAACTTTGTGTTTAAAGTTGGTTTTAAATGATTTTGTTCATGAAGATTCATCAGGGTGCTGGTTGACGGTTTTGGAAGTCGGTGGTAAAGGTGGCGGAGAGTCATGACAATTGGTGGTGATGGTGGCAGATGGTGTTGGAGAGACAGAGAGAGAGAGATAAGGGGGTATATGGGCCATTTGTATATTTAATAATAATAAAATATTTAAGAAAAAAAAATAATAAATATATTAACCAAAAACGAAAGCAAACTTATCCAAAAAGACCACAAATCCATTTTTTTTGTGGTTTGAATTTTTATAGCAAACCACATAAATCATTTTTTTTTGGTTTTATCTAATTTAGTAACAGATAACATATTTGATTGAGAAATTATGGTTTTGTAAGAACCTTTCGAAAATTTTTGATACTTATGAATTTCATTTCGGCAAGAACCTCCCTGAAAATGTCTAATTTTATGAAATAATAATAATAATAATAATAATAATAATAATAATAATAATAATAAATCATGTTTTACTGAGCAAAACGTTTTGTTAAGAATATGTATTTTGCCAAAATTACCAAAATCCATGTGAAAATGCCAAATTTCACTTACAAAATGAGAAGAAATATTTTTTAAGATTTAAATAGGTAGATTGTTTGGCCTATTTCGCGGTCATGTGTCCTGTTTTGAATAAGGGTTTACACCATCTCTAACCCACTTTTATTTTTCCGTAAAAAATGAAGTAAAAAATAAGGTAATAATGTTTCATCTTCAATCATATTTCATTTTTTACCTCAAAAAATATATATTTCTAGTATATTTCATTCTTCCAACTTATATAGATTGTCAGACACACCTTTCTACTAATTTGGTTTTAACAAATCATTAATCTATATTTTTTCATTATATTAATATTAAATAAATAAGATTATATTTATAACACACTTATAAGCTTTTGTAAAATATGTTATTGTTTTTTAAAATTTCAATATGTATTTAACTTTTTATATGGATTTGATGAACAAAAAACAAACTTTAGATTACATTTAAATTATAATTAGTAGGTAAAAATAAATGAGAAATGTATAAATATTTAAATACGGGAACTAAAACTGATAATATAAAATTGATCCTCATGCATAGAATAATACCATATTTTGTGTAATACTTTTTCTATCCCCAAAATAAGGGAATAAATAGGAGTGAGTTGAAGAAGAATGAAGAAAAAATGAAGAAAAATGAAAAATAAAAGTGAGTTTGAGATGCTTTTAGTATAGGTCATTTACTTAATATTTGCTTAAATTTTGGTACAAGATTATGAGATTAGGTAAACTTTGTTGCATTCTTTTCTTTTTATTTTGTCAAATCTTAAAAATAGTAAAAATAGGTTATTTATTGAAAATGTAATATGTAGCTTGCATAATATAACAAAATTTAATCACAAATTATATAAAAAATTGGTTTGGTTAGGTTGTTAATGTATAAAATGTTTAATTTTTAATGTGCACTGTAGATAGGGGCGGGCATATGGTTTCCTAATAGGTATTATCGGTGATATATATTTTTTTCTTTTTACATCATGGAGTAAAAGAAAACCAAAAATTCAAAATTTTTTACAATACATCGGAGAAAAAAGGGGTTATCAAAACAGCCTCTTTGTGTGGGTAGATGACTTTATTACTTCCATAACTAAAAGGACGCCACTATAAACTCCCACCGTTGCCTACTCTAAATAGAAAACGTCATCCACCAAACCCAAATCGTCTCGGTCCCTCATGATGTCGATTTCGAGATTGATCTTATAATCTACTTTATTAAATCTATGTAAAATGTTAGTTGACATAATCAGACAAATTAATAATATATTATATCTTAATATTCAAGAAAACATAGAGAGAGTGACAAAAATTATGGTTATCGGAATTGGAAGTTAGAAAACAGTTTCATAAAAGTCAAATAAAGTTTGTTTTATTTTATAAAATATATCGTAAGAAAGTGACCCAAACTTAGAAATATGTTTAATTTGATAATTATTGTATAAGATTTTTATGAGTAGAATTATGATCGGCAATAACAATCATACCATAATAATTTTTAACAAACAATAATACTGTTTAATTATTACAAGTTTTAGCATATATTCCCATTTTCTGTCATTATGCCTGTACTTGCATGAATCTCTCTTGCATCATATATGTTGACAACAGCAAGCTTGTGCTTGTTTAAAAAGTTAACGGTGACCGAAATCATGTATGATATTATCATATACTATCATACCTATGTTTACAAAAAAAAATAAAAAACAAATAAATAAAATAAATGTGTTTGTTCAAATTTGTAATGATAATTATTACGCTTGTTTTATAAAACCTCATTTAGTTTTAGGAGAACTTTTATATAGATATATGTAGACTCAAATATTGTCTTTTTAAAATTGTCTTTACGAAGAAAGAAGACTCGAACATATATAATCTTTTATAAACCGAATTACACCAATATCAGATATGTTAACACTTGTCATTATAGTTGAAGGCTTGATGAGGATATACAAAAATGTGAAGAGCTACAAGGGTGCAAGACACCGGCTTTGATACCTTGTAAATATATTTGGAGCTCAAGATTGTCTCTCCAGAAAAACATTTATGGAGAGAGAGAGAGAGAGAGAGAGACGAGAGAAGAAACTCCAACATATATAGTCATAAAAGATTGTGTCGTATCGATGTAGGATATACAACCCCCCCCCCCCCCCCCTCGGGTGCGAATAGATAAGGATGCGTTGAGCCAAGAGGGCACGAGACATCAAATGTGATACCATGTAAATATATATGGAGCCCAATATTGTCTCTCCAAAAGACCCCTTTATAAATAGATGAAAGCCTCCAACATATATAGAGACATAAGAGAATGTGTCGTACCGATGTAGGATATACTAACACTTTTCACTTGTCCACTCATTGTTGGTATTTGGTATTTGTTGGCTACCTAATGGTGCAACATTGCACTATTGAATTTCACTAATTTTATGGACTTTTTTCTTAGGTAAAACAACGCAGGTTAAGTTCCTTGCAGAAGAAACGTCTCGATGCATTAATCGCCATAATATACATTGTATAATTTGGAAGTTTCGGAATGAAACAATTTTTGGAAATTCAAACCAAAGAAATTCATAATTAGGGTTTTTAATAGAGTACTACACTTAAGCTAAATTGGATATGTTGGCTTCAAAAGTCAACTCAAGTCATAAACTCTATCTAATTCTTCAAATTTGCCTAGTGCCTTGCTAGCCTTCTTTAATATGTATATGCAATTTCAAAAGAAACTAAGTTTTAGTAGAACTCACAAATCATCCATTTCTAAGTATTATTAAACATATACTATTATATATGATGATGAAAATAAGAATTAAAACACCAAGAAAACCAAATATAGGTGGAAACCTTTATAAGAAAAAACTCAAGACACTAATATACAAACATATATGAAAATCAAAATCCTACACAAATGTTGTATCCGAAATAGGGATAGGCCAGGTGAGATTCAAACCAAAGTGTTATTAGAGGGGGTGAGATTAAAATGGATTTGGGTTACTATATGGATAATCCTAAGAACAATTCTTGCATTCTCTCTGTACAATTGAACTAATTTTAGATGTCTTGTAACGTTCTAAATTTTAAACCAAAAATTTCATTTAAAATAAAAGTATTTATTCAAATTACAACTTCAAAGATCTAGATAAAAATATTTGATTCAAAAACATTTATCTGAGTATCGTCAATTATAATGTGCGGAAATCTCAAATGGATGAGACGCAATAGAGTTGTGCCCATCCATTAATATTAGAAACCTAAAAACATTTAAACCAGAAACCGTAAGCACAAAACTTAGTGAGTTCCCCAAACTACGCCATAACTATACGAGCCTCGCCCACAATATATCATGTAACATCCCAGGTTCAAAAGCTAGAGTTCAGGGGTGCCTTGTGTAAATAAAGAGTAGACTCGGCGAGTATGAGCCTTAACTCGTCGAGTCGGAGCAGGTGTTGGGCACGTGATAAGTGACCCGACTCGCCGAGTCGGCGGCTGGACTCGACGAGTCGGTGCTTGGAAGAGAAATCCTAAATTAAAGGGTTTGCACCCTATTTAAAGGACTTTATGTCCTCATTTCGGCCCCCTAACCTTCCTGAGAGTTCCAGCAAACCCTAGTTCGTGTGAAACACCATTGATTGAGGAGATTGGACCTTGGAAGAAGATTTTGGTGTAAGAAGCTTGAGGAATTAGAGGCTAGCATCAAGGGGCTTGTGTAGATCTAGAATCTGCATTAGTTTGGGCACATCTCAGAGGTAAGAAGCCTTTATCCTAAGCTATTTCATTTTTAGATTCATCCATGGTGGTTAATTTGGGGTTCCTTAGCTTGTTTTAAGATCCATTTCGGGTTTAGAGGCTAGATCTGAGGTTGCAACTTCAGATCTAGGTTAGTTATGAGCTAGGAGAGCATAAAGCATCATCCTTTGGGTTTGTTTAAGAGGATCCTTGTCTTAAACCTTTGTTATAGCTTGTTTTGAGCTCTTAGTGTCTTGCATGCACGTAAAGTTGGAAACTTTACGTGTGAATCTAGCCCTAGAAGTCCAGATCTATGAGTTGGAAGCAGTGAGATGGCCTAGAATTGTTTGTATAGAGATGCCTTGAATGGACTTGGCGAGTCTGTTCTTGGACTCGACGAGTTGGATCGCAAATCCTAACTCATCAGGTTATGATGCGGATCAGTGAGTCGAGTGGACTCAGTGAGTTGGACATGCCAACACTCGGATGGAAGGACTCGACGAGTCATGGGGTGACTCGGCGAGTCGAGTCAGGAATAGTGGGATTCTGAGTGCAGGAACTCGGCGAGTCACTTGGTTGATTCGGCGAGTAGGGTCAACCAGGAAGATTGACTTTGATTGAGGACTTTGACTTTGACCAAGAGTTGACCAATTTGACTTCCAAGGGTATTTTGGTAATATTGGTGCTTATGAATCTGGTTCTTGGTAGTGTACGGTGGTGGAGTTCGTGTCGGTGGTCGGAACAGCTAATCTTATCCTTTCAGTTGGCAATTGTGAGGTGAGTTATCCTCACTATATCAATAGGGTCTAAGGCACCAAGGTCGACCCTTTATCGCATGGGAATCCGGGTATTTGTTTGATATGTATTGATTTGCTAGACCTGCATCCTGGTAGTTAGGATGGTATTATGTTAGTGACTTGGTTAAGGTCGGTATCCTGGTATATAGCGTAATGCTATGTTAGTGACCGGTTAGGTCGGTATCCTGGTTAGGATGTTGCTATGATATATGATTTGCCAGATTGGTTTGTTTGTCTTTGGAATGTTATGTGATTATCTGTTATATGTATACATGGTTGTTTGATTGGGGTTGGGTTGAGGCGGGTCCTGCTTTGTGCTGTAGGCCAACATACCCAGGGCGGACCGGATAAGCCGAAGGCCCAACGAGCGGTCCGGATAGGCTGAAGGCCCCAAGAGGGCGGTCCAGACGTGCCGAGGCTCGGAGAGTGGACCAGGCATACTAAAGGCCCGGTGCGGGCGGACCAGTCATACTGTAGACTCAGAGAGTGGACCAGGTGGACTGAAGGATCGGTGCGGGTGGACCACTCACACTGTAGACTCGATATGCATGGCTGTTCTGTATTGTGATATGTTATGGTTATGGTTATATGTGGTTGGTGTTTTGGGAGGTAACTCACTAAGCTTTCGGGCTTACAGTTTCAGTGTATTGTTTGAGGTACTTCAGGAGACCGTGGCAAGGCGAAGGCATGATTGTACTGCTCCTCAGTTGTATGCTATGCAGTTATCGCGGTCAAAATTTCAATAGCGGTCACATGCCGCTATTTGAGATCGCGGTTATCGCGGTGGTATAGCGGTGATATAGCGGTTTTTTAATATTATGTATAATTTATAATTTTATATTATATTTATATAGAATTTATATATTTGAGTATTAATACTATAAGTGTATATATAATTAATATTATCAAACCTAAAAATTCATATAAAAACATAACATAATATTCTATTATATTAATATGGAAACTAGGTAGTGTAAAAGTGTCAAATCGAGTTTAATTGGATTGCACGGATTCAATATCGTATTAGTAGGCTGTGGTTGATTTAAAGAATTAAGTCCCATGTCGTGGCCTCATAGGCGTGGGTCGATTTACAAAAAGCATTAATGGAGTGTGACCATGGCAACTCAAGTTGGCGTGAGTACAAAAAGAGATGAGTAAAAGAGTTGTCGATAGACGTAGTTGCTTTGAATGCTTTTAATTATGTTATTTGTTCAGGCTTTTTAAAATGAAAGTGTAGTGAAATCATTAAGACTAGTTTTTCATTGAAAAAAGTAACCAAATGGCCAAAAATGTGAACAAAAATGGAATATCGCCCGTAGCGCCGCTATAGCGGTTATTGAAATAGAGGTGAATAGCGCCGCTAATAGCGGTACCGCGAGATGAAAACGCTAAACTGAAAATAGCGGTTCTTGACCTCCGCAAAACGCTATAGCGCCGCTATAGCGCGCAATTGATAGCTTAGGTTGTATGTTGATGTTTCCGAGATACTCTGATAATAAAATAATTGAAAACCTTTTTGTAATAATTATTAGATATGGGTTTCTTTGAAAAGTTTAAATTGGTTGGAATTTTTTTTTTGGTTGTTACATATCAGGCCCCACCCATCCAATCATAATGAGCCATGTCCGTCATACATGCAAGAGTCACAAAAGACAGCTAACAACCTATATAGTATAATGAGAGGACTCACCTGAACTACTCAATAGAAGCTCAATAGCTACATCGACAATGTACAACCGACCCAAGCTTCCTAATTCAATCCGAGACCAATTCTTAGCCAAATACTCAATTCTACCCAAGTTTGACTGAATGTCAATCTGGTCAAAAAATCAGCATTCAAAGTCAATTCAGATGACCCCCAAGTCATGAAAATTCCTATGCCACACCGTAGTCACGACCAGAAAACAGATGCATTGCAGCACGCCACTACGTCGTAGGCCTTCCTTGGCCACATCATAATTTCGATCAGAAAAAAATCCCTTCATAAAGAGCTTAATCCTTTAGGACCCTAAACTTATATCATCAAATTTGGTTCCTTGTAGCTTCATAATGGATAAATTTTCCAATTTTATCCATTAGGATGGTCCAAATAACTAAGATCTAGTCTTTAAGTCTCAAAGCGACCAAGAATGCATATTTCTCAACTTAATCCACTATGTCCGAGTCTCCAACCTTCAGATATAAATCAACATGATGTTTATATGGATAAAGTTTCCTTCTTTATCCATAATGATGTCTCATAATTTCAAGATCTAAACTATAATACACCAAAATGACCAACTTGCATGGCAAAAAGGGAATACAAATGATCATAAGTTTCTTAGTCGATGTGGTCCAATAAGCATTCCAAACTGATCAAAAGGTGTTGGAATCCATTCAACTCCAAGATTACCCATAAAATGGACCAAAATCACTAAAAAACCACAAATGAATAGATCTAAAGAACAAAGGATCAAATATCAACTTTATACTCACAATAATCCAGAAATGGGGTGACTTTTATGGATCCAAACTTGAAAAGGGATGCTAGGATAGCTCCCACGGAGTTTTAGATGTGATGGAGGCTAAGAAAATACCCTAAACATGAATCCTTTGATAGTTTTCTTAGATTACAATAAAATACTTAAGCGGAAAATCACTTAACAATTAAGAATGGGCACATGTAACCTAATAGGATCTATGTCTTTCACATTAAGGCAACATACTTTGAATTAAAAAAAACTAGCATAAACCCTATCAATTTTGAAAACTAGAAATTAGATTTACATACCTTTAAATTGTTATATCAAACAAGTTTACTTGATTCCTTCCTTTGTTGGCTTGAGAAGCAAGCAGAAAAAGTTTAGTTCCTATAATGGTTTGTACCAAAACCCTAGCAACAAGAACACAAGAGGAGAGCGAGGAGTAGAAGTAGATTTTCGGCTAATCTTCTGGTACATGGCTTGGACAAAAATAGGGAACCCCAAGGGTCCTATCTATATATCTGATATGATAACCATGGAAACCCTAATCATGAATAAAATAATACTATTTTAAATTCAGGTGGTTATCTAGTTTCCTTATCTTCAGCATGAATATTCCAGATGCCTTTGGCATCTCCTAAAACCATCCACCCTAGATGGAAGGTTCTGGAATTCCTTCTTGTTCAACTATTGAACAATTATAGTCAAGTCCTTGCACTTCTAATTAAACCAATTAATCCCAAAATTAATTCTAATTAATTTCTTATTAGTTATTAATTAATAAAATACAATTTCAAATTATTGTATTAATCATATAATATATTAACAAATAATTTATTGCTTTTTATCAATCATATAATAAATCAATAAATCAACATCTATTTCCAAATGTCATCCTTTCAGTTACTAGTTTTGAGGGCAACCCAAAAAGGATTTTGCTTCGAATTACAAGTCATACCAATTTAGTTATGATCTTAGACACCTTAATCCAACAGTCTCCACTTGGATAAGTCTATATCTACAATTGCTAATATAACCTTGAACTAAACAACAAAATGTATTTCCCAAGTCACTACCAAACTCTAATTCATATCAAACGTTGCCCCTAAGATAAGTAAGCAGTTATACCTTCATTCTACAAGATATCACATGGAAACGAGCCATGGAATCCAATTAATCTCATTGTATAAAATTTTGTTTCCCGATTTCCTGATTTGTGATGACGTCATTATACTACCAATTAAACAAATCAATTCAGTCCTGGCTGGCCCAACACTATAATTGCAACACCAAATCAATGAGGGCCCAAAAATATCGCTTTTCACATTAGGGAAAATGGAACAAAGAAACTTTGACTATATAACTATATCATTTACTCACCAAATCATACATGACACTATGCTTTTATAACATCATGTTACTGATGCGTTTATGTAATACCAATACACAACCGATTTGTAAATTACAACATTATATATCGCCGTTTAAATAATAGAAGATATTATCATCTGAGAATTACTCGTGAATGCATCCATGAAGTAATATCTAAGCGTGGGTTTATCCAATACTCAAAATCTCCATTTCCTAAGTACTCATCAATATTATAGCAATCACATGCAATGTCCAATCCCTATGGAAAATATACAATTGATTTATGACAGTCTTAAATCACTATTTACTTCCAAAAGTATGAACGACTGTGGAATTTTGAATAGCATTTAAATTACTCAGGGAGGTAAAACATGCAAAGTGAAAGACAATAATAAATTAATTAACTATGGTATAATACCAAATTGAACATAAATAAATCCCTATTATTTAATCACCATAATAATTACAAATTTATTCGTTGTATAATGTTTTGAGTAATCAACTAACTACTTGAATTAGAAAACATAAGCCATGTCATGTTATGAACATGCATACTATGCCTCTCTATGGTCCTTCCTTTATGAACAGATCGACTAGACATAACTCTAATGATGCTTATTTCATAATTCCAAACTCATATCATTATCCAAGATGTAGTGGAATTTCATCTTTACATGAATTATCATTCTGTGATGTCGACGTTCTAAAGTCACTAACACTAAGCCTTCGATATTATAGAATGTTCCACTGAAACTTGTTACTCAGAACAATTCAATGGTTATGAAATCTCAAATTCAAGGTACACTCCTTAAGCACTTCTCTTACATTAAAGTTTCAAACTCACGTGCAGATCTTATAACCAACTCTTAGTATGGAAACGTTTCCATATACGCATCTCTTGTTATGGAATCATTTCCATATTCCCATATGATCATCAATTCTGACCAAGAATCATCTCAATCCAAAACGTTTCACAATGGTCCTTCCAAATATTATTTCATGATGGGTTTTGATACATAAAATAGAGAGTTTTTCACAAAAATCGGCAGCGGAAGCTTTAAAATTTCTTATAAGTTTTGAGTATATGACAGCCAAACCATCAGGGATCCTTTTAAAGAGGTTATAATGATATTAAAACAATCATGAGATGTTTAGAAATAATAACCTTTGATGCTTTTTTACCCACTTGGATTTGGGGTGATAAAGTAAATAGCAAGAACAAGAAGCTTGATCTTCTCTACAAGTAATCCACCAACAAGAGTAAGGTACCAAAATTACTAGATTTCTTCTTTTATGAATTTTGTCTTTAAGCCTTAAGTGCTTAAACAATTAAGACCTAAAAGGAAGACACAAAGTAAACACCAAAATCAAAGTAACAACTTCAAGAGTGGAGAGACCTTCTAGCTTGGATGCTCATGACTTTTAGAGAGAATGAGGAGAAGTTGAAGACCAAAAAACTAGCAAAGTTTTCATGCATACGAGCCTCTTTATATATATCCCATGAAAAGTAAAGCCCTTTAAATATAATACTCTAAAGTATTGGCTACTAAGAGGTTTATGGGGACAAGAGGATGAAGGTTGACAAAAAAGGTTCATCCCTCTATAAAGTTTCGGCCATATGGCCTAAAGAGGAAAAGAATGTTTACTAGCTTTTAAACCATGGTAGAGTAAGTCTTTGATTTAATCATGGTTAACCAAAGTGTCCAAAACTTTGTACATGAATTATTTTGTGATACCATATCATATAATGACTACTTTTCTATTTCTTATAATATTGTTTTCATAAAACAATAATTTTTCTCTAATTAAATACAAGAGTTGAATTTATTTATTAATAACAAGTTACTTAATAAATATTCAATAAGTACCGACTTGATTAAGGTGTGACATTATAGGATCATATGTCGCTAGCAATGTCACTCAATAATGATTCTTGAGCATATAGGTCCAAAAATCTCCCACTTGCACAAGATTCATTAGAGACTGTCATAGATAGTAGTTGACGTCTAGCAATGGGCTACTTCCCTAACAACACACGAAAGGGTGCCATCGATCAACATCTAATTCTAGGAGCTCAGTAGCCACAATAGAAGTATGAGATAAGTGTATCAATATTCTCTTTGTTTCAAACAACATGTTGGATATGAGAAATAGAATGTAATCATTCTCATTTGACATCCAACATTAAGTAAGGAGCCTTAGATGTATAACTCATAACACATAAGAGGGAAAAAAATCCCATCTTGACTACATACACAATCTCATATAGTTCACGTTATACCCAACAAAAGCTTTTATAACTACACCGTTACATATGAATTTGGATGCAACATTTTGCTATTTCACCACAAGAAATCAACCAAGCCGATTCATATTAGTCTTAATTCATAGTTGCTCCCACGGCAGTTACTGACTATGGATAATTTTGAATAATTACATTATTCAAGGATTAAATAACATGCTAACATAGAAAACAATAATATTAAACACAAAAGAGATATCTCATATATCAAAAGAGATTACATATCATTGCTACATACTTCTGAATATATAGATATTAGTAAAGTACATATTTTAAATCCAATCACTAGTTAATCGTAGATCATTTCCTTTTGCATGAGTCTCAAACTTGTTTTGAAAATGAGCATTTGTGATTGGATCTGCTAGATTATCATCTGTATGAACCTTCTCAATGCATACATTCCCCAATTCCAATTATTAATGAATGAAATTGAATTTCTGTTGAATGAGTCTAGTCATGTTGGTAACCATCGGGTCTCTTGCGATAACGATGACACTAATGTTGGCATAAAGCATCTCACTGACATTTTTGATGCTTGGAACAACATCCAGATCACCGATGAATTTATCCATCCAATCAACTTCCCGAGTTGCCACACACACAACTATTTACTCTAGTTCTATTGTAGAAAGTGTGACCACTTCTTGCTTTGAACTTTTCTAGACAATGGATCCTCCATTAAATGTGAACACATATCCCAACTGTGATCGTGAGTTATCTTGATCCATGTTGAAACCAACATCAGTGTAAGATCTTACAGTAAGCTCTTTTTCAACTCCTCCATAAACCAAAAAAATGTCTTTAGTCCTTCTCAAGTACTTAAGTATGTTCTTGACCTCCATCTAGTGTTTTTTTTGCCAGGATTAACTTGATACATACTAGTTATACTAACAATTTCTCCTTTCCGAGACACCATTATGTTGAGGTGTTCCCGATGGAGCAGGTTGTGACACTATGCCACAATTCTTAAGATGTTCATCAAACTCATAGCGTAGATATTCACCACCACGATCTGATCGTATGATTTTAATCTTATTACCAAGTTGATTTTGTACTTCATTTTGGAATACCTTGAAGACATTGAATGATTGATGTTTGTGTTTCATGAGATACATATATCCAAATCTACTGAAGTCATCAGTAATTGTAATGAAGTATATTTTAGTGCTTTTATTCACTGTTATAAAACGTCCACATACATAAGTATGTATGAGTCCTTCCGAAGTTCTTTCAACAACACCAGTAAAAGGAGCTTTGGTCATCTTTCCACATAGACATATTCACATACATCAAAATACTCCGAGCCTGTTACCTATAAGATTCCATCCTTTTGGAGCTTAGCAATGCGAGTTTTGTTTATGTGCCTAAGTTAACAATACCATAAATAGTTTTATTTAAGTCAGAATTTGTTTTCATATTTAAGTTATACATTAAATTTTCCTTTTGATATGAACCATTTAAATCAATTTCATTTATATCATTATTGGGACTAGTCTTAAATTAGAACACATTATCTTTAAACACAAATGTTTTCAGAATCAAAATCAAACTTATAACAAAAACCTTGTTCATACAAACGAGAAGTAGAGATAATATTTCAAGTTATATTAGGTACATAACAACAATTGTTCAAAACAAGATTAAGACCATTTGGAAGAAAAATATGATATTATCATATGGCTTTGACAACTACTCAAGTGCCATTGGCAACATGGTGTTCCAAATCTACATCTGTGAGTTCTCTAACATTCTCTAATCCCTGCAAATCATTGCATATGTTAGTACCACTTCCAGTATCAAATACCCAATAATTAGTAAGAAATAAATATAATTCAATCACATATATACCCGAGGTGCCAACCTGGTTGGCCTTGTTCTTCTTAAGTTCCTCTAGGTATTTGGGACAGTTGTGTTTCCAGTGTCCCTTTCATTGCACTGAAAGCAATCAGAGTCAGCAACAGGCTTGGGTTTATGCGTTAGGTTGGTAGCAGGAGGCTTCCCTTGACCCTTTCCTTTGCCCTTGCCTTTATTGGCTACTTTTCCTTTCCCCTTAATGGTATTGTTACCAGTTTTCTTTTTAGAGATTTGACCCTCGCGGATCATCAACACACGATTGTTCCCAGATTTCTTGATGTTTGCCTCGCCATTCTTAAGCATTTTATGAAGCTCATTGATGCTCATCTCCTAGTCATTCATTGTGAAGTTCATCATCAAGTGGTTGAATGACTTAGGTAATGAGGATAGGATCACATCAGTCGCTACCTTATCCCTAAATAGGAATCTAAGGTGAGACAGCTACTTAACATAATCTTTCATTTTGAGTACATGTGCACTCACAGAAGATCCATCATCCATCTTGCAACCAATGAAGGCATTCAAGGTATCAAACCTCTCTTGCTTAGCCTAGACTTGAAACATGACTCTAAGTTGTTCAATCATTTCAAATTCTTCATGAAAATCAAAAGTTTTATGAAGTTCAAGAGTCATAGTTACAAGCATGATGCAAGCCACTTTGGTTGAATCATTTACATGTTTTGCCTAAGCATATTCCAATGCTTTGGCAGCATTGGCATGGAGTTCTACCAAGATAGGTTCATCAAGGATATAGTCCTTTTTCTCAATCTTGATGACAATTCTTAGTTTTCTGAACAAATCAAGAAAGTTGAGTCTTGTTAGTTTTTCTTTTTCAATGATGGATCGAATGGTGAGTGATGAGGTGGTTATAGTTGGGGGAGTCATCTACAAAATAATAAGATTCATCTTAATATCTTTGATATAATTTCTTCTAAACTTAATTACCCTTCAAATTAAATTTTGAAAAAGCTAAGATCCACATCACCCAAAATAACTTGAGGCGGTGACCCACAACACATGTGATTTTGTTGATCGGTAGGTTGCGATAACCAATTTCAACTGTAGGAAGGAAGATAAGCATCCAAATCCTCTTTTTATTCCTTAGCTTAGTCCAATAAAATACAAACTCTCTATGACTCAAAACCCCCAACCTACATCGTACCATATCAGACTAGTAACATCTCTTAGATGGCTGCCTTCTACTTACATTTACATAAGGACTCACCCTAGGAATGGATTTGATTCATACCCAGACTAGTCCTACCTCAACTTCGAACTTAAGGAAGTAGCTAGCCGTTGTTGCTATGTCGTGTTTGAAGATTGTTGCTAGAATGAATAGCCAAATCAAGGGAATGAATCAAAGTTTTTTTCCGGGTATAAAAGAGGTTTCAGTTCTGATTTAGGCTACGTACGAGGCATAGGATGGATAGGCACCAAAGACCAACAGCAAAAGAATAACCTAATTCTCTTAGTCAAGGTAGGGGTTCAGATCTCATCATGCCCTGTTTTTGCATCATTTCACCAACCCTACCCACCTTCTTCCTTCTGCTCTTGCTTGCCACTCCATTAATTATTATCAAGCGTAATTCGACGGAAGCTATTCGAAAACAATTGAACTTGCTCCGAAGTTTATGATTTGGCTTTTGTGTGTCACTGATTATGGTTTACGATTGGATTGCTATCTTATCAAATGAATGCTATAGCCACTTGGGTCTTGCAGCTGCCAACCTTCAAAGTAGGAGTTCGGGATCTTGTCATGAGCATGCTCCAGAGAAGGCTTTTTCCTTTATTTATCTACCCGTGACCGAGCGAGGATGATCTTCTTCATGATCGGCCAAGTCCGAAAGCTGCAAGAAAAGGGGGCCAGAGAGAAGGTCTTTTCATCACCTCCTTTGGCTCTTATTGGTTCTCTTCACGATGATTGGTCGGGGCCTTTGTTCCCTCTTTTAAGTAGAGAGATGTTCCTGCGGCGAAGAAGTGGAATGATCATCAGAAGGAGGTGAAGGGCTTAACAGCGCCTGGCGGGAATAAGAAAATAAGGAAATTAGGTCAGGTTTGGTCATTCATTCTTGCTTTTTTGGGATCATCAGAAGAGAACACTGTGCAAAGGGTACGCGACCACAACACACTGTTGTCCCTTTTTTTTCTTTCTTTTTCTTCGCACTAGGAGTAGCTGTAACTTAGCAATTCGATTGTACTCAGATCGAACATGGCAATGAATGTTAGTGTGCTCTCTGGGCCTTACTTCTTGATGACTGATCTACATTCTCAGCTGATGACATTGAATGATTTGAGGACGCTGGGCGGCCAAGCTTGCTTGCGCTTGGGCTGTTTCGCCGTGGCTTGGGGTATAACGGTTCGGAGAGATCCGCCCCCCGGCTGGGAGGCATCTACCTCATCCCGATCACAAGGAGGGGTTCACTATGATGGGGGGGGGGGGTACTTCTTTTTTTTCCCTTCCAGAAAGAATGAAATGCATAGGGGACCATCCTTTTGTTGCGGCATGCTCCTTAGATTTACGGATTCACAGGGGGCCTCAGGCCCTACTTCTACTTAGTAGAATGACAATGACAAAGGCTTGCAGAACTCTTATGTAATTCTTAGATTTATGGGATCCAAAAAAACATTACTTTGTTTTTAGTGGCATGTTCATCCCATCTATGCATCAAAACTCTTATGCTTAGGTGACATTTATCACATAAGAAATTGATCAAATCATCCGTTAAAAAACATGTGAATTATATTTCACAAATGGTTAGGCGACCTCTATCCTATAATAAATATATATAAAACAAATTGTCCATTTTTGACAAACCAAATGAATAACGTTACCCAAAAATCCACAAGAATTACATAAAAATCCTCAGTGATTTTTAAGTGGATTGCATAGATTTGAAGTTTTGAAAATAAAAGTTTTTATTAATGTTCTATTATTCTAGCATTTTAAAACATTTTGTATCATGAATATTTCATGCATAAAATATTACATGATACATTTGAAGTGCTCTAAAATTTATAAAGTTGAATTTATTTTATATACAATTTACCGGTTAAAATTTATATTCAATTTTTTATTCGACGTTATAACGATCAGAATTGGTTTTAACTTTTTAATTAAACAAAATTTTATTATAGAGTTATGGAGTTTAGTTTAAATTTGAAAATTATTTTAACCCTTTTTATATCTTTAAAAGTTTGGCTATTTTAGAGTTTCAAAAATTTAAAAACTCTTTTTAACACAAACTCAATTTTTGACAACTTATGTTGGAAACTTTTATATAAAATTCTAAACCCCAAGTTTGATGTTTTTAGCATAGAAAACATATTTACATACATACAACATTTTATAGCAACCAAAATAAACATCACAAGCATATATTTTAAAATGTATAAACAAAATCAATTTTCTAATAGTATTTATTGCGAGTCATCATAACATATATTAAGTCATTTCCTGAATGACTAATAGGAAACTTCAAGAACTTTAAAAGGCTCCATGTCTTCATATTTTCATAAGATCTTCATGCTCTATGTTGTTACATTTTTATAAAATAAAATACAACTAGTCTGAAACTAATTTATTACATATAAAAATAAACAAATGAAATAATACATATTTATCTATTACATCATCGTATGAATAAATAAATAACAACCACAAATGTCCTAATGGTTTGTTTATAAATAACAAACATATCAAACATATCAACATACAAATCCTTGTTTTTTTTCTAAGGCAACTTTTATATAACCGAAATGCATGGAAAAATGGTTATATAAAAAATAAACATTTTTAACAAGTTACATAAGAAAATAAATATGGACATTTCTTTAGCCAAAAAGAAATTCATGCTTGTTTTCCATAAAACAAAGATTATCATAACATGAAAAATCATTTTAATTTCTTATAAATTTTGTGTATATAGAGTTTTCCACAAAAAACGGCAATAGAAGCTTTAAAATTTCTAATAAATTTTGTGTATATGAAAAAACCAAACCATCAAGGAACATTTTAAAGATGTTAGAATGATATTAAAACAACCATATTTTGTTAGAAATAAAAAACTTTTGATGCCTTTGGACCCTCTTGGACTAGGGGTGTTGAAGTAGATGGCAAAAACAAGAAGCTTAATCTTCTCTACAAGTAATCCGCCAACAAGAATAAGGTGCCAGAATTGCTAGATTTCTTCTTGTATGACTTTTTTCCATTAAGCCTTAAGTTCTTAAAGAATTAAGCATTAAAAGGAAGACACAAAGTAAACACCAAAAGCCAAGTAACAACTCCAAGAGTGGAGAGAGCTTCTAGCTTAGATGCTCAAGACTTTTAGAGAGAATGAGTAGGATTTGAAAACCAAAAAACTAGCAACTTTTTCATGCATAAGTGATGTTTTTGATACAAAATATAAGTGTGATTTCATAAAAACTGGTCAACGAAAGCGTCAAAAATTACAAGTTTATTGTTAATTTATAAGAAAACTAAACCAACTAGGATCCATTTATAAATGTTAGAATGAAATAAAAAACAACCAAAGAGTGTTTTAGAATGACAAACTTTGAAGCCTTTGAACCCACATGGTTTTGGGGTGTTGACGAAGATAGCAAAAATTCAAGAATAGAATTTCTCCTATTATAATGTAAAGTACTTGGAATGCTAGTTCCTTCTTGTATTCTTGAGTGTTTTAAGCCTTTAAGTACTTAAATCAAATAAGCACTAAAAGAGACAACTCAAGATGGATTCTAATTCACCAAACTTGCTTTAAAAGAGAGAAAGGTGTAGGAAGAGAGCTAATTTCATTCATAAGAGAGAAAGGTGTAGGAAGAGAGCTAATTTCATTCATAAGAGAGAAGAAAAGAAAAACTAGTGAAAACCTAGCCAAAAACCCATGCAAGACACCCTATTATATACTCATGCAAAAGCAAACGCAATCTCCTATTATAATGTAAAGTAATGACCTTACTTTAAGGGCATGAAGTCCATAAGAAGAAAGTTGAAAATAAACCTCTTTTCTTATAATAATAATTTTGGTCATGCCTTCAAAAAGGCAAACTTGTCTAACTAGTAAAGTAGAAGAATTGTTTAAATTTTATAAAACCAAGGTATATAAAATATAATATTTGTCTTTAGGTGCAAGAAAAAAGGATTTAACAAGTCCAAAACTTTGTACATGACCTATTAAATCATACCATATGATATAATAACTAGTTATATTCTCTTATAATTATTATTTTCACAAAACAACAATTATTCCCTAATTAAATACAAGAACTGTTATTATTATTAATACTCATATTAATAATAAATACACAAAATGTTCCAACTTGATAAATGTGTGGCCCTATAGGATCATATAATATTAGCAATGTCACTCAATAATGATTCATGGGCATATAGATTTAACAATCTCCTACTTGCACAAGATTCACTATAAACTGACATAGACAGTAGATAGGGTTGCAGACGAGCCGAGTCGAGCTCGATCCTGACCAGGCTTGGGCTCAACTCGTTTAAATATTTATAGGCTCGAGCTCGAGCTCGGCTCGTTTCGAGCCTTGTGGTACAAAGCTCGATATCGACTCGTTAAGTATTATACGGGCTTGGGCTCGGTTTGGCTCGGCTCGTATACGCAATTTCCTAAAATGGTATTTATTAAATTATTATATATTTTAATATGTAACAATAAAAAATAATTTTTTTTATTATATATATGTAGGCTCGTTTAGGCTCGCGAGCCTAATCAAGCAAAGTAATAGAGGCTCGAGTTCGAGCTCGTTTAATAAACAAGCCTAATATTAAGCTCGAGCTCGGCTCATGCTCGTTTAAAATCAATCTCGAGTCGAGCTTTTAACGATTCGATCTAGAGTAGCTCACGAGTAGTTTGACTCGTTTGCACTTCTAACAGTAGATGATTTCTAACAATGGGCTACTACCCTTAACAAGATAATAAAGGTGCCATCTCATAAACAACCAATTCCAGGAGATCTAAGCTACAATTGTTACTAAGGGTGTGGTATCAATTATTCCTTTATCCCAAACATCATGTTGAACATGAGATATGGATCACCATCAATCTCATTTAGTGTTTAACTTTTAGTAAGTCCTTAGATGTCTAAGTTTCGACAAATCACATGGACAAATTCCTTCTTGCTAGATATGCCCATCAATGTAGTTCATGTCATACCTAATGATGACTCTTATAAATGCCTTTTACGGAACAACATTAAACCATGTCAAAGCACAACAATCCCTGCACTTTAAGTCCCAAATATGTATTTCAAGTCTAAGAATACAAATATACATCCTTGATCATAACATCACTCATGACTATGTTCCATAAAGTGATTTTTATGCGGCCCAAATCCAATCGTTATTCTCCTAATCAAGTACGTAGGTAGTTGGTAGCAACCCTTGCTATTTTCATCTCCATGAAAATCAACCAATCCACTCATACTAGTCTTACCTCATAGTTTTTCCCACAACTATAAACGACTATGGACATTTAGAATAACCTAATTAGGCAAGGATTTAAACATGCTAATATATCACATAATAATTATTTAACGAAATACTCATATCCAATATATCAACTCATTACAATATATGTTGCTTGTATTGTTCCAATATCCAAATACTAAATTTCAATCAAATACACCTACTTATATCAACAAGGCCCTATAGCACCAGCTTAACCTTCATTCTTTAGCTAATGAAGGAGCTTAGTTAAGTAGATTTGACAAACTTAAATTGTTTAAACTTTGCGAATACAAACATTTTGAGTTATATATATATATATATATATATATATATATATATATATATATGTTGGGCTGAAAAGAGTTTTGATGTTGCGTCTTTTGGGCTCGTTAGATTAGCCTTTTATTCTCCGGTTTGGGCCTGTCCAACCGAGAGCCTTTTATGTATTGTATATAAGTTAAATGCTTGCATGCATATTAGGTTAAGATTCTAGAGATTATCGATACAACGATTGATCAAGAGTATTATATTTTTCTATAATCGTTCTTGTAATCTTCTAATCCTTTACAGTTGATGTTCTTAATCGAGCTCTTCTAAGGATTTTATTTAATCATTCGACACGTTTGATTCAAGCTGTTTGTTCTGATTATTGCGTTGTTAACTGTTTTATATTCATATACTTGTTCAAGATCTAATCGATCTTCTTAGATTAAAAGTTGTTTTAATCCCATCAATTGGTATCAGAGCAGGAGGCTGTGTAATCGATACACATCTTTTCTGTGAAAAAGATTTCCATTAGGGTTTTCCGCAATCATCGATATTTATTGAGCCGTCATCTTAATTGACGTATCTTAGTATTTATTGTTTTGCCCTAATCTGCTTTATTACAAGTCTGATCTTTGAACAGGTTTTTACGATCATTATGGACGCAACGCAATCAAACCCTATTAATATTTCCAACAGCATCGGTTCGACGACAAAGATTCCAATCTTGTACACCCATGACTATGAAGTATGGGCGCATCATTTCGAAGATTATGTGATTGGATCGGAGGACAATGGTTATCTCATATGGGAAGCCATCATCAGTGGACCGTTTTCTCATTCTACGTCGTCCAGAATCATTAAGACGCAAAAAGAGTACAATGATCTGCTCAAGGACGTGACGAATATCGCGCAAGATGAAAAAGACAAACTCCAGTGCAATATTAAGGCACTTAGGTTGATCAGATTCGCCCTTCAGTCCGACACATTCAGGCTGGTCAGCTCATGCACTACGGCAAAGGAAGTGTGGGATAGACTTCGCGAACTGTATTCCACAGACGAAGATCTTGAACATTCCATCCAAACCTTACTTCTATCTGAATTTGGTGAATTCAGGCAAGGGGCCGAAGAAACTGTGACCCAGACGTTTGATCGCTTCAATCATCTTCTCAGCAAGATGATCAAACACGACATTGAAAGGAAGCTTATCGAACAAAAGGTTACTTTCTTGAATGGACTGCGATCTGAATGGAGAGCAGTTGTTTCCACAGTCAAAGCCCATGAACAGTTTAAATCATATTCTTTGGCAAAACTGGTAGGTATTCTAAAGTCCCAAGAGAAGAATGTGGTTCAAGAGAAGAATGTTGTCTCTAGTCTTGGTTCGTTGGCCCTCCTATCTAAAAGTAAAGCTGTGGTGGAGGATGAAGAGCTCAACTTGGATGAATATGACCTCTCAACTGAGGATTATGCCATGATGGTATCCAATCCTAAGAGGTTCATAAAGAAGAGATTCCCCAGCAACAAAAACCGAAACTGGCAGGGGAGTTACAGCTCAGAAAAAGCAAACAATGAACCGAAAGCTGAGGAGCCCAAAAAGGAACCGAAAGCAGATGGCGATTCCGGAGTAAGCTGTTTCTATTGTGGTGGCAAGAACCACTACGCTAAGGACTGTGTTCTTAAGAAGATGGCTGAAAAGGACAATGGAAATGATGAGGAAGCTGTGCTGCAGAAGAGATTGGATGAGTTAAGAAAGAAGAAGTCTACCGCTAACCCTTCTATTAATGCTCTTATTGTGCAGGGTTCGGTCAATGACGATGAGTTCGGTAGCACTGAAGTTTGGTCTACTGACTCAGAAGACGAAGAAGTGAGAAAGCCTACTCATGGAAAGGCATATGTGGCTAAGGAGGAAAGCAGTGGTGGAAAATGTTTCATGGTGACTGAGGTGTCTCAAATGAGGGGATACAACACCGACGGAGGAAGCAATGGACCGAAGGTGCAGGAGGATATGTGCTTTACGGCTAAACCACTCAGCCAGCAGTTCAATGAACTCAATGAACTGATAAAGAAGGTACAATCTGCTTTTATTTCATTTAAAGTACCACCATCCTCTTACGAGAAAGAACTAAAAAATATCAATACAAGAATTTCTCATTTAGATAGTAGCCTAACTCAAACTCGAGTCACCAATTCTAACCTGACTGATCAATTAAGCAGGGCGGCGTCGAAGAGTGAGGAGCGGCGAATGTGGATTGAGTTAAAAGAGTCGGAATTAATTAAAGTTAAAGACGAAAACATTTATTTGCAGAGAGACAATTTGAAATTGTTAAAACAACGAAATGTTTTTTGTTTAATAGCTAAACGTTTATATTCCAATATTACTCAACTTCACTTGGACTGTGAGATAGGTCAAAAGATCCATCGCATGATTTTGCCCTTTCTAGAATTTAAGGAGGATGAAATCGATGCCGAAGCTTACAATTGTGAAAGTGTGATATCGTCTGATGATGTCAATCCAACCTATATGTATGGACTGGACAAAATTGAGTCCTTCATTAAGTCCAAAGACCACAAGGACATGCTCAAAAACCTTTTGGACGAAAATGACCGACTTAAACTGAGAACCGAAACCATGCAAAAATTTAACTCTCTTAACGCCAACGTAAGCTCAGAAAACAAAATCGATGTTGAAAATTCATCTGAGCTTAACGAGGACGAAAACATGAGTGAAATTTCTGTGGAGGATACGGTTGACTGCTCAGAATTTGTTAAAAGCGAAACTGAAAACCACAAAAACCTTATTTCTGAAAATTCTGTGGAATTCGCTAGATTGTCCCAACAAAAGTCCCCGAAATTAGTAGAAAAAGCTGTTGTGTATCAAAAGGTCAAGACCACTCCAAATCAAGTATACAAGGTGACTGGAGTAACCGAACATCAAACAGCTGAACTCACAGCTATTGTTAACGAAGACAATGCTGATGGTTGTGATGAGTATTTCTGGGAAGCTCCTATTGATAATAGAAACGAAACCGTTGGTCTTTCTGAAAGAACCTCCTGGATGAAGAAAGGGAGGTACATACCTGAACCCTTGAACAAGCCTGATAATTTCAGTGAACCAAGTACAAGTGGTACCAAAGAAATTCCTCAAGAGGACGATTGTTTAGCAAAAGAAGACATTCCTTCAACACCTACAGCTCGAAGCGAAACTTCATCAGATACTCCTTCCACTTCCTCAGTGCAAACTGAATCTTCTTCAGATATTCCATCTGTTCATTCTGCACAAAGAAAAACTACTGAAGTTCAAAAGGAATCAGTCAAAGTTACAGCAAAAACAAGAGCGAACGTTCATCATCAACCTAAGCAGATGAGGGATAAGAAGATAGAGAGGAACCAAAGATACAGGAAAAATCTTTCTGAAAGGAAACAATTCTGGCACTCCCAGAACGCATACTATACACACAAGGACAAGAATCTGAAGTATGAAAACAATCCTGTACGAAAGCCTGAAAGTTCCACTAACCGAAAGCCAAGGTTCGGTTCGCAAGAAGATACCAACCGAAAGCCATGGTTCGGTTCTGAAAAGGACTTCGACCGAAACCAAAGGTTCGGTTCCAAGAACAACACCAACCGAACACAGAGGTTCGGCTCCAAAATGAAAAAGGAACAAGACTCAAAGGTTAACCCCAACAACGATCAAAAGCAAAAGGGTCACCTAGAGTCATCAGCAAGGAAGACATCTCCATCCAAATCCAAATCCTCTCTTCCTAATTCTTCTCGTTCTTTTACTTCCACTCATTCATCTCCATCTAGTTCCAAAACTAATCCCGCTTGCCCTCGAAAACCTCATTCTTCAGCTGAACAGAAGGGAAAGCAAAAGGTCGATGAATCCAAACCTGAGTCCAAAACGAACATCCCTAATGTTCATAAAATAAAAGTCTTTACCATTAAAAAGAAAGATGAAACAACTCTAATAAAACGAACATATCTAGTTGACATCTCTCTCACTATTCCTGTTCCCATGAAAAGCTCACATGGACCCAAGAAACTTTGGGTTCCTAAATCTGCTTAATTTTTTGCAGATTATAAGTGACGAGCAGTTTGACGAAGAATGGTACATCGACAGTGGCTGCTCGCGTCACATGACAGGGAGGAAAGAGGAGCTTAGGGAATACAGATCCCTTGCAAATGGTGGCAACGTTAAGTTTGGAAATAACTCTTTCCGGACCATAAAGGGATATGGGATGAAACAACTCTAATAAAACGAACATATCTAGTTGACATCTCTCTCACTATTCCTGTTCCCATGAAAAGCTCACATGGACCCAAGAAACTTTGGGTTCCTAAATCTGCTTAATTTTTTGCAGATTATAAGTGACGAGCAGTTTGACGAAGAATGGTACATCGACAGTGGCTGCTCGCGTCACATGACAGGGAGGAAAGAGGAGCTTAGGGAATACAGATCCCTTGCAAATGGTGGCAACGTGAAGTTTGGAAATAACTCTTTCCGGACCATAAAGGGATATGGGATGATAACGAATGGTGATTTTACCATAAGAAAGGTGGCCTATGTGGAAGGACTTCAACACAACCTCATCAGTGTATCTCAGCTTGTTGGAGGTACTGGTCTCAAAGTTTCATTCGATGATGAAGGTTCGGAAATCATAGAGAAAAAGACAAAGAAAGTGATTCTGAAGTCAGAGCGAAAGGGTGAAATGTTTCCTCTGAACATGAAACCCATCAAAGGAAACCCAACCATATGTCTGCTATCAAAAGCTCAATCCGACGCAAGCTGGTTGTGGCACCGAAGACTCTCTCATCTCAATTTCAAGGATATCAACCGACTTGTCACTGGAGGTCATGTTAGGGGTCTTCCATTGCTCAAGTTTGACAGAGAGCATTTGTGTGCTGCATGCGAAATGGGAAAGCAGAGTCGTCAAAGTCACCCATCCATAATTAACACAAAAGTTGTTGAACCACTCGAATTGCTTCATATCGATTTGTGTGGTCCTTCATCTATTGAAAGCATCGGTGGTAGCAAGTACATTCTTGTTATCGTTGATGACTTCTCTCGATTTACATGGGTGTTCTTTCTAAAGCTCAAATCTGAAGCGACTCAAAAGCTGAAAGCGTTTATCAAACAAATTGAAGTCTAGCTCAAGAAGGTCGTTCGCAACATAAGGAGCGACAATGGTCTCGAATTCAAGAACAAAGAGTTTGAAGAGTTTCTTGCAGAAAAGGGAATCAGTCATAATTTCTCAGCTCCCTACACACCACAGCAGAACGGAATAGTCGAAAGACGAAACCGATCGTTGTGTGAAGCTGCCCGAACTATGCTAAGTTTCGCTTCCTTACCTCTTTATTTTTGGGCCGACGCTATTTCTGCTGCTTGTTATACACAAAACAGGTCCTATCTCAACAAGCGATTCACGCTCACACCATATGAGATAATAAATAACAGAAAACCCAACGTGAAATTTTTCCATGTGTTTGGCTCAAGGTGTTTCATCTTTAACTCTAAAGAACACCGCAACAAGTTTGATGTCAAGGCTGACGAGGGAATCTTTCTGGGTTACTCACTCACTTCAAAGGCGTACAGGGTCCTAAACAAACGATCAAGAAGGATTGAAGAGACATACTATGTGACCTTCGACGATAGCTATGTCAAGAAGCTACAGGCCATAGATGACACTGCCAGGGAAATCTTTCCTCAAACTGGTCAAGTCACAGTCTCAATCGCCAATATGTACGAGAACTTTCTGGATCTCTTTGACGAACCGGAAAAAGCTTCTCTCTCCGAAGCAGGTGCAGCTGACAACAAGATAGATCATATGAAGAAGATTGTCGAAGATACTGCAAGAAGAATGCATGAAGGAGAATCGCCCACTGATGACTCTCCAACCAACAATGCTTCAGTCGAGGGGGAGCCAAGTTCTCATATCGAGGGGGAGCAAAGCTCTACAACCTCACCCGAAGGTACTTCTCCAACCGAAGGTGCCCCTCCAAACGAAGGTGCTTCAATGCCTGAAACTCCAGCACCACAAGAAACCCCTGAAACTCATGTTTCTCAAGACTCATCAATTGAGGGGGAGCATGATGATATGACGAATGATGACGATAGCCAATCTGAGCCCGAAGAGATGATCAATGCTGAACTAGATCCAACCTTCGATCCGAATTACCCTCCTCTCACAAAATGGACCAGAGATCATCCTATCTCCCAAGTAGTTGGTGATGTATCTGAAAAGGTTTTGACCCGATCTCAACTGAAGGCAAAACAGACATCCTTATTCTCAAAGGTCGAGTTTTGTATGTTTAACTCATTCATATCAAAAGTTGAACCGAAGACAGTGAACACTGCCCTCGATCACTCTGATTGGGTTCAAGCGATGCAAGACGAACTGAATGAGTTTGAAAGGAACAAAGTCTGGCGCCTCATTCCAACTCCTCCAGATGCTTCGGTTGTTGGTCTTAAATGGGTTTTTAGAAACAAAATGGACAAGGAAGGTAATGTCATAAGGAACAAGGCTCGTCTGGTTGTCAAGGGATACTGTCAGGAGGAAGGGATAGATTACGAAGAAACGTTCGCTCCAGTAGCTAGGCTAGAATCGGTTAGAATATTTCTGGCCTATGCTGCTCACAAAAACTTTGAGGTTTTCCAAATGGACGTCAAGTGTGCATTTCTCAATGGAGAACTTGAAGAAACTGTGTATGTGGAGCAACCTCCTGGGTTCGTGAACGAAAAGTATCCAAATCATTGCTACATTCTGGATAAAGCTGTGTACGGCCTCAAACAAGCTCCGAGAGCCTGGTATGAAACGCTTACAAAATTTTTGAAGATGTCCAAATTCAAACAAGGTTCGGTTGACCCAACCTTCTTTCGTAAAAAGGAAGGTAACCACCTTATGATAGTTCAAATTTATGTCGATGACATCATCTTTGGCTCCACGAATCCCAGCTTAACAGCTGAATTCAGAAAGTTGATGGAGACTAAGTTTGAAATGAGCTCAATGGGTCCTATTAACTTTTTCCTTGGTTTAAACATAAGACAGGGACCCAAGCTGACCCCTTCACTAGATAAACCGGCTATTGACATCACGCTCTATCGTCAAATGATAGGCTCATTGATGTATCTAACTGCTAGCAGGCCTGATATCATGTTTTCTGTGTGTTACTGTGCTCGATTTCAGGCTAACCCACGCGAACCTCACATGCTGGCAGTGAAGAACATCCTACGCTATCTCAAGCGAACCGCCTCCTTAGGTCTATGGTATCCATCCAATTCAGGCTTTTTCGTTCAAGCCTATTCTGATGCTGACCTTGGAGGATGTGGACTCGACCGCAAAAGCACAACTGGTGGCTGTCAATTTCTTGATGGGAAGTTGGTCAGCTGGCAATCCAAGAAACAAACATGTGTGTCGCTGTCTACTGCTGAAGCGGAATACATTGCCGCTGCATCCTGCACATCACAAGTGATTTGGATCCAGAGTCAACTTCGAGACTATGGACTCAATATGAAGAAGATCCCACTATATTGTGACTCTGAAAGTGCAATTAGGATCTGTCATAACCCAGTGCAACACTCTAAAACCAAACACATAGCACTGAGGTATCACTTCATCAAAGATCATGTGGAAGATGGAAATGTCGAAGTTCACTTCGTAAGAACCACTGATCAACTGGCTGATGTCTTTACCAAAGCTCTTCTTGAAGCATCATTCAATAAAATATTGCAAGGGCTCGGTATGATGGAATCAGAATCAGTTCCTCACACTACCACTCAATCTCAACCGTAAGAAGCGAAACCAACCGAACGTTCGGGTTCGGTTCAACCATCTGACTCGCTCATTACTTCAAAGGTAGTTTTTCTGTGTTGTATATTTCTTGTGCAAAATTTATTTTTCTTTACGTAACAAGTTTTTTTTTATCTCTAAACTTCTTGGTTTCTTAAAAATTTTCAAAGACCGGAACTTCAAGAAGGTTCGGGTTCGGTTTTTCAAAATTTTCCTGAACCGAAACCGAAACCAACCGAAGGTTCGGGTTCGGTTCTTCAACTTTTTCCAACCGAAACCAACCGAACGTTCGGTTTCGGTTTTACAATTTTTTTTTCTTTCCAGATTTTTTTTAGTCTTATTTTTATTTTAACTCTTACTTTTTTATTTTTTTTATTTTTTTTTACTATTTTTAATTTTTTTATTAATTTCAAAAACTGCAACAATATTTTATTTATTTGTGTGCTCATTCGTTTATGGGGATATATTTGATGACTTACTTAAGTGTCCCTAGAAGCATGCTGCTGTATGTGTCCCAAGCCTCATAAGATTTTGAATAATGGCCTTCATGACCTGGTATACACAAACCTTGTCTTCCCAATAAGGCTAACTCATTTATTCTAATCGTGAGCTACCTCACTCTTTTCTCACATGAGTTCAGAGTCTCCTGCTTGGTCCTTTTGTTCGCAGCAGAGGTACTATGTCTTCTTTCACCATCCCCATTACACTTCTCCATAACATTCGCTTCATCACTGTAACCCCTGAGACTCTCAGAAACTACCGCTGAGGTTTACGGTTACACAACATCTGTGTTTATGATCTTAGCTTCGTGCCACTACGAGCTGAGTGAAACCCAAAATTCAACACCAATGAATTGACGAATGTACCTTCATGAAATCTCAATTTTTTTCCTGATTCCAATGAAATTGTTACACACCATAACGTTTCTTCCCATGGTATCCTGTTATAATTTTTTTATCTGAGATTTTATACTTAACCAAGTCACTTAAAAATCAACTCTACCCTACTTGTTCAACAGACTACACCGGTCTCACAAGTACTTTGTTCACTTTCGTTCTTATATCAAGAATTGAATTGTTGAATCAAAGCGAAACCACCCTTAATTAGCCTTATTAAAAGAAGCCTTTCAACATTTATTAATAAATGTTTGATCGTAATTCAACGGGATTCCACACTAACACTTTGAGGTCTTTCTTGATCTTGAAGGAAGAGATTCGTGCCCGGGATCATCAGTTTCGTGTCATAATTGACATCACAGATTATTCCAAAAAGAGTTGCTTTTTTTCCTTATCTTTTACACTCTTTGCACGAAAATCCTAGATTTTCAAAATTCCGTTACTAATTATTTTACAGGCTGGTTTATTACTAAGGGATTACTAATGAAGTTGTGGCCAAAAATTAGCCACGTGGGTCCTCAATTGAATACAGCTGATTAAAAAGGGGAAAAAGACAAAAAGTTGCTGACGCGGCGGAAGTTCAAAGGATAGATATTCAAACGACGGTAAAAAGGAGGGCGCGTGAATTTGAAGCGGCCGCGCTTTTTCTGACACATTTGCACGCGTGTGCAGTATTGAAGCGTCATCCATCTGGCATTAATGGCGCGTGTGGAAATGGAAACGGTTCCTCTCTCTGAACCGGCGCTTATTGGGCGGCGTGATCCTAGGAATCTGACACTCTCTCTCCTACGTGATCATCGCACGTCCCAACTGTCACCAATCAGTCACTCAAAAACCCTTCCGTATTTCCATAAGAGATTTGAATCGATCTTTCTCTCTCCTATCACCTACTATAAAAACCCATCCAGACCACCTTTTACCTCTTTACTGCCCCATAATTTCCAAAGCAAAAATACTTCCAAACTCTCTCCCGGTTATCTTCTTCTCCAACCTGCAACAATGGCTGAATCCTCTTCCGTCCATGCTACTTCTCAAATTCTTCCAATCCGTCCTCAGCAATGCCTCGTGATTGATCTGAACCCACTAGCCTATGATCCCTACATGTCGCCGGTTATCGAATGCCTCAAGTACTCCCAGCTTGCTCCCGCATTGTCCAGAATTGCGACGGTGCCAATGGTGGCTCTATCTCAATTCTATGCGATGGCCTACTACGACAAGGGCGTTGACAGGATATTTTTCGAAGTGGCGGAACACAAAACGTCGATTTCTCGTCCCCGCTTCTGCACCATGCTTGGGTTTGCTGCTGACCCATCGCGTGTTCACCCGGAGACGATTCCGGTTGGTATGCTCTACAACATGTTCTACAATATGGGCTACACGGAAGTTCTTACCTCCGTCGCCAGGTTCAAGAAGTCATGCCTACCGCCCCTGTGGAATGGGCTATTTACAGTTCTCTTCAAGGGACTGTCTGAGAGGAGCTCAGGATCGGATGGAGCCAGTCGTCTTTTCCTGTCAATCATGTACGGGGTGTACAACGGGATCAACCTCGATTATGGGTTTGTCCTTTGGCAACAACTGATTCAGAGCCTTTCTTCCACTTCTCGCCACTCTGAAGCGTCGCTGGCCCGGTTCTGGATCTTGATCACAAGATGGGCCATGGACAGGTTTGAGGTCCCAACTGCTGACGGTGCCCCGATGTCTTTTGTTGGTACCTTCCATACCAAGAAGATCATCGTATCCGATGCATCGAAATTCTCCTTCATTGGCTCTATCCCGGAGTCGATGTATGGTAGTGTGCCATCAGACAGCAGTATGATCAAGGCGATCAAGGAGTTAGGGCCATCTGGTCCGAGGGAACTGACACCGGACATGCTGCGATCAATTCATGATGCCGACAAACCGGTGGCCAGGGGTAAAAAGGCAGACAAGGGGAAGAAACCATCCAAAGCCCCAAAACCTTCTCCCAAGAAGCGCAAACAACCGAAGGCTGCTTCGTCACCACAACCGAAAAGGAGGAAGACCCAACAAAAGCGAAAGCTAATCCTTTCCTCCTCATCAAGTGAATCCGAAGTTGAGAGTTCGGACGCTGAGGGATCACAAGGCGATGTCTCTCCTCTACGAGGCAACACACCCCCTCGGTCCCCAACCCCGGAGATGGAACTTCACCAATCCCCAGTTCCTTCCCCTCCACCCACAATACCTATTTCCATTCCCACCATAACCCCTACTATACCACCAACCTCATTCCCTATACCTCCACCCATATTCACCACCTCAACCGAAACACCACCTGTAACCGAAACCCCTCCCGTAACCGAACCTCCACAAACCGAAACCCATACACAACCACCACCCGAAATTAACCCCCCACCTACTCAACCTGAACCAACTAAACCCATAACACCCCCAGCTTCACCACCACCTCAATCTCCAGAAGACGCCTCCGATGGCGATGATCAATTCCTTGGTGGTGATCACATGAACTTTGATTCGGTCTACTATAGTCCGTTTCAAGTTCAGAGTGATGAGGAGGATGATGCTCCAGTGACAAAGAAGCATCTCCGCGATCTTACAGAGAAGGTTGATCAACTTCTCGCCTCCTCTTCAAACCAGCAGTCCACCTTATCTGAAGCTGCCCTTCAGAGGATCGTTGATGCCTTCTCCAGGGCTCAACATGACTCAGTAGCCTCAGCAACTGCTGCGATAGACGCCTCCACCCGAGCCTGTGAGGCAACGACCGAAAAAGTCGATAAACTATTCTCCGACGCTTCGGACCTGCTAAAGTCTCTGCAGGAAAGCGCCAATGCCACAAAGACGACTCTTGAACCGATTGTTCAACAATTGGCCAAGTTCGTCTCGACGGAGTTGACTTCGTTCGCTACCCTCCGCCAAAACCTCAGCGACGACAACTCGGCACTCCGTGCCTCCATCGATGCCCGTCTGGCAAAACTACAAGAGGATCTTGCGGCAGAGAACTCTCTGATGGACGTTCTGGCAAGTAAAACAACTGCCCTAAAGGTCAAGAGCACGCAGCTTTCCAACTCTGAACAACAATTGGAAGCTCTTCGATCCGAGAGGGAAGTCATCAAGACGTGTGTTTCGGATGTCCACGCGGCTCTATCCAACATCCTGGAAGCACACGACCCAATCCTTAATCATTCGGTGAGGCGCACCCTCGCTGAAAAGCTCTCCCCGGCCATGGCCCTCTTAAGCAAAATTGAAGGCCTTCCGAGTTTCGTGTCCATTCCGAAACAAGGGGGAGAAGAGAAGAAAGGATCGAAACCACCTCCGTCCTCCAACGCTACTCACACAACCGAACCACCCCAAACTGGTCATGCCTCGGGTTCGGGTGTGAAGAACAAGGGCAAACACATAGCAGAGGATGGAGATGAAGATGAAGATGAAGACAAGGAGACTATTGCGGACATGTTAAAGAGAAAGAACAGTCGCAATACTGATGACGATGTCAGTCGTGTGGCACGTGAAGCTGAAGAAGCCGAACGTAAACAAAAAGAAGCCAACGATCTCCTTGAGAGCCGAAAGTTGCTCTTCCCTGCCTGGACCAAGGATCGGTTGATAAAAGAGGCCATAGAGACTCCAAGCATACTATGGCTCGAGCCGGTGATATCGTTCGACTGCAACAACACCATTGATTCGCAGTTCGATATGCCACTGACTCGAAAGGCGTTCATCTTCCACGCCTTCTCTAACATTTCTGAAGTCCCGCATCCGAACGATGAGCTTGACAGGGAGCTCATTGACTTCTACCTGGAGGCCGCTCGCCCTCAATACCTTACATGGAGCGCCCAGAAGATTGTCAATGTTCGGGTGATGAAGCCTTTTGCCGTGGGGAGATTCACAAACGTCAAGTTCAAGCTTATCCGAGGATCTGCAAGAACTGCTCACATGATCTCTCTGGCGGATCTGCCCAATCTGAACCCTCATGATTGGATAGTCTTGTACAACATCCTGCTGACAAACGAAGCCGAATATGGTCCCATCTTAGACCATGTCAAAAGGATGCTGGCATGCTACATCATGGAGGTGGCCCTAATGGATCAGGAGGTTGCCACAGTTTTTAAGAAGAAACCGAAAGTCAAGCCTGTGGGATCGGCCAGTGATCTGAATCAAATGCTAATGGGCAAGATAGATTCGAGGCGAAACTCTGTGATGTTCACTAGAGCCGAAGGACAGAAATGTCTCTTCGCTTTAGCTGACAAACATCTTTACACTACAACTTGCTTGGAGCACATCTTATTCATCATCAAGCAGTGTAAAGACAATTCGGCTGATGATATCAAATACTTCAATGATATGATCAATTGGTACATCCGGTTTAGACAGACCATCCTTTCCATAACCAAGTGTCTGTTTAGTACCGTGAAGAAGAAGGTACCAGCTTCAGCCGCCGGCCCAAGTAGGAAGTGAAAGTCTCGCTCCAAATTGACGCAAAGGGGGAGATTGTTGGGCTGAAAAGAGTTTTGATGTTGCGTCTTTTGGGCTCGTTAGATTAGCCTTTTATTCTCCGGTTTGGGCCTGTCCAACCGAGAGCCTTTTATGTATTGTATATAAGTTAAATGCTTGCATGCATATTAGGTTAAGATTCTAGAGATTATCGATACAGCGATTGATCAAGAGTATTATATTTTTCTGTAATCGTTCTTGTAATCTTCTAATCCTTTACAGTTGATGTTCTTAATCGAGCTCTTCTAAGGATTTTATTTAATCATTCGACACGTTTGATTCAAGCTGTTTGTTCTTATTATTGCGTTGTTAACTGTTTTATATTCATATACTTGTTCAAGATCTAATCGATCTTCTTAGATTAAAAGTTGTTTTAATCCCATCAATATATATATATATATATATATATATATAAAGAAAAATGTGTTGAGAATGTATTAGATGCTTAAACATGACTTAGATACCAATAATTACATAATGGGATTACTCATAGTAATAATGAACTATATATATTAAGAATCTTAGTATTTGTAGCTCTAAACCACAATGTACTCTAACTCTGATGTCTAACTGTAATTAAAATCTACATGGAAACACTATCCATGTAACTTTCTCATCATTCATAATGAGGACACGTCTGATTGTGATTGATAGTCATCTCAATGTATTTGAAAGTTTAGGCCATGTGTAACAGCCTTAAACATATCTTTCTTTCAAATACTCCATAGATTAGGAATATTCCTCTAGTTCTCGCAAGTACTTTAAAATGCTCCTATGAGTCATGCAATGAATTGTTCTCGGATTATACGGGTATCTTTCGACATGCTCTAAGCATATGATTTATTTGGCCTTCATGCATAATCATGACATATATGATTAATCAAATTACAGAAGAATATGGAATATAATCATATTATCTATTTCAAAACATTGTACTAGGATTATAATGAGTGCTCAAAATCATGTCACATGGTATTTGACAAAAAGACTCTCTCAGAGTCCTTTATCTTAAGCTCTTTAAGATCCTTGACAATTAATGCAATTTTACTGAGTCTTTTAAGTTACCATGATCGATCTATATAGATCTTTATTCCAAGAATTATTATGTCGACTACATATAAGACTAGGAATGTTACTGTGCTCTCACTATCTTTATAGAAAACACAAGAGTCATCTTGATTTATAATTAAATCACACTATGTAATTATATTATAAGAAAGAAGATTCTTACTTTGTTATTTTAGCGTAAATCGGGAAAAAAATTCATTCATGTATGTTTTCTCATTTGAAAACTCACTTACTCTTTATATTTGTAATATATCGAGGATAATTAATCAAGCCCATACTTGATAATTATACATGAATGCATCTCTAAGTGATTCATTAGTTTTTGATCAACTATTGAGCAGATTCAGCAGCAATTGAAAACTTGGTAGCTCCAAAATATGATGCTTTTAGTTATGATTCTTTAGCTCTTAAAGTTCTGTATTACTCTGTAACATCCCCATTTTCATGGCCAGAAAAGATCGATTTATTTTTTCTTATTTAAAAATACGAGTATCCTTTTTGAAGAATAAGGTTGCGGAATTTGTTCCCAAAAATATGGTAAGTGTATTATCAAAGCATTTCCAAAGAAATGTATATTATTAAAACATTAGGAAATCATCGTCAATACAGAAACACAAGCATAACGAATGTGATAATAATGTTGAGAGATTCTACCTGGTCAGTACATAGGGATTTTAAGGATTATGTTGGATTTGCAGGTAGCTACACGAAAGATACATTATGTTGAGAGATTCAAGGATTATTAATGTTGAGAGATTCTACCTGGTCAATACATAACGAATGTGAGATTCTACCTGCAAATCATCTTTTGTATAGCTACCTGGTCAGTACATAGGGATTTTAATCACACAATGTGATAATAATGTATATCTCAAACATGCAAATCCAACTATTATCAATAACATAGATATATCATATTTCTAAAACAATTTATCCCATTCCATCAATTCCGACGTATAAATCCTATATAACGATCTTACAAGATCTAGCCTAAAGGATCAATATGAACAACAAACTGATGACGTTGTTTCAGAAATTCCCTGGCAGCAAACGAGGATCAATAAATACATCAAATGAGGGGAATGGAATAAGTTTCACCATGAACCTCCGTTCGTAAAAACAACAAGACAATTAAGTTAAGGGTGGTTATCTAGATAACTGTTCCTAGCAGTGGTCTGACACCGTGAGGTATTTTACCCCCGGACTCACCCTATCTGTCAATATAACATCATACATACCTAGTAGTGGCTTATTACTAACACACTCTATTAGGCAGTCAATGAAGTTCCCTCAACTACTTCGTGAAAGGAAACGATGACACAGAAAACTCCTCAAAAGAAAAGTATGGAGAAATACTAATAAAGTACTCTCGTATGCTCCCATACACTGACACATAATAGTGTCAAAAAGGACTTTGTAGATGATAGTACTTCTGACACATTATAGTAACTTGGTATGAGTAGGACTCGTACCCCATAATATAATATTACCCCGACACAAGCAACACCTGAGATACAGAGCTTTGAAAAAGACTTGGTACATAGAAAGTACTTTTGTACGTAGAACATACTCCATCGATCATCAATCTCCCCAGACAGAGCTTCTACTCTCTATTTCGATCACACACATACCATTAATACGATACTACCCAATATCCAAACTTAATTAAACTAAGCATCTCTTCTAAGTCTTATTTCATCACTGGGCAAGCCTATAGTGCTTATAATCAACTTTCAATACTAACTCTGTTTCGCCAACACTATCCTAATTTAGTGTAATATTTTATACAGAGTATTAAGTATTAACAAACATTTATCTTCTCATCTATAATACTTCTATTATTATTATTATTATTATCATGTAAATACATCTTAACACATATAGAACCAAGCCTGGTTCGCATAGTGTATATCATCAAATATACATATAATACATATTTCCAAATAATAATAAGCATATAGCTCACATATAAAATTTCAACATATATTTAATACCTTTATTAATACTTGTATTAAAATCATGTTCATGAAAGGGACTATGCACTCACTTGTTAAAGTGACGACTAGAAATTTGAGCTGCGTTTCTCTTTTAGCAACTGTCTTTTCCTTCGACGTAACCTAGCATTATTATCGCTAAGTTTTAGTCGAATATTTATTGAGACTACTTATTAGTCTAGATCCATCACTAAATCAAATTCTACTTCACAATATATCAAGTAAGGAACAACCTGGTATGATCATATCGGAGGTAGGGTCCATTTGGTATACAAAGTATACTGTTTGGAAATCGCACTTGAAACACCTCACTAAACCACAACCTGGACATCATCCCCGTAGGTAGATCAATCAGTATAACGACTTTGAATCTCTGATAAATCTTTTTTATAGGTTCATAATAATGGCGTATGACTATAAATATAAATCACACTGAATATAGAATAGTGTAGCTTAACATACCGGGCTTTTAACGAAAATCGGGAAATTACGCGGGCATAACTCCGACACTAAAAACTTCTTTGTCGGCTTTTTGATGACTCAAAGTTTTTTTATCGCACCCTAAAACTAGGAGAAATCTAACAAGAAAGAAATAAGAATTCTAGAGAGATTTTAGAGGAATTTAATAAGGAAATCTGAAATGTCGGCTTGAGTAATGCAAACACTGGTGAAAATCCAATACAATTCATCCTCTATTTATACAGGTTTAATCATAGAGTAGGCCCTAAGTTTCGTTTGTATCTTCCGCGTACGAGCTCCGTTTTCTATGTTCTTTATATCCACGCATTGGTATTTATGAGTACCACAACTTTCATTTAGACCCCGTGTGCTAATTCTCATTCTATCGCAGATTTACAAATCTGTATCGAATTTATAGGGACTAAGTTTCATCCATATCTTTAACATACGAGCTCTATTCTAGATATTCTTTATATCCATGCGTAGGTGGAGACGTGATCTATAACATTTGTTTAGACTCCATCGGCTAATTTTGACTTTATTTTTAAAGTTATATTTTAACAGACATAGAAAGATAAATTCCGTTAATAATTCATAACTTTGTCATCCGAAATCCGTTTTTGTACGTCTTTATATCGTTGAGCTTCTATTAACGATATATTCGATTCTCGTTTAGATAATGTCGGCTAAATTCAGGCTATGCACTGCTATGCTAAATCTTAGAAAAATAATAATTTTATCATACTAAATCGGATTTAGACATTCTCTATATGCATGCTCTCGGTTTAACGTATACTATGAATTTAGTCGTAAAACGTCGACAGGTCATAACTTCTTCGTTATAAGTCAGATTTCAGCGTTTTTTATATGCACAGAATCCTTGTGACATATAATATAACTTGGTTGAGATTATTTACTCTAAATAATCTTCTACCAAAATGTATTTTTTTTTACGCTTATTCTTTCTAAATTGACTAGCCCAAATCTCCGGGCATTATACGCTCCCACATAGAAAAAAAAACTTTCTAATCTCTTGTCTTATGGAATGAAAATTAGTGGGATTAGTAGAAACTTCATCTTAAACAATCATTTAGGATAGTCTACATAAATGTAGTTAGTAGATGCTGTAATGGTTAAGCTTATTGTCTAACATGAGCTACATAACTCTATGCCTTTTTAGATAAGGATAAACCATTACATCGTTAGTCTAATGAAGGTATTTAATATACTTGTTTGGTTGGAAAAAATATATATTCAATATATATATTTGTTGTAGTGAGCATAATTACAAATATTTTATAAAGTAAATAGTTCTTTTAAAACATCATATAATAGACTGCAAGGTCTATGTTTTATCCTCTTTAAAAACTTGCACTATCATCATTCAACCAATAGCCAGGTGACCCTATCCTACTAGATAATATGAAGGCTACCTCAAACATCATACAATAGATCCAAGTGACCAGGTGATCATGTGTCACAAGAAATATACTAATGATAAGTGAGTGTTTTGACAGAATGGGTTATGAATCGATTCCGCAACTCTTAAGTTGTTCCAAGAAGACTTGGTTTACAAAACTTATTTTCTTTACCACAACTAAAGGTTAATGATGGTCCCATTAAGTGATATTTTAATCTTCACTATGAACAATTTAAGCAAATCAAACGTTTCAACAATAACGAATAAAAGTCGTTAGTGAAATTGACTAAGTATCTATCACCAAACTATTCATGGATTGAAAAAGATTATATACATTACTTATGTGTAATTATTTGACAAGTCTTTTGTTCTTTAGCTACTAATAGATCAAGACACCTGCAAATCATCTTACCATATAATTAGGATTCACATATATCAAATGAATCAAGCTTATTTCCTTCAAAAATTCCATCCTTTTGAAGTTGGTATGTGTTTTTCATATTTATATGATCTTGATGATTATTACATAGATAAGTTCCAATCAAATATCATTTGATTATTTAGGTGTTATGTAAGGTCACACCTTATGATATGATGAGTCAAAGATTCTACACACTATTTTTCAGCGTCGGTGTCTACATTACTGTCAGTGTCAGCGTATCAAGTCTATTAGTGTCATGGAGTAGTATAATTATTCTATGTAATTTGTTTGTATATAAGGAAATGATATAGATAAGTATAGAATAGATAGAAGATCATATATCGTTGTGATGACGATCGATTCTTAGTATAGATCATATACAATCCCCCAACCAAGGGATATACTTGTATAGATTAGTATATAACAAACATTAGGGTAAACCCTAATTCGGAGTTCATCTTGTTGACCGTCTTTGTGACAAACTGTCTTCTTAGTGAAGACAAACCCTTTCTTGGTTAAAGAGAATTTAGAGAATTCCTTGTGTTATTTACTTTCTGTTATTTGTTTGCTTAGATTAGTTTGCTTTTGTTATTTATACTTGAAGTGTATCTGATCGATACAAACCTTCAATTGGTATCAGAGAAAGTTTTTGATAAACTCAAGTAATCATGTTAACTTCCAATAATCCCAAATCCTTTGGTCTCAACAAACTTCCTCCTTTCGATGAACACAACTTTGCCATGTTGAAGACTAAGGCCATGGTTGTTCTTGAAACCATGGACTATGAGATGCATACAATTGTTGAAAAAGGTCTTCATATTTCTATGTACCAACCCGTGGCCCATTCTCTGAAGCAAAAACCAGAAACCAACTATAATGACGATGAAAAGAGGCTGATTAATCTTGATGTAAAAGCCATAGAAGCAATAGGAAACTCTCTCCCTTATCACGTGTATCATCTTGTGCATAGTTGTGACTAAGCCCAAGAGATGATGGAAACAATGACAGTGGCTTATTAAGGTACTGTGGAAGTTCAGGCCACAACCTCAATCGAATATATGAGCATTTCTTTGCTCAACAAGGTGAGTCCTTAACCCATACCTTTAACAGGTTTAACTATTTTTTAATGATATGCGCAGACTGGGAATAGTCAACCATTTCTATCAATTGGTTCTAAAGTATTTGGATTTTCTTGGGAAAAGTTGGGAACATCACGCCGATGTCCTTAAGAATGGTGAAAAGATCAATGGCATGGATCTAAACTCCTTGTTTGGAAATCTACGAAATTACAAAGAGACGAATACGCTTTGTAAATAAATCATGAAGGACTTGATCAAGGAAAACTCTATAACTGTAACAGCCCGGAATTTCAAATATCGATATAACTATGATTTGGGGGTGTTTTAAGAAGGGACTCGGCGAGTTGGAGCCTAGACTCGCCGAGTAAGATCGCAGACCGGGTCGCGGGTTCGCGACTGGACTCGATGAGTCCAGATATGGACTCGGCGAGTCTGCGCTGTTTGGTGAAAACCCTAACCGTTCAGGTTGGAACGTATAAGAGGCACTTATTGGCCGTCATTGTTCATTTTGGCCTTCTGAGAAGAACCCTAAATCGATTGGGGGCATCTGGAGCAAAGTTTAAGGGCCATTGTTGATCTTGGAAGGGTTGTGGTGCAAGGAAGAGAAGGGTTTGGCTAAAGGAATAGCAAGGGAGTCACGTTCTGAGGATTTGGGGACACAGAGGGCACATTATTCAGGTAAGAATTCGAATTATGCTCTGCTATGTTGATGTGTCATGGAATTAGGGTTTATGGAACCCCTTTGTGATTAGATTAAGTGTTACCCTAGTTCCCCAAACGACTATAACCCTGTATTAGGACCTTAGAGGTCCAGAAGGTCCCATGCTTGTGTATTTCGGGACAATACTTATCTCAGGAAGCAGTTTGATCGACTGCATGGCATGGACTCGACGAGTCCGATGAACAGACTCGGCGAGTAGCTTGAAGAATAACTGGGACTCGTCGAGTTGTTCTTCAGACTCGGCGAGTTGAGTCGGGGTGGCCCCGCGATTCTTCCAGGAGGAACTCGTCGAGTAAAAAGGGGATACTCGACGTGTAGAAAGGGTGTCTTAAGGAATCGGTGAGTTAAGGGCGAGTGGACTCAGAGTCGTTGAACTCGGCGAGTCTTGGGGTGACTCGGCGAGTTAGGTCGCGGGTTAAGTGAAGTTCTGAGTATGGGGACTCGGCGAGTCATAGGGTTGACTCGGCGAGTAGGGTCAGTCAGGGGTTGACTTTGACCTTGTCTTTGACCAAGGATTGACCAGTGGTTCCAGGGGTATTTTGGTAATTGTTGTTATTGTTTGAGTTTAGTGCATTGGTGACTATCCAGAGGTGGAGATCGTATCAGTGATCGGAGCAGCTTGAGCTATCTGTTCAGTCGGCAGTTTCGAGGTGAGTTATCCTCACTATATCGTTAGGGTTTATGGCACCAAGGCCGACCCTTTTTACCGGATAGAAATCCGGGTAGTTGTCATTATATGTTACAGGCCGGAAGGCATTATATGTTATGGGCCGGAAGGCATTACTATGTGGACCGGAAGGTCATGGCCTGGAAAGGCGTACGTATGCATTTAGTATGTTGACTGATTCATAGGGTAATGTTATGATAGTGACCGGCTAGACCGGTATCTTGTTAGAGTAATGTTATGATATGTGATCTGTTGATCGACTGTTGCTTATGAACTGCTATATGATTGTTTGTTATTTTATATATGCATTATATGCTTATGGGCCGGAAGGCGATATGTTATGGGCCGGAAGGCAATATGTTATGGGCCGGAAGGCGTATATGTGGTTGGTATTCTGGGGGTATCTCACTAAGCTTTCGGGCTTACAGTTGTGGTTTTATGTTTCAGGTTCTCAAGAGTCTGTGGCAAGGCAAAGGCGTGATCGTACCGTTCCACTCGTTGGTGTTTTATGATATGAACCTGGGAAATTACTTTGTTTAATAATGTATTGAAAACCTTTTTGCAACAATGTTAATAAAATGGGTGATTTTGAAAAGTTTTAATTGTTTTGAAATTTTGGATGTTACAATAACCTTGATTTCTCGAAAGGAAGCAATGAAGCACAACAGTGACTTAGACAACTCAGACCATGGAGAAGAGATTGATGAAGATCTTACTGAGGAACTTATATCTAGCGTTGCACTCACTGTCAAACGTTATGAAGAAAGCAAATCGAATGAGGCACGGAAAGCTCAGTTTAAGGGAGGTAGATCAGCAAAGATCCTCTTCAGAGAAGAAAAAATTAGGTAATTGTTTTTAACTGTGGTATCCCTGACCATTTTTCCAGGGACTGAAAAGAGAAGGAAAAAACTCAAAGTCCTGAGAACTATGAAGTTTTGTACAAGAATCCGGTGGCTCACATTAAGAAGGAGAACATTTCTTCGCCAAAAGCGTTAATTTCTAAAAAAGTGGGTCATGAAGAATGTGTGGAAGAATATGATACATTTAAAGATGAGGGACTAAATATTAAGGGTCCAATGGCTCTTATCAATGATTCCCCTGATGGTAATCTTAACATATATGACACTCATGATTCTCATGCCGTTAAAGGATCAAGTCTAAATCTTTGACAAACTTGGTACTTAGAAAGTTGAAGCTCTAGACACATGACTAGCTTCAAGTCCCTCTTAACATACTTTACAGAGAAGGATGGTCCAATGGTAGTCTTTGGTGACAATAATGGAAGAGATTGTACGGGTGTTTGAACTTTTGAATGCAGGACGATCAAGCTGAAGGGTGTGTTCTATGTCGAGGGTCTAAAAGGTAATTTCATCTCCATCAGTCAACTTTGTGACACTAGATATAAAGTTATTTTCAATTGCCATAAGGGAAAGGTGTTTGATTCTGAGAACAAAATTGGGCTTATTGCACTCACGGAAAACAACATTTATATGGTTTGATTTTATTTGTTTAGACATAGATACTTTATTTGTTGCTTCACTAATTTTAAAATTTTCGAACATGATCTGCTACAGTTTTAGTTTATTTTTGATTTTGTGCATTAAAATATTTCCTTTAACTTTGATTTTACTACATTGTACATTTTTCTACTAACATTGCCTACATGTTCTTATCTATCGATAATGACCTTATCTAACTAGTCTACTTTGAAGGAATCAACGTGACATTCCTTGAATGCATCACCCTCCTTGTGGAGCTAGTTGACATTGACTCTGCATCTTTTCTTTAGCACCAACTGCTCTCTTACTGACATTGATTCCCATGCTAATTGACTAGTTACTTTATGTTGATGAGACCAGATAGGAGAGAACTATGCCACAAAGTGTTCTTCTGGTCACATATTTCTTCATTCTTGAAGAACCTATCTCTATTTCAATGGGATGAAGTGAAGTTAGCTGACATAACACGTCTAATTTCCATTAACACTGTCACTACCACACCATCACCTCAAACATCCAAAAGCATCTTCCATAAGATAGTGATCCCACTTTCTCTTCCTTCATGGATCGCAACGAGTGGAACCTTCAAGTTTTGTATTGGTGAATCCTATAAATCGAAGGTTACAAAGATTGGATCCTCTTAACTCATTGGCTATAAAGACTGGTTCATGTTTGTTTCTTGTTCTTGGTGAACATGAAGCTTGGAATCAATCTGCAATACCTCAACGATTAAAGGCACTTTCTCTCTCTTTGTCTTCAATGAATTGTGTTTTTTATATGGTTGATCTTGTTTGCTTTCTTTTATAGACAAAATTCAAGGGGTAGATATCTCGAAAAATGGAAGTTCATTTATGGCCATTCAAATCAAAATATTTGATGGATCAAGTATTTATCATCTTTCTGATAAAGCTGCACATAGTTCTTTTTTAGAATATTTCCACATTTAACTAACTCTCTTGTTTGTATTCTTATATTATTTATTATTTTTTTACAATTTTTTAAAGGATCTGACGACGGCATTTCTTAACCAGGAATGTAACTTTTGACAAATCATCATTCCTAGAAGCATGCTACTATATGTGACAAAATCTCTCTAAGTCTCTCATCAGGGAGACCATCTGCTCAGAACATTGAGTCAACCCCTCATGCTGATTGTTTAGCACTGTCTAAAATTTCTAAGTGAGATTGCATGGTCCAAATATAAAAAATTAATAAAAAGGATTAGGTGTTTATTATTATTTAACTATTTTACCTGACTTCGTCCTTAGAAGCATGTTTGTCGTATGCATCAAGTCTCATGTTCTGCTAAAACATTGAGCATAACCCAATGTCTTACTATGATTGCACAATCATCAGCGTAAGAGATACTTGTCTAGTCCTTAAATAACAAAGTTTTTTCATGTCCCTGACCTCCTAGACTAATATATGACATGGTACCATTATGAATTTATGGTGAATCTTTGATCCTAAAATACAACTAAACTTTGTGATACAAGGATAAAAATCATTATTGCTGATGAGTTATAATTGTTAATGATTCACGCTAATTCCACCTTAGCATGACTGATACAATACATTATTTCCTTTATCCTCTTAATAAAACTTAATGTTTGACTGTGATATACGACTCACTGATAAAGTTTATAACTCTATGCTGATGGTTAGTCTATGTACCGTAAGCTATCACACGTACCAACCTATTCTTGTCGCTATATTCTTCTTTAAAGCCTTATGATTCAATGTAATGTACCATACACTGATGAGAGCTTGACAAATCTATGTCGATGGTTAAGTTAAATGACTACAACTTATCATACGCATCATACCACTCTTTCCTTCTTCTTCTAATAAATGTTATTAATGAGTCAGCGTATCAAACCACACACCGATGAAATCTCATGTCAATGAATGTTAGTTTAAGCCCACACTATCAAGAGACATCACAAACTTACTATCTATCATAGGCAACATGTTGATCCATTTCGCTGATGTTTATTGTCATTGATGTCGTGTTTTACTGATGTAATTTCCTTATTTCAAAGGTAACTTTTTGGATGACGGTTTAAAGATTTATCAATATATTGACATAAGAGATCTTTACGGTGCATGTCTCTTCAATCATGATTATGTAAAAAGGAAGGAATGTTTCGGTATAAATTAGGAATACTCTTTCCTAGGCATGATGGTCTAAATCATAAAGCCTTGGGATTTGGGTCTATTTAATGCATAATTTCCTAGGGTTTCATCACTTTGTCAGCGTCCACCCCATAGAACATTCCCCCACTTAACCCTAGCCTCTCTCTTTGATTATGTATGTGTTTTGGTGCTTATTTGTGAATATCCAAGGAAAGTAAGCTTGAAGAAAGGTTTTAGAGTGTGACTCATTGGTGTTCTAGTAAGGGAATCATCTCTTGGACCGTTTGTGAGTTTAAAGGTCTCACATTTATGCATTTACTTTGTTAGATCTAAGTGTTGGATGGTTTGATGGTCATTTCTAGTCCTTTGTTCATATGTTCTTGTATTTTGGGGAACTCTCGAGAACCTTGTGCTTTTATTTTATTACTTTTGGACCTTATCATTGATAGAAATGAGCTTGCATGTGTTCTTTCGTAAGCCATGCACTTAGTTTTGGCTATCAGATGGATTTATAAACTTAGTGTTTGAGTTTTAGGATGATTAATTCATTAGGATGGATAAAGTTAGAAACATTGTCCAGTGATACATGATATGAGGTTTAGAACTCTTGTCTTGGGATTAAGGACGAAATAAAGGAGGTTAGTAAGCTGAGTTTCAAGAAGCGACGACCAAGGTGTCTCGGACTCCTCGCGGGCAGAGCTTCGGCTCGGGAATTGCACTTCTCGGGATCTTCGAGGCTTCGGGACTTGCTTCGGGGCTCGGGAATGATACCGGGGCTTCGGGATAATTGTTGCACAAAAAACGATGCAAAAACGCGAGAGAAAGGGAAGAAATGAGCAAAAGAATCGGCTGCCCTCGACATCCTTTTATAGGGGTCTGGAACTTCAACTTACACTGGGCGTAATATGAAATCACGTTGGGCGTAATGAGGATAGGATCGCTGACTCCCCCCCTGGATAATATCGGTTATTTTATATTTAAATTAAATATCGAAAATATTTAATAAACTTCAAAAATTCATATCTTCCTCATACGAACTTCCTTTTCGACGTTCTTTATATCCCCGCGTAGGTGAGACTACGCTCTACAACTTTCGTTTAGACTCCGTCGGCTAATTTTGAATTTATTTTTAATATATTATAAATATATTACTTATATATTATTTTTCAGTAGGCCGGGACAGGAAAACTCCGTTCGAAATTCATAACTCCTTCATCTGAACTCCGTTTTCGTCTATCTTTTTATCGTTGGACTACTATTGACGAGATCTTAAACTCTCGTTTAGATTGTTTCAGTTAAGAATCACTCGATCTCATATTTGAGTATTCGGGCTGCATACCGCTAAGTCGAAACTTCAGAAAATCATAAGTTCCTCATACGAAGTCAGATTTGGGCGTTCATTTTATGCACGCTCTCGGTTTAACGAACCCTACGGCTTTCGTTTAGATCACTAAGGCTAGATATCGCTCTATCTTAAATTCATATTTTACGTCATTCGGCGTCGTGCCGGTTTTGTCGCGAGACTTCGACAGGTCATAACTTCTTCGTTATAACTCGGATTTCGGCATTGCTTATATCTTAGGAATCCTTGTTTCGACCACTAAAACTTTATGAAAAGATATCGGGATTATCTCACACTTTAATTTTGACGCTTATTTTATTCTTAATTCAATTAAGCCACACAACTAAGCATAAAACATATAATACTCAAATATTTCATCATTAATACTTCAAAAGAATTGCAAAGGTTAACCTAGACTATTACATCAACAATAATGCCTAGCCTGGAAACGTGAGCGTTACAATTCTCTCCCCCTTAGGATGATTCCGTCCCCGGAATCACACATCAACAAACAAATGCGGATAGCGACTCAACGTGTCACTCTCCGTTTCCCAAGTGAGATTTGGCCCATTCGAATGTTTCCAACAGACAAACACTAATTTGACCATCTTGCGTCGAAGCTTCTTAGTCTTTCGGTCAACAATTGCCTCTGGTTCTTCAATTAACCTCTTGTTTTCATCAATTCTCAATTCAGAAATTGGAATTATATTAGGAACTTCTCCCATGAACTTCCTCAAATAACACACATGGAAAGTGTTATGAATACCATTCAGTTCTTCTGGTAGTTCTAGCTTGTAAGCTTGGTTCCCAATTCTCTGAAGAACTTTAAACGGTCCAATAAACCTTGGACTCAACTTTCCCCTTTTACCAAATCTTATAAGTCCCTTCCACGGTGAGACTTTAAGCAAAACCGAATCTCCATCTTCAAAAGTCATCGGCCTTTGCTTCTTGTCAGCATAGCTCTTTTAACGATCCTCAGATGTTAACATTCTTTCTCTAATTATTTTCAACTTTTCAGCGGTTTGATGGACCATCTCGGGACCTATAAATTGCTTTTCCCCAGCCTCAAGCCAACACGACGGCGTACAACACTTCTGTCCGTACAAAGCTTGATAAGGTGCCATCTTTATGCTCGAGTGGAAACTATTATTGTAGGAAAATTCTACCAAAGGTAAATGTTCATCCGAATTACCTTGGAATTCCAGGTTACATGCTCTCAACATATCTTCAAGTGTTTGTATTGTTCGTTCGCTCTGACCATCAGTCTGTGGATGGTAAGCTGTACTTAAACACAACTTGTTACCCAATTCCTCTTGTAGACTTTTCCAAAACCTTGAGGTGAAACGGCTATCACGATCCGATACATTCATTAACAAAACACCGTGAAGCCTCACAATTTCCTTCACATAAGAATTCGCGAGCTTATCCATAGACCATTTCTCATTGGCTGATATGAAATGCGCACTCTTAGTGAATCGATCAACGACCACCCAAATCATGTCATGACCACTTTTTGTTCTGGGTAGTTTAGTGACAAAATCCATCGCAATGTCTTCCCATTTACCCATAGGCACAGGTAAAGGTTCTAAACTCCTGTATGGTTTCTGATGTTGTGTCTTGACTCTCGCACAAGTCACACACTCGGCCACATACTTTGCAACATCAAGCTTCATCGTTGGCCACCAGTAGTAGGGTTTCAGGTCCCTATACATTTTAGAGCTGCCAGGATGAATCGAGTACATGGTTTTGTGAGCTTCTTCCATCAAAAGATCTCTTATTCCTCCTGACTTAGGTACCCAAATACGATCTTGGAATACCTTCAGTCCATGACCATTTGTACCAAACACCAACGTTTTGCCCAAACGTTCCTCCTTCCGATCATTCTTTTCAGAAGCTTTTTCTTGAGCTTTCTTTATACTCTCCACAATTGTCGAGACAACTTCTATTCTCAACGCTCTTGGCATTTTTCTCTCAACATTGACTTTCCGACTGAGAGCATCAAGAACAACATTAGCTTTACCGGGGTGGTAAAGTATCTCACAGTCGTAGTCCTTGAGTAACTCTAGCCAGCGTCGTTGCCTCATATTTAACTCTTTCTGATTAAAGAGATATTGGAGACTCTTATGATCAGTGAAAAGTTTGCACTTTGTGCCATAGAGGTAATGCCTCCATATTTTCAGAGCGAAAACTACGACTGCCAACTCCAAATCGTGAGTAGGGTAGTTCTTTTCATGCTCCTTCAACTGTCGAGATGTATATGCTATCACCTTTTCTCTTTGGGTCAAAACACAACCCAATCCAACACCAGACGCATCGCTATAAACAGCGAAGTCTTCAACTCCATCGGGTAGAAAAATAATCGGTGCCTCACATAGCTTCTTCTTTAGCTTCTCGAATGCTTCCTTATGCTTCTCGCTCCAAGCATAAGTAGCTCATTTGTGGGTCAAAGCTGTTAATGGAGTAGCGATCGAAGAAAAGCCTTAGATAAACCTTCGGTAATATCCGGCTAATCCTAAAAAGCTTCGCATCTCCGTGGGACTTTTTGGTTGTTCACACTTCATTACAGCCTCAATCTTTGTTGGATTGACCATTATCCCTTCCTGGTTGACCACGTGACCCAAGAATTGGACTTCTCTAATCCAAAAATCACATTTGGAGAACTTTGCATACAGCTCCTCCTTCTTCAAACCTTCTAACACTTCTCGCAAGTATCTGCCATGCTCCTGTTGGCTTTTCGAGTAAATCAGAATGTCATCTATGAACACTATCACTGATTTATCAAGGAACAGATTACAAACCTTATTCATTAAATCCATGAATGTTGCTGGAGCATTGGTTAGTCCAAACGACATAACCAAGAACTCGTAGTGTCCATACCTTGTTCTGAACACAGTCTTCTCGATATCCTGCTCTCTCACTTTTAGCTGATGATATCCTGACCTTAGGTCGATCTTTGAAAAATAACTTGAACCTTGTAGTTGATTGAACAGGTCATAAATCCTCGGCAACGGATATCTATTCTTTATTGTTGCCTTGTTCAGCTCTCTGTAATCGATGCACATTCTCATACTTCCATCTTTCTTCTTTACGAATAACACCGGAGCTCCCCAGGGCGATGAACTAGGTCTAATGAAACCTTTTTCCAATAACTCCTGAAGTTGCATCATCAGCTCCTTCATCTCCGTCGGTGCTAATCGATAAGGTGCTTTTGCTATTGGCGTGGTCCCTGGTAACAAGTTTATTCTGAACTCCACTTGTCTATCAGGTGGTAATCTAGGAAGATCTTCGGGAAATACTTCCGGATAATCACACACCACTGTAATACTCTACATCACCTTCTTTTCCTTCTTAACATCAATCACGAATGCTAAATATGATGTACACCCCTTGGTCAAACACTTCCTGGCTTTCATTAGGGAAATGATTCCAGAATTCACCCTGCGTTTATCCCCATACACCATAAATAACTCTTTCCCTCGCGGGTTTACTTTTACTATCTTCTTTCTGCACAATATCTTGGCATCATTGGCTCTAAGCCAATCCATTCCCAACACGATGTCGAAACCATTTAGTTTGAATGGCAATAATTCCTCGTGAAACTTATTCCCATTAAGTTCGATTAAGATGTTTTCCATACGATGGCTAACAGGTACAAACTTGCCACTAGTAACTTTGACTAATAAAGCATTATCTAGTCTATCAACAGGCAAAGCTAGCTTTCTACCAAACTCATGCGAAATTAAGGAGTAGTTGGCTCCAGAATCAAACAAAATTTGAGCAGGTAGTTCGTTTACGAGAAAGGTACCTGAAGCGACATCAGTTTCATCCTTCGCAGCTTCCAGTGTCATCTGAAAGGCTCTCGCCTTCAGCTTTGGTGGAATGTTGGGCTTAGCTGCCTCCTTCTTCTTCGGACAGTCTTTCAAAATGTGCCCCTCTTCATTACAACCAAAACACATCCTTTTGTTGGACGGACATTCATTGGCAAAATGCCCAATTTTTCCACACTTGTAGCAGGTTACATCCTCACTACATTTCCCAAAGTGCTTTTTCTTACACTTATCACACCATTTCGCTTCGCCTCCCTTTCCTCCAAACTTCTTTGAATTTGACTTCGAAAATTTACTTTTCTTATTGGAACTTGAAGTTCCTTCAATTTTGCTCTTTTCACCAACTTCAACCTTGTCGGCGATCCTTCCCTTGATCAAGTCCTCAACAGACTTGGCAGCCCAAATAGTTGCCTCTAGAGTAGGTGCCTGGTGCACTGGCACCGCGTACTCCCATGGAAGTCCTTTTGCGTATCGGTCAACCTTTGTCTGCTCATCTAGCACAATGCGCAAGGCAAACTCCATCTTATCGGTGAAAGCGTTTGTGTATTCATCAACTGACATGCTGCCCTTGGTCAATGTCAGAAACTTGTTCTCTAACTCCAACAGATTTTGGGCCTTACAGAACTTGCGCTTGAACTGCACCAAAAACTCTGCCCATGTCAGTTGCAGTGGCTCATTAGGGCTTAGGGTCTTTCCTAAAGTTTTCCACCAACGAACAGCTCCACCCCTAAACTGACGTACTGCGAAAGTGGTTTGCAACTTGCCTTTGCAGCCACACGTCATGAAGGCTAACTCCATTTTTGAGATCCAATCCATAACTCCAATCGGATCCTCCTTTCCTGTGAAGGTCGATTGTTTGCAAGTCAGAAAATCCTTATACTTGTATCCCATACCGTCATTCCTTCTTTCCTGGTTGTTTTGCCTAACTATCGGTGGGTTGGCTTGACCAATAGATCCACTAAAGTTTCCTCCTTATGAGTGCCCTTCATTTAATTCGGGCTCTTCCACTTGAATTGACAGTTCTTCACGATTATGTTGAAGCAACCGCCTAGTCTCCTCCTTCTGACGATCCAACATTGCTTGAATCATCATTTGTACACCAGCCATTGTTATCGGCTCAGGTGCTGCTGCTACGACAAGTATTTTGCTCAATCACTGGTGGTTGATTCCTGTTTTCGTCAGCATTTCCAACTCCACTCCTCGTTCTCACCATTTTTGATCTATACACCGAATAAGGTGAAATTAGATCCTCATTCACGATAGATATTCAAATCATCCTTATCACTCCGAAACGTTTACATGCTAGTTCTAAATTCGTAGACATACGCTTAGAATCCTACACACATAAGGTTTCCAGATCCGGTTGGCAACAGACCATACATCCGAACAAATAATATCATATATGGCAAACATATAACATTTAGCACATAAAAGCATTTTAGTCAATTTTCCTAAAATAAACTGGTGCTCGTGTCTAAAATATAACAGACACACATCTCACAATTTCACTTAGCATTCTAAGTTTAAGTCTAGAAATCCTACAAATTCCTAGTTCGCTTAAACTAATGCTCTGATACCAACTGTGACATCCCCAAAATCACGGCCAGAAAAGACCGGTTTAATTTATGCTTTTAAAATGATTTCAGAGTAATCCTTTGATTTAAAGAGTTGTGGAATTCGTTCCCAAAACAAAATATGATAAAATAAGATTTACCAAAGCATTTGTTAACGAAATGTATTTTTCATTATATTACAATACTCGGGATGTCATGTTCCGATAAACAGACCAAAAGCATAAACATTTCAATACAGACCTTACAACAGTTATTTACAACAACAGGTCTATAATCCAAAAATAACTTGACAAGTCATCCAACTTATGCTATGGCGCCACTATCTGTAATACAAAGAAACTGAGTGGGTCAGACTTGGGAGCCTGGTGAGCATATAGTGTTTTCAACCCACAATAAATAATTATATATAATTCCACCAACCAACAATAACCCAATTACCCATTCCCGTTATTCTCACTTTACATCCCTAAGACAACTAACATAAGGGACCTAGTCTAAGAATATTTCTTTGGGGCGACAACACATGCTTCGGGGGTTCCTCAGCAATATAAGTCAAATAAGGCAACCATGAGGGGGATGGAGTAAGGCAAATGAACACCCAAGTTTATTAACACCTATAGGTGGCGAGCCTGCTAGCGTTCCACAGGACAGTCTAGAAAAATATGTGGTCGTCATCTAAACTCCGCTAGATGACTAAATCAAAAACATCGAGGCCTCTCATCTTTTTATCACAAGACAACTATCTACCCATGTTCTATCCAACATTTTAGTAGATAAAATATACATTTTTATACATAGTTTAAATCTTGTATAGTATGTTCATTCAAAACACATTCCAGATAAAAGAGGAGACACATACACATAACACATATTTCATAGAGAATAAATCATATCCATGAGATAGAACAAGGTGAATATACATTCACACATATAACAACAATATACACATAACACGTATTTCGTATAAAATACTTCATAATTATGCGTTTAGAAGAAAGTGACTATACACTCACTTGATTAGAAGATGATCGGACAACACTACGGTTTATAGAAGTAGTATTCTTTGGCAGATCTGAAAGATCTTCACAAAAACCGGACTCCTCGTGGGTAGAGCTTCGGCTCGGGAATTGTACTTCTCGGGATCTTCGAGGCTTCGGGACTTGCTTCGGGGCCCGGGAATGATACCGGGGCTTCGGGATAATTCTTGCACAAAAAACGATGCAAAAACGCGAGAGAAAGGGAAGAAATGAGCAAAAGAATCGGCTGCCCTCGACATCCTTTTATAGGGGGCTGGAACTTCGATTTACGCTGGGTGTAATATGAAATTACGCTGGGCGTAATGAGGATAGGATCGCTGACTCCCCCACTGGATAATATCGGTTATTTTATATTTAAATTAAATATCGAAAATAGTTAATAAACTTCAAAAATTCATATCTTCCTCATACGAACTCTATTTTCGACGTTCTTTATATCCCCGCATAGGTGAGACTACTCTCTGCAACTTTCGTTTAGACTCCGTCGGCTAATTTTGAATTTATTTTTATTATATTATAAATATATTACTTATATATTATTTTTAGTAGTCCGGGACAGGAAAACTCCGTTTGAAATTCATAACTCCTTCATCTGAACTCCGTTTTCGTCTGTCTTTTTATCGTTGGACTACTATTGACGATATCTTAAACTCTCTTTTAGATTGTTTCGGTTAAGAATCACTCGATCTCATATTTGAGTATTCGGGCTGCATACCGCTAAGTCGAAACTTCGGAAAATCATAACTTCCTCATACGAAGTCAGATTTGGGCATTCTTTTTATGCACGCTCTCGGTTTAACGAACCCTACGGCTTTCATTTAGATCACTAAGGCTAGATATCGCTCTATCTTAAATTCATATTTTACGTCATTCGGCGTCGTGCCGGTTCTGTCGCGAAACTTCGACAGGTCATAACTTCTTTTTTATAACTCGGATTTCGGCATTCCTTATATCTTAGGAATCCTTGTTTCGACCCCTACAACTTTATGAAAAGATATCGGGCTTATCTCACACTTTAATTTTGACGCTTATTTTATTCTTAATTCAGTTAAGCCACACAACTAAGCATAAAGCACATAATAAAATATTTCATCATTAATACTTCAAAAGAATTGAAAAGGTTAACCTAGACTATTGCATCAACAATAATGCCTAGCCTGGAAACGCAGGCGTTAGATTAAGTGATGCTTCCGCATGTTTTCTTGTCTAAACAACTTGAAGTTAGATTTGTGTTGAACCTTCTTCACTTAGGAGCAAAGGATAGGTGGAACTTGGATTATAAGGACCTTTCTCCTACTGAGACGAGTGCATTGACTTAAGAGAACTACATCAAAATTTGCATATATGAGTATGTTCCACTAGTGGAGAGGGAGCGACTAGCTTAAGGGTATTTGTCGTTCAAAGAGACGACTAAGTCATTGACCGAGATCACTAAGATATTCATGGAGAGGGAACTGTTTTGCATAGAGTATGTAGTCTCTGAGCAGTGTATATGTACTGCTACTAGAGTATACTCAAGACTGAGAGTAGCGATTTCATGGAAAACTCCAAGTATATGGTCTTACTGGAGTTGAAGTCATACTACCATTTAGTCACATCCGGTGACTAATCGGTTCAAACCTGATGATTTGAGATTAGGAGGACAATGGGCCCGTACTTACAATAAGTGCAAGAAGTTCCATGAGGGTGCATGTCGTGGGACCGGGAGCCACAAATATCGTAAGGATGGGAACATTACCAAGGGTTGTCGGAAGATTTTGTGGTTGTGTTCCAACTTCAACTAGGTAGGCCATGTGCATGCTGATTTTTCTCTTCTCGTGATTAGGGCTATGCACGCTCCTGTTCCTACAATATCGTGTATCACTGATGGTATCCAAAGGAGAGCTGAGGCACCAAAGGCCACTGGTCGGGCCTATCAGCTAACATCAGAAGCAAGTAGAGCAACGCCTGACATTGTTACTGGTATGTTCCTAGTTAACTCAATGTCCGAAATATTTTTGATCGAATCAGGTTCGATTCATTCCTTTGTATCTCTTTCTTTTAGTAGGAATTTTGATATCTCCCTTGGGACCCTGGATTGTGCGCTAGAGATCACCATCGCCAACGATTGTATAGTTTCAACTTCAAGTATTTATTGAAATTGTGTATTGGAAATATTTGAGGTGCAGTACCTGATTCATCTCGTTCCCATTCGAATGGGTGATGTTTGTTTGATCATGGTCATGGATTGGCTGAGCCGGTTCGGGGCTTTGATCAAATGCGAGTGAAGGTTAGTGGTATTTCATATCCTAAGTAGGGAAGAGTTGACCATTTATGGTGATGGTACCAAGTTTGGTTCAACTTTCTGCTCTACCATGGGGGATTGGAGGTATATACATCATGGTTTTTTTTTGGGTATCTTGCTTACAGTGTTTACAATCGTTTGAAGAAGACCAAATCGGTTTTCAGTGTGCTAGTAGTTTACAAGTTTCCAGATTTTTTTCCAGAGGGTATGTACGATGTGCCTCCGGAGAGGCAGGATGAGTTCAAGATAAATCTGATCCCCGGTGCAGCCCCCGAGTACCAATATCTCATATCGCCTCATAATGCTTAAGATTCAGAAGTTGTCATCTCAGCTCCAGGAGCTGTTGGTTATCGACAACTGAGGTTTGTTGGCTCTATGTGGTAGGGTTTAGGTTCTTTATTATGGTGGGGGCCCAACAAACTTTGATGGTGGAGGCCCACAAATTAAAATTTTCAATCCATCCAGGTGCCAAAAAGATGTATAGAGATTTGAGACAAGATTATTGGTGACCCTACATGAAGTGGCACATGGCTTGGTGCGTCAAGAGGTGTTTAACTTGTCGAAAAGTCAAGTTCGATCATAATAGGCCTCATGAAAAGTTACAAGCATTAGAGACTGCTTTATGGAAATGGCAGCACATCACCATGGATTTCATCACAAAGCTACCAGATACTGTTAGTGGTTTCGATGTTATCTAGGTTATCGTCGATTGACTGCCAAGAGTGCTCACTACATTGATATTCAGAAGAGCTCTTCATCCAAGAAGTTGGATGACATCTATATTCGAGAACTGGTTGCTTTCCATGGGGTACTGACTTCTGAGGTTTCTGACAGAGACGTTCGCTTCACTTCAAGGAATGGAAGAGATTCCATGATGATTCAGGTATTCTATTGCACTACAGCACAACTTATCATCCACATGCTGATGGACAAGGTGAGTGGACTATTCAGACTTTTGGAGGATATTTTGAGAGTATGTCTCCTAGATTTTGATGGGAGTTGGGATTCCTACCCCATTTAGTGGAATTCTCCTACAATAATTGTTATCACTCTAGTCTCGATATACCTCTCATCGAGTTACTTTATGGAAGGAAGTGCCGGACCCTAATTTGTTGCGGTGAGTTTGGTTAGAGGATCATGGGGAGCATTGAGGTCATGCTCAATACTAATGAGTTGATCCAGCAGGTGTGCAAAAGGCTACATACCATGCAGAGTCGACAGAAGATTTATGCATATCGATGTCAGTTTGATATTGAGTTTTGGGTTAGGGATTTTGTTCTAATTAATGTGTCACCATGGAAGAGTGCCATATATTTCAGAAAGCGGGGCAAGTTGCGCCACAAGTTTATTCGTCCATTTAGGGTGTTTGAAAGAACCTAAATAGAGAGATTTAACTTTAGTCAAATATTGAGTAAATGGGCAAGATGGTCATTAATGATAATTTAGCAAATTTATGAAGTTGTAACTTCATAAAAATGGCGAAGACGAGTTTAAGTCATAAGAAGAGATTAGATAAGTGAGTTCAAAAGAAGACTTTCTTAAGAAGATGCATTTCAGTTAAAAGTGTAAAGTGGGAAATTATATGCTTTTTGGGCCAACCTTGCGACTTAATAGATTGAGAGCCATATTAAGTCGTTGAGAAACGGATTAACTGAGTTGTAGAGTATGTTTCGACCTTCACATTAGAAACAAAGATGTTATATGTGTTATAAGTTGGAGGAAAAGTTGTCCCAAAAGCTGGAATGGAATCAACAACGCACTTTTCTGATCTCTCATTACCGCGACACTATAATAAATCGCCATGGTGCGGTGGCAAAAGTCGATGGTCATTTACCGAATTCAAATGGTCACCACGAAATGATAAGGACCTCACTACGACATGGTTACAAGGTTACAACATGGGCTATAACATGTTAAGAGCTCATTTCGATCAATTATGAATGTGGATATTGATTGGGAGCTCAAAGGTAGTGACTTTGCTGCTAAATTCATGCAAGGAGAATCTAGAGATGTTGGGTTATTAGGATTTTCATCCTCTCCACATGAAGGTATGATTTCTACATTTATATGAAATGTTTGAATTAGTTAGGTTACTTGGTTTAATCAACCTATAAACTGAGTATGATGCTATTGATAATCTATACAAGCTCTAACTTGTCTTTGTAACCCAAAAAATCCGATGTGTAACCTATATTTATATTCGTACTCATTGATATGAATTTATAAATAATATTTATCAGTGATTCCATGTTAGGGGCGACTCAACCAATTTGGGGGTCTAAGAAAACAAAAAAATTGGGGCCCTTCGGGTAAGCAAATAGATTCGAACCTTAGACCCTTAGTTTCCTAAACCAATGCTTTTACCACCACGCCATGCTCTAACTTGTCTTTGTAACCTAAAAAAGCTGTATATATACATATATAATTAACAGAATAAGTTTTAAAGTTGGGGGCCCTAAGCCCTTGCTTAGTTTTGCAAAAGGGTAGAGTCGACCCTGTTCGATGTCATAATATGGAGCCAACGACAAGAAGTATAGGGATATCAATAAGGAAAAGTGGTGTGAGAAGCTCATGAATAAGCACTTCGGGAGATGCACCAATGAGGTGACTTGCTTCAGCTATGGAAAGATGTGTCACTATGCTAGTAGGTATTCCTGAAACATATGTTAGAAGTGTGGAAAAGCATGACATCTTAAGAATGACTGCTCAAAGAAATTATGAGGCAACAAGGCCAAATGTGCCGCTAAAGCCAAAGGCAAGAGCATTCTAAATGATCCTTAATGAAGCAGATGACGCTGTAGGAGATTAAGAATAAGGAGCTCCTCATCTAGAGTCCAAAATATATAGTATTATGTTATGTATCTTAATGAAAAAGGCATGATGTATGGTGAACTTAAATAACATTGTAATCACTTTCAAGAAATATTACCATCCCTACTTATGTTATATGACTCAATGTGTTAAGTTGCTGTGTGATTTTTTTCTATGGGGACTTGGGGACTACGAGGCAATTTTGGGACGCATATGAGTAGTTGTGAAAGGTAGTAGAGGCTTATACTACCGGAAGCATAAGACACGCACTTGGATCAAGGAAATTTACAAGGTTATTAAGGCACTAGTAACTGAGTTTTTTTTTTTATCTATTTTTCGTCGTTACCAATGATGGTATTCCGACCTATGAGGTCATAGCAACTCGAGTACGATTAAAATAAATATTTGAAGTGTGTTCGATGTAGTATCCAACTTTTTTCAACATATTGAAGTAAGAGATATTCGAAGCGATCGACAAAAGTATCACAATCGTCGTTGAGGATAGGCAGCCAGTAACTAGGAATGCTACCTACAATGATGTGGTTGTACCATATTAGAACATGAAGGAAGGTATCTTCCGTTCTAGAGTTTGACTCATAGAGACATAAGTCAAGCCATTGCATCATGCGATGGAAGGTCATAAGAGCATGACCATTAGATTTGTTATGGTAGCAAAATAAAAGACCTTATCATGGGTTAAGTATGTTTGAGAAGGAGTAGGAATCTCTAATGAAGGTCGATTTTGTAACTCAAAAGTTAGGACTAAAGGTCCAACATAGGATGAAGAGTGAGTGCAAGTTGGAGCACCACAAGCTGTTTGGGAGTCCAAAATTTTAGCACTCGAGTTAAGATTGATTTAATAAGGACAAGAAGACGCATGACGACGTTAGTTGCACGTTGATATCCAGATACCTCATATATTTTTTCAATTATTAGATAATATAGTAATATAAATTAGTGTTATGGGAACATGATGTGATGACAATCCTTTCTTAGTATGGAGAAGTTACTTGTGGGATCATTATCCAACGTTGTTATGCTAATGATTCTAGGAGGTAATCATCCTAAGGGGTAAAAAAGTGGAATGCCTACAACTCCAGGCTAGACAATTATGATATAATAAGTGATAATTGTTATAATTTGAACCCTCGAATAGGAAGATCACTAGTCTTTCACATTGCAGACTACATACTATAAGTGTTTTAGGAATTTATCGATAAGCGATAAAACAACATTTTGATAGAAGGTTATTTAGGATAAATAATATTATCTAAATTTGTATTAGTCGTAAAGAGGATACCATACATATAAAGAAATATAAAATCTAACTTCATATGAAGAAGTTATGCTTCTTTGTAGTTTCGTGATTAAATCAATATGGTCACGCGCATCATATAAGGTGAATTTTGGATAGATTGCTTATTAGCCAAAGTAATTTAAACGAAATTTGTAGCAATTGTAAATTCGAACTCATGCATATAGAGAACATCCGAATCTGATTTCATATAAGGAAGTTATGTTTTTTTGAGGTTTCAACGCAGTTGTGTCAACATAGAAATCGTAATCGAAATCGGTTCATTGTTAGGAAAATCAATCTAAAATAGAGTTTAAGATCTCGTGAGTAGGATTTCATCAATATAAAGACAGTCGAGAACATATATCGTATGAAAGAATTATGAGTTTTATACAGACTTTAACAATCTAAGTGTGTTAAAAATATAACTTTTAAAAACAAAGTAAGAATTAGACGATGGGGTCTAAACAAAACTTGTAGTACTCATCGATAACTATGCGTGAATATAAAGAACGTCAAAAAATGGATCTCGTATGTAGAAGATATGTATATTTAAAAATTCATAATACTACACACGTTAGGCTAGGCACGCCCTTCTAGAAGCCGCCGAAGTACGAGCAAAAACATGCAACATGTCACGAGGAGGGAGGCCAACTAAAGCCAGGGTGCGATGCGCTCCTAGTCTGGGCGCAGTGAGCCGGTGAAAAATAAACCGTATAAATAGATGAGCACCCCATTTCAATCCTCACACCTCCAACTGTTTCTCTCTGCACTTTCTATAGTCAAATTTGTATATTTCTTTATACATTAGGAAATTTAGCTCAGTTCTGGTGTGTCGGAGAGCCCGACAAGTTGAAGATCTCGGGTCGAAGTTCTGCTAGTGTAATTTCTGGACATTTGTCAAGAAAATCTCTGTAAGTTAAGCTACGCTTATATTGCTTTCAGTGTAACCTATATTTATATTCATACATGTTGTTATAAATTTATAAATAAGATTTATCAGTGATTCCATGTCATGATACTGATTGATCTACTTATGAGGCTGATTTCTAGGCTAGATTTAGTGTGGTGTTTAAAGTGGGATTTCCAAAATGTATACTGTCACACCCCCAAACCGCTAAAACGGCGAAAACGTTCGGGGGCTGAGGATGTCATGTACAATATCACAACAATTGCATACTAGTAATCAAAGTACAACAACCATGATATTGATAAAGTATAGTTTTAGATCTGTTTTCAAATCAATGTTTACTTGACACCAAAATGTATAGTAAAAACAAAAAAAAAAGACGTAAATCAATGAAGCTTCGTCTTCTCAAAACCTGTGGGTACCCGTTTACCGATTCCCTGAGAATACAAGTAGTTTTGAAAAGAGTGTCAACAATTAAGTTGGTGAGTTCATAAGCATGCTTGTATTTGAAATCTGTTATTCATTCCTTAAAAATGTACATGTTTCCTTCTAGAGAGTCCTATATTTTACTGTTGTAAACGAATTGTAGCCTTAGTATCTTAAGATTAAAATGTATAAGTGTTGTTGTATTGTAGTATAATGTAGTTTTAATTCACATAAAACGATAAAATGTATGTTTTCTCTGTACTGAAATAGTATTCTATATTTGTACTTGTATGAAAACACTGTAAAAGTATCTAGATTCACTAGTTGTACTGTAAAATATTGTATTGTAATTTTATTATTTAATAAAACTATGTAATTTTGTTTACGTATTCGTACACTAATCGTATTGTTCAATACCGAATTGTGAGTTATTATAACCATGCTTGATGACCCAGGATGGCCTGAACACATTGTTCTTCATGCGTCGAAATCGGTACGATATTTGTCACCCTAGGCCTACCAGCCTAACTGTAGCTAACAATTTAGGTGCGGGATTGTCAATCCTGTATAGATCTATACACAAGTGTCACGCTCTCCTTCCAGAGTTTGGTGTGTTTAGTTCTGCATGGGTTTTGTTTCTTCAGAGGTTTTAAGTTGTATCAGTTGAAGTTCAATGGATGCGTCAACCTATCATCAAATTATGTATGTTTTCTATTTGGTTTCTGGGTATGGGTACCCTCAATTGTTAGTTATGGAAGTATTGTTCATAGGGGGGTGGTGCTCAGCATCCGTCCTTGGTTATTAGGAGTTTAGGTGTCGGGGGCTGTCGTTAGTTTTTCAGGTGTAACGCTAGATCAACTTATAATCCAATTTCGGGGCATGTCTAGTTTGGTCTTTGAATTGATCTAACCTGGGGTTTTGGCAACAAATTTGGATAATTTTCGAATGCCATTTGGATAAACGAATGTGTCGACAGCCTTTACGGACTTGATGAATAGAATATTTCATCCAATTTTAGATAAATTGGTAATCGTATTTATATATGATAGTTTTATTTATTCGAGAAATCAAAATGAACATCAAGAGCATTTGCGAAAGACTTTATAGATGTCATTAAAAGAAAAATTATTCTAAAATTTCAAAATGTGAGTTTTGGCTACGAGAAGTTCAATTTCTGAGCCACGTTATAATTGAAAATTACGTATATGTTGACCCTATAAAGATCGAAGAGGTAATGAATTGGGATCCTCCATAGACTCCATCAGAAGTTTGTAGCTTCCTTGGACTAGTAGGTTATTATTGTCGATCCGTAGAGAATTTCTCTATTGTTGTACCTCCCTTATTAAAACTAATGAGAAAACATGAGAAATTTAAATGGAGAGATGTTGTTGTGGTATATTGGTGAGGGTTGAGTTGGGACTGTAGGTGAGATCCGTGCAGGTATCTCCTCCTGATATCACAGTGCAAAAGAGAGAGATGACCGTTAGCCGATGTTCGAGACGAATTCCTGGGATGAAGCTCTGACGATCAAGTTAGTATGAGATCTGAGAGAGATAATGGTAAATCACAGGAAAAAGGAGTTTCGTCCCCTTCTTCATGAGGAAGAAGGATCCTTTTATACCTGTCTGAGGGGCGTACCCTCAACTGATTCTGTTGAGCATTCCCTCGTGAGGTGCAACGTGGCGGACCCATATTAGAGGATCCTCCGTCACATCTTTTGCCTCATTCCCTCATTGGCTAGAGGGCGATCTTTTAATTATTATGACGATCGTGGCTATTGTCTATTTGGCAAGTGGAACTCTCTGATTGGTCCCATGTTTTCTGGGATGTAATTCCTTGGAGAAGAGGTTTAGGCGTGACTTTGCACCTTAACCGCCATACCAATGATCTTTGTGTTGGCGAAGGCCAAGACTTGGATTTAGACTAGGTTCTACCCAGGCCAAGCTCGACGTTAGTTTTACTTCTCCTTTTTGGACGTTCTCCCTGAGTGATAGGTTAACAAGTCCCTTAGGCTTATAGGTGTATGTGTTGGCTGGATAGCGTCTTCGTTCGAGCCTATATTTCAACACGTATACGTCTGGGATTATCTCTAGCATTTGACAGACTTTAGACAGCGCCATCAATGTATGTTAGTGATGGGTTTTAGCCATAAGAACTTTCCTATGTGCGCATGCAAAACCCTAATGCTCGGATCTAGGCTTTCTAATAAACATGTTTTGAATCCAAGACTTCTAATTACTAATTAGGTTAAATAACAACATTGAAACAGATCTAGAATCATACCTTTGAGTTCCTTGTTGATCTTGAGGTCTTGGAGCTTCTAGAGTTACAAATGTCACTCCTCTAATGGCTTACAAACACCAATAGCGAGGAAGATGATTTAGGAGAGAGGAGAGGGGAGGAATTCGACCAAAGGTTCCTTACTTTAGGTTAGGTATCGAATTCCCCATTCCATAGGGTCTATTTATACTTATAGACTCCTTAAGGATTACAGATAAGTCCCTATCAGATAATCTTCTCTTAAGGCTATCCAAATCCATTCCTAAGATAATCATATGGACGATTTTAGCTATCCTAAATCCCTTAGGATTCGTCCATACCATATCCAAATGGATTTACAGTCCAAAGTTTAACTATCAAACAATTGACAGTTTATACCCCTTTATTTAATTAACCACTTTAAGTCACCAAATTAACTCTAATTAATTCTATGACTTATATTAATCAAATAACAAATATATTATTCATTATATTATTCTCATAATATATTAATAATATTTACTCTCTCTTAATAAATCATCCTATCAAGTTGCTATGGTCAAGGCAACCCAAAAGGACCATGCACAACCGGGTCAAATACTTGCCTAATATAGTTGCAGCCTTAGACACTATTCCAACAGTCTCCCACTTGGATAAGTCTAGTAACTATATTCACAAGTACAATTCGGTTTGCAATCGTAGCTCTCAAAGACGCTGTCAACTCTGATCTAATCAATCTTGTCCTTTAGATAAGGGAACGTACAGTCCTCTGTTAGATATCATGCTGACAATCCTATGGAATGGTTAGTCAAGCATTTAGGTTTCTCGATCTTTGATTTATTTGACATAGAACTTAATCGAACACATCAATTTAGTTCTGACCGGGCCCGGCACATAATTCAAATCAAATCATCGAGCGGCCGAGATATCACTTTTACCTTCTTAGTGAAAAGTTACAGATAAACTTCGACTTATATGCATTTACTTATTTATTAACCAACTATCCACAACAATACGTTTTATAACACCGAGTTACTGATGCGTTTTCATATTATCAATGTACAATCAATTAACAAATAACAAACCATATATCTAGGTTTTAAGACTATATGATATTATCGTCTTGCGATCACCTTTTATATCGTATTCCATAAGGTGATTCCAGCAAGTGTGGGTTTATTCCAATGCTCAAAACTAGTTCATAAGCACTCATGAACGTTGCAGCAATCCTTTGCTATGTCTAACACCATTTAGATATTCTACACACCAATTCATGACAATCTTCATTCATATCTACTCCCAACATATAAACGATTGTGGACCATTTGAACAATTCGATTATTCCTAATAAACTCAATTATTCTGGAAGTCAAAACATGAAAAGTGAAACAATAGTTAAACAATTAACATAAGATAGTAACATTACTTATAAATAAAACTCCTTTATTTAATCATCAAATGTCAATTACATTTATCTATTACACGTTTCTAATACTATCTAATCTATGCTAATATCATCCTTCAGCCCAATACTCCTAGCATGCTGCAAGTGCTTAACCCTACTCAGTCCCTTCGTAAGCGGATCTGCTGGGTTATCTTCTGATTATATCCTCTTTACTACGAGTTGTCCTTCTTCTACACGATGTCTAATGAAGTGATACTTTCTGTCGATATGTCTTGATCTACCATGATCCCTCGGTTCCTTGGTCAAGGCAACCACACCTTCGTTATCACAGAAAATCTCCATTGGCTCCTTTATGGCAGGTACAACTCCAAGATCACCGATGAAGTTCTTTAGCCATATCTCCTCCTTCGACGCTTCGCTCGCTGCAATGTACTCTGATTTGAACGTTGAATCAGCTACGGTTTCCTGCTTGGAACTCTTCCATGTCACTGCTCCTCCATTTAGGGTAAAGACCCAGCCCGACTGCGAACGGTAGTTGTCCCTGTCGGTCTGAAAACTGGCGTCACTATACCCTCGCACCTTCAATTCATCACTCCCTCCGAGGACTAAGAACCATTCCTTCGTCCTCCGAAGGTACTTAAGGATGTTCTTCACCTGCTCTGCTAGGATTCCCTTGATATCTGCTAACCATGCTCAAAGCGAAGGCTACATCGGGACGAGTACAAGTCATAGCGTACATGATTGAGCCAACTGCGGAAGCGTATGGTACTCGGCTCATTTATGCTATCTCAGCTTCGGTACTCGGACTTTGAGTCTTACTCAATTTGGCATTACTTTGTATCGGTAGTTCTCCCTTCTTTGAGTTTTCCATACTAAAACGTATTAGTACCTTCTCTAAGTAAGTATTCTGACTAAGTCCAATTAGTCTCTTACTTCTTTCTCTTACTATCCTTATTCCCAAAATGTAAGAAGCTTCTCCGAGGTCCTTCATAGCGAAGCACTTCCCGAGCCAGGACTTAACCTCCTGCAGAGTCGGGATGTCGTTTCCCATGAGTAATATGTCATCGACATATAGAACGAGAAAGCTTACTATACTCCCACTGGCTTTGACATATACACAAGACTTGTCTTCGCTTCGTACAAATCCAAACTCTTTGACTTTCTCATCGAAGCAAAGATTCCATCTGCGAGACGCTTGCTTAAGTCCATAAATGGACTTCTCAAGCTTACACACTCTATTCGGATGCTTCGGATCCACAAACCCCTCTGGCTGAGCCATGTAAACATCCTCAGCCAACTTTCCGTTAAGGAAAGCGGTCTTGACATCCATTTGCCAAATCTCATAATCATGAAATGCCGCAATTGCTAGCATCACTCTAATAGATTTAATCTTCGCAACTGGTGAGAAGGTCTCATCATAGTCAACTCCGGGAGTTTGAGTAAAGCCCTTCACAACCAATCGCGCTTTATATGTGTGTACGTTCCCATCCACGTCGGTCTTCTTCTTGAAGATCCATTTGCACCCAACGGTCTTACGTCCGGGTACATGATCAACCAAATTCCAAACTTGGTTATCACGCATGGATTGGATCTCGCTATCCATTGCCTCTTTCCATTTTGTAGACTCCGGGCCTGCCATGGCTTCCTTATAGCTATTAGGTTCATCAAGATTTACTAGTGTACCATCACTAATATACGTGTCCCCTTCGGTAGTAATATGAAATCCATAAAACTGGGGATGAACTTTAACTCTATCGGAACGTCTAAGAGGTAAGGATTCGTCAATCGGTTCAACCGGAGTTTCCTCCTCGGGTTGAATTCCAGCAGCAGAGGTTCCTTCATCTATCGACTCTTCAATCTCTTCAAGTTCGATTTGCCTCCCACTGTCTCCTTGGCTTATGAGTTCTCGCTCTCGGAAAACTCCTCTCCTCGCAACGAAGACAACATTGTCCTTCGGTCTATAGAAGAGATATCCAAAGGATGTCTGCGGGTAGCCGATGAAAATACATCGCTCACTTCGCGGTTCAAGCTTGTCGTGAGTATCTTGTCTTACGAAAGCCTCGCAACCCCAAACCTTCATATGTGCCAACGAGGGAGCTTTCCCTATCCACATCTCGTGAGGTGTTTTGGCAACCTTCTTAGTAGGGACTCGGTTAAGGATATGGGCGACAGTCTCTAAGGCATACCCCCAAAAAGAGATAGGTAGTGAAGCACGACTCATCATAGAGCGAACCATATCCAATAAGGTTCGATTACGCCTTTCTGCCACACCATTCAACTGCGGTGTCCTAGGAGGCGTCAATTGTGAAACTATTCCACACTCCTTGAGATAATCGTGGAATTCAAGACTTAGGTACTCTCCTCCTCGATCGGATCGAAGCATCTTGATTTTCCTGCCCAATTGATTCTCCACTTCATTCTTGAACTCTTTGAACCTTTCAAAGGTGTCTGACTTTTGCTTGATTAAGTAGATATACCCATATCTACTATAGTCATCGGTAAAAGTCACATAGAAGCGGTTCCCATCCTTCGTGGTTGATCTAAACGGTCCACATACATCGGTATGTATTAGGTCCAAGAGACCCTCTCCCCTTTCACATGTACTCGTGAAGGGTGACTTAGTCATCTTTCCAAGCAAACAAGACTCGCATGTGTCATCTTCCCTAAGGTCGAATGACTCCAACACTCCATCCTTTTGGAGTTTGGCTATGTGTTTCTTGTTGACATGTCCAAGACGACAATGCCATAAGGATGCTTTATCCATACTAGTGGAAGAATCAATATTCAAAACATCATTTCCAAAGTCATCAACAATCATAATGGTTTCATATATTCCATTACATGGTAAAGCTTCAAAGTAAAAGACACCATTTAGATAAGCTAAAATAGAACCATTCTCATTATTAAAAGAAAATCTAAATCCTTGTCTATATAAACCATGAAATGAAATGATGTTTCTAGCCATTTCTGACGAATAGCAACAATTTTTCAAATCTAAAACCAAACTATTCCTAAGCACTAAAGAATACACTCCAATCTTGGTCACAGGCGACGATCTTCTGTTCCCCATGATTAGATTTATCCTTCCTTGCTCCACATCCCTACTTCTTCTTAGTCCCTGCACATTAGAACAAATGTGATAACCACAACCGGTATCAAGAACCCAAGAAATAGCATGATTAGAATCGTTAGATTTGATAGTGTATATACCTGCGAAAGATGGCTTGATCTTTCTCTCTTTGATTGCTTGCAGGTAATCTGGGCAACTTCTCTTCCAATGTCCTATCTTGTGGCAGTGGTGGCACTCTGCCTCCTTCGGGTTAGGGCAGGGCTTAGCGGGATCAACTTTGGTCCCACTAGAAGAGGCACCATCTCGGGCTTTCACCTTGCGATGGTTCTTCGATGAAGCTTTCCTCTTCTTTCCCTTTCCTTGACCAATAGCCAAGACAGGAGCAGCGGGCGGATTGGGAGTAGGTGCAACAGACTTGTCCTTGAAGTTGCTCTCAGCGACTCTCAAGAGACCTTGGAGTTTGCTTAGGGTGACCTCTTCCTTGTTCATGTGGTAGGTCATCCTAAATTGGTTGTACATCGGAGGCAAAGAATGAAGCACCATATCGATCGCCAAGTCTTCACCGAAGTCAACATTTAACTTGCGAAGGCGGTCGACATACCTTTGCATCTTTTGCAAGTGCACGGTAAGAGATTCTCCATGACCCATCTTAGCGGAAATCATGTTGGTGAAAATCTCATAACACTCTTGTCTCGCGTTTTGGTGGTATCTCTCCAATAAGTCTTGGTGCATCTCGTATGGGTACATGTCCTCGTAGGAATTTTGGAATTCGGAGTTCATGGTAGCGATCATGATGCAATGTACCTTCGTTGCATCTCGCTCATGAGTCTCAAAGGCGGTGATTTCAGTGGGAGTAGCAACTTCGGGGTTGATTTTCTCGAGCTTCTCATCGAGGACATACTCCTTATCCTCATAGCGAGCAATGGTGCGAATGTATCTTATCCATTCGCTAAAGTTCGTTCCATCGAAGGTGACCTTTTGACAAAGGCTCATCAACGTGAATGAACTAGCAGCAACGTTGTTTGCGTTTGACATCTAAAAATAGAAAGGACAAAGATAGATTAGAATATGAATTCCTAATTATCACCCAATAAGAAAAATTAGGGCTAGGATCCAACAATAACATTTACATATTAGAAAAGAGATGCCGTAATCTAACATGCAAATAAATTGAAGGTAAGTGAATGACGATTCACTAATTCTCCACCACAAAACTTAAGCTATTAGTCCTAAGTGTTTTTGAGAATTCCTAGGTTCGGATGAGATTCATTGAAACTATTCAATGGCATGTTTAAATCTCGATATGCCCCTCTTGTTTGTGACTGGGATACCGAGGATCACAAAGCGGGTGTGAATTACCATGCAAATTCACATGGTGCCTTCATTGTAACGATCACCTATTCGATGTGCCGGTAAACCACACACGCTCCATCGAACTATGATAAACAATGAATCACCCTTTGCCACCTTCGCTTAGAACCAATTAGTGTGCCGGTAAACCACACACGCTCCACTAACTTCTTAGCAAGGTGCAAAGTGTAATTTCATGGGATTGCATCAATTCACTTTTCCTAAAGTAACTAAGATTGGGAAATTTTAAAATATGTGTAGTTACTTTATATTTCTTATTATACTTTTAATGAGAGGATGAGGTTGCCCTATCCTACCCGTTCGGCTAACGACCCTCCACCAATCAAGCAAGCGGTGGGTGTGAGTGTACACCCATTAAGCGCCATTTTATAGGCCGCAACCTTATACCCGCCTTATAGATCGGCTTCGTGAATGAGGCCTACTAACGGTAAGACTAGCATTTAGTTATACATATATATATATATATATATATATATATATATATATATATATATATATATATATATATATTAATCTAGTAATATCATATTAGTATAGGGTTGTATTTTAAAAATTTTAAAATCTAGGGTTTGAAATTTAAGTTGTCTAAATTAAAACTTTTAATCACAAATATAAATTTCAAAACTTGAGGACAAGTTTTAAACATTTAAAACATGGAGGATCAAATAACAAATAATTCCAATTAACAATTAATATCCTAATTATCTATATTTGATTTATTTAAGATTTCTTTTAAGATAATTACCAAAATAATCAAAATAATTAATTAATTATCATATAAGGAAATCAAATATTTTATTATATGATAAATATATTTAATTAGATCAAGATTGCAGTTATATTTATCAGAAAAACGAATTAACATTGATCTAATTAGTTTATGGAAAGTTTAGATAAGATAATTACAAAGAAATCCCGAATCTGGCCATTCCTGACGCCTGGACTCGCCGAGTGCACAAGGGGAATCGCCGAGTCAGGCCTACTCGTCGAGTCCACCTTGGAACTCGCCGAGTCCATGACTCAGAAACCTAAAAATCGAATTTTTCAGGTTTGTTTCAGTTAATCAAGCAACAATTTAAAGAAAACCAAGCTAGGCTCTGATACCACTGATGGGTTTTAGCCATAAGAACTTTCCTATGTACGCATGCAAAACCCTAATGCTCGGATCTAGGCTTTATAATAAACATGCTTTGAATCCAAGACTTCTAATTACTAATTAGGTTAAATAACAACATTGAAACAGATCTAGAATCATACCTTTGAGTTCCTTGTTGATCTTGAGGTCTTGGAGCTTCTAGAGTCACAAATGTCACTCCTTTAATGGCTTACAAACACCAATAGCGAGGAAGATGATTTAGGAGAGAGGAGAGGGGAGGAATTCGACCAAAGGTTCCTTACTTTAGGTTAGGTGTCGAATTCCCCATGCCATAGGGTCTATTTATACTTGTAGACTCCTTAAGGATTACAGATAAGTCCCTATCAGATAATCTTCTCTTAAGGCTATCCAAATCCATTCCTAAGATAATCATATGGACGATTTTTGCTATCCTAAATCCCTTAGGATTCGTCCATACCATATCCAAATGGATTTACAGTCCAAAGTTTAACTATCAAACAATTGACAGTTTATACCCCTTTATTTAATTAACCTCTTTAAGTCACCAAATTAATTCTAATTAATTCTATGACTTATATTAATCAAATAACAAATATATTATTCATTATATTATTCTCATAATATATTAATAATATTTACTCTCTCTTAATAAATCATCCTATCAAGTTGCTGTGGTGAAGGCAACCCAAAAGGACCATGCACAACCGGGTCAAATACTTGCCTAATATAGTTGCAACCTTAGACACTATTCCAACAGTTAGTTCCATCGTGAAACAATTCGTGACACCAGTTTTGCCTTTAAAATCCACCCTTTCCCAAGACTTTTCATCCTCACATCCTCAATTTTCCATCGTTGCATCAATCAAGGCTTTCCGTTAATTCCTCTTTTCGATCACTCATCTTTTTTCGACAATGTACCGTTATGGTAGAGTCCCTACTATAGATGAATTTTGTCTTCTGCAAGATCGCTTCGGCTTCTTGCCAGAACATGGTGTAATGATTCCGGCAAAGGGGTTATCGATCTATGATTACCTTCAAGAGAAGGTGGGAGATCCGATCCATTTATTCAAAGCGGGGTTATGCCTGCCGAAGTCTGATTTCTTTGATATGATTGTGGATCACTCCGGATTTTCCGTCGACGAGTTGACCCCGAGCGCTGTTAATAAGATCGTAGGTTTTGAACTGAGTTGTCGATCTTTGGGTTGTATACCCACTTTTGGGTTTTCATTTACTTTCTTTGTTCAACAACGAATTCTAGTGTTCGTACATTAGTGAAAAGGCAGGGCATTCATCAGTTAATCATTGAACAAGATGCCCCAAAGAAAAACTTGCAAAGGCAATGGCTCTGGATTAACCGAAACCTTGTGGGCCGTTGGTTTCACAAAACACAATACTTTCCTGACCCCCTTCCCAAACTGTTCGGGTGTAACCTAACTCTTGGCAAATGACTAGGAAACATCATTGTCGTTGGGGAGAACTGGGAGGTTTCCGTTCTTGCTGCGGCCGGTATGAGTGAACCCTAGAGAACTCATAGGAAGACGGTACAGTTATACGTCATGAGATGCGGTATCCGCTCATCTCCTTCTCTCCCCCTTTTTAAAAAAAATAAAATGAGGTAGGAACAGGGTATCTTGTTGGCTTATGAGTTCTTATATTGGTCATTTATTTGCGCATGTGCTGAAGCCGAGATTTCTTTGAAGATGGCCTTGCGCGGTCACTATCGGGGTAGGATTTATCACCGGGAGATCGATCTTGTAGAGGTTCTTCCCCCTCCTGTGTTTAAATGACACATGCGAGAGTTTTCTAGATTATCCTTGGTAGAAGTGGGAAACGTTGGTTCAAGTGGACCTGCTTCGCCTTCCGGCCAGTCGTTGCGGTCATTTCGTCAGTTTGTTCACCGGTTCCTACTCCTTCTGTTTTTCCTGCGGGAGTACAGGTAGGAAAAGGTAATGTCCCTATTTGGAAGAGGAGAAGTTTGCGTGTGGTGTCATCATCAGAAAAGGAGACTAAATCTGATGATGTGCGTCTCTGTCCTCGTAAGGTGCATAGGACAGTGTACGTGGCCAGGCTTCTTGGTGGTATCGGGGGTGTTCTTGGTAGTAAGTTTTTTGTGCCTTAGTAGAAGGAGAGTGTGGTGGTGCCTAGTTCTTCAATGAAACCACCTTTGTCTTTTATTGGTTCACTCTCAGTTGATCTTGATTCCATCTTCGTGCTTCAGGGTGCATTGGGCTCAATTGGAGGTTCTTTCCAGCCTGGGAAGCCCTCTCTAGTTAGCGAAGTAGGAACTTCGTCTCACCCTTTATCTTTCGAGGCTTATGCCCTAGGCTGGGTGATGGGTACGGATTCCTTACTATCGGAAGAAATTGTCGCACAGGAGTGGAGCCGCTATGCTCACCCCCCGGCCATAATGAATTCGCATGCGAGCCAATCAAGCGCTCGTATGGCTGGTGACCTTCATTATGCCGCGGATCAGACTTCTACCCTTATGGTTGCTGCCGCCGATCGGGTTTGCCTCATCGACGTGAATGAAAAACTGTTGAAAACTTTTCAAGGTGTCGTGGCAAGCATAAGGGAGGAACTCTGTGATTTAGAGGCTGAGCGTCGAATCCTTTTCTGAGCAGAATTGTATTGGGGCCTACAAGAAGGCCTCTTCGAAAGATCATGTGTCCACTTCGGAGGACCGATCAGAGGGACTTGAAAGCCAAGTGAGTTCTCTTACTCGGGAGAAAGGTGTACTAGCAATTAAGTTGGTAAGGTGCCAACGTCAACTGGCTCGTGGTTGTGTTGATGGTGCTGTCACCCGAGGTGGTTTACAGTGGATGTTGGAGAAGGGGGTGGTTTGCGTAATTGATAAAGTTATTGACTGTGCGGAATTTGCCAGTGGGATCCAGGTTGTTCGTGAGGCATGTGAGGCCCTTGGTTTGAAAAGAGGAAGCCACTAGGTGGTTGTTCCACAATTGTCGGTGAGCCTGAAGTCTCGGATCTTCGCCGTGTCACGAGTAGGGCTAAAGAGGTGGATACTGCTCTATCGTCCCTTGCTGAGACGGATTTTGTGGGCCACTTTCGCTTGGGGAAGCTAGATTATGACGGTTTCTGCCAGTTTGTCCCTTTTGTCTGTTCTGTAATGTAGTCTCCTTTATATGTATAATGAAAAACATTGGTTGTTGTTAACCATGAACTTTGCATTTGGCGTTGTATTTGGCATGGAAGTGTTATCTTCCCCCTTCTTTTTTTGTTTTATATATTTACACATATTTCGAATTGTGCTATGGTATCTTTAAGTATGGGCTATTCGACGTTTCTACTATAATTCTTTTTTGTACACTCCCTTGTTCTAGGGTTTGCGTTAATCGGTTAATGTGTGCTTCAGACGTCGTGTAGTTGCTACTTATTGAGCTATGTTTCGTTGGCTCATATGCTTAATTAGGCTTATTATGTTAAGCCGCGAAATGTTAGTCAATGTTGTTGACTATACTGTATGGTTTAGCTACCAACACATTTCCCGAGATCGTCACCTCAAGGCCTTTTATTGTTCTATTATAAGGGGAAAGGTTATGAATCTTTTAGAAGCCCGTTTTATGTGCCATTAGTTGGGATTTATATATTCTCAGCTCTGAGATGCTATTGGCACATTGTAGGTAAATATTATGACTCTTTTAAGACCAACGGTTGCATCCTTGCATAGATTTGGCTCAAGTGGCGTAAGTGATCAGCCATTATTGCTACTTGGAAAATATGCACAACCTCTTTACTTTGCGTTTTTGCCATTTGTTAAACAGAATTCTGGAGAGCTCTTTCGAAATGTAAATTATATTAACTCTTGAGAAAAACAAAAGAAGTAAAACGTGAGACAATGGACTCTGAATGTCTAATTATCAGGGCGCATGCGCAGTTTTTGCGTTAGCACCTAGAGTATGGTTATCCTATGTGGAGTTTGACCATACTCTTTTTTCTTGGCCCCTGCTTTATTTTCCATTGAGTGTTTGGCTATAACTACCTCATCGCGGATGTGCGCTTTTTCCTCATTCGTTGCCAGTGCTTCTTGACAGGTTGGGATTTTTTTTCCCCTTTCCACCATTGATGCCCAGTGTGAGAGAGATGGATTTCGTCTTTCTTGCTCTAAAGATGCTCGTCCTTTCCCTTCTTTTTGACTCAGTGTGCGCTGAGACTATGGGAAGCACCTCCCATTGGTCGGGTGAGGGTACCACATGCGTTTTTCTGCGTGCATCTCGACCTTACGTTTCACGCTGTCACCTGGGGTGTTGTTTAGCTCACCAAAGGCCCTTGTCAGTTTTCTTTTATAGGAAGGCTTGCATGTTAAAATGAGTGGCGTTCTGCCTCTATTTTTGCTGCACCTGGCACTTGTCTCTTTCATCTCAGTAGATTTTGGCTCATGTTTGACATTGGCCAAGATCTGGTTCGAGTTCTAAATCGCTCTTTGGCTGGGCATGGTTTGGTCATTGATCGTGGGCCAGGCTGGTACCCATGCTCGTGAGTAGACGCTTATTTTCTTCGCGATTATTGCTCCATACCCTGGCTGAGCCATCCTTCGGTCAGCACTCTCTCCTTTCTGTGGGGGAGATGTTGTGAGCCGACTAAAAACGCCTCTTTGTCTTTTGCTGGATTCATGGATCAGCACTTGTGTTGTCACGGGCCTCCGTTGTGGGTCCTCCACCTTCTGGCGATATTTACTTCGACACAATTAGGTTTCTTGTTTTCTTTCTCTTTGGGAATCACATCCATTTCCCGGCTTGGTTTCCATTACCGTTGCCGATCGGTAACACGTGCTGAATTTAAGAACATTGTGAAGAGTAGACGGAGCCACTTATAGTTGGAACAACGCTGGTCGACCCAGTAGAATATTGTGGTCAGCCGGGCGGTAACCAACCGAGAATTCGAGCGCCCACGTTTTTTGTTTGGTTCCATCATGATTGATCAGTGTAAATGGGAGCATGACTATTCCTGTTGGCCAGATGCCGTGACCGGTGAACCCGTCCAGCGGTCCCTGGCGTGGTAGCTGGAGATGCTTTTTCCATTCAATTGATAACTACCGAAGGCAATGTTCATAAATCACGTTGACCCTGCTTCCGGTATCGATGTACACTTGTTCAAAACGGTTTTGGCTAATGTGACATCCCCATTTTCATGGCTAGAAAAGACCGATTTTGTTTATGCTTTATAAAAATCAGAGTAGTTCTTTTAATAAAAATGTTGCGGAATTTGTTCTCAGAAAAACATGATAAATACATTATCAAAGCATTTTCTAAGAAATGTATTTTTATTCATTTAAAACATTTGGGATGTCATCTTCAATACAGAAACATAAGCATAAATAGAACTTACATTCATTTACACTAGTAATCTACATCTCTTTTAAATCTCTCAGTGCAAAGTAGCTTCGTATCGACACATGTGATATAAATAAGCTGGAGTGGGTCAGGTTGGGAAACCTGGTGAGTACATAGAGTTTTCAACCCACAATAATATAATTATTATATTTAAACATAAAACAATCAACCCGATTACCCATCCCCGTTATCTTCTTTGATATTCCTTAAAGAATTATCTTAAGGGTCATCTCCTATATCATATTTACCTCTCATCTTTTTACCTCACATTTCCTTATATGCTCGGTCCTAAGGCATGAATACGTAGTTATAACGTCGCCTGAGTTCATAATTCATAGTAAGGGTTAGAGTATCATCACATGAATATACAGTCACAACATCACCTGGACTCGTAATTCATCACCTACAGGTTATAAGTCTGCTGGTGTTTCCACGGGTTGTCTAGAATAGTTCGTGGTCACCATCTATACTCTAGTAGATGACTACATCTCCAAATTGTCGGACAAGGTTATAGTATCTTTCATCCTACATCACCGATTCATCATCACCTATCCATCACCAAATTATCATCACCTTCCTATCATCACCTATCTCTCATCATTTTATTTCAGCACACACCAACTATTTCATCTACCCATGTTTTATCCCAACATATTTGTAGATATAAAATAAATATATATTTAAATCATTTAAAACATGTATAAAATCATTCATCCATCATAGACAACAAGTATTCAGATAATATGCAAACATAGCACGTAATTTATATAAAATACGTCATATCTATGTGTAAGATGAAAGGGACCATGCACTCACTTGAAAAGGTGGTGAATCCGAACTCAGACAGCGCTTCGCTTCGTAAAAATAATTTCCTTCGATGAAACCAAGTATTATTACCACTAGAGTTTAGTTTATTATTCGCCGAGGCTAATTAATAGTCTAGCTATTATTACTATTATATAAGCGTTAAACAATACTTATATAGCCCATAATAATAGCCCAAGTACTTATTATAAGTTCCTAATAACGTTACTATTATTAAATAAACAATATATTAAACATAGCGTAGGCGTAGCTCACTTACAGCGGGTTTTATAGAAAATTGGGCTTTGCTTGGAGCAGCTTTCCCGAGCCGAAAAGCTCTTCTTCTCGGAGTCGTCGAGCACTCCGGGGCTTTTGCCTCGTGCTAGGGAGGTTCCCTAGGCTTTTCGGGGGGTTTTGGGGCTAGAGAGAGGTTCTAGAGAGAAAGTAAAGAGAAAAAAGAATGGGAAATGTGTGAAGAAAATAAGGGTGGGAGAGGTTCTATTTATAGGGTGAAAATGGCTAAACTTGGTGCCACATGTCACCATCTAGTGGCAAGACTTGGGGAGAAAATAATGGCCAAGATAGTGCCACATCACCCATTTTCGCACAGTACACTTCCGACTGCTAAAATCCGTAACTTTCACATACGAGCTCCGTTTTTGATGTTCTTTATATCCACGCGTAGGTAAGAGTAATATCTACAACTTTAATTTTGACTCCGTCAGCTAATTCTCGACCGATCTTAAATTTAATAGTACGAGTAGATTATACTGTTAAATGTCCGTGTAAAATTCATAACTTCTACATACGGACTTTGTTTTCGTCTGTCTTTTTACCGTTGAGTTCGTATTAATGAGATCTTCAATTCTCATTTAGGTCGCGTGGGCCAAAAATTGCTTGAACTAAAATTTGAGTTTCGGGTCATGCACTGCTTTGCCATATCTTAGAAAATTCATAACTTCCTTATACGAGGTCAGATTTGGGCGTTCTTTTTTTGTATGTTCTCGGTTTAATGTACAATACAACTTTTATTTAGATCACTAAGGTTAAAAAGTCCTTTATCAAAAATTCACTATTTACGTCTCCCGGTGTCGTGCCAGTTTTGCCGTAAACCTTCGACGGGCCATAACTTCTTCGTTATAACTCGGATTTTGGCGTTCTTTATTAGTACGGAACCCTTGAGACATATTCTACAACTTGGTTAAGATTATTTATTCTAAATAATCTTTTGTATTATCTCTAAATTGACTAGCCCATATCTACGGGCGTTACAGCTAATAAAATCGGTGATGTGCAAGGGGTCATTTGGATCCTAGTGCTCTAGCCTGGGGTCATTCATCGAAAATGCTATGTTGAGGATGTTTTGATGGTATACCTTCTTGCCTACATGCTGACTCTGGCGATTGCTACATAGGTGGGGCCCTGTGATGGTAAGTATATTTACCCTTCTTTCGTGATACTTTCCCCCATCTTTCTGACTTTTGGGCTGGTTCTTATCCTCATCGAATTTTGCCCTGAGGTCTTTTGCTATGTCAACTATGTTCCCCACTAGTTGTTTGTCACACCCCGAAAACCGAAGGCGGAAACATTTCCGGGGTTAACTCCACGTTGAGTATCAAATCCAATGCACATAGTAAGTAAAGTAAAACAACCATTACATTACATATTGAAAAGTTTTACAATTGTTTCAAAAACAAAGTTGTACAGTTGTGATACATAGTATATATAAACAAAACGAGACAAGTCTTCTGCGTACTCCATCTTTGGACAAAAGGATCTTCGGTACCTGTTCTAACGCTGACTTGAGAACACAAGCGGTTTTGAAAATCAGCATGACGCTGGTGAGTTCATAAGCGGTTTTTGTTTTGTGAAAATGTTTATGTTTCCTTTTCGTTTCTGAAAATGTTACACACACCAAGAAAATCCCATATTTTCTTAAAAAGGTTGGTTATGGTTTCACAATATGTAAAGAAAAGTTGTACACTGAAAAACACGTTTATCCATGTGAAAATGTACAGTTAGGTTATCTGGTTTGTTATACTGTTCTGGTTATGTACCAATGAACTCCCAGGAAAGTCCCATACTTTCCTGATTATGTATTACCAATTGTGAAAGATGTAAAGTTATCCGGTTTGTTACACTTTTCCAGTTATGTACAATGTTTCCCAGGAAAGTCCCATACCTTCCTGATTGTTGGTTATCAAATGTAAAAGATGTAAAAGATGTATTCTGTAAAACATGGTTATGTACAATGTTTCCCTAGGAAAGTCCCATACTTTCCTGAATGTTGATTACCAATGTGAAAGATGTATACTGAAACCTGGTTATCTTGTGAAATGTGTTAAGTTATTCATTATTACTATTGACTAAATCTCTGTTATCCTAATTGCGAGTTCCATAACCATACAATAGACTAACTGTGGCAATAAGAAGTCCACATCACCTTATGACTTTCGTCACCCTTGAACCATTTCGGTTTGGCTGTAGCTAGCAGCCAGGTGTGGGGTAGTCAGCCCCGTATAGATCTATGCACTCAAGTCATGCTCTCTAATCCCAGAGATTCTGGTTACGGGTGTAGTCCTCCACTCGCGTATCTCTGTGGAGTGTTCGCCGAGGACGTGTCTCCAATCAGACAGGAATAACAAATTTACTAGTAATAATATGATGATCCTCCACTCGCGTATCTCTGTGGAGTATTACCAAGGACAAACAGTGTACAAGTTTTATGTTTCAAAAGTTTTAATGTCATGCTTTTAACTGATAAAATGTGGAAACCATTTTTGAAATATATAAAACATAACAGTTTATAAACCCATTTCACAAATAATATGTTTACGTGATCTGCATGTTCAAACGGTTATCAGTTGTAACAATCAGTGTTAAAATCATATAAAATGTGAAACACACACATGAAAACAGGTTTTGAGTACAAGTAATCTCTTGTACCTTGCTTGTGTTCCCCCTGAAAACAGTGAAAACAGTGAAAAAGGGTAGGGTTATGAACTCACCAGGCAAGGAAATGCGACGGTTTCGGACACTACACGTTGGTTCGGGGCTTGATTACTCGCGATGTCCCTATGTAAAATGAAATAATTTCCATATATATCTAATTAGATTTACAATCACTAATTAGATGGAACATTACACTCCAATGAGGTAAAACACCTCAAAACGAGTGTTTGGAGTGACCCGGGTGACATCTACGGACGTATAATGGTATGAGGGACTTGGGATTTGAGTTTACTCCATAAGAGTAAACAGTTTAGGTAGTTTACTGCCATAAAACCCATACATACATGAGTTCACGGCCGTGAACTCATGTTTGGGTTGTTTTGGGTGCTAAATGGCTTGATTGGACATAGGGATTGTTGGAATGAATTTCTCAAATGCCTTGGAATGGATTAAATGGACTTATACCACATTTAATGGAGTTCACGGCTGTAAACTTGGAGTTTACGGCCGTCAACTCTCCCATGTTCATGTATATTTATTTTATGGCACAAGGAACAATCACATGTGATTCTAGATAATTTTCCAAGGCTTGGTATCACTTTAGGGCGTCAAATAACACCTAATTAGGAGTTTACGGCCCAGGAGTATGAGCTATGGCCGTAAACTCTCATATGTGATGTTTTGTTACGTTTAAGACTCCCAAACTACTTTTAGATGGTTCTAGGATTTACCACAAGGCTATTGGTCAAGTTTCAAGGCATTCTAACATGTCTAAAGGTGTTTACTCCCCATGTTTGAAGAATTTACGGCCCAAGAACATACCTTGGCCATAAAATCATGCTAACCCCTCAAAATCCAAGTTTAAGGTGTTCCAAGTCCAGGTTTGTAAGCCTCAAGGTCGTATCTGAGTCCCAACAATGATTTGGAAGGGTTAAATTGCTTAAAAACCCCAATATTATGTGTTTACGGCCCAAGCATGCTCCTTGGCCATAAACACATGTTCCAGGTCCTAAATCATAATTTAAACATGGATTTGAAGGCCTAAGAGGTTGTTAGGAAGGTTACCTCTACGATTTGGAGCCTTAAATCTTTGATTTTGGACCTTAATCTATGATGAGGAGAGAGGTTAGAGAGAGAGGAGAGAGAGCCAAAAGCTTCAAATGGAAGCTTTGAACACTTTAAATAGTGTTCGGGAATTGGACACGGTGGAATTCTACCCGATACCGGCGTTAGACGGGGCTTTTGGTCGCACCCGACCAAGTTGCCGTAACCCGATATGGTCGATTCTAGAATTGTTCCGATCACTAATTTGGGGTGTTAGAACGATTTCTAATTGCATTAAGACACCCATTAAGTAATTTTAGATACATGAAATTTAATGACTTAATTAAACGATGAAATCGGAAACGAATTTGGAAACGACGATTGATTGATCGAAATGGATTACGAAAAGGGTTACAAGTAATGATACGAAATTTCGGGTTGTTACATTATCCCCCCGGTAGAGGGAATTTCGTCCCGAAATTCAAAATTAAGATACAAGACAAGATACAAATCATGGATCTGGAAAGAGTTGTGGATACTTCTGTTTCATCGAGTCTTCCCGCTCCCGAGTGAACTCCGGTCCCCGCTTGGCATTCCAGCGAACCTTCACTAACGGGATGCGGCTTTGCTTTGTACGTTTGACTTCTCGATCCATTATTTCGATCGGTTCCTCCACGAAGTTGAGGTTTTCATTGATCTCGATCTCGTCTAAATGAATCACTAGGGTTTCATCGGATAGAAACTTCTTGAGATTTAAAACATGGAAGATGGGATGGATGTTATTGAGCTCATGGGGTAAATGAAGTTTATAGGCTACCGCACCAATCCTGGCGAGGATCTCGAAGGGTCCAATGTACCTAGGGTTAAGTTTCCCATGCTTTCCGAAGCGTACCGTGCCTTTCCAGGGCGAGACTTTCAACAGGACACAGTCTCCAACCTGGAATTCCAGAGGTTTTCGACGATTATCAGCGTAACTCTTTTGGCGATCTCGTGAAGCTTTCAATCGTTCTCGGATTTGGATGATCTTCTCAGTGGTTTCGCGGATGATTTCAGGACCAGTGAGAGCACTGTCGGGGACTCGACTCTAGGCTAACTGTGTATCCCCCACCTCAGCCCAGCACAGAAGGGATCTGCACTTGCGACCGTAAAGGGCTTCAACCGGGGCAGCCCTGATGCTGGTGTGGTAACTATTGTTTTACGAGAACTCGATCAAAGGTAGATGTGTCTCCCACGACTTTCCAAAGTCAATAACACATACCCTAAGCATGTCCTCTAGGGTTTGGATTGTTCTCTCACTTTGTCTATTGGTCTGAGGATGATACGTCGTGCTCATGTCTTATTTGGTTCCAAGGGCTTTCTGGAGAGACTGCCAGAATCTGGAGGTAAACCTGCTATCTCGATCAGAGATAATGGATGCAGGTACACCGTGCAGTCGAACTACCTCTTGGATGTAGATTCGCGCGAGTCTTTCCATCTTGAATGATTCTTTGATCGGGATGAAGTGGGCGGATTTTGTCAGACGATCGACAATTACCCAAATGGTGTCATACCCACTCGGACACTTGGGTAGTTTGGTGATGAAGTCCATGGTAATCATCTCCCATTTCCATTCGGGTATCTCGGGCTGATGGAGCAGACCCGAGGGTTTCTGGTGCTCAACTTTAACTTTGGCGCAAGTCAGACACTTGCCCACGAACATAGCTATCTCAGCTTTCATGTTTGGCCACCAGTATTGTTTCTTGAGATCCAAGTAGATCTTGTCAGAGCCCGGATGAACAGAGTATCTGGTTTTGTGTGCTTCTTCCATAACAATCTCCCTGAATCCTCTGGACTTTGGAATCCAGATCCGATCCATGAAGCAGTAGACTCCGTCACCTCTGATCTCAAGTTTCTTTTCCATTCCTCTTAAGGCTTCGATCGACACGTTTTCAGGTTTGAGGGCTTCTAACTGGGCTTCTCGGATTTGCATGGGTAAGTTGGAATGGATGGTCATCGTCTGGTTCTTCACTTTGCGGCCTGCACTCTCCTTTCGGCTAAGGGCATCTGCTACCACATTGGCCTTGTCGGGATGGTAACGGATTTCACACTCATAATCGCTGAGTAGCTCTACCCATCGCCGTTAACTCATGTTCAAGTCTTTCTAATTAAAGATGTGTTGCAGGCTCTTGTGGTCAGTGAAGATCGTGCACTTGGTTCCGTAGAGGTAATGTCTCCAAATCTTCAATGCAAAGACTACGGCTCCTAATTCCAAGTCATGTGTGGTATAGTTGACCTCGTGTGCTTTCAGTTGTCTAGAAGCATAAGCAATTACTTTTCTTCTTTGCATAAGCACACAACCTAAGCCTTGATTAGACGCATCGCAGTAGACAACGAAGTCCTCTGTCCCTTCGGGTAGGGATAGAATAGGCGCGTTGCACAAGGCTTTCTTCAACGTCTGGAACGCAGTTTCTTGCTTATCACTCCAACAAAAGGGTACACCTTTCTGTGTTAGAGTGGTTAAGGGTTTGGCGATTCTGGAAAAGTTATGGATAAATCTCCGATAATAGCCGGCGAGGCCCAAGAATTGCTGGATTTCTGTGGGTGTCTTTGGTACCGAGCAATTCTCTATCGCTTTGATCTTGGAAGGATCTACATGAATACCCTCCTCGCTTACCACGTGACCGTGGAAAGTTACCTTCCGAATCCAGAAGTCACACTTGGAAAATTTCGCGTACAACTTCTCGGATCTAAGGGTTTCCAACACTAGCCTCAAGTGTTGTTTGTGGTCTTCTTCGCTTCGGGAATAGACAAGTATGTCATCAATGAACACAATGACGAACTTGTCCAGATAAGGACGACACACCCGGTTCATCAGATCCATGAACACCATCGGTGTGTTGGTTATACCAAAGGGCATCACTACGAATTCGTAGTGTCCATACCGAGTCCTGAAAGCTGTTTTGGAAACATCACTCTCATGAACTCGTAGTTGATGGTACCCTGACCGAAGGTCTATCTTGGAGAAGTAACTGGCTCCCTAGAGTTGATCGAAAAGGTCATCTATTCGCGGAAGAGGATATCGGTTTTTGACGGTCAACTTGTTCAGCTCACGATAATCGATACACATCCGGAAGGATCCATCTTTCTTCTTAGCGAACAGTACCGGAACTCCCCAGGGTGAGGAACTAGGTATAATGAATCCTTTACTAAGCAACTCATTGATTTGGCGGGATAACTCCTGCATTTATACTGGAGCTAAACGATACGGAGACTTCGCTACGGGGGTAGCTCCAGGAATTAGGTCAATACGGAACTTGACCTAATGCTCGGGAGGAATTCCTGGAAGTTCTTTAGGAAACACATCAGGAAAGTTACAGACTTCGGGAATGCTCGCGAGGTCTTTAACTTCCTGTTTCTCGTTGATTACATGGGCCAAGAATGCAATGCACTCCTTTCCCAGGAGCTTTTGAGCTTTGATACAGGAAATGATACGAAGGTTGGAACTGAGTTTATCGCCATAGATGACAAGAGTTTGATTCGAAGGAAGGTTGAGACGGATGGCTTTTTCGAAACAAAGGATATCCGCATGATTGGGACTCAACCAATCCATGCCAATGATGACATCAAAGCTCTTTATGGAAACCAGCATGAGATCGATAGGAAATGAATGGTCGTTCAGGGTAAGGGTACAACCTACGAACACCTCGCTAGCACTTTCTTTCTCACCGTTCGCCATCTCGACGGTAAACGTTTCAGTTAAAGGTTGGGAATTATGTTTTAGGTTATGTTTGAATGCATGACTAATAAAACTCCTTTTAGCACCCGAATCGAAAAGAATACTAGCATATGAGTTGTCGAGAAGGAACGTACCCGAGACAACAGTGGGATCAGCGACTGCTTCCTCCCGTCCTATGGCTTGGACTCTCCCGATGTTATCGGCTATAGACTTCTTGGGGCAGTTCCTTTTAAAATGCCCAACTTCACCACAGTTGTAGCAGGTTTGACCAACGCCTGCTCCAGAAGATTGATTAGCCGATTGGGCCGGAGCTTTGCAGAATCGGATGGTGTTCCCCTTCTTACCATAATTGGTACATGATAGTTCTTGACAGGGGCCGAGATTATGGTGGTACTTGCACTTGTCACACAGTGGGAGATTACCAGCATACCTGCTGGTAGGAGTTGGAGCTGTGGATCCCACAACAGAAGCAGCAGCAATGGGGGTAGTAGCAGCATGGACTACTACAGTTTGCTGTCTCTTGGAGGATCCTTGGGAGGATTGACCCTTCTTCTTCTTCCAGAACTTTCTCTTCTCACCACTCCTTTTAGTCGACTCAGAAGCGGTGGTGGTTTCCTCGACATCATCACTATGATCAATTAGGGGTTGGGCTAAAGTCTTGGCACTATCATAGGTATCCGGACGAGAAGCTAAGACATGACGCTCTGTTGGTTGAGTTAACCCCCAAATGAACCTCTCGATCTTTTTACTTTCAGGAGTGACTAGTCCCGGGCAGAGAAGTGCGAGATCATCGAATCGGGAAGTGTATGCAGCAATGTCGGAACCTTTCATCTTCAGGTTCCAGAGCTCGTGCTCTAGTTTCTGCATTTCACCGCGGGGGCAGTATTCGGCTATCAGGAGTTCTTTCATGGCTTCCCAGCCCATGGCGTTGGCTACGGGTAGGGTCAGGGATTTGACTCGGCCATTCCACCAAGTCAAGGCTTTATCAATGAAGGTACAAGTTGCGAACTTGACCTTATCAGATTCCGCACATGCACAGATTTCAAAGATGGATTCGATTTTCTCGAACCATCGGGATAAGGAAATGACATCTCCAGTGCCATCGAAGGATGTTGGTTTTGCATTCATGAAATCCATATAGGAACCCTCCTTTCGGTGTCCCTGATTACTTTCTTGATCCTGAGTTTGAGTACCACCTCCTAAACCACTGGTGTTTAATTGAGACATAGCAGCTGCCACCGCGACGGTAACAGCTGCCTGAAATACCACGGGGTCAATTTCAGGAGGAGGTGGTGGCGGAGGGTTATTGGAGTTGGGTCTTCTTTTGGGAGGCATCTTGATCTAATAAGATCAAGAAAGAGAGAGAGGATGGTAAGTCCTCTGAATCGAATCGAGAGATATGACAGATATATATATTCCGAATAAGCGATAAGGCAGGAAAAAGTTATCGAAGCAGATAAATTATCGCTAATGGAATGATCAAGGATCTATACGTGAACGAGGATTTCTAAAAAGAATTGGCTCGAGAAATACTCCCATGGTATTTCATGATTCGCTACGACACTGGCTCGATGTTTGTGGTATTAGGGTAAGTTTTAGGCATGCCGCATACCACAGTCACTCCCAAGCACATGTTGGCCGTGTCTCGAATGAATATAGTTGGCCAGGCTATATTGATCCTAGACACGACTACATAACTGCCCAGGTTTAACCACAGTACACAACACCCATTTACTTATGTTTTGTTCTACTTGATTTACGGATCTCGACGGTTCGGTATACTTATATACTTTTGAAAATACTTATAGTTTGAAGATACTTTTAATTCAGAGCACTTAGGCCCTTTAGTGTTTATAGTTTTATACCATTTAAGGCTTGGTATACTTTATTCACTATAAACAAGGGCTCTGATACCAATCTGTCACACCCCGAAAACCGAAGGCGGAAACATTTTCGGGGTTGACTCCACGTTGAGTATCAAATCCAATGCACATAGTAAGTAAAGTAAAACAACCATTACATTACATATTGAAAAGTTTTAAAATTGTTTCAAAAACAAAGTTGTATAGTTGTGATACATAGTATATATAAACAAAACGAGACAAGTCTTCTGCGTACTCCATCTTTAGACAAAAGGATCTTCGGTACCTATTCTAACGCTGACCTAAGAACACAAGCGGTTTTGAAAATCAGCATAACACTGGTGAGTTCATAAGCGGTTTTTGTTTTGTGAAAATGTTTATGTTTCCTTTTCGTTTCTGAAAATGTTACACACACCAAGAAAATCCCATATTTTCTTAAAAAGGTTGGTTATTGTTTCACAATATGTAAAGAAAAGTTGTACACTGAAAAACACGTTTATCCATGTGAAAATGTACAGTTAGGTTATCTGGTTTGTTATACTGTTCTGGTTATGTACCAATGAACTCCCAGGAAAGTCCCATACTTTCCTGATTATGTATTACCAATTGTGAAAGATGTAAAGTTATCCGGTTTGTTACACTTTTCCAGTTATGTACAATGTTTCCCAGGAAAGTCCCATACCTTCCTGATTGTTGGTTATCAAATGTAAAAGATGTAAAAGATGTATTCTGTAAAACATGGTTATGTACAATGTTTCCCTAGGAAAGTCCCATACTTTCCTGAATGTTGATTACCGATGTGAAAGATGTATACTGAAACCTGGTTATCTTGTGAAATGTGTTAAGTTATTCATTATTACTATTGACTAAATCTCTGTTATCCTAATTACGAGTTCCATAACCATACGATAGACTAACTGTGGCAATAAGAAGTCCACATCACCTTATGACTTTCGTCACCCTTGAACCATTTCGGTTCGGCTGTAGCTAGCAGCCAGGTGTGGGGTAGTCAGCCCCATATAGATCTATACACTCAAGTCACGCTCTCTAATCCCAGAGATTCTGGTTACGGGTGTAGTCCTCCACTCGCGTATCTCTGTGGAGTGTTCGCCGTGGACGTGTCTCCAATCATACAGGAATAACAAATTTACTAGTAATAATATGATGATCCTCCACTCGCGTATCTCTGTGGAGTGTTACCGAGGACAAACAGTGTACAAGTTTTATGTTTCAAAAGTTTTAATGTCATGCTTTTAACTGATAAAATGTGGAAACCATTTGTGAAATATATAAAACATAACAGTTTATAAACCCATTTCACAAATAATATGTTTACGTGATCTGCATGTTCAAACGGTTATCAGTTGTAACAATCAGTGTTAAAAGCATATAAAATGTGAAACACACACATGAAAACAGGTTTTGAGTACAAGTAATCCCTTGTAATTTGCTTGTGTTCCCCCCTGAAAACAATGAAAACAGTGAAAAAGGGTAGGGGTATGAACTCACCAGGCGAGGAAATGCGACGGTTTCGGACACTACACGTTGGTTCGGGGCTTGATTACTCGTGATGTCCCTATGTAAAATGAAATAATGTCCATATATATCTAATTAGATTTACAATCACTAATTAGATGGAACATTACACTCCAATGAGGTAAAACACCTCAAAACGAGTGTTTGGAGTGACCCGGGTGACATCTACGGACGTATAATGGTACGAGGGACTTGGGATTTGAGTTTACTCCCCAAGAGTAAACAGTTTAGGTAGTTTACTGCCATAAAACCCATACATACATGAGTTCACGGCCGTGAACTCATGTTTGGGTTGTTTTGGGTGCTAAATGTCTTGATTGGACATAGGGATTGTTGGAATGAATTTCTCAAATGCCTTGGAATGGATTAAATGGACTTATACCACATTTAATGGAGTTCACGGCTGTAAACTTGGAGTTTACGGCCGTCAACTCTCCCATGTTCATGTATATTTATTTTATGGCACAAGGAACAATCACATGTGATTCTAGATAATTTTCCAAGGCTTGGTATCACTTTAGGACATCAAATAACACCTAATTAGGAGTTTACGGCCCAGGAGTATGAGCTATGGACGTAAACTCTCATATGTGATGTTTTGTTACGTTTAAGACTCCCAAACTACTTTTAGATGGTTCAGGGATTTACCACAAGGCTATTGGTCAAGTTTCAAGGCATTCTAACATGTCTAAAGGTGTTTACTCCCCATGTTTGAGGAGTTTACGGCCCAAGAACATACCTTGGCTGTAAAATAATGCTAACCCCTCAAAATCCAAGTTTAAGGTGTTCCAAGTCCAGGTTTGTAAGCCTCAAGGTCGTATCTGAGTCCCAACAATGATTTGGAAGGGTTAAATTGCTTAAAAACCCCAATATTATGTGTTTACGGCCCAAGCATGCTCCTTGGCCGTAAACACATGTTCCAGGTCCTAAATCATAATTTAAACATGGATTTGAAGGCCTAAGAGGTTGACTAACAAGTTAGGAAGGTTACCTCTACGATTTGGAGCCTTAAATCTTTGATTTTGGACCTTAATCTATGATGAGGAGAGAGGTTAGAGAGAGAGGAGAGAGAGCCAAAAGCTTCAAATGGAAGCTTTGAACACTTTAAATAGTGTTCGGGAATTGGACACGGTGGAATTCTACCCGATACCGGCGTTAGACGGGGCTTTTGGTCGCACCCGACCAAGTTGCCGTAACCCGATATGGTCGATTCTAGAATTGTTCCGATCACTAATTTGGGGTATTAGAACGATTTCTAATTGCATTAAGATACCCATTAAGTAATTTTAGATACATGAAATTTAATGACTTAATTAAACGATGAAATCGGAAACAAATTTGGAAACGAATTTGGAAACGACGATTGATTGATCGAAATGGATTACGAAAAGGGTTACAAGTAATGATACGAAATTTCGGGTTGTTACATTATCCCCCCGGTAGAGGGAATTTCGTCCCGAAATTCAAAATTAAGATACAAGACAAGATACAAATCATGGATCTGGAAAGAGTTGTGGATACTTCTGTTTCATCGAGTCTTCCCGCTCCCAAGTGAACTCCGGTCCCCGCTTGGCATTCCAGCGAACCTTCACTAACGGGATACGGCTTTGCTTTGTACGTTTGACTTCTCGATCCATTATTTCGATTGGTTCCTCCACGAAGTTGAGGTTTTCATTGATCTCGATCTCGTCTAAATGAATCACTAGGGTTTCATCGGATAGACACTTCTTGAGATTTAAAACATGGAAGACGGGATGGATGTTACTGAGCTCATGGGGTAAACGAAGTTTATAGGCTACCGGACCAATCCTGGCGAGGATCTCGAAGGGTCCAATGTACCTAGGGTTAAGTTTCCCATGCTTTCCGAAGCGTACCGTGCCTTTCCAGGGCGAGACTTTCAACAGGACACGGTCTCCAACCTGGAATTCCAAAGGTTTTCGACGGTTATCAGCGTAACTCTTTTGGCGATCTCGTGAAGCTTTCAATCGTTCTCGGATTTGGATGATCTTGTCAGTGGTTTCGCGGATGATTTCAGGACCAGTGAGAGCATTGTCGGGGACTCGACTCTTGGCTAACTGTGTATCCCCCACCTCAGCCCAGCACAGAGGGGATCTGCACTTGCGACCGTAAAGGGCTTCAAACGGGGCAGTCCTGATGCTGGTGTGGTAACTATTGTTTTACGAGAACTCGATCAAAGGTAGATGTGTCTCCCACGACTTTCCAAAGTCAATAACACATACCCTAAGCATGTCCTCTAGGGTTTGGATTGTTCTCTCACTTTGTCCATTGGTCTGAGGATGATATGCCGTGCTCATGTCTAATTTGGTTCCAAGGGCTTTCTGGAGAGACTGCCAGAATCTGGAGGAAACCTGCTATCTCGATCATAGATACTGGACGCAGGTACACCGTGCAGTCGAACTACCTCTTGGATGTAGATTCGCGCGAGTCTTTCCATCTTGAATGATTCTTTGATCGGGATGAAGTGGGCGGATTTTGTCAGACGATCGACAATTACCCAAATGGTGTCATACCCACTCGGACACTTGGGTAGTTTGGTGATGAAGTCCATGGTAATCATCTCCCATTTCCATTCGAGTATCTCGGGCTGATGGAGCAGACCCGAGGGTTTCTGGTGCTCAACTTTAACTTTGGCGCAAGTCAGACACTTGCCCACGAACATAGCTATCTCAGCTTTCATGTTTGGCCACCAGTATTGTTTCTTGAGATCCAAGTAGATCTTGTCAGAGCCCGGATGAACAGAGTATCTGGTTTTGTGTGCTTCTTCCATAACAATCTCCCTGAATCCTCTGGACTTTGGAATCCAGATCCGATCCATGAAGCAGTAGACTCCGTCACCTCTGATCTCAAGTTTCTTTTCCATTCCTCTTAAGGCTTCGATCGACACGTTTTCAGGTTTGAGGGCTTCTAACTGGGCTTCTCGGATTTGCATGGGTAAGTTGGAATGGATGGTCATCGTCTGGTTCTTCACTTTGCGGCCTGCACTCTCCTTTCGGCTAAGGGCATCTGCTACCACATTGGCCTTGCCGGGATGGTAACGGATTTCACACTCATAATCGCTGAGTAGCTCTACCCATCGCCGTTAACTCATGTTCAAGTCTTTCTAATTAAAGATGTGCTGCAGGCTCTTGTGGTCAGTGAAGATCGTGCACTTGGTTCCGTAGAGGTAATGTCTCCAAATCTTCAATGCAAAGACTACGGCTCCTAATTCCAAGTCATGTGTGGTATAGTTGACCTCGTGTGCTTTCAGTTGTCTAGAAGCATAAGCAATTACTTTTCTTCTTTGCATAAGCACACAACCTAAGCCTTGATTAGACGCATCGCAGTAGACAACGAAGTCCTCTGTCCCTTCGGGTAGGGATAGAATAGGCGCGTTGCACAAGGCTTTCTTCAACATCTGGAACGCAGTTTCTTGCTTATCACTCCAACAAAAGGGTACACCTTTCTGTGTTAGAGTGGTTAAGGGTTTGGCGATTCTGGAAAAGTTATGGATAAATCTCCGATAATAGCCGGCGAGGCCCAAGAATTGCTGGATTTCTGTGGGTGTCTTTGGTACCGAGCAATTCTCTATCGCTTTGATCTTGGAAGGATCTACATGAATACCCTCCTCGCTTACCACGTGACCGTGGAAAGTTACCTTCCGAATCCAGAAGTCACACTTGGAAAATTTCGCGTACAACTTCTCGGATCTAAGGGTTTCCAACACTAGCCTCAAGTGTTGTTTGTGGTCTTCTTCGCTTCGGGAATAGACAAGTATGTCATCAATGAACACAATGACGAACTTGTCCAGATAAGGACGACACACCCGGTTCATCAGATCCATGAACACCATCGGTGTGTTGGTTATACCAAAGGGCATCACTACGAATTCGTAGTGTCCATACCGAGTCCTGAAAGCTGTTTTGGAAACATCACTCTCATGAACTCGTAGTTGATGGTACCCTGACCGAAGGTCTATCTTGGAGAAGTAACTGGCTCCCTAGAGTTGATCGAAAAGGTCATCTATTCGCGGAAGAGGATATCGGTTTTTGACGGTCAACTTGTTCAGCTCACGATAATCGATACACATCCGGAAGGATCCATCTTTCTTCTTAGCGAACAGTACCGGAACTCCCCAGGGTGAGGAACTAGGTATAATGAATCCTTTACTAAGCAACTCATTGATTTGGCGGGATAACTCCTGCATTTATACTGGAGCTAAACGATACGGAGACTTCGCTACGGGGGTAGCTCCAGGAATTAGGTCAATACGGAACTTGACCTAATGCTCGGGAGGAATTCCTGGAAGTTCTTTAGGAAACACATCAGGAAAGTTACAGACTTCGGGAATGCTCGCGAGGTCTTTAACTTCCTGTTTCTCGTTGATTACATGGGCCAAGAATGCAATGCACTCCTTTCCCAGGAGCTTTTGAGCTTTGATACAGGAAATGATACGAAGGTTGGAACTGAGTTTATCGCCATAGATGACAAGAGTTTGATTCGAAGGAAGGTTGAGACGGATGGCTTTTTCGAAACAAAGGATATCCGCATGATTGGGACTCAACCAATCCATGCCAATGATGACATCAAAGCTCTTTATGGAAACCAGCATGAGATCGATAGGAAATGAATGGTCGTTCAGGGTAAGGGTACAACCTACGAACACCTCGCTAGCACTTTCTTTCTCACCGTTCGCCATCTCGACGGTAAACATTTCAGTTAAAGGTTGGGAATTATGTTTTAGGTTATGTTTGAATGCATGACTAATAAAACTCCTTTCAGCACCCGAATCGAAAAGAATACTAGCATATGAGTTGTCGAGAAGGAACGTACCCGAGACAACAGTGGGATCAGCGACTGCTTCCTCCCGTCCTATGGCTTGGACTCTCCCGATGTTATCGGCTATAGACTTCTTGGGGCAGTTTCTTTTAAAATGCCCAACTTCACCACAGTTGTAGCAGGTTTGACCAACGCCTGCTCCAGAAGATTGATTAGCCGATTGGGCCGGAGCTTTGCAGAATCGGATGGTGTTCCCCTTCTTACCATAATTGGTACATGATAGTTCTTGACAGGGGCCGAGATTATGGTGGTACTTGCACTTGTCACACAGTGGGAGATTACCAGCATACCTGCTGGTAGGAGTTGGAGCTGTGGATCCCACAACAGAAGCAGCAGCAATGGGGGTAGTAGCAGCATGGACTACTACAGTTTGCTGTCTCTTGGAGGATCCTTGGGAGGATTGACCCTTCTTCTTCTTCCAGAACTTTCTCTTCTCACCACTCCTTTTAGTCGACTCAGAAGCGGTGGTGGTTTCCTCGACATCATCACTATGATCAATTAGGGGTTGGGCTAAAGTCTTGGCACTATCATAGGTATCCGGACGAGAAGCTAAGACATGACCTTCTGTTGGTTGAGTTAACCCCCAAATGAACCTCTCGATCTTTTTACTTTCAGGAGTGACTAGTCCCGGGCAGAGAAGTGCGAGATCATCGAATCGGGAAGTGTATGCAGCAATGTCGGAACCTTTCATCTTCAGGTTCCAGAGCTCGTGCTCTAGTTTCTGCATTTCACCACGGGGGCAGTATTCGGCTATCAGGAGTTCTTTCATGGCTTCCCAGCCCATGGCGTTGGCTACGGGTAGGGTCAGGGATTTGACTCGGCCATTCCACCAAGTCAAGGCTTTATCAATGAAGGTACAAGTTGCGAACTTGACCTTATCAGATTCCGCACATGCACAGATTTCAAAGATGGATTCGATTTTCTCGAACCATCGGGATAAGGAAATGACATCTCCAGTGCCATCGAAGGATGTTGGTTTTGCATTCATGAAATCCTTATAGGAACCCTCCTTTCGGTGTCCCTGATTACTTTCTTGATCCTGAGTTTGAGTACCACCTCCTAAACCACTGGTGTTTAATTGAGACATAGCAGCTGCCACCGCGACGGTAACAGCTGCCTGAAATACCACGGGGTCAATTTCAGGAGGAGGTGGTGGCGGAGGGTTGTTGGAGTTGGGTCTTCTTTTGGGAGGCATCTTGATCTAATAAGATCAAGAAAGAGAGAGAGGATGGTAAGTCCTCTGAATCGAATCGAGAGATATGACAGATATATATATTCCGAATAAGCGATAAGGCAGGAAAAAGTTATCGAATCAGATAAATTATCGCTAATGGAATGATCAAGGATCTATACGTGAACGAGGATTTCTAAAAAGAATTGGCTCGAGAAATACTCCCATGGTATTTCATGATTCGCTACGACACTGGCTCGATGTTTGTGGTATTAGGGTAAGTTTTAGGCATGCCGCATACCACAGTCACTCCCAAGCACATGTTGGCCGTGTCTCGAATGAATATAGTTGGCCAGGCTATATTGATCCTAGACACGACTACATAACTGCCCAGGTTTAACCACAGTACACAACACCCATTTACTTATGTTTTGTTCTACTTGATTTACGGATCTCGACGGTTCGGTATACTTATATACTTTTGAAAATACTTATAGTTTGAAGATACTTTTAATTCAGAGCACTTAGGCCCTTTAGTGTTTATAGTTTTATACCATTTAAGGCTTGGTATACTTTATTCACTATAAACAAGGGCTCTGATACCAATCTGTCACACCCCGAAAACCGAAGGCGGAAACATTTTCGGGGTTGACTCCACGTTGAGTATCAAATCCAATGCACATAGTAAGTAAAGTAAAACAACCATTACATTACATATTGAAAAGTTTTAAAATTGTTTCAAAAACAAAGTTGTATAGTTGTGATACATAGTATATATAAACAAAACGAGACAAGTCTTCTGCGTACTCCATATTTAGACAAAAGGATCTTCGGTACCTATTCTAACGCTGACCTAAGAACACAAGCGGTTTTGAAAATCAGCATAACACTGGTGAGTTCATAAGCGGTTTTTGTTTTGTGAAAATGTTTATGTTTCCTTTTCGTTTCTGAAAATGTTACACACACCAAGAAAATCCCATATTTTCTTAAAAAGGTTGGTTATTGTTTCACAATATGTAAAGAAAAGTTGTACACTGAAAAACACGTTTATCCATGTGAAAATGTACAGTTAGGTTATCTGGTTTGTTATACTGTTCTGGTTATGTACCAATGAACTCCCAGGAAAGTCCCATACTTTCCTGATTATGTATTACCAATTGTGAAAGATGTAAAGTTATCCGGTTTGTTACACTTTTCCAGTTATGTACAATGTTTCCCAGGAAAGTCCCATACCTTCCTGATTGTTGGTTATCAAATGTAAAAGATGTAAAAGATGTATTCTGTAAAACATGGTTATGTACAATGTTTCCCTAGGAAAGTCCCATACTTTCCTGAATGTTGATTACCGATGTGAAAGATGTATACTGAAACCTGGTTATCTTGTGAAATGTGTTAAGTTATTCATTATTACTATTGACTAAATCTCTGTTATCCTAATTACGAGTTCCATAACCATACGATAGACTAACTGTGGCAATAAGAAGTCCACATCACCTTATGACTTTCGTCACCCTTGAACCATTTCGGTTCGGCTGTAGCTAGCAGCCAGGTGTGGGGTAGTCAGCCCCATATAGATCTATACACTCAAGTCACGCTCTCTAATCCCAGAGATTCTGGTTACGGGTGTAGTCCTCCACTCGCGTATCTCTGTGGAGTGTTCGCCGTGGACGTGTCTCCAATCATACAGGAATAACAAATTTACTAGTAATAATATGATGATCCTCCACTCGCGTATCTCTGTGGAGTGTTACCGAGGAAAAACAGTGTACAAGTTTTATGTTTCAAAAGTTTTAATGTCATGCTTTTAACTGATAAAATGTGGAAACCATTTGTGAAATATATAAAACATAACAGTTTATAAACCCATTTCACAAATAATATGTTTACGTGATCTGCATGTTCAAACGGTTATCAGTTGTAACAATCAGTGTTAAAAGCATATAAAATGTGAAACACACACATGAAAACAGGTTTTGAGTACAAGTAATCCCTTGTAATTTGCTTGTGTTCCCCCCTGAAAACAATGAAAACAGTGAAAAAGGGTAGGGGTATGAACTCACCAGGCGAGGAAATGCGACGGTTTCGGACACTACACGTTGGTTCGGGGCTTGATTACTCGTGATGTCCCTATGTAAAATGAAATAATGTCCATATATATCTAATTAGATTTACAATCACTAATTAGATGGAACATTACACTCCAATGAGGTAAAACACCTCAAAACGAGTGTTTGGAGTGACCCGGGTGACATCTACGGACGTATAATGGTACGAGGGACTTGGGATTTGAGTTTACTCCCCAAGAGTAAACAGTTTAGGTAGTTTACTGCCATAAAACCCATACATACATGAGTTCACGGCCGTGAACTCATGTTTGGGTTGTTTTGGGTGCTAAATGTCTTGATTGGACATAGGGATTGTTGGAATGAATTTCTCAAATGCCTTGGAATGGATTAAATGGACTTATACCACATTTAATGGAGTTCACGGCTGTAAACTTGGAGTTTACGGCCGTCAACTCTCCCATGTTCATGTATATTTATTTTATGGCACAAGGAACAATCACATGTGATTCTAGATAATTTTCCAAGGCTTGGTATCACTTTAGGACATCAAATAACACCTAATTAGGAGTTTACGGCCCAGGAGTATGAGCTATGGACGTAAACTCTCATATGTGATGTTTTGTTACGTTTAAGACTCCCAAACTACTTTTAGATGGTTCAGGGATTTACCACAAGGCTATTGGTCAAGTTTCAAGGCATTCTAACATGTCTAAAGGTGTTTACTCCCCATGTTTGAGGAGTTTACGGCCCAAGAACATACCTTGGCTGTAAAATAATGCTAACCCCTCAAAATCCAAGTTTAAGGTGTTCCAAGTCCAGGTTTGTAAGCCTCAAGGTCGTATATGAGTCCCAACAATGATTTGGAAGGGTTAAATTGCTTAAAAACCCCAATATTATGTGTTTACGGCCCAAGCATGCTCCTTGGCCGTAAACACATGTTCCAGGTCCTAAATCATAATTTAAACATGGATTTGAAGGCCTAAGAGGTTGACTAACAAGTTAGGAAGGTTACCTCTACGATTTGGAGCCTTAAATCTTTGATTTTGGACCTTAATCTATGATGAGGAGAGAGGTTAGAGAGAGAGGAGAGAGAGCCAAAAGCTTCAAATGGAAGCTTTGAACACTTTAAATAGTGTTCGGGAATTGGACACGGTGGAATTCTACCCGATACCGGCGTTAGACGGGGCTTTTGGTCGCACCCGACCAAGTTGCCGTAACCCGATATGGTCGATTCTAGAATTGTTCCGATCACTAATTTGGGGTATTAGAACGATTTCTAATTGCATTAAGATACCCATTAAGTAATTTTAGATACATGAAATTTAATGACTTAATTAAACGATGAAATCGGAAACAAATTTGGAAACGAATTTGGAAACGACGATTGATTGATCGAAATGGATTACGAAAAGGGTTACAAGTAATGATACGAAATTTCGGGTTGTTACATTATCCCCCCGGTAGAGGGAATTTCGTCCCGAAATTCAAAATTAAGATACAAGACAAGATACAAATCATGGATCTGGAAAGAGTTGTGGATACTTCTGTTTCATCGAGTCTTCCCGCTCCCAAGTGAACTCCGGTCCCCGCTTGGCATTCCAGCGAACCTTCACTAACGGGATACGGCTTTGCTTTGTACGTTTGACTTCTCGATCCATTATTTCGATTGGTTCCTCCACGAAGTTGAGGTTTTCATTGATCTCGATCTCGTCTAAATGAATCACTAGGGTTTCATCGGATAGACACTTCTTGAGATTTAAAACATGGAAGACGGGATGGATGTTACTGAGCTCATGGGGTAAACGAAGTTTATAGGCTACCGGACCAATCCTGGCGAGGATCTCGAAGGGTCCAATGTACCTAGGGTTAAGTTTCCCATGCTTTCCGAAGCGTACCGTGCCTTTCCAGGGCGAGACTTTCAACAGGACACGGTCTCCAACCTGGAATTCCAAAGGTTTTCGACGGTTATCAGCGTAACTCTTTTGGCGATCTCGTGAAGCTTTCAATCGTTCTCGGATTTGGATGATCTTGTCAGTGGTTTCGCGGATGATTTCAGGACCAGTGAGAGCATTGTCGGGGACTCGACTCTTGGCTAACTGTGTATCCCCCACCTCAGCCCAGCACAGAGGGGATCTGCACTTGCGACCGTAAAGGGCTTCAAACGGGGCAGTCCTGATGCTGGTGTGGTAACTATTGTTTTACGAGAACTCGATCAAAGGTAGATGTGTCTCCCACGACTTTCCAAAGTCAATAACACATACCCTAAGCATGTCCTCTAGGGTTTGGATTGTTCTCTCACTTTGTCCATTGGTCTGAGGATGATATGCCGTGCTCATGTCTAATTTGGTTCCAAGGGCTTTCTGGAGAGACTGCCAGAATCTGGAGGAAACCTGCTATCTCGATCATAGATACTGGACGCAGGTACACCGTGCAGTCGAACTACCTCTTGGATGTAGATTCGCGCGAGTCTTTCCATCTTGAATGATTCTTTGATCGGGATGAAGTGGGCGGATTTTGTCAGACGATCGACAATTACCCAAATGGTGTCATACCCACTCGGACACTTGGGTAGTTTGGTGATGAAGTCCATGGTAATCATCTCCCATTTCCATTCGAGTATCTCGGGCTGATGGAGCAGACCCGAGGGTTTCTGGTGCTCAACTTTAACTTTGGCGCAAGTCAGACACTTGCCCACGAACATAGCTATCTCAGCTTTCATGTTTGGCCACCAGTATTGTTTCTTGAGATCCAAGTAGATCTTGTCAGAGCCCGGATGAACAGAGTATCTGGTTTTGTGTGCTTCTTCCATAACAATCTCCCTGAATCCTCTGGACTTTGGAATCCAGATCCGATCCATGAAGCAGTAGACTCCGTCACCTCTGATCTCAAGTTTCTTTTCCATTCCTCTTAAGGCTTCGATCGACACGTTTTCAGGTTTGAGGGCTTCTAACTGGGCTTCTCGGATTTGCATGGGTAAGTTGGAATGGATGGTCATCGTCTGGTTCTTCACTTTGCGGCCTGCACTCTCCTTTCGGCTAAGGGCATCTGCTACCACATTGGCCTTGCCGGGATGGTAACGGATTTCACACTCATAATCGCTGAGTAGCTCTACCCATCGCCGTTAACTCATGTTCAAGTCTTTCTAATTAAAGATGTGCTGCAGGCTCTTGTGGTCAGTGAAGATCGTGCACTTGGTTCCGTAGAGGTAATGTCTCCAAATCTTCAATGCAAAGACTACGGCTCCTAATTCCAAGTCATGTGTGGTATAGTTGACCTCGTGTGCTTTCAGTTGTCTAGAAGCATAAGCAATTACTTTTCTTCTTTGCATAAGCACACAACCTAAGCCTTGATTAGACGCATCGCAGTAGACAACGAAGTCCTCTGTCCCTTCGGGTAGGGATAGAATAGGCGCGTTGCACAAGGCTTTCTTCAACGTCTGGAACGCAGTTTCTTGCTTATCACTCCAACAAAAGGGTACACCTTTCTGTGTTAGAGTGGTTAAGGGTTTGGCGATTCTGGAAAAGTTATGGATAAATCTCCGATAATAGCCGGCGAGGCCCAAGAATTGCTGGATTTCTGTGGGTGTCTTTGGTACCGAGCAATTCTCTATCGCTTTGATCTTGGAAGGATCTACATGAATACCCTCCTCGCTTACCACGTGACCGTGGAAAGTTACCTTCCGAATCCAGAAGTCACACTTGGAAAATTTCGCGTACAACTTCTCGGATCTAAGGGTTTCCAACACTAGCCTCAAGTGTTGTTTGTGGTCTTCTTCGCTTCGGGAATAGACAAGTATGTCATCAATGAACACAATGACGAACTTGTCCAGATAAGGACGACACACCCGGTTCATCAGATCCATGAACACCATCGGTGTGTTGGTTATACCAAAGGGCATCACTACGAATTCGTAGTGTCCATACCGAGTCCTGAAAGCTGTTTTGGAAACATCACTCTCATGAACTCGTAGTTGATGGTACCCTGACCGAAGGTCTATCTTGGAGAAGTAATTGGCTCCCTGGAGTTGATCGAAAAGGTCATCTATTCGCGGAAGAGGATATCGGTTTTTGACGGTCAACTTGTTCAGCTCACGATAATCGATACACATCCGGAAGGATCCATCTTTCTTCTTAGCGAACAGTACCGGAGCTCCCCAGGGTGAGGAACTAGGTATAATGAATCCTTTACTAAGCAACTCATTGAGTTGGCGGGATAACTCCTGCATTTCTACTGGAGCTAAACGATACGGAGACTTCGCTACGGGGGTAGCTCCAGGAATTAGGCCAATACGGAACTTGACCTAATGCTCGGGAGGAATTCCTAGAAGTTCTTTAGGAAACACATCAGGAAAGTTACAGAATTCGGGAATGCTCGCGAGGTCTTTAACTTCCTGTTTCTCGTTGATTACATGGGCCAAGAATGCAATGCACTCCTTTCCCAGGAGCTTTTGAGCTTTGATGCAGGAAATGATACGAAGGTTGGAACTGAGTTTATCGCCATAGATGACAAGAGTTTGATTCGAAGGAAGGTTGAGACGGATGGCTTTTTCGAAACAAAGGATATCCGCATGATTGGGACTCAACCAATCCATGCCAATGATGACATCAAAGCTCTTTATGGAAACCAGCATGAGATCGATAGGAAATGAATGGTCGTTCAGGGTAAGGGTACAACCTACGAACACCTCGCTAGCACTTTCTTTCTCACCGTTCGCCATCTCGACGGTAAACGTTTCAGTTAAAGGTTGGGAATTATGTTTTAGGTTATGTTTGAATGCATGACTAATAAAGCTCCTTTCAGCACCCGAATCGAAAAGAATACTAGCATATGAGTTGTCGAGAAGGAACGTACCCGAGACAACAGTGGGATCAGCGACTGCTTCCTCCCGTCCTATGGCTTGGACTCTCCCGGCGTTATCGGCTGTAGACTTCTTGGGGCAGTTCCTTTTAAAATGCCCAACTTCACCACAGTTGTAGCAGGTTTGACCAACGCCTGCTCCAAAAGATTGATTAGCCGATTGGGCCGGAGCTTTGCAGAATCGGATGGTGTTCCCCTTCTTACCATAATTGGTACATGATAGTTCTTGACAGGGGCCGATATTATGGTGGTACTTGCACTTGTCACACAGTGGGAGATTACCAGCATACCTGCTGGTAGGAGTTGGAGCTGTGGATCCCACAACAGAAGCAGCAGCAATGGGGGTAGTAGCAGCATGGACTACTACAGTTTGCTGTCTCTTGGAGGATCCTTGGGAGGATTGACCCTTCTTCTTCTTCCAGAACTTTCTCTTTTCACCACTCCTTTTAGTCGACTCAGAAGCGGTGGTGGTTTCCTCGACATCATCACTATGATCAATTAGGGGTTGGGCTAAAGTCTTGGCACTATCATAGGTATCCGGACGAGAAGCTAAGACATGACCTTCTGTTGGTTGAGTTAACCCCCAAATGAACCTCTCGATCTTTTTACTTTCAGGAGTGACTAGTCCCGGGCAGAGAAGTGCGAGATCATCGAATCGGGAAGTGTATGCAGCAATGTCGGAACCTTTCATCTTCAGGTTCCAGAGCTCGTGCTCTAGTTTCTGCATTTCACCACGGGGGCAGTATTCGGCTATCAGGAGTTCTTTCATGGCTTCCCAGCCCATGGCGTTGGCTACGGGTAGGGTCAGGGATTTGACTCGGCCATTCCACCAAGTCAAGGCTTTATCAATGAAGGTACAAGTTGCGAACTTGACCTTATCAGATTCCGCACATGCACAGATTTCAAAGATGGATTCGATTTTCTCGAACCATCGGGATAAGGAAATGACATCTCCAGTGCCATCGAAGGATGTTGGTTTTGCATTCATGAAATCCTTATAGGAACCCTCCTTTCGGTGTCCCTGATTACTTTCTTGATCCTGAGTTTGAGTACCACCTCCTAAACCACTGGTGTTTAATTGAGACATAGCAGCTGCCACCGCGACGGTAACAGCTGCCTGAAATACCACGGGGTCAATTTCAGGAGGAGGTGGTGGCGGAGGGTTGTTGGAGTTGGGTCTTCTTTTGGGAGGCATCTTGATCTAATAAGATCAAGAAAGAGAGAGAGGATGGTAAGTCCTCTGAATCGAATCGAGAGATATGACAGATATATATATTCCGAATAAGCGATAAGGCAGGAAAAAGTTATCGAATCAGATAAATTATCGCTAATGGAATGATCAAGGATCTATACGTGAACGAGGATTTCTAAAAAGAATTGGCTCGAGAAATACTCCCATGGTATTTCATGATTCGCTACGACACTGGCTCGATGTTTGTGGTATTAGGGTAAGTTTTAGGCATGCCGCATACCACAGTCACTCCCAAGCACATGTTGGCCGTGTCTCGAATGAATATAGTTGGCCAGGCTATATTGATCCTAGACACGACTACATAACTGCCCAGGTTTAACCACAGTACACAACACCCATTTACTTATGTTTTGTTCTACTTGATTTACGGATCTCGACGGTTCGGTATACTTATATACTTTTGAAAATACTTATAGTTTGAAGATACTTTTAATTCAGAGCACTTAGGCCCTTTAGTGTTTATAGTTTTATACCATTTAAGGCTTGGTATACTTTATTCACTATAAACAAGGGCTCTGATACCAATCTGTCACACCCCGAAAACCGAAGGCGGAAACATTTTCGGGGTTGACTCCACGTTGAGTATCAAATCCAATGCACATAGTAAGTAAAGTAAAACAACCATTACATTACATATTGAAAAGTTTTAAAATTGTTTCAAAAACAAAGTTGTATAGTTGTGATACATAGTATATATAAACAAAACGAGACAAGTCTTCTGCGTACTCCATCTTTAGACAAAAGGATCTTCGGTACCTATTCTAACGCTGACCTAAGAACACAAGCGGTTTTGAAAATCAGCATAACACTGGTGAGTTCATAAGCGGTTTTTGTTTTGTGAAAATGTTTATGTTTCCTTTTCGTTTCTGAAAATGTTACACACACCAAGAAAATCCCATATTTTCTTAAAAAGGTTGGTTATTGTTTCACAATATGTAAAGAAAAGTTGTACACTGAAAAACACGTTTATCCATGTGAAAATGTACAGTTAGGTTATCTGGTTTGTTATACTGTTCTGGTTATGTACCAATGAACTCCCAGGAAAGTCCCATACTTTCCTGATTATGTATTACCAATTGTGAAAGATGTAAAGTTATCCGGTTTGTTACACTTTTCCAGTTATGTACAATGTTTCCCAGGAAAGTCCCATACCTTCCTGATTGTTGGTTATCAAATGTAAAAGATGTAAAAGATGTATTCTGTAAAACATGGTTATGTACAATGTTTCCCTAGGAAAGTCCCATACTTTCCTGAATGTTGATTACCGATGTGAAAGATGTATACTGAAACCTGGTTATCTTGTGAAATGTGTTAAGTTATTCATTATTACTATTGACTAAATCTCTGTTATCCTAATTACGAGTTCCATAACCATACGATAGACTAACTGTGGCAATAAGAAGTCCACATCACCTTATGACTTTCGTCACCCTTGAACCATTTCGGTTCGGCTGTAGCTAGCAGCCAGGTGTGGGGTAGTCAGCCCCATATAGATCTATACACTCAAGTCACGCTCTCTAATCCCAGAGATTCTGGTTACGGGTGTAGTCCTCCACTCGCGTATCTCTGTGGAGTGTTCGCCGTGGACGTGTCTCCAATCATACAGGAATAACAAATTTACTAGTAATAATATGATGATCCTCCACTCGCGTATCTCTGTGGAGTGTTACCGAGGACAAACAGTGTACAAGTTTTATGTTTCAAAAGTTTTAATGTCATGCTTTTAACTGATAAAATGTGGAAACCATTTGTGAAATATATAAAACATAACAGTTTATAAACCCATTTCACAAATAATATGTTTACGTGATCTGCATGTTCAAACGGTTACCAGTTGTAACAATCAGTGTTAAAAGCATATAAAATGTGAAACACACACATGAAAACAGGTTTTGAGTACAAGTAATCCCTTGTAATTTGCTTGTGTTCCCCCCTGAAAACAATGAAAACAGTGAAAAAGGGTAGGGGTATGAACTCACCAGGCGAGGAAATGCGACGGTTTCGGACACTACACGTTGGTTCGGGGCTTGATTACTCGTGATGTCCCTATGTAAAATGAAATAATGTCCATATATATCTAATTAGATTTACAATCACTAATTAGATGGAACATTACACTCCAATGAGGTAAAACACCTCAAAACGAGTGTTTGGAGTGACCCGGGTGACATCTACGGACGTATAATGGTACGAGGGACTTGGGATTTGAGTTTACTCCCCAAGAGTAAACAGTTTAGGTAGTTTACTGCCATAAAACCCATACATACATGAGTTCACGGCCGTGAACTCATGTTTGGGTTGTTTTGGGTGCTAAATGGCTTGATTGGACATAGGGATTGTTGGAATGAATTTCTCAAATGCCTTGGAATGGATTAAATGGACTTATACCACATTTAATGGAGTTCACGGCTGTAAACTTGGAGTTTACGGCCGTCAACTCTCCCATGTTCATGTATATTTATTTTATGGCACAAGGAACAATCACATGTGATTCTAGATAATTTTCCAAGGCTTGGTATCACTTTAGGGCATCAAATAACACCTAATTAGGAGTTTATGGCCCAGGAGTATGAGCTATGGCCGTAAACTCTCATATGTGATGTTTTGTTACGTTTAAGACTCCCAAACTACTTTTAGATGGTTCTAGGATTTACCACAAGGCTATTGGTCAAGTTTCAAGGCATTCTAACATGTCTAAAGGTGTTTACTCCCCATGTTTGAGGAGTTTACGGCCCAAGAACATACCTTGGCTGTAAAATAATGCTAACCCCTCAAAATCCAAGTTTAAGGTGTTCCAAGTCCAGGTTTGTAAGCCTCAAGGTCGTATCTGAGTCCCAACAATGATTTGGAAGGGTTAAATTGCTTAAAAACCCCAATATTATGTGTTTACGGCCCAAGCATGCTCCTTGGCCGTAAACACATGTTCCAGGTCCTAAATCATAATTTAAACATGGATTTGAAGGCCTAAGAGGTTGAATAACAAGTTAGGAAGGTTACCTCTACGATTTGGAGCCTTAAATCTTTGATTTTGGACCTTAATCTATGATGAGGAGAGAGGTTAGAGAGAGAGGAGAGAGAGCCAAAAGCTTCAAATGGAAGCTTTGAACACTTTAAATAGTGTTCGGGAATTGGACACGGTGGAATTCTACCCGATACCGGCGTTAGACGGGGCTTTTGGTCGCACCCGACCAAGTTGCCGTAACCCGATATGGTCGATTCTAGAATTGTTCCGATCACTAATTTGGGGTATTAGAACGATTTCTAATTGCATTAAGATACCCATTAAGTAATTTTAGATACATGAAATTTAATGACTTAATTAAACGATGAAATCGGAAACAAATTTGGAAACGAATTTGGAAACGACGATTGATTGATCGAAATGGATTACGAAAAGGGTTACAAGTAATGATACGAAATTTCGGGTTGTTACATTATCCTCCCGGTAGAGGGAATTTCGTCCCGAAATTCAAAATTAAGATACAAGACAAGATACAAATCATGGATCTGGAAAGAGTTGTGGATACTTCTGTTTCATCGAGTCTTCCCGCTCCCAAGTGAACTCCGGTCCCCGCTTGGCATTCCAGCGAACCTTCACTAACGGGATACGGCTTTGCTTTGTACGTTTGACTTCTCGATCCATTATTTCGATTGGTTCCTCCACGAAGTTGAGGTTTTCATTGATCTCGATCTCGTCTAAATGAATCACTAGGGTTTCATCGGATAGACACTTCTTGAGATTTAAAACATGGAAGACAGGATGGATGTTACTGAGCTCATGGGGTAAACGAAGTTTATAGGCTACCGGACCAATCCTGGCAAGGATCTCGAAGGGTCCAATGTACCTAGGGTTAAGTTTCCCATGCTTTCCGAAGCGTACCGTGCCTTTCCAGGGCGAGACTTTCAACAGGACACGGTCTCCAACCTGGAATTCCAAAGGTTTTCGACGGTTATCAGCGTAACTCTTTTGGCGATCTCGTGAAGCTTTCAATCGTTCTCGGATTTGGATGATCTTCTCAGTGGTTTCGCGGATGATTTCAGGACCAGTGAGAGCATTGTCGGGGACTCGACTCTTGGCTAACTGTGTATCCCCCACCTCAGCCCAGCACAGAGGGGATCTGCACTTGCGACCGTAAAGGGCTTCAAACGGGGCAGCCCTGATGCTGGTGTGGTAACTATTGTTTTACGAGAACTCGATCAAAGGTAGATGTGTCTCCCACGACTTTCCAAAGTCAATAACACATACCCTAAGCATGTCCTCTAGGGTTTGGAGTGTTCTCTCACTTTGTCCATTGGTCTGAGGATGATATGCCGTGCTCATGTCTAATTTGGTTCCAAGGGCTTTCTGGAGAGACTGCCAGAATCTGGAGGTAAACCTGCTATCTCGATCAGAGATAATGGACGCAGGTACACCGTGCAGTCGAACTACCTCTTGGATGTAGATTCGCGCGAGTCTTTCCATCTTGAATGATTCTTTGATCGGGATGAAGTGGGCGGATTTTGTCAGACGATCGACAATTACCCAAATGGTGTCATACCCACTCGGACACTTGGGTAGTTTGGTGATGAAGTCCATGGTAATCATCTCCCATTTCCATTCGGGTATCTCGGGCTGATGGAGCAGACCCGAGGGTTTCTGGTGCTCAACTTTAACTTTGGCGCAAGTCAGACACTTGCCCACGAACATAGCTATCTCAGCTTTCATGTTTGGCCACCAGTATTGTTTCTTGAGATCCAAGTACATCTTGTCAGAGCCCGGATGAACAGAGTATCTGGTTTTGTGTGCTTCTTCCATAACAATCTCCCTGAATCCTCTGGACTTTGGAATCCAGATCCGATCCATGAAGCAGTAGACTCCGTCACCTCTGATCTCAAGTTTCTTTTCCATTCCTCTTAAGGCTTCGATCGACACGTTTTCAGGTTTGAGGGCTTCTAACTGGGCTTCTCGGATTTGCATGGGTAAGTTGGAATGGATGGTCATCGTCTGGTTCTTCACTTTGCGGCCTGCACTCTCCTTTCGGCTAAGGGCATCTGCTACCACATTGGCCTTGCCGGGATGGTAACGGATTTCACACTCATAATCGCTGAGTAGCTCTACCCATCGCCGTTAACTCATGTTCAAGTCTTTCTAATTAAAGATGTGTTGCAGGCTCTTGTGGTCAGTGAAGATCGTGCACTTGGTTCCGTAGAGGTAATGTCTCCAAATCTTCAATGCAAAGACTACGGCTCCTAATTCCAAGTCATGTGTGGTATAGTTGACCTCGTGTGCTTTCAGTTGTCTAGAAGCATAAGCAATTACTTTTCTTCTTTGCATAAGCACACAACCTAAGCCTTGATTAGACGCATCGCAGTAGACAACGAAGTCCTCTGTCCCTTCGGGTAGGGATAGAACAGGCGCGTTGCACAAGGCTTTCTTCAACGTCTGGAACGCAGTTTCTTGCTTATCACTCCAACAAAAGGGTACACCTTTCTGTGTTAGAGTGGTTAAGGGTTTGGCGATTCTGGAAAAGTTATGGATAAATCTCCGATAATAGCCGGCGAGGCCCAAGAATTGCTGGATTTCTGTGGGTGTCTTTGGTACCGAGCAATTCTCTATCGCTTTGATCTTGGAAGGATCTACATGAATACCCTCCTCGCTTACCACGTGACCGTGGAAAGTTACCTTCCGAATCCAGAAGTCACACTTGGAAAATTTCGCGTACAACTTCTCGGATCTAAGGGTTTCCAACACTAGCCTCAAGTGTTGTTTGTGGTCTTCTTCGCTTCGGGAATAGACAAGTATGTCATCAATGAACACAATGACGAACTTGTCCAGATAAGGACGACACACCCGGTTCATCAGATCCATGAACACCATCGGTGTGTTGGTTATACCAAAGGGCATCACTACGAATTCGTAGTGTCCATACCGAGTCCTGAAAGCTGTTTTGGAAACATCACTCTCATGAACTCGTAGTTGATGGTACCCTGACCGAAGGTCTATCTTGGAGAAGTAATTGGCTCCCTGGAGTTGATCGAAAAGGTCATCTATTCGCGGAAGAGGATATCGGTTTTTGACGGTCAACTTGTTCAGCTCACGATAATCGATACACATCCGGAAGGATCCATCTTTCTTCTTAGCGAACAGTACCGGAGCTCCCCAGGGTGAGGAACTAGGTATAATGAATCCTTTACTAAGCAACTCATTGAGTTGGCGGGATAACTCCTGCATTTCTACTGGAGCTAAACGATACGGAGACTTCGCTACGGGGGTAGCTCCAGGAATTAGGTCAATACGGAACTTGACCTAATGCTCGGGAGGAATTCCTGGAAGTTCTTTAGGAAACACATCAGGAAAGTTACAGACTTCGGGAATGCTCGCGAGGTCTTTAACTTCCTGTTTCTCGTTGATTACATGGGCCAAGAATGCAATGCACTCCTTTCCCAGGAGCTTTTGAGCTTTGATGCAGGAAATGATACGAAGGTTGGAACTGAGTTTATCGCCATAGATGACAAGAGTTTGATTCGAAGGAAGGTTGAGACGGATGGCTTTTTCGAAACAAAGGATATCCGCATGATTGGGACTCAACCAATCCATGCCAATGATGACATCAAAGCTCTTTATGGAAACCAGCATGAGATCGATAGGAAATGAATGGTCGTTCAGGGTAAGGGTACAACCTACGAACACCTCGCTAGCACTTTCTTTCTCACCGTTCGCCATCTCGACGGTAAACGTTTCAGTTAAAGGTTGGGAATTATGTTTTAGGTTATGTTTGAATGCATGACTGATAAAGCTCCTTTCAGCACCCGAATCGAAAAGAATACTAGCATATGAGTTGTCGAGAAGGAACGTACCCGAGACAACAGTGGGATCAGCGACTGCTTCCTCCCGTCCTATGGCTTGGACTCTCCCGGCGTTATCGGCTGTAGACTTCTTGGGGCAGTTCCTTTTAAAATGCCCAACTTCACCACAGTTGTAGCAGGTTTGACCAACGCCTGCTCCAGAAGATTGATTAGCCGATTGGGCCGGAGCTTTGCAGAATCGGATGGTGTTCCCCTTCTTACCATAATTGGTACATGATAGTTCTTGACAGGGGCCGATATTATGGTGGTACTTGCACTTGTCACACAGTGGGAGATTACCAACATACCTGCTGGTAGGAGTTGGAGCTGTGGATCCCACAACAGAAGCAGCAGCAATGGGGGTAGTAGCAGCATGGACTACTACAGTTTGCTGTCTCTTGGAGGATCCTTGGGAGGATTGACCCTTCTTCTTCTTCCAGAACTTTCTCTTTTCACCACTCCTTTTAGTCGACTCAGAAGCGGTGGTGGTTTCCTCGACATCATCACTATGATCAATTAGGGGTTGGGCTAAAGTCTTGGCACTATCATAGGTATTCGGACGAGAAGCTAAGACATGACCCTCTGTTGGTTGAGTTAACCCCCAAATGAACCTCTCGATCTTTTTACTTTCAGGAGTGACTAGTCCCGGGCAGAGAAGTGCGAGATCATCGAATCGGGAAGTGTATGCAGCAATGTCGGAACCTTTCATCTTCAGGTTCCAGAGCTCGTGCTCTAGTTTCTGCATTTCACCACGGGGGCAGTATTCGGCTATCAGGAGTTCTTTCATGGCTTCCCAGCCCATGGCGTTGGCTACGGGTAGGGTCAGGGATTTGACTCGGCCATTCCACCAAGTCAAGGCTTTATCAATGAAGGTACAAGTTGCGAACTTGACCTTATCAGATTCCGCACATGCACAGATTTCAAAGATGGATTCGATTTTCTCGAACCATCGGGATAAGGAAATGACATCTCCAGTGCCATCGAAGGATGTTGGTTTTGCATTCATGAAATCCTTATAGGAACCCTCCTTTCGGTGTCCCTGATTACTTTCTTGATCCTGAGTTTGAGTACCACCTCCTAAACCACTGGTGTTTAATTGAGACATAGCAGCTGCCACCGCGACGGTAACAGCTGCCTGAAATACCACGGGGTCAATTTCAGGAGGAGGTGGTGGCGGAGGGTTGTTGGAGTTGGGTCTTCTTTTGGGAGGCATCTTGATCTAATAAGATCAAGAAAGAGAGAGAGGATGGTAAGTCCTCTGAATCGAATCGAGAGATATGACAGATATATATATTCCGAATAAGCGATAAGGCAGGAAAAAGTTATCGAAGCAGATAAATTATCGCTAATGGAATGATCAAGGATCTATACGTGAACGAGGATTTCTAAAAAGAATTGGCTCGAGAAATACTCCCATGGTATTTCATGATTCGCTACGACACTGGCTCGATGTTTGTGGTATTAGGGTAAGTTTTAGGCATGCCGCATACCACAGTCACTCCCAAGCACATGTTGGCCGTGTCTCGAATGAATATAGTTGGCCAGGCTATATTGATCCTAGACACGACTACATAACTGCCCAGGTTTAACCACAGTACACAACACCCATTTACTTATGTTTTGTTCTACTTGATTTACGGATCTCGACGGTTCGGTATACTTATATACTTTTGAAAATACTTATAGTTTGAAGATACTTTTAATTCAGAGCACTTAGGCCCTTTAGTGTTTATAGTTTTATACCATTTAAGGCTTGGTATACTTTATTCACTATAAACAAGGGCTCTGATACCAATCTGTCACACCCCGAAAACCGAAGGCGGAAACATTTTCGGGGTTGACTCCACGTTGAGTATCAAATCCAATGCACATAGTAAGTAAAGTAAAACAACCATTACATTACATATTGAAAAGTTTTAAAATTGTTTCAAAAACAAAGTTGTATAGTTGTGATACATAGTATATATAAACAAAACGAGACAAGTCTTCTGCGTACTCCATCTTTAGACAAAAGGATCTTCGGTACCTATTCTAACGCTGACCTAAGAACACAAGCGGTTTTGAAAATCAGCATAACACTGGTGAGTTCATAAGCGGTTTTTGTTTTGTGAAAATGTTTATGTTTCCTTTTCGTTTCTGAAAATGTTACACACACCAAGAAAATCCCATATTTTCTTAAAAAGGTTGGTTATTGTTTCACAATATGTAAAGAAAAGTTGTACACTGAAAAACACGTTTATCCATGTGAAAATGTACAGTTAGGTTATCTGGTTTGTTATACTGTTCTGGTTATGTACCAATGAACTCCCAGGAAAGTCCCATACTTTCCTGATTATGTATTACCAATTGTGAAAGATGTAAAGTTATCCGGTTTGTTACACTTTTCCAGTTATGTACAATGTTTCCCAGGAAAGTCCCATACCTTCCTGATTGTTGGTTATCAAATGTAAAAGATGTAAAAGATGTATTCTGTAAAACATGGTTATGTACAATGTTTCCCTAGGAAAGTCCCATACTTTCCTGAATGTTGATTACCGATGTGAAAGATGTATACTGAAACCTGGTTATCTTGTGAAATGTGTTAAGTTATTCATTATTACTATTGACTAAATCTCTGTTATCCTAACTACGAGTTCCATAACCATACAATAGACTAACTGTGGCAATAAGAAGTCCACATCACCTTATGACTTTCGTCACCCTTGAACCATTTCGGTTCGGCTGTAGCTAGCAGCCAGGTGTGGGGTAGTCAGCCCCATATAGATCTATACACTCAAGTCACGCTCTCTAATCCCAGAGATTCTGGTTACGGGTGTAGTCCTCCACTCGCGTATCTCTGTGGAGTGTTCGCCGTGGACGTGTCTCCAATCATACAGGAATAACAAATTTACTAGTAATAATATGATGATCCTCCACTCGCGTATCTCTGTGGAGTGTTACCGAGGACAAACAGTGTACAAGTTTTATGTTTCAAAAGTTTTAATGTCATGCTTTTAACTGATAAAATGTGGAAACCATTTGTGAAATATATAAAACATAACAGTTTATAAACCCATTTCACAAATAATATGTTTACGTGATCTGCATGTTCAAACGGTTATCAGTTGTAACAATCAGTGTTAAAAGCATATAAAATGTGAAACACACACATGAAAACAGGTTTTGAGTACAAGTAATCCCTTGTAATTTGCTTGTGTTCCCCCCTGAAAACAATGAAAACAGTGAAAAAGGGTAGGGGTATGAACTCACCAGGCGAGGACATGCGACGGTTTCGGACACTACACGTTGGTTCGGGGCTTGATTACTCGTGATGTCCCTATGTAAAATGAAATAATGTCCATATATATCTAATTAGATTTACAATCACTAATTAGATGGAACATTACACTCCAATGAGGTAAAACACCTCAAAACGAGTGTTTGGAGTGACCCGGGTGACATCTACGGACGTATAATGGTACGAGGGACTTGGGATTTGAGTTTACTCCCCAAGAGTAAACAGTTTAGGTAGTTTACTGCCATAAAACCCATACATACATGAGTTCACGGCCGTGAACTCATGTTTGGGTTGTTTTGGGTGCTAAATGGCTTGATTGGACATAGGGATTGTTGGAATGAATTTCTCAAATGCCTTGGAATGGATTAAATGGACTTATACCACATTTAATGGAGTTCACGGCTGTAAACTTGGAGTTTACGGCCGTCAACTCTCCCATGTTCATGTATATTTATTTTATGGCACAAGGAACAATCACATGTGATCCTAGATAATTTTCCAAGGCTTGGTATCACTTTAGGGCATCAAATAACACCTAATTAGGAGTTTACGGCCCAGGAGTATGAGCTATGGCCGTAAACTCTCATATGTGATGTTTTGTTACGTTTAAGACTCCCAAACTACTTTTAGATGGTTCTAGGATTTACCACAAGGCTATTGGTCAAGTTTCAAGGCATTCTAACATGTCTAAAGGTGTTTACTCCCCATGTTTGAGGAGTTTACGGCCCAAGAACATACCTTGGCTGTAAAATAATGCTAACCCCTCAAAATCCAAGTTTAAGGTGTTCCAAGTCCAGGTTTGTAAGCCTCAAGGTCGTATCTGAGTCCCAACAATGATTTGGAAGGGTTAAATTGCTTAAAAACCCCAATATTATGTGTTTACGGCCCAAGCATGCTCCTTGGCCGTAAACACATGTTCCAGGTCCTAAATCATAATTTAAACATGGATTTGAAGGCCTAAGAGGTTGAATAACAAGTTAGGAAGGTTACCTCTACGATTTGGAGCCTTAAATCTTTGATTTTGGACCTTAATCTATGATGAGGAGAGAGGTTAGAGAGAGAGGAGAGAGATCCAAAAGCTTCAAATGGAAGCTTTGAACACTTTAAATAGTGTTCGCGAATTGGACACGGTGGAATTCTACCCGATACCGGCGTTAGACAGGGCTTTTGGTCACACCCGACCAAGTTGCCGTAACCCGATATGGTCGATTCTAGAATTTTTCCGATCACTAATTTGGGGTGTTAGAACGATTTCTAATTTCATTAAGACACCCATTAAGTCATTTTAGATACATGAAATTTAATGACTTAATTAAACGATGAAATCGGAAACGAATTTGGAAACGACGATTGATTGATCGAAATGGATTACGAAAAGGGTTACAAGTAATGATACGAAATTTCGGGTTGTTACATTATCCCCCCGGTAGAGGGAATTTCGTCCCGAAATTCAAAATTAAGATACAAGACAAGATACAAATCATGGATCTGGAAAGAGTTGTGGATACTTCTGTTTCATCGAGTCTTCCCGCTCCCGAGTGAACTCCGGTCCCCGCTTGGCATTCCAGCGAACCTTCACTAACGGGATGCGGCTTTGCTTTGTACGTTTGACTTCTCGATCCATTATTTCGATCGGTTCCTCCACGAAGTTGAGGTTTTCATTGATCTCGATCTCGTCTAAATGAATCACTAGGGTTTCATCGGATAGACACTTCTTGAGATTTAAAACATGGAAGATGGGATGGATGTTATTGAGCTCATGGGGTAAATGAAGTTTATAGGCTACCGCACCAATCCTGGCGAGGATCTCGAAGGGTCCAATGTACCTAGGGTTAAGTTTCCCATGCTTTCCGAAGCGTACCGTGCCTTTCTAGGGCGAGACTTTCAACAGGACACAGTCTCCAACCTGGAATTCCAGAGGTTTTCGACGATTATCAGCGTAACTCTTTTGGCGATCTCGTGAAGCTTTCAATCGTTCTCGGATTTGGATGATCTTCTCAGTGGTTTCGCGGATGATTTCAGGACCAGTGAGAGCACTGTCGGGGACTCGACTCTAGGCTAACTGTGTATCCCCCACCTCAGCCCAGCACAGAAGGGATCTGCACTTGCGACCGTAAAGGGCTTCAACCGGGGCAGCCCTGATGCTGGTGTGGTAACTATTGTTTTACGAGAACTCGATCAAAGGTAGATGTGTCTCCCACGACTTTCCAAAGTCAATAACACATACCCTAAGCATGTCCTCTAGGGTTTGGATTGTTCTCTCACTTTGTCTATTGGTCTGAGGATGATACGTCGTGCTCATGTCTTATTTGGTTCCAAGGGCTTTCTGGAGAGACAGCCAGAATCTGGAGGTAAACCTGCTATCTCGATCAGAGATAATGGATGCAGGTACACCGTGCAGTCGAACTACCTCTTGGATGTAGATTCGCGCGAGTCTTTCCATCTTGAATGATTCTTTGATCGGGATGAAGTGGGCGGATTTTGTCAGACGATCGACAATTACCCAAATGGTGTCATACCCACTCGGACACTTGGGTAGTTTGGTGATGAAGTCCATGGTAATCATCTCCCATTTCCATTCGGGTATCTCGGGCTGATGGAGCAGACCCGAGGGTTTCTGGTGCTCAACTTTAACTTTGGCGCAAGTCAGACACTTGCCCACGAACATAGCTATCTCAGCTTTCATGTTTGGCCACCAGTATTGTTTCTTGAGATCCAAGTAGATCTTGTCAGAGCCCGGATGAACAGAGTATCTGGTTTTGTGTGCTTCTTCCATAACAATCTCCCTGAATCCTCTGGACTTTGGAATCCAGATCCGATCCATGAAGCAGTAGACTCCGTCACCTCTGATCTCAAGTTTCTTTTCCATTCCTCTTAAGGCTTCGATCGACACGTTTTCAGGTTTGAGGGCTTCTAACTGGGCTTCTCGGATTTGCATGGGTAAGTTGGAATGGATGGTCATCGTCTGGTTCTTCACTTTGCGGCCTGCACTCTCCTTTCGGCTAAGGGCATCTGCTACCACATTGGCCTTGTCGGGATGGTAACGGATTTCACACTCATAATCGCTGAGTAGCTCTACCCATCGCCGTTAACTCATGTTCAAGTCTTTCTAATTAAAGATGTGTTGCAGGCTCTTGTGGTCAGTGAAGATCGTGCACTTGGTTCCGTAGAGGTAATGTCTCCAAATCTTCAATGCAAAGACTACGGCTCCTAATTCCAAGTCATGTGTGGTATAGTTGACCTCGTGTGCTTTCAGTTGTCTAGAAGCATAAGCAATTACTTTTCTTCTTTGCATAAGCACACAACCTAAGCCTTGATTAGACGCATCGCAGTAGACAACGAAGTCCTCTGTCCCTTCGGGTAGGGATAGAATAGGCGCGTTGCACAAGGCTTTCTTCAACGTCTGGAACGCAGTTTCTTGCTTATCACTCCAACAAAAGGGTACACCTTTCTGTGTTAGAGTGGTTAAGGGTTTGGCGATTCTGGAAAAGTTATGGATAAATCTCCGATAATAGCCGGAGAGGCCCAAGAATTGCTGGATTTCTGTGGGTGTCTTTGGTACCGAGCAATTCTCTATCGCTTTGATCTTGGAAGGATCTACATGAATACCCTCCTCGCTTACCACGTGACCGTGGAAAGTTACCTTCCGAATCCAGAAGTCACACTTGGAAAATTTCGCGTACAACTTCTCGGATCTAAGGGTTTCCAACACTAGCCTCAAGTGTTGTTTGTGGTCTTCTTCGCTTCGGGAATAGACAAGTATGTCATCAATGAACACAATGACGAACTTGTCCAGATAAGGACGACACACCCGGTTCATCAGATCCATGAACACCATCGGTGTGTTGGTTATACCAAAGGGCATCACTACGAATTCGTAGTGTCCATACCGAGTCCTGAAAGCTGTTTTGGAAACATCACTCTCATGAACTCGTAGTTGATGGTACCCTGACCGAAGGTCTATCTTGGAGAAGTAACTGGCTCCCTAGAGTTGATCGAAAAGGTCATCTATTCGCGGAAGAGGATATCGGTTTTTGACGGTCAACTTGTTCAGCTCACGATAATCGATACACATCCGGAAGGATCCATCTTTCTTCTTAGCGAACAGTACCGGAACTCCCCAGGGTGAGGAACTAGGTATAATGAATCCTTTACTAAGCAACTCATTGATTTGGCGGGATAACTCCTGCATTTATACTGGAGCTAAACGATACGGAGACTTCGCTACGGGGGTAGCTCCAGGAATTAGGTCAATACGGAACTTGACCTAATGCTCGGGAGGAATTCCTGGAAGTTCTTTAGGAAACACATCAGGAAAGTTACAGACTTCGGGAATGCTCGCGAGGTCTTTAACTTCCTGTTTCTCGTTGATTACATGGGCCAAGAATGCAATGCACTCCTTTCCCAGGAGCTTTTGAGCTTTGATACAGGAAATGATACGAAGGTTGGAACTGAGTTTATCGCCATAGATGACAAGAGTTTGATTCGAAGGAAGGTTGAGACGGATGGCTTTTTCGAAACAAAGGATATCCGCATGATTGGGACTCAACCAATCCATGCCAATGATGACATCAAAGCTCTTTATGGAAACCAGCATGAGATCGATAGGAAATGAATGGTCGTTCAGGGTAAGGGTACAACCTACGAACACCTCGCTAGCACTTTCTTTCTCACCGTTCGCCATCTCGACGGTAAACGTTTCAGTTAAAGGTTGGGAATTATGTTTTAGGTTATGTTTGAATGCATGACTAATAAAACTCCTTTTAGCACCCGAATCGAAAAGAATACTAGCATATGAGTTGTCGAGAAGGAACGTACCCGAGACAACAGTGGGATCAGCGACTGCTTCCTCCCGTCCTATGGCTTGGACTCTCCCGATGTTATCGGCTATAGACTTCTTGGGGCAGTTCCTTTTAAAATGCCCAACTTCACCACAGTTGTAGCAGGTTTGACCAACGCCTGCTCCAGAAGATTGATTAGCCGATTGGGCCGGAGCTTTGCAGAATCGGATGGTGTTCCCCTTCTTACCATAATTGGTACATGATAGTTCTTGACAGGGGCCGAGATTATGGTGGTACTTGCACTTGTCACACAGTGGGAGATTACCAGCATACCTGCTGGTAGGAGTTGGAGCTGTGGATCCCACAACAGAAGCAGCAGCAATGGGGGTAGTAGCAGCATGGACTACTACAGTTTGCTGTCTCTTGGAGGATCCTTGGGAGGATTGACCCTTCTTCTTCTTCCAGAACTTTCTCTTCTCACCACTCCTTTTAGTCGACTCAGAAGCGGTGGTGGTTTCCTCGACATCATCACTATGATCAATTAGGGGTTGGGCTAAAGTCTTGGCACTATCATAGGTATCCGGACGAGAAGCTAAGACATGACGCTCTGTTGGTTGAGTTAACCCCCAAATGAACCTCTCGATCTTTTTACTTTCAGGAGTGACTAGTCCCGGGCAGAGAAGTGCGAGATCATCGAATCGGGAAGTGTATGCAGCAATGTCGGAACCTTTCATCTTCAGGTTCCAGAGCTCGTGCTCTAGTTTCTGCATTTCACCGCGGGGGCAGTATTCGGCTATCAGGAGTTCTTTCATGGCTTCCCAGCCCATGGCGTTGGCTACGGGTAGGGTCAGGGATTTGACTCGGCCATTCCACCAAGTCAAGGCTTTATCAATGAAGGTACAAGTTGCGAACTTGACCTTATCAGATTCCGCACATGCACAGATTTCAAAGATGGATTCGATTTTCTCGAACCATCGGGATAAGGAAATGACATCTCCAGTGCCATCGAAGGATGTTGGTTTTGCATTCATGAAATCCATATAGGAACCCTCCTTTCGGTGTCCCTGATTACTTTCTTGATCCTGAGTTTGAGTACCACCTCCTAAACCACTGGTGTTTAATTGAGACATAGCAGCTGCCACCGCGACGGTAACAGCTGCCTGAAATACCACGGGGTCAATTTCAGGAGGAGGTGGTGGCGGAGGGTTATTGGAGTTGGGTCTTCTTTTGGGAGGCATCTTGATCTAATAAGATCAAGAAAGAGAGAGAGGATGGTAAGTCCTCTGAATCGAATCGAGAGATATGACAGATATATATATTCCGAATAAGCGATAAGGCAGGAAAAAGTTATCGAAGCAGATAAATTATCGCTAATGGAATGATCAAGGATCTATACGTGAACGAGGATTTCTAAAAAGAATTGGCTCGAGAAATACTCCCATGGTATTTCATGATTCGCTACGACACTGGCTCGATGTTTGTGGTATTAGGGTAAGTTTTAGGCATGCCGCATACCACAGTCACTCCCAAGCACATGTTGGCCGTGTCTCGAATGAATATAGTTGGCCAGGCTATATTGATCCTAGACACGACTACATAACTGCCCAGGTTTAACCACAGTACACAACACCCATTTACTTATGTTTTGTTCTACTTGATTTACGGATCTCGACGGTTCGGTATACTTATATACTTTTGAAAATACTTATAGTTTGAAGATACTTTTAATTCAGAGCACTTAGGCCCTTTAGTGTTTATAGTTTTATACCATTTAAGGCTTGGTATACTTTATTCACTATAAACAAGGGCTCTGATACCAATCTGTCACACCCCGAAAACCGAAGGCGGAAACATTTTCGGGGTTGACTCCACGTTGAGTATCAAATCCAATGCACATAGTAAGTAAAGTAAAACAACCATTACATTACATATTGAAAAGTTTTAAAATTGTTTCAAAAACAAAGTTGTATAGTTGTGATACATAGTATATATAAACAAAACGAGACAAGTCTTCTGCGTACTCCATCTTTAGACAAAAGGATCTTCGGTACCTATTCTAACGCTGACCTAAGAACACAAGCGGTTTTGAAAATCAGCATAACACTGGTGAGTTCATAAGCGGTTTTTGTTTTGTGCAAATGTTTATGTTTCCTTTTCGTTTCTGAAAATGTTACACACACCAAGAAAATCCCATATTTTCTTAAAAAGGTTGGTTATTGTTTCACAATATGTAAAGAAAAGTTGTACACTGAAAAACACGTTTATCCATGTGAAAATGTACAGTTAGGTTATCTGGTTTGTTATACTGTTCTGGTTATGTACCAATGAACTCCCAGGAAAGTCCCATACTTTCCTGATTATGTATTACCAATTGTGAAAGATGTAAAGTTATCCGGTTTGTTACACTTTTCCAGTTATGTACAATGTTTCCCAGGAAAGTCCCATACCTTCCTGATTGTTGGTTATCAAATGTAAAAGATGTAAAAGATGTATTCTGTAAAACATGGTTATGTACAATGTTTCCCTAGGAAAGTCCCATACTTTCCTGAATGTTGATTACCGATGTGAAAGATGTATACTGAAACCTGGTTATCTTGTGAAATGTGTTAAGTTATTCATTATTACTATTGACTAAATCTCTGTTATCCTAATTACGAGTTCCATAACCATACGATAGACTAACTGTGGCAATAAGAAGTCCACATCACCTTATGACTTTCGTCACCCTTGAACCATTTCGGTTCGGCTGTAGCTAGCAGCCAGGTGTGGGGTAGTCAGCCCCATATAGATCTATACACTCAAGTCACGCTCTCTAATCCCAGAGATTCTGGTTACGGGTGTAGTCCTCCACTCGCGTATCTCTGTGGAGTGTTCGCCGTGGACGTGTCTCCAATCATACAGGAATAACAAATTTACTAGTAATAATATGATGATCCTCCACTCGCGTATCTCTGTGGAGTGTTACCGAGGACAAACAGTGTACAAGTTTTATGTTTCAAAAGTTTTAATGTCATGCTTTTAACTGATAAAATGTGGAAACCATTTGTGAAATATATAAAACATAACAGTTTATAAACCCATTTCACAAATAATATGTTTACGTGATCTGCATGTTCAAACGGTTATCAGTTGTAACAATCAGTGTTAAAAGCATATAAAATGTGAAACACACACATGAAAACAGGTTTTGAGTACAAGTAATCCCTTGTAATTTGCTTGTGTTCCCCCCTGAAAACAATGAAAACAGTGAAAAAGGGTAGGGGTATGAACTCACCAGGCGAGGAAATGCGACGGTTTCGGACACTACACGTTGGTTCGGGGCTTGATTACTCGTGATGTCCCTATGTAAAATGAAATAATGTCCATATATATCTAATTAGATTTACAATCACTAATTAGATGGAACATTACACTCCAATGAGGTAAAACACCTCAAAACGAGTGTTTGGAGTGACCCGGGTGACATCTACGGACGTATAATGGTACGAGGGACTTGGGATTTGAGTTTACTCCCCAAGAGTAAACAGTTTAGGTAGTTTACTGCCATAAAACCCATACATACATGAGTTCACGGCCGTGAACTCATGTTTGGGTTGTTTTGGGTGCTAAATGGCTTGATTGGACATAGGGATTGTTGGAATGAATTTCTCAAATGCCTTGGAATGGATTAAATGGACTTATACCACATTTAATGGAGTTCACGGCTGTAAACTTGGAGTTTACGGCCGTCAACTCTCCCATGTTCATGTATATTTATTTTATGGCACAAGGAACAATCACATGTGATCCTAGATAATTTTCCAAGGCTTGGTATCACTTTAGGGCATCAAATAACACCTAATTAGGAGTTTACGGCCCAGGAGTATGAGCTATGGCCGTAAACTCTCATATGTGATGTTTTGTTACGTTTAAGACTCCCAAACTACTTTTAGATGGTTCTAGGATTTACCACAAGGCTATTGGTCAAGTTTCAAGGCATTCTAACATGTCTAAAGGTGTTTACTCCCCATGTTTGAGGAGTTTACGGCCCAAGAACATACCTTGGCTGTAAAATAATGCTAACCCCTCAAAATCCAAGTTTAAGGTGTTCCAAGTCCAGGTTTGTAAGCCTCAAGGTCGTATCTGAGTCCCAACAATGATTTGGAAGGGTTAAATTGCTTAAAAACCCCAATATTATGTGTTTACGGCCCAAGCATGCTCCTTGGCCGTAAACACATGTTCCAGGTCCTAAATCATAATTTAAACATGGATTTGAAGGCCTAAGAGGTTGAATAACAAGTTAGGAAGGTTACCTCTACGATTTGGAGCCTTAAATCTTTGATTTTGGACCTTAATCTATGATGAGGAGAGAGGTTAGAGAGAGAGGAGAGAGAGCCAAAAGCTTCAAATGGAAGCTTTGAACACTTTAAATAGTGTTCGGGAATTGGACACGGTGGAATTCTACCCGATACCGGCGTTAGACGGGGCTTTTGGTCGCACCCGACCAAGTTGCCGTAACCCGATATGGTCGATTCTAGAATTGTTCCGATCACTAATTTGGGGTATTAGAACGATTTCTAATTGCATTAAGATACCCATTAAGTAATTTTAGATACATGAAATTTAATGACTTAATTAAACGATGAAATCGGAAACAAATTTGGAAACGAATTTGGAAACGACGATTGATTGATCGAAATGGATTACGAAAAGGGTTACAAGTAATGATACGAAATTTCGGGTTGTTACATTATCCTCCCGGTAGAGGGAATTTCGTCCCGAAATTCAAAATTAAGATACAAGACAAGATACAAATCATGGATCTGGAAAGAGTTGTGGATACTTCTGTTTCATCGAGTCTTCCCGCTCCCAAGTGAACTCCGGTCCCCGCTTGGCATTCCAGCGAACCTTCACTAACGGGATACGGCTTTGCTTTGTACGTTTGACTTCTCGATCCATTATTTCGATTGGTTCCTCCACGAAGTTGAGGTTTTCATTGATCTCGATCTCGTCTAAATGAATCACTAGGGTTTCATCGGATAGACACTTCTTGAGATTTAAAACATGGAAGACGGGATGGATGTTACTGAGCTCATGGGGTAAACGAAGTTTATAGGCTACCGGACCAATCCTGGCGAGGATCTCGAAGGGTCCAATGTACCTAGGGTTAAGTTTCCCATGCTTTCCGAAGCGTACCGTGCCTTTCCAGGGCGAGACTTTCAACAGGACACGGTCTCCAACCTGGAATTCCAGAGGTTTTCGACGGTTATCAGCGTAACTCTTTTGGCGATCTCGTGAAGCTTTCAATCGTTCTCGGATTTGGATGATCTTCTCAGTGGTTTCGCGGATGATTTCAGGACCAGTGAGAGCATTGTCGGGGACTCGACTCTTGGCTAACTGTGTATCCCCCACCTCAGCCCAGCATAGAGGGGATCTGCACTTGCGACCGTAAAGGGCTTCAAACGGGGCAGCCCTGATGCTGGTGTGGTAACTATTGTTTTACGAGAACTCGATCAAAGGTAGATGTGTCTCCCACGACTTTCCAAAGTCAATAACACATACCCTAAGCATGTCCTCTAGGGTTTGGATTGTTCTCTCACTTTGTCCATTGGTCTGAGGATGATATGCCGTGCTCATGTCTAATTTGGTTCCAAGGGCTTTCTGGAGAGACTGCCAGAATCTGGAGGTAAACCTGCTATCTCGATCAGAGATAATGGACGCAGGTACACCGTGCAGTCGAACTACCTCTTGGATGTAGATTCGCGCGAGTCTTTCCATCTTGAATGATTCTTTGATCGGGATGAAGTGGGCGGATTTTGTCAGACGATCGACAATTACCCAAATGGTGTCATACCCACTCGGACACTTGGGTAGTTTGGTGATGAAGTCCATGGTAATCATCTCCCATTTCCATTCGGGTATCTCGGGCTGATGGAGCAGACCCGAGGGTTTCTGGTGCTCAACTTTAACTTTGGCGCAAGTCAGACACTTGCCCACGAACATAGCTATCTCAGCTTTCATGTTTGGCCACCAGTATTGTTTCTTGAGATCCAAGTACATCTTGTCAGAGCCCGGATGAACAGAGTATCTGGTTTTGTGTCCTTCTTCCATAACAATCTCCCTGAATCCTCTGGACTTTGGAATCCAGATCCGATCCATGAAGCAGTAGACTCCGTCACCTCTGATCTCAAGTTTCTTTTCCATTCCTCTTAAGGCTTCGATCGACACGTTTTCAGGTTTGAGGGCTTCTAACTGGGCTTCTCGGATTTGCATGGGTAAGTTGGAATGGATGGTCATCGTCTGGTTCTTCACTTTGCGGCCTGCACTCTCCTTTCGGCTAAGGGCATCTGCTACCACATTGGCCTTGCCGGGATGGTAACGGATTTCACACTCATAATCGCTGAGTAGCTCTACCCATCGCCGTTAACTCATGTTCAAGTCTTTCTAATTAAAGATGTGCTGCAGGCTCTTGTGGTCAGTGAAGATCGTGCACTTGGTTCCGTAGAGGTAATGTCTCCAAATCTTCAATGCAAAGACTACGGCTCCTAATTCCAAGTCATGTGTGGTATAGTTGACCTCGTGTGCTTTCAGTTGTCTAGAAGCATAAGCAATTACTTTTCTTCTTTGCATAAGCACACAACCTAAGCCTTGATTAGACGCATCGCAGTAGACAACGAAGTCCTCTGTCCCTTCGGGTAGGGATAGAACAGGCGCGTTGCACAAGGCTTTCTTCAACGTCTGGAACGCAGTTTCTTGCTTATCACTCCAACAAAAGGGTACACCTTTCTGTGTTAGAGTGGTTAAGGGTTTGGCGATTCTAGAAAAGTTATGGATAAATCTCCGATAATAGCCGGCGAGGCCCAAGAATTGCTGGATTTCTGTGGGTGTCTTTGGTACCGAGCAATTCTCTATCGCTTTGATCTTGGAAGGATCTACATGAATACCCTCCTCGCTTACCACGTGACCGTGGAAAGTTACCTTCCGAATCCAGAAGTCACACTTGGAAAATTTCGCGTACAACTTCTCGGATCTAAGGGTTTCCAACACTAGCCTCAAGTGTTGTTTGTGGTCTTCTTCGCTTCGGGAATAGACAAGTATGTCATCAATGAACACAATGACGAACTTGTCCAGATAAGGACGACACACCCGGTTCATCAGATCCATGAACACCATCGGTGTGTTGGTTATACCAAAGGGCATCACTACGAATTCGTAGTGTCCATACCGAGTCCTGAAAGCTGTTTTGGAAACATCACTCTCATGAACTCGTAGTTGATGGTACCCTGACCGAAGGTCTATCTTGGAGAAGTAATTGGCTCCCTGGAGTTGATCGAAAAGGTCATCTATTCGCGGAAGAGGATATCGGTTTTTGACGGTCAACTTGTTCAGCTCACGATAATCGATACACATCCGGAAGGATCCATCTTTCTTCTTAGCGAACAGTACCGGAGCTCCCCAGGGTGAGGAACTAGGTATAATGAATCCTTTACTAAGCAACTCATTGAGTTGGCGGGATAACTCCTGCATTTCTACTGGAGCTAAACGATACGGAGACTTCGCTACGGGGGTAGCTCCAGGAATTAGGTCAATACGGAACTTGACCTAATGCTCGGGAGGAATTCCTGGAAGTTCTTTAGGAAACACATCAGGAAAGTTACAGACTTCGGGAATGCTCGCGAGGTCTTTAACTTCCTGTTTCTCGTTGATTACATGGGCCAAGAATGCAATGCACTCCTTTCCCAGGAGCTTTTGAGCTTTGATGCAGGAAATGATACGAAGGTTGGAACTGAGTTTATCGCCATAGATGAAAAGAGTTTGATTCGAAGGAAGGTTGAGACGGATGGCTTTTTCGAAACAAAGGATATCCGCATGATTGGGACTCAACCAATCCATGCCAATGATGACATCAAAGCTCTTTATGGAAACCAGCATGAGATCGATAGGAAATGAATGGTCGTTCAGGGTAAGGGTACAACCTACGAACACCTCGCTAGCACTTTCTTTCTCACCGTTCGCCATCTCGACGGTAAACGTTTCAGTTAAAGGTTGGGAATTATGTTTTAGGTTATGTTTGAATGCATGACTGATAAAGCTCCTTTCAGCACCCGAATCGAAAAGAATACTAGCATATGAGTTGTCGAGAAGGAACGTACCCGAGACAACAGTGGGATCAGCGACTGCTTCCTCCCGTCCTATGGCTTGGACTCTCCCGGCGTTATCGGATGTAGACTTCTTGGGGCAGTTCCTTTTAAAATGCCCAACTTCACCACAGTTGTAGCAGGTTTGACCAACGCCTGCTCCAGAAGATTGATTAGCCGATTGGGCCGGAGCTTTGCAGAATCGGATGGTGTTCCCCTTCTTACCATAATTGGTACATGATAGTTCTTGACAGGGGCCGATATTATGGTGGTACTTGCACTTGTCACACAGTGGGAGATTACCAGCATACCTGCTGGTAGGAGTTGGAGCTGTGGATCCCACAACAGAAGCAGCAGCAATGGGGGTAGTAGCAGCATGGACTACTACAGTTTGCTGTCTCTTGGAGGATCCTTGGGAGGATTGACCCTTCTTCTTCTTCCAGAACTTTCTCTTTTCACCACTCCTTTTAGTCGACTCAGAAGCGGTGGTGGTTTCCTCGACATCATCACTATGATCAATTAGGGGTTGGGCTAAAGTCTTGGCACTATCATAGGTATCCGGACGAGAAGCTAAGACATGACGCTCTGTTGGTTGAGTTAACCCCCAAATGAACCTCTCGATCTTTTACTTTCAGGAGTGACTAGTCCCGGGCAGAGAAGTGCGAGATCATCGAATCGGGAAGTGTATGCAGCAATGTCGGAACCTTTCATCTTCAGGTTCCAGAGCTCGTGCTCTAGTTTCTGCATTTCACCACGGGGGCAGTATTCGGCTATCAGGAGTTCTTTCATGGCTTCCCAGCCCATGGCGTTGGCTACGGGTAGGGTCAGGGATTTGACTCGGCCATTCCACCAAGTCAAGGCTTTATCAATGAAGGTACAAGTTGCGAACTTCACCTTATCAGATTCCGCACATGCACAGATTTCAAAGATGGATTCGATTTTCTCGAACCATCGGGATAAGGAAATGACATCTCCAGTGCCATCGAAGGATGTTGGTTTTGCATTCATGAAATCCTTATAGGAACCCTCCTTTCGGTTTCCCTGATTACTTTCTTGATCCTGAGTTTGAGTACCACCTCCTAAACCACTGGTGTTTAATTGAGACATAGCAGCTGCCACCGCGACGGTAACAGCTGCCTGAAATACCACGGGGTCAATTTCAGGAGGAGGTGGTGGCGGAGGGTTGTTGGAGTTGGGTCTTCTTTTGGGAGGCATCTTGATCTAATAAGATCAAGAAAGAGAGAGAGGATGGTAAGTCCTCTGAATCGAATCGAGAGATATGACAGATATATATATTCCGAATAAGCGATAAGGCAGGAAAAAGTTATCGAAGCAGATAAATTATCGCTAATGGAATGATCAAGGATCTATACGTGAACGAGGATTTCTAAAAAGAATTGGCTCGAGAAATACTCCCATGGTATTTCATGATTCGCTACGACACTGGCTCGATGTTTGTGGTATTAGGGTAAGTTTTAGGCATGCCGCATACCACAGTCACTCCCAAGCACATGTTGGCCGTGTCTCGAATGAATATAGTTGGCCAGGCTATATTGATCCTAGACACGACTACATAACTGCCCAGGTTTAACCACAGTACACAACACCCATTTACTTATGTTTTGTTCTACTTGATTTACGGATCTCGACGGTTCGGTATACTTATATACTTTTGAAAATACTTATAGTTTGAAGATACTTTTAATTCAGAGCACTTAGGCCCTTTAGTGTTTATAGTTTTATACCATTTAAGGCTTGGTATACTTTATTCACTATAAACAAGGGCTCTGATACCAATCTGTCACACCCCGAAAACCGAAGGCGGAAACATTTTCGGGGTTGACTCCACGTTGAGTATCAAATCCAATGCACATAGTAAGTAAAGTAAAACAACCATTACATTACATATTGAAAAGTTTTAAAATTGTTTCAAAAACAAAGTTGTATAGTTGTGATACATAGTATATATAAACAAAACGAGACAAGTCTTCTGCGTACTCCATCTTTAGACAAAAGGATCTTCGGTACCTATTCTAACGCTGACCTAAGAACACAAGCGGTTTTGAAAATCAGCATAACACTGGTGAGTTCATAAGCGGTTTTTGTTTTGTGAAAATGTTTATGTTTCCTTTTCGTTTCTGAAAATGTTACACACACCAAGAAAATCCCATATTTTCTTAAAAAGGTTGGTTATTGTTTCACAATATGTAAAGAAAAGTTGTACACTGAAAAACACGTTTATCCATGTGAAAATGTACAGTTAGGTTATCTGGTTTGTTATACTGTTCTGGTTATGTACCAATGAACTCCCAGGAAAGTCCCATACTTTCCTGATTATGTATTACCAATTGTGAAAGATGTAAAGTTATCCGGTTTGTTACACTTTTCCAGTTATGTACAATGTTTCCCAGGAAAGTCCCATACCTTCCTGATTGTTGGTTATCAAATGTAAAAGATGTAAAAGATGTATTCTGTAAAACATGGTTATGTACAATGTTTCCCTAGGAAAGTCCCATACTTTCCTGAATGTTGATTACCGATGTGAAAGATGTATACTGAAACCTGGTTATCTTGTGAAATGTGTTAAGTTATTCATTATTACTATTGACTAAATCTCTGTTATCCTAATTACGAGTTCCATAACCATACGATAGACTAACTGTGGCAATAAGAAGTCCACATCACCTTATGACTTTCGTCACCCTTGAACCATTTCGGTTCGGCTGTAGCTAGCAGCCAGGTGTGGGGTAGTCAGCCCCATATAGATCTATACACTCAAGTCACGCTCTCTAATCCCAGAGATTCTGGTTACGGGTGTAGTCCTCCACTCGCGTATCTCTGTGGAGTGTTCGCCGTGGACGTGTCTCCAATCATACAGGAATAACAAATTTACTAGTAATAATATGATGATCCTCCACTCGCGTATCTCTGTGGAGTGTTACCGAGGACAAACAGTGTACAAGTTTTATGTTTCAAAAGTTTTAATGTCATGCTTTTAACTGATAAAATGTGGAAACCATTTGTGAAATATATAAAACATAACAGTTTATAAACCCATTTCACAAATAATATGTTTACGTGATCTGCATGTTCAAACGGTTATCAGTTGTAACAATCAGTGTTAAAAGCATATAAAATGTGAAACACACACATGAAAACAGGTTTTGAGTACAAGTAATCCCTTGTAATTTGCTTGTGTTCCCCCCTGAAAACAATGAAAACAGTGAAAAAGGGTAGGGGTATGAACTCACCAGGCGAGGAAATGCGACGGTTTCGGACACTACACGTTGGTTCGGGGCTTGATTACTCGTGATGTCCCTATGTAAAATGAAATAATGTCCATATATATCTAATTAGATTTACAATCACTAATTAGATGGAACATTACACTCCAATGAGGTAAAACACCTCAAAACGAGTGTTTGGAGTGACCCGGGTGACATCTACGGACGTATAATGGTACGAGGGACTTGGGATTTGAGTTTACTCCCCAAGAGTAAACAGTTTAGGTAGTTTACTGCCATAAAACCCATACATACATGAGTTCACGGCCGTGAACTCATGTTTGGGTTGTTTTGGGTGCTAAATGGCTTGATTGGACATAGGGATTGTTGGAATGAATTTCTCAAATGCCTTGGAATGGATTAAATGGACTTATACCACATTTAATGGAGTTCACGGCTGTAAACTTGGAGTTTACGGCCGTCAACTCTCCCATGTTCATGTATATTTATTTTATGGCACAAGGAACAATCACATGTGATCCTAGATAATTTTCCAAGGCTTGGTATCACTTTAGGGCATCAAATAACACCTAATTAGGAGTTTACGGCCCAGGAGTATGAGCTATGGCCGTAAACTCTCATATGTGATGTTTTGTTACGTTTAAGACTCCCAAACTACTTTTAGATGGTTCTAGGATTTACCACAAGGCTATTGGTCAAGTTTCAAGGCATTCTAACATGTCTAAAGGTGTTTACTCCCCATGTTTGAGGAGTTTACGGCCCAAGAACATACCTTGGCTGTAAAATAATGCTAACCCCTCAAAATCCAAGTTTAAGGTGTTCCAAGTCCAGGTTTGTAAGCCTCAAGGTCGTATCTGAGTCCCAACAATGATTTGGAAGGGTTAAATTGCTTAAAAACCCCAATATTATGTGTTTACGGCCCAAGCATGCTCCTTGGCCGTAAACACATGTTCCAGGTCCTAAATCATAATTTAAACATGGATTTGAAGGCCTAAGAGGTTGAATAACAAGTTAGGAAGGTTACCTCTACGATTTGGAGCCTTAAATCTTTGATTTTGGACCTTAATCTATGATGAGGAGAGAGGTTAGAGAGAGAGGAGAGAGATCCAAAAGCTTCAAATGGAAGCTTTGAACACTTTAAATAGTGTTCGCGAATTGGACACGGTGGAATTCTACCCGATACCGGCGTTAGACAGGGCTTTTGGTCGCACCCGACCAAGTTGCCGTAACCCGATATGGTCGATTCTAGAATTTTTCCGATCACTAATTTGGGGTGTTAGAACGATTTCTAATTTCATTAAGACACCCATTAAGTCATTTTAGATACATGAAATTTAATGACTTAATTAAACGATGAAATCGGAAACGAATTTGGAAACGACGATTGATTGATCGAAATGGATTACGAAAAGGGTTACAAGTAATGATACGAAATTTCGGGTTGTTACATTGTTTCTCATCAATATCCCGCTTCAATACCGTGCACTCATCGGTATCATGAGTCTTGCTTCGATAATACTCACAGAACTTGGTCTTGTCTTTTTTCTCCTTTGTTGGAGTTTTATTGGTTGTTTGGACATCTTTATGACTACTCCTTCTATCATCCCTGTTGAATGGTCTATACCACCGTGACATGTGCCTGGAATAGCGATTGTGCCTTTGTTGGTTGTCATCTTGCCTCTCTTGCTGGGCTGATCTTAGTCGGGACACCGTTTCCTCTGTTTGAGATATGTATTAGCTACAGCTTTGAGATTGGCTTCCTTTCGCTCTTCCCCTTCGATTTGTCGCAAGTATTTTACCACACGGAACTTGAGTTCGTCCCTGGATATGGGAACTGTTCCTTACATCTTCTTCGATAGGCGTCCAATAAGGAAACATTGGACGAAGGCTCCTGTCACCAGGAACTCTTCATGTCCTGGGACATTCAAGGTAGCTAGAGTGAATCGGTCGTAATACTCACCGATCGATTCTCCTTCTTTTTGATAACACGCCATCATGGAGTTGGTGTCCCCTTTTCCTTTCCTTAACTGCATGAAGTTGTTGAGGTAGAGGTATTTCGGTTACTCAAAACTCGAGATACTGCCTGGCCTTAGAGACTTAAACCACTTGCCTGTGTTTCCTGTTAAGGTGCAGGGGAAATATGTGCATGTGAAGTAGAGATCCATCTTAAGAGATGTCATCGTCCACTCGTAGTTGTCGATGTAGTCATCTGGGTTTGTAGTGTCGTCGTACTTTGGCATGTTTGGTATCATCACAGTGTGTGGGATCCCATATTGTAGCAGTTCATGGCTGAAATTGGAGCATGCACTTCGTACGGGGTTGTCCATGTATGGGTACGACATACCACCATAAGCCATGTGTTGATGCATTTGGTGGGGTCTCGCATACATCTGGTTATGCGTGGCTGCCTGCGAGATGTACGATTGATACTGTGGTAGGTTTGGCAGCAATACAAAGTGCCTGATTGCGTACTGCCCTACTAGGGAAGCCATGTACGGGCTTGCTCCTGTGTATTGTTGTCTGTACGAGCTGAACGGTTGAGTGGCTGCCATGAGGGGGTTGAATTCAGATGCTACTGAGAACTGAACACCGGATCCATGAGATTCGGATCCCTTACTGGTTGAGGTTTGCATGCTCTCTACTTGCGGCTTAGACAATGTAGGGATTTAACATGGCGTCTGTTGTACAAGTTGGTTAAAGATCGGCGATTGTTGTTCAAATAGCGGCACATGAGATAAACCTGCCATGGTGGCGTGCGGGTGGCCATCGGGGGATATTCTGGCTGCAGCTGAATGGTGTGAGTGATTCAGCTTTCGATGCCTGAATTTTGTGGGAAGGATTGTTGTTGTGAAATAGGGATCTCTATTTGTTGTGTTGCAATAATCCGCGGAGTTGTGGTTACGATTGCTACTTGTGGAGTTGTGCTAGCTGTTGCGTGCCATAGAGTGGCTATGTAAATTGTCGTTTCAAATGCAGAATTGGATCGTGTCTGTGAGACTGGTGTGTGGGTTGAAGCATGTTCTTCCTGAATAGAAGTTTACCCACCATCTAGAGATTGCATTAGACGCAAAAGACTTCTCTCTGCCATCCCTGATGTCACTGGGATGTCACCTACCATCATTGCTTTTTGGGTTTGCTTCGTGGATGTATCATTCTAGAGATATGTCCGGATGATGCCAAATGTTCTGATATATTGGTGAGGGTTGAGTTGGGACTGTAGGTGAGATCCGTGTAGGTATCTCCTCCAGATATCACAGTGCAAAAGAGAAATACGACTCTTAGCAGACGTCTGAGAGGAATTCTCGGGATGACGCTCTGACGATCAAGTTAGTATGAGATCTGAGAGAGATAATGGTAAATCACAGGAAAAAAGAGTTATGTCCCCTTCTTCATGAGGAAGAAGGATCCTTTTATACTTGTTTGAGAGGCGTACCCTCAACTTATTCTGTTGAGCATTCTCTCATGAGGTGCGATGTGGCGGACCCATATTAGAGAATCCTCTGTGACGTCTTTTGCCTCATTTCCTCATTGGATAGAGGGGGGAAGTGGAACTCTTTGGTTGATCCCACGTTTTCCGGTATGTAATTCCTTGGAGAAGAGGTTAAGGCATGACTCTACACCTTAACCGACATAGCAGTGATCTTCGTGTTGGCGAAGACCCATACTTGGCTTTAGACTGGGTTCTGACCAGGCCAAGCCCGACATTAGTTTGACTTCTCCTTTTTTTTGACGTTCTCCCTGGGGGATACGTTAACAGATGCCCAATAGAAAGCATTTCACCAATTACAAGAAAATTATGTCAAACCCCGATATTAATCTTACCACAAGGTGAAAAATATCTTGTTGTTTACACTAATGCCTCTCAAATCGGCCTTGGATGCGCCTTAATGCAAATAGATCAAGTAGTTGCCTATGCTTCGAGACAACTAAAACTGGTAGAACAATCATACCCTGTCCATGATTTAGAACATGTTACAATAGTTTTTACTTTGAAGATCTAGCAACATTACCTTTACGAAGTAAAGTTTCAGATTTTCACCGATCATAAGAGCTTGAAATATTTACTTGATCAAAAGGAGATGAACATGCAACAACGAAGGTGGATGGAGTTATTTAATTATTATGATTATGACATTTACTATCATTCTGGAAAAGCTAATGTAGTAGCTGATGCATTAAGTCGAAAAATAGAAATCAGTTCAAATCACCTCCGCACGAATGGGAATTGTTAGTTAATTGCCAGATTTGATTAGAAGAGATCAAAAATTAGATGAAATATCAGACAATTTGAAAGAAGAAGATATGGTTGATTATATTAACCAACTGACTGAAAACTCACAAGGCATGAAGATATTTATGAAGCGAATATGGGTTAAAAAATATCGCGAAAAGAGGAAGTTAATACTCGATGATGCTCATTGTATGCACTATAAAGTACATCCCGCAAGTACAAAGATGTACCAAAACCACGAGGAGAAGTCCAATCATTACCAATTCCTATGAAGAGATGGGACGAGATCACTATGACTCCATTTGGGTTGTGGTTGATTGTTTAACCAAATTCGCTTGATTTATACCTATAAAACACAGTTTTTTTTATCGATTAGTTAATGTTTACAATAATGAATTGGTAAGATTTCATGGCGTACCAACTTTTATTGTATCTGATCAAGATAGTCGATTTGCATCTTGATTTTGGAAGAGTTTCCAAAAAAATGGGTTCTAAAATATTGATGAGTACAACATATAACCCCCAGAACGATGGGAAAAGTGAGATAACGATTCAAACACTTGAAGATATGGTACGATCTTGCATAATCAATTTTAGTGGTACCTGGGATGAACATTTACTGTTTGTAGAATTTGTGTATAATAATAGTTATTGTTATAGCATTCAAATGGAAGCATTTGAATCACTATATGGAACACCGTGTAGGACTCCCACCTGATGGACGGAGGTTAGGGAAAGACCGTTAGCAAAACCAGAGACTATGGAAGAAACTGAAATAAAAATCAAGGAGATTAGGGAACACATGAGAGTTACTTAGCTTCGTTAACAACAATATGCGAACAAGAGATGAAAACTGTTAGAATTTAAAGTGGGTGACATAGTGGTGTTGAAAGTTTCACCTTGGAAATCTGTGATTGGTTTTGGTAAACAAGGAACGTTGAGTCGTACTTATATTAGACCTTTTCAGATAATACAGAGAGTCGAAAAATTTGCATATCGATTAGATTTACCACAAGAGTAGCAAGGTATACATAATGTTTATCATAACTATTATTTGAGAAAAACCTTATTTGATAAGGCACAAAAGGTCTAGTGATGGAGATCGAAGTGGATGAGAAATTGAGGTATCTCGAGCAACCCGAGAAGATTCTAGATCAGAAAATAAAGAAATTAAGAAATAAAATCGTATTGATAAAATTACAATGGTGTCACCATAGAGGTTCTAATGTAACTTAGGAACCCAAGACTGAGTTTAAAGAAAAATACCCTTATTGCTTTAGTTGAATGGTAATAGATTTCGAGGACAAAATCTTTTGAAGGAGCGGATAACTTGTAATACTTGTTTTTGCGCATTAGACTTAATCTAAGTTTGATAGTTTAAAATTGAGTATTAATGTATGAAAGCTTAGGCATTTTAGCATTTTGATTAGTATGATTGTTGTGTCGTGCATCTAATTGAGGGTTATTAATTAAGAGTTAAATTAAGTCATATGTATGAGGGTTTAAGTGATTTAAAGTTAGTAAAAACTTTGTAATACATTATGTGAAAGAATAAAGAAAAAATGAGGAATGAGGTACCACGATGTGGCCTGAAGCGAGAATCGAGTTATGTAAGTCGTGGAGAAGATCTTATTCTAGTGGTTTGATACCACTCCAAGAACTATGAGTTGCCACTCTTGGTGTTGCTAGGGTTCTAGATTCATAAAGTTGTCACCTTTAGGGTTTAGAATCCCCCTTGCATGAGATTGTATCCATTTGGTGAAAGTATAAGGCTACATCTTGAAGTCGGGTTCTTTTGGGGCGTACAAAGTCACAAAGTCAGTGACTTAATGGTTCTAGACACTTATTAGGACTCGGATATGTAGTTTGGACTTCCGGATTTAAGAATTAAGAGCTTAATGAAGAGTTGGCTTAATGGATGAGTATGATGGGTGTACAAGTATGTACATGTAGCGTACAAGCCAAATACCGTGTACGCTTAGCGTACAACTGACTACGCCCCGCATACTCAATCAGGTGGGATTTTTCATATTTGTAACATCCTGAGTCCAGGTATACCTCATAATCCTTGGTCTTTTGAGTACTTGTCCATTTTAGTCCCTTTATGAGAAAAGGTGGTGAATAAGTACGTGGGGCGTATGTGAGTGTACACTCAGCGTACTCATATGCATGCATTTGACGTGGAAGCCACCTAGTACGATGGGTGTACCAGAGGGTACGTTGGGCGTACTAGGTCCAGAGTGAAAACCCTAATTTAGGGTGAGACCCCAATTTAAAGGATATGATGGCCTCATTCCTGGCCACCATTCTTAGATAAGAACCCTCCTAAACCCTAGTTTTCGTCCTTAGAGTTTGTGGGTGCATTTGAGAGCCTTGAGAGTATTCTTGTGTTTCTTTGGAGTAAAGAAGGAGCCTTGAAGAAGAAGGAGTGGGATTCCAGGCCTTGGATCTGAGCTTATCTGAGTGTGGAGCTTCATTTTGAGGTATAAAGCTTCAAGCTTTCCCACTCTTTTGTTTTGTGCATCTTAGTAGAGTAATTTAGAGTTTTGTCCCAAAAGTTGGAGACTTTATGAGATATTGTGCTCCAGAGAGCATGATCAACCCCTTTTTAGTGTATTTAGTGGTGAAGTATCAAAAAAATCCAGTCTTGAACATTCGAATCAAGCCATGCATGAAATATGAGCTTTTTGAGTTAAGAGAGTGGATGTTTTGTGTGATTGTGACCACATCAACCATGCAAAGGCTTAAAGTCATTGACTTTATGGAGTAAGAGCTATTAGGAAGTCCAGATCTATGATTTGAGCCAAGGTCTTAACTGATTAAGACCAAATGAGTGAGAAGAGTTCAATTGAGATGTACGTTGGGCATAATCCCAGTACGCACAGCGTAGGGGTCGTGCATCCATGATGTCTACATGGCAGCCGAGTACGCCCTGCGTATAGAGTTGGTATGCACAGCATACTCCCTGCCATTCATTTTTGGTTGACCTTTAGGGTTTGGTCAATTTGTGGAAAACCATGGCCATTGAGGGGTAAGATGGTCTTTTACCCTTCTATGAGATTGTAGAAGGGTTAGTGTAGCTTCTTGAGAGTCGTGATTAATTGGAGATAATTGTTGTATGTGTTAGGTGGAGGCTAGACCAGTGATTTGAGTTCGAGATTAGTCGATTTCTTGCAAGGTGAGCCTTCTCACTACACTTACCATGAGTGGTATCTTTGTGTGACTGAGATGTCTTATGTGTATATATGTTTGTTGCGATATTTTGCATTATGCCTTTGTGATGTATGCTGAATATTTTATTATGAGCTTATTTAGTTAGGGCCGGAGGGTCCACCCGAGTTGTGGGACCGGAGGGTCTCCACTGGAACATATTGACCGTAGGGTCGTATTGAGTTAGCCTCGAGTGGCTAATGCGATGTGTGTGGTATTTTGGGGAAGTCTTTAAACTTCGTGCTTACCGTGTTATGTGTTATGTGTTTCAGGTACTTCCGAGGATCGCAGGAAGGCCCCAACTTGATTGTACAGTCACTCGCATTGGAGATATGTTTTTGGAGGATTATGGATCTGTAATAAACAACTTTTGAAAAAAATGTGTTGATGTTTGATACTTGAGATTTTTTAGAAAGATGATATGTGTTTATTTGTGTTTGAAAATGAAAAATTTTGGTTTGAAATTTACGTTGTTACAAGTTGGTAACAGAGTTAGGTTTGAGGGATTCGGATGCACCTTCGGGTGTCTTTGGACTCAAACTGAGGATTTGAGAAAAAAAATTCAAAATAAATAATTTTTCTAAAACGATAAAGAGTTTTAAGAGAAAACGAGTTGGAGCGGTGCGTATAATCAGCCCGAGCCCGAACGGTGATTTCCCAAAATACGTATACTTTTGTGTTATGAGATATTTATAAGATATTTTATTAGGATTGCATGCAAGAAAGTAGGTTGGGTATTTCATATTCTAGGGCTAGAGTTGCCTGATTTGTGTTGCCTTAGCCTAGGAGATGCTTTTGATCAGTGTTATTTGTTATTTGCTCTGAGTATGTGTTGAGTTTTGAGTCGGGAGATAATCTAGGAAGAGATACCTAGATGATTTTGAGAGGGGTCTATTGAGAGAGTAGTCTGAGATTCGTGAGATATAGAGTATTTGAGAATTAGAATCCTAGGAGGAGGACTTGGGGTGACTATAGGTGGGGTGTGGAAGGTAGTATTGGGCACGTACTACTGAAAGCACCCGGTTTATACGCAATCCAAGTAAGAATCCTTAGGATGCTAATTAACAAGTAGGGATGACTGGTCGATTGTGAGTATGCTCGAGTGAGTCTCTGATGATTTTGTGTTGTGTTTCAGAGACATCATGGTGGGTACATGCCAAACCCCGAAGAACAGTGGAGTTAGCGATGAAGAGATTCGTAGGATGATTCACGATGAGGTGGCCGCTGCCATACGAGAGGCTATTCCGGAGATGTTTGGGTCTATTAAGACCACCTTCATCGAGACGTTTGATGAGCGATATGATGCAGTTTCTGAGGCGGCTGCTACTGCAGCCACCGCAACTGTCGCTGCTGCCAGGCCACAGGGGGGTGACTCGTTGCTATACCAGGACTTCAGCAACACGAAGCCACCAGAGTTTGATGGGACTCAGGATCTGATTTCTGCGATAAGATGGATCTCTGATATTGAGGGGTGTTTCTAAACTTATTCATGTCCAGAGCATTTGAGGGTATGGTTCGCGCTGAACCAGCTTCGCTTGGGAGCAAAGGACTGGTGGAAGTTTGTGACGGCCAGTTTTACTCCTGCAGAGCACACTGCAGTGACTTGGGAGAGGATTACTATGATGTTCCAAGATGAGTATTTTCCACCGGTGGAGAGGGAACGGTTGGCCCAGGAGTTTCTATCTCTCAAGAATAAGACAGAGTCGGTGACTGAGATTACACGGATGTTTCACAAGAGGGCACTATTCTGCCCTAAGCATGTGTTGACTGAGCAGGCGTGCATGATTTGATATTTGAGCATTCTGAGGAGGGATATTTGAGAGTACGTGGCGAACTCATCATATTGGACATTTGTTGTGCTTCAAGCAAATGCCAAGAGGAGGGTGATCGAGCTGGATACTCAGGCCAGGGCGGATGCGGAGTCTCAGGAGAGAGACCAGAGGTTGGCGCAGTCACAACCAACAGAAAAGCGGGCTAAGCCCGCTGATTCGCGGACTGGGTGCCAAAAGGTCCGCACTTGTGGAAAGTGTGGGAGTCACGAGGGGTCGTGCCGAACGGGGATTTACTACAAATGTGGCAAGGAGGGGCATATGGCGAAGGATTCCCCAAGGGGTTCGCAGTTTGCTTCCACTGCAACCAGACCGGCCATCGGAAGGCCGAGTGCGCCCAATTTCGTCAGGGATCTGCACATGGATCTGCACTTGCTACTTTGCATGCTACTGATAGTCGTCCGGTGAAGGTCGAGGTTCCGAGGGCTAGTAGTAGAGCTTTTCAGCGGACAGCAAAGGAGGTCTGCGCAGCACCTGATGTCGTGGTTGGTACGTATTTTCCTTTCCTATTTATTTATTTCGAGATTTATTGTGCTTATTATGTGCTATATCTAGGTACATTCTTGTGTGTTCTGTACCTGCTTTAGTGTTATTTGACTCGGGTGCGAGTCGATCCTTCGTGACTTTAGCTTTTAGTCGTCACATCGGTATCCGACATTGTGGCGTTGAGTCGACCTTTGTGGGTTTCCATAGCTAACGAGCATGCAGTTTTTTATACTGATGTGTTCCGAGGATGTGTGCTAGAGATTTTTGGTGTCGAGTTTCCGATTGATTTGGTACTGATTGCGATGGGTGATGTATGTGTCATCATGGGCATAGACTGGTTGAGCCATTTTGGAGCAGTGATCGACTACGAGCGTCAGTTGGTAACTATACGAGACCCTAGTATGGGAGTGCTTACAGTGTATGGCGAGGGTACTAGATCGGGGTCAGCCTTTTGCTCTGCTGCTAGGGCGAGGCAAAGTTTACAGCAGGGTTGTATGGGTTTCTTGGCGTACGTGATGGATACACACGTTGTTTTAGAGCAGCCGAGTTCTATCTCCGAGGTTTCGATAGTGTGTGATTTTCCTGATCTCTTTCCTAAGGAGTTGCCGGGTGTGCCTCCCGAGAGGCAAGTGGAGTTTCAGATTGATTTGGTTCTGGGAGCGGCGCCTATCGACAATGCACCTTATCGCCTTATGCCACCAGAGATGCAGGAGTTATCCTCACAACTTCAGGAGCTATTGGGGAAAGGATTTATTTGACCGAGTAGCTCTTTGTGGGGAGCGCCAATCCTTTTTGTCAAGAAAAAGGATGGTTCATACCGGATGTGTATTGATTATCGGGAGTTGAACAAGCTGACGGTCAAGAACCGTTATCCACTTACGAGAATTGATGACTTGTTCGATCAGTTGCAGGGGCGTCTTGGTTTTCAAAGATCGATTTGAGGTTTGGATATCATCATATGAGATTCTGTGAGGAGGATATCCAGAAGACGGCCTTTAGGACTTGTTATGGGCACTACGAGTTCGTGGTGATGCCTTTTGGGCTCCCCAACGCACTGACAACATTCATGGATCTCATGAACCGGTTGTGCAGGCCTATGTTGGATCGATCAGTGATCATGTTCATCGGTGATATATGTTGGTGTATTTGAGATCCAGAGTGCATCATGAGGAGCATCTGAGAGAGATTCTTGGAGTTTTGATATTGGAGAGGCTGTATGCCAAATTCTCCAAGTGTGAATTATGGTTACGAGAGGTCCAGTTTCTGGGACATCTCGTTAATCAGAATGGGATATTGGTCGACCTGGCCAAGATTGAGGTGGTTATGCGATGGGAGGGGCCGAGATCCCCATCTGAGATTAGGAGTTTTCTGGGATTGGTCGGCTTTTATAAAAGATTTATCAGATATTTCTCCAAGATTGTCGTCCCCCTCACTAGGTTGACCTGGAAGGGTGTTACTTTCATTTGGGGTCCCGAGCAGCATGCGTCATTTGAGACGCTTCACCAAAGATTGTGTGAAGCCTTGGTGTTAGCCCTTCCTGAGGGAGTGGAGGACTTTGTCGTATACTGCGTGTAACACCCTATTTATTTATTAGATAAATAAATAAATAAATAAATAAATGGTAGCCCTAAAATAAATAATTATATATATCAAAGGTTGGTCTCGAGGAGCTAAGTGTCACAAGTTTAGAAGATGGAGGTTAAAAGTGTGAAATCTGAATTTAATTTATAAATATTTATGAAGGCAGAGACTAATTGGTGATTTATTGGAACCCCGTAGGCGTCGACGCTTCTTGTCTCCATCGAAGACATGGGTGCCGCCGGGCTCTAGGCTTCAGTTGCTGCTGTTAATCGCCGACAGGCATCACTATGGCCTCTAGATCCTCCGCTGTCGGCCTGGGTGTAGCGCCTTGCACCAGACGACATGATAGGCGGGGTTAAGGTGTTGCTAGGCAGTGGATCATCAGCGAACGCCACCATCACCGCGAGGTGGTGGCTGTCAAAGCAATGTCAACGTTTCACCCGCCTCCGACCACCGTAGGTGGGAGTTTTGGATCCATTTCTCAAGCATAGAAAAGTATTTTCTTTAGTGTGTGTTGTGTGTGTGTGCCATGCTTGGTCGGAAAAGTGAGAAGAAGGGTCACCACCACCGTGAGGTGGTGGCTGCCGCCACGAGCCACCGCCACCCACCACAGTGTGGTTGTATGTGTGCGTGATTAGTTTAGTGCTTGTGTGTGTGGTTGATTGAGTTAGCTTTGTAAAATATAATTTAAATTTGGAATAATGAAAATGAACCAAACCACCACCATGAGGTGGTGGCCGCCGCTGTGGGCCGCCTTCACCGTCATTACCCGAGGTGGTAGTGGGTGGTGCCCCCACTAGCAAAATCCTAATGGGCTTAAGGATTGGCTTTGGGCTTATTGGGCCATATTTGGGAGAAAACCTTAATTAGGGTTTAGAAAACCCTAGTTCTGAGTATTGGGCCTTAGACTTATTTGGACCCACTTTTGGGCCATTGGGGTTGGAGTATGTATTAAGCCTAATTACTCAATACCATTTATCTAACAGAGTAAAGGACTTAATGGATTAAGACCTTAATGGATTAAATTCTTAATGGGTTAAGTAGGAAACGTGACCCTAATCATCATTTTATGGGAAACCCTAACTTCACTTGAACCTTGAGTTGGACCTTCCTTTTGGGCATTGGTGATTGGGATAATAATGGACCATTCAAGTGCAAGCAAATGGACTAGAACATTTAGATGGGCTTTAGGGTAAGGCCCATATGTGAGGGTTGGGCCAAATTTGGAAAATTGGGCCATAGTTGGGCCTTGGTCCTTTATTAGACTTTTGGGCCTTTAGTTTGGACCTTGGGCTTGAGTCAAGCTAAGATAGGGGTAAAGTAGTCTTTTACCCCAAGTAAGGACTTATGGTTATGAGTTGGAACCCAATTATTAATTAGGTGTTATTTTGATATTGCTAGATCGGGAATCTGTCATCCAGCAGCTATGGTTTTGTCAGCAGGACTTCAATATTGTGAGTTGAGTTTCCTTCCAGTAGGAACGGGTCTATGGCCATAATGCCGGCCCGTTTAGTTAGCAGTGGTTCCAGACTTCGGTCTGACGCAGTAGTTCAGTGTGCTTGGTGTCTTTGTGATTCAAGCATGTCTTTGTGTTATGAGTTCCGGACTTCGGTCCGATGCAGTATGCAGTATATGTGTTTATGCTAGTAGTTATGATTATGATATGCTATGTTCAGTCAGTTCCGGACTTCGGTCCGATGCAGTAGTTCAGTGTGCTTGATGTCCTTGTGATTCAAGCATGTCTTTGTGTTATGTGTTACAGACTTCGGTCTGATGCAGTATTCAGTATATGTGTTTATGCTAGTAGTTATGATTATGCTATGCTATGTTCAGTCAGTTCCGAACTTCCGTTCGATGCAGAGGGCAAGGCCCTAGTTAGTTTCGTACTTCGGTCCGATGCAGTTTCTGGACTATGGTCCGATGCAGAGGGAAAGGCCCTGGTTAGTTCCGTACTTCGGTCCGATGCAGAGGGCAAGGCCCTGGTTAGTTCTGGACTTCGGTCCGATGCAGTTTCCGGACTATGGTCTGATGCAGAGGGCAAGGCCCTGGTTAGTTCCGGATGTTGGTTCGATGCAGTTTCCGGACTTCGGTCCGATGTAGTGGGTAAGGCCCAATATATGTTTATATGTTATTGTATGGTATGTGGTAGCTTGGGGGGCTCACTAAGCTTCGTGCTTACAGTTTCAGTTTTGGTTTCAGGTACTTAGTTTTCAAAAGAGGAGCTCGGGAAGATTGCAATGCACACACCATCTGTTCAGCCTGGGATGTTTATACTCTGATAGTTTGACAAATGTTACGATATTTTGAGATACACTGTCTATGATTTTTATATGATGTTCGATGACTATGGTTTTATTATTAAATTAAAACGAAATTTTTAGACTGTATTTTTGGGATGTTACATTGCGATTCATCTATATCAAGGATGGGTGTGGTTCTGATGAAGAGCGGGCACATGATACCAAACGCATCGAGGCAGTTGAAGCATCATGAGATGAGATATCCCACCCACAATCTAGAGCTGGAGGCGGTGGTGTTCGCCCTCAAGATCTATCACCACTATTTATACGGGGCTCGGTGTACCATATATGCGGACCACAAGAGCCTGAACTATTTCATGGGTCAGCCCAACCTAAACATGCAATAGAAGAGATGGTTGGATGTGGTGAAAGACTATGACTGCGAGATCCTGTATCATCCACACAAGGCTAATGTGGTAGTCGACACCCTAAGTCGTAGATCCGAGAGTGGTTCGATCTGAGATGTGCGTTTGAGGATGACGGTGATGACTCTAGTCTTAGATACCATTTGAAAGGCCCGGGTGGAGGCCGTGAGACCGGAGAACCGCAAGTGGGAGCGGATGATTGGACAGGTGTCTGAGTTTGTGACGGATAGTCGTGGGATTATGACTTTCCGAGGGCGGATTTGGGTGCCCTATACGGGCAGATCTCGATGTATTCTGATGGAGGAGGCGCATAGATCGACATTCTCGATCCATCCCCGGGCCACCAAGATGTATTTGGATATGAAGAGAGATTACTGGTGGCCCTATATAAAGAGTGATGTTGCTTCGGTAGTTGAGAGGTGCTTGACCTGCCGCCTGGATAAGGCAAAGCACCAGCGTCCACATGGTCCATTGCAACCTCTGGAGATTCCCCAGTGGAAGTGGGAACAGATTTCTATGGACTTTATCACCAAGTTACCGAGGACTACGCAGGAGTTGACGCGATTTGGGTGATTGTGGACCGGCTAACAAAGAGCGCTCACTTCCTCGCTATCACTGAGAGTTCTTCTGTAGAGAGACTGGCCGAGATCTATGTGAGAGAGGCGGTAGCTCGACATGGAGTGCCGACTTCAATAGTTTCAGATCAAGACGTGCGCTTTTCTTCCAGATTCTGGAAGAAATTTCATGAGGAGTTGGGTACCCTATTACATTTCAGTACCGCATACCATCTGCAAATAGACAGGCAGAGTGAGCAGACGCTTAAGGACATGCTGCATGCATGTTTTATGGATTTCGGAGGAAGTTGGGATACTTATTTGCCCTTGTCTGAGTTTTTTTACAACAACAACCATCATTCGAGTATTGATATGCCTCCCTTTTGAACTTCTTTATGGGAGAAGGTGTCGGACTCCCATTTGTTGGGGAGAGGTAGGGTAGCGAGTGATGGGTGGCACTGAGATAGCATTGAAAATGACTTGGCAGATTCAGTAGGTTAGACAGAGGTGACTGATGGCCCAGAGTCGCCAGAAGAGTTATGCAGACAGGCGACGATCCGAGCTGGAGTTCCAGGTCGGAGATTTTGTACTCCTGAAAGTATCCCCTTGGAAAGGGGTGATTCGATTCAGGAAACGGGGCAAGTTGGAGCCCCGGTACATTTCTCCTTTAAGAGTGACTGACGGAGTGGGTAAGGTAGCATACCGGTTAGAGCTACCTGCAGAGTTGAGTCAGATTCATAACACCTTTCACGTGTCCCAGTTGAGGAAGTGTGTGGTCGATGAGACGGCAGTGGTGCCCTTAGATGACATTTAGGTGGATGCGAGCCTGAATTACATTGAGAGGCCGATCGCGATTTTGGATCGAAAGGTGAAGGTTTTGAGGAACAAAGAGGTACCCCTGGTTCCTGTCCAGTGGCAACATCGAAAAGGGTCCGAGTCGACTTAGGAGCCAGAGTCAGAGATGCGAGAGGAATATCCCAAGTTACTTTCGGAGCATGACTTCGAGGGCGAAGTCTGATGTTAGTGGGGGAGAATTGTAACATCCCAAGTCCAAGTATACCTCATAACCCTTGATCTTTTGAGTACTTGTCCATTTTTGTCCCTTTATGAGAAAAGGCTGTAAATGAGTATGTGGGGCGTATGCGAGTGTACGCTCAGCGTACTCATATGCGTGCATTTGACATGGAAGCCACCTAGTACGCTGGGCGTACTAGGCCCATAGTGAAAACCCTAATTTAGGGTGAGACCCCTATTTAAAGGATATGATGGACTCATTCCTGGCCACCATTCTCAGATAACAATCCTCCTAAACCCTAGATTTCGTCCTTAGAGTTTGTGAGTGCATTTGAGAGCCTTGAGAGTATTCTTGTGTTTCTTTGGAGTGAAGAAGGAGCCTTGAAGAAGAAGGAGTGGGATTCCAGGCCTTGGATCTGATCATATCCGAGTATGGAGCTTTATTTTGAGGTATAAAGCTTCAAGCTTTCCCACTCTTTTGTTTTGTGCATCTTAGTAGAGTAATTTAGAGTTTTGTCCTAAAAGTTGGAGACTTTTTGAGATATTGTGCTTCAGAGACCATAATCAACCCCCTTTTAGTGTATTTAGTGGTGAAGTGTCATAAAAATCCAGTCTTGAACGTTGGAATCAATCCATGCATGAAATATGAGCTTTTTGAGTTAAGAGAGTAGACGTTTTGTGTGATTGTGACCACATCAGCCATGCAAAGGCTTAAAGTCACTGACTTTATGGAGTAAGAGCGGTTAGGAAGTCCAGGTCTGTGATTTGAGCCAAGGTCTTAACTGATTAAGACCAAATGAGTGAGAAGAGTGAAATTAGGATGTACGTTGGGCATAATCCCAGTACGCACAACGTAAGGGTCGTGCATCCCCAATGTCTACATGGAAACGGAGTACGCCCAATGTATAGAGCTGCTACGCCAAACGTACTCCCTGTCGTTGAATTTTGGTTGACTTTTAGGGTTTGGTCAATTTATGGACAACTATGGCCATTGAGGGGTAAGATGGTCTTTTACCCTTTTGTGAGATTGTAGAAGGTTAGTGTACCTTCTTGAGAGCAGTGATTAATTGGAGATAATTGTCGTATGTGTTAGGCAGAGGCTAGACCGGTGATTTGAGTTCGAGATTAGCCGATTTCTTGCAAGGTGAGTCTTCTCACTATACTTACCATGAGCGGTATCTTGTATGATTGAGATGTCTTATGTGCATATCTGTGTATTGCGATATCCGGCATTATGTTTTTGTGATTTATGTTGAGTATTATTATTATGAGCTTATTGAGTTAGGACTGGAGGGTCCAACCGAGTTGTGGGACCGGAGGGTCTCCACTGGAACACATTGACCGGAGGTTCGTATTGAGTTAGCCTCGAGTGGCTAATACGATGTGTGTGGTATTTTGGAGAACTCACTAAGCATCGTGCTTACCATGTTATGTGTTATGTGTTTCAGGTACTTCCGAGGATCGCGAGAATGCCTCGTCTTGATTGTACACACACTCGCATTGGAAATATGTTTTTGGAGGATTCTGGATCTGTGATAAACAATTTTTGATAAAAAAAAATGTGTTGATGTTTGATACTTGAGATTTTTCAGAAAGATGATATGTGTTTATTTGTGTTTGAAAATGAACAATTTTGGTTTGAAATTTACGGTGTTACAACATTGAGCTTCGATTTTGGGCTTTCTTTTGGGCTTGGGTGTTAAAGTTCTTATTAGGCCATCTGAGTGCAAGTGTTTTGGACTAGGAACTAATGTTTGGGCTTTAGGTTAAGGCCCATGTAAGGAATTTGGGCCCAATTTGAAAAATTAGGCCATAATTCGGTCGTGGTTGATTATTGGGCTATTGGGCCTTTTAGATTGTGAGTTCGGCCTTAGTCTAGGACCAAGCTAGGTTAAGGTTAGAATGGTCTTTTTACTTCCAAGTATGGATTGTTATACTTGGGCCATAAAAGGAAGAAAACCAACCAAAGCGGAGCCCTTATAGTCCCAAATAATGCCATTGTTAATTGGGTGTTATTTTGGTATTGCTTAGCTCGGGGATTCGTTGGACCAGCAGCCATGAATTTTCCGTGAGATTCAGTCGTCAAAGTGAGTTTCCCCACTGGGTTTAGCGGGTCCAAGGCACCAATGCGGCCCTAATCTTTTATGTTAGGATGCTAGGAGTCTATGTGACCCTTCCATCTGTTATGTGTATCGAGTGTTGTTATGCATGTGTTATATATATATATATATATATATATATATATATATATATATATATATATATATAGGGAAGGGTTATTTGGAAAACAAACAAAACCCAAAAAATTATAAAAATTCATAAAAAAAAAATACTTAGAAATCACAAAACTTTTTTTTTAATTTTTTTATAGAAATAGCGTAGGTTTATTAATAAAATCGCGGAAAAAAAATAAAAAAATCAATTTTTTTTTAAATTGGTTTTTTTTTCAAAAAAATTTTCAACACATTTAAAGTTAAAGCTGCGATTTTTTCAAATAAAAATTCAAAAAAAAAGTTATGTGGTCTCTAAATATTTTTTTATGCATTTGTTTTTATTTTTAGGGTTTTTTGTTTTCCATAAAACCTAAAGCTATATATATATATATATATATATATATATATATATATATATATATATATATATATATATGTTTGTGTGTGTATATATATATATATATATATATATATATATATATATATATAGCGAAACGTATTCTAATGGTTTATATGGTCTATTTTTAGTATGGTGACAATGACAGACAGACCCGTTGCTAGTTTTGGTGCTGGTGAGGGTTCAGCATCAGGATCTGGAGCTAGGCAGCTTTATGAGCAGACTATGGAGTTCATCTCATCTAAGAGTACTCGTTGCATTTTTTATTTGACACATGTGATCTTTGGCACGGTCAAGGATGGTATTCTGGAGGTTTTGGATGAACGGCTGAGCTCGTTTCGTTCTAAAATGATGGCACTGGCGGGAGCACGTTCTTTGACATTCAGGGAGTTTCAGGCTTGTGGAGCTCCAAACTATAATAGGGAGAAGGACCCCATCGCGATTCAGTGGTGGTTAGCAGATGTTGCTAACACATTTCGCACCCGTCGTTGTCCAGATGGGGACAACGTCATACTAGCTTCCTACCTTTCGAAGGATAGTGCACAAGACTAGTGGGAGGAGGTAGGACATGTAGTAAGTGATGATGTTGTTAATGTGATGTCATGGGATGATTTCTCGACCTGGTTCCGAGCTGAGTTTGCACCAGTGGTTGAGGTACAACAGTTGGCGTGTGAGTTCCAGGATATCCGCCAGACTACGGAGACAGTTAATGAGATCACCGCAATGTTCCGTGAGAGGGTGCTTCTAGTTCCATAGTATGTGGCAGATGAAGAGATGAAGAAGGACCGATATCATGAGATGTTGAGGAGTGACAATCGATAGTTTGTGAGTCGATCCAACTGCAAGACGTTGGAGGATATGATAGCTCGAGCTAGGCAGAGGGAGATTGACTTGGAGATGGAGAGCAAGAGGAAGCCGGATGAGGTTCAGACATCACGGGGTTTGGGCAAGAGGCTTAAGGTATCGGATTCAAGATCGAGAGGCCATCAAGGCCATAGTCACTGTGGTAAGTCTGGCACGACGCACGAGGGAACGTGTAGGGGTGTTGATTCTGGCTACTTCAAGCACGTTCGGACGGGTTATTATAGCACGGATTGTACTGCTACCAGCACCTAGGGATCAGATCTAATTTGCTTTCATTGCAATCAGAGGGTCCACAAGAAGGCCCATAGTCCGAGTTTGGATGCTGCAGGACTGGTGTTAGCACCCGCTCCTGCAACTCTTCGGATTACTGATGGCCGCCAAGGTCGGGCAAACGCGCCTGTGGTGAAGAACAGGGCTTTGCAGTTGACGACCAAGGAGGCGCGTGCAGCTACGAATATGGTAACCGGTATGTATATATCTCTTTATATATATTGAACTGATTGCTTATGTTTTTATGTTTTATTTTAGGATCGTTCTTTGTGAACGGTATTTCTTTCCATTGGTATTGTTTGATTCGGGGGCTACCCGATGGTTTGTATCGCTTGCGCTTAGCAAGAGATTTGTTGGAGCTCCGGGGGAGCTAGATTGTACTCTAGATGTCGAGATTGATGATGATAGGTTTGTTCGTGTTGCGAGGGGTCATCAAGTCGTACTATCTAGTTATTCAGTGAGAGGTATCTAGTTAATTTCATTCCCATTCCTCTGCGTGGCAACAAGGTTATCGTCGGCATGGATTAGTTGAGACCTAATGGGGCAGTGATTGACTGTGAGTAGCAGTTAGTTTGGTTTCGGATCCCAGGTAAGGGAAAGTTGGTAATTCATGGGGAGAGATCGCAGCGTGGGCCGATTTTGTGTTCTGCAGTGAGGGTTGGACATTATATTCAACAGGGTTGCTCCGGTTATGATGCATATGTCATGGATACCTAGGATAAGGGCAAGGAGGCAGTGGATGATGTGTCGATTGTGCGGGTTTACGCGGATGGGTTCCCAGAGGATTTTCTTAGGTGCCTCCGGAGAGGCAGGTTGAGTTCATGATTGATTTGGTTCCTGGTGTGGCTTCGATAGCCAAAGCACTGCATCGATTGGCTCCTCCCAAGATTCAGAAGTTGTCTACGCAGTTGCAGAAGCTAATAGACAATGGATTTATTCGACCAAGTAGTTTGCCTTGGGGAGCACCGATTATGTTAGTGAAGAAGAAGGACGGGTCTCATCGTATGTGCATCGACTACCGGGAGTTGAATGAGGCAACGGTGAATAATTGTTATCCACTTCCGATGACTGATGATCATTTGGAACAACTTCACGATGCATCTTGGTTCTCTAAGATTGATTTGCGATTGGGTTATCATCAAATGCGGTTCAGGGACAAGGATGTGCAGAAGACAACTTTTCGGAATCGATATGGTCATTATGAGTTCGTGGTGATGTCTTTTGGGCTCACCAATGCTCCACCCGCATTCATGGATCTCATGATCCGCGTGTGCAGACCGATGTCGGATCGGTCTGTGATTATATTCATCAATGATATCTTGGTCTATTCCAAGACTTAGGAGCAGCATGAGGAGCACTTGAGGGAGGTGTTGGAGACACTGAGGAGATAGAGACTTTTCCTAAAGTTCTCTAAGTGTGAGTTTTGGTTGCATGAGGTACAATTTCTTTGGCACCATGTCAACCAGAATTGTATTCTGGTCGATTCAGCCAAGGTTGAGGTCGTGATGTAGTGGGAGGTTTTGAGGTCTCCATCTAAGATTCAGAGTTTTCTTGGTTTGGTTGGTTATGATCAAAGATTCATCCAAGATTTCTCCAAGATAGTTGTTACATTGACCCAATTGACGAAGAAGATGGTTACATTTTGTTGAGGGCCTGAGTAGCAGGCAGATTTTGAGACTTTGAGATAACGGTTGTGCAAGGCGCCGATTCTGAACCTGCTAAACATTGTCGATGATTTCGTGGTTTATTGTGATGATTTGATCATAGCTTTGGGGGCAGTGCAGATGCAGAGGGGTCGCGTGATCGCTTACACTTCGAGGGAGCTGAAGCCTCGTGAGGCGAATTATCCGACACATGATTTGGAGTTGGGGGTCATGGTTTTCACCATCAAGATTTTGAGGCATTACCTCTATGGCGTTCGTTGTACTATTTACACGAATCACAAGAGTTTGAGGTATTTGATGGATCAGCCGAATCTGAATATGAGGCAGCGTCGATGGTTGGATGTGGTGAAGGATTATGACTGTGAGATCCTTTATTATCTGGGGTAGGCTAATGTGGTGGTCGATGCTCTCAGAAGCAAGGCGGTTACAGATTCGATAAGAGACATATGTTTAAGGATAACTATGATTACTCCATTATTGGAGTGGAATCTTAAGGCACGGGCCGATGATATGAAGGAAAAGCACTGAAAGAGCGAGCTCATTGTGGGTTAGGTGGCTTCCTTCGATTATGATAGTCGTGGATTGTTGACTCTGCATCGGCGAGTTTGAGTTTCGTATTGGGGCGGTGTACATCAGATTCTAATGGAGGAAGCTCATAAGTCGAGGTTCTCCATTCATCCCGAGGTGACAAAGATGTATAGAGATCTTCATCCTGATTATTGGTGGCCCTGCAAGAAACGGTATGTGGCATGGTATGTGGAATAGTGCTTGACCTGTAGGAAGGTTAAGGCCAAACACCAGCATCCTTATGAAAAGATGTAGTCGTTGGAGATTTGTAACAACGCAAATTTTCAAATAAATTTTTCATTTAAAATAAAGTGATTTTACTCAACCAATAACATTTATTCCATGTTTCACATCAAATACATATATAAAAATCCCCAAGATCTCAAATAGCAGCAGTGTGTATGCATCATGCCGGTGCCTTCCCACGGTCCTCGCTAGTACCTGAAACACATACATAACAACTTGTAAGCATAAATGCTTAGTGAGTTCCCCAGTATACGACTTACACATATACGCCTTTCCAGGCCCTGACCTTCCGGTCCACAATACATTGCCTTCCGGCCCGTAACATAGTCGCCTTCCGGCCCATAACATATTGCCTTCCGGCCCGTAACACATTGCCTTCCGGCCCATAACATATTGCCTTCCGGCCCATAACATTTACGACACATAATACATTTAATCTAGCACACATAGCACATATATCATACATCATACCTAACCTTTCTATCACATAACATATCGCCTTCCGGCCCGTATAAACATACATATCATGCATAGCAACTACCTTCCTATTTATAGCATAAATAACACATATCATATTCGACCTTCCGGTCTCACAGTCAAACCCTTCCGGGTGTAGTATAGTGAGAAGACTCACCTCGTGGTAATGAAAACTATCAACTCTTGAAACCACTCGCACTCGATCCGCCGATCCGCAGACTCCCTATAATACCATATACCCTTATTAATACCCTTATCATCCAAGACACTGACCCTAAGAAATTACATGCAGGTCAACTCTGGTCAACGGTCAACTTGACCGGACTCGTCGAGTGCAAGGGCGACTCGACGAGTCTAGACGTCCTCCCCAACTTTCCCTGTTGTACTCTTTCTACTCGTCGAGTATCCCCCCTTGACTCGACGAGATCCACGTGGAAGAATCGCGGGGCCACCCCGACTCCACTCGCCGAGTCTGAAGAACAACTCGACGAGTCCCAGTCAATCTTCAAGCCACTCGCCGAGTCTGAAGAACAACTCGGCGAGTCCCAGTCAATCTTCAAGCCACTCGCCGAGTCTGTTCATTGGACTCGGCGAGTCCATGCCATGCAGTCGATCAAACTGCTTCCTGAAATACGTATGGTCCCGAAATGCACAATCATGGGACCTTCTGGACCTCTAAACATCCTATTACTGGGTTACAAACGTTTGGATAACAATATAATAATCCATCTAATCACCAAATGGGTTTCATAAACCCTAAATTCGTGCACACATCAATATAGAAGAAATGATCCGAAATATTACCTGAATAACACCCTCTCTGTGTCCCCAAACCTCAGAACTCGATCCCCTTGATATTCCTTTGGCCAAAACTCTTCTTCTTCTTGCCTAACAAATTCTTCAAGGTCCCAATAGCCTTCACTCCTGCTCTAGAAGTCCACAGACGCTTAGGGTTCTTCTCAATCGGCCAAAAGATGGACAATGACGGCATATGGGACGTTATATACAATCCAAAACCAAACGGCTAGGGTTTCTGCTGAACAGCGTAGACTCGTCGAGTCCATATCTGGACTCGCCGAGTCCAGTCGCGAACCCGCGACCAAGTCTGGGGCCCTACTCGGCGAGTCTGGCTCCAACTCGCCGAGTCCCTTCCTAAAATGCCCCAAAATAATATTAAAGCAATACCTGAAATTCCGGGCTGTTACAACTCTCCCCCACTAGAACTAGACTTCGCCCTCGAAGTCTCACTCTGCGAATAACTCCGGATGTTGCTCCCGCATCTCACGCTCCGGCTCCCAAGTCATCTCCGATCCTTTCCGGTGTTGCCACTGAACCAACACTAGAGGTACCTCCTTGTTCCGCAGAACCTTGATCTTCCGATCCCTGATAGCTACTGGTCTCTCGGCGTAATTCAGGCTCGTATCCACCTGAATATCCTCTAACGGAACCACTGCCGATTCATCGGCTATACACTTCCTCAACTGTGATACGTGAAAGGTATTGTGAATCTGTCCCAACTCTGCTGGCAACTCTAACCGATAAGCTACCCGACCTACCCTTGCAATCACACGGAATGGACCAATGAACCGGGGCCCCAACTTGCCCCTCTTTCTGAACCGGATCACTCCTTTCCAAGGAGAAACCTTCAGGAGAACGAAGTCGCCAACCTGGAATTCAAGCTCGGACCGGCGCCTGTCCGCATAACTCTTCTGTCGGCTCTGGGCGGTCAATAACCTCTGCCTAACCTGCTGAATCTGCTCGGTCGTCTGAAGTACGATCTCTGTACTGCCCATCACTCTCTGTCCCACCTCTCCCCAGCAAATGGGAGTCCGACACCTCCTACCATACAACAACTCAAAAGGTGGCATACCAATGCTCGAATGATGGTTGTTGTTGTAGGAGAACTCAGCCAAGGGTAAATGCGCATCCCAGCTACCCCCGAAGTCTAACACACACGCTCTAAGCATGTCTTCCAATGTCTGAATCGTCCGCTCGCTCTGACCGTCTGTCTGGGGATGGTATGCAGTACTAAAATGTAGTTTAGTACCCAGCTCCTCATGGAATTTCTTCCAGAATCTGGAAGTGAAACGTACATCACGGTCTGAGACAATCGAGATCGGCACTCCATGCCGAGATATTACCTCTCTCACGTATAACTCTGCCAACTTCTCCGCTGATGAACTCTCGCTAATGGCAAGGAAGTGTGCACTCTTCGTCAACCTATCCACAATCACCCAAATTGCATCGACTCCCCTGGCGGTTCTCGGCAATTTGGTGATGAAATCCATAGTAATCTGTTCCCACTTCCACTCGGGAATCTCCAAGGGCTGCAACTTACCATGCGGTCTCTGGTGCTCGGCCTTAACCCTACGGCAGGTCAAACACCTCTCAACGAACCATGCGACGTCTCTCTTCATACAAGGCCACCAATATTCCTTCCTCAAGTCCAAATACATCTTCGTAGCACCGGGATGGATCGAGAATTTCGATCTATGAGCCTCCTCCATCAAAGTAGTACGCGTACCGCCCACGAATGGTACCCAAATCCGACCTTGAAACATCAGAAGTCCTCGTCCATCCTTAACGAACTCTGAAATTAACCCAACGACCCGTTCTTTTTTCTTCATCTCGGATCTCACAACCTCGGCCTGCGCCCCACGAATAGCATCCAATACCGGAGTCATCACCGTCAGTCTCAGACATACATCTCGCAATGGAGTGCTCTCCGCCCTACGACTCAATGCATCGGCTACCACATTAGCCTTGCCTGGGTGGTATAGGATCTCACAGTCATAATCCTTAACCACGTCCAACCATCTCCTCTGACGCATATTTAGGTTGGGTTGATCCATCAAATACTTCAAACTCTTATGGTCCGTGTATATAGTACAACGAACCCCATACAGGTAGTGACGCCAAATCTTGAGAGCGAACACCACTGCCCCCAACTCCAAGTCATGCGTGGGATATCTCGCCTCGTGAGGCTTTAATTGCCTCGATGCATAAGCTATCACATGGCCCCTCTGCATCAACACTGCACCCAGTCCCGAAATCGATGCGTCGCAATATACAACAAAATCTTCCATCCCTTCCGGGAGGGCTAATACCGGGGCTTCACACAGTCTCTGGCGTAGTGTCTCGAAGGAAGTCTGTTGCTCGGGTCCCCATGAGAATGTAACACCCTTCCGGGTCAATCTGGTGAGCGGTACTGCGATCTTGGAGAAGTCCCTAATAAACCTCCGATAGTACCCCGCCAACCCAAGGAAACTCCTGATCTCGGAAGGTGACTTCGGTGCTTCCCAACTCATCACTGCTTCCACCTTGGCCGGATCGACCAATATCCCTGACTGATTAACAACATGTCCAAGAAATTGGACCTCCCGCAACCAGAAGTCACATTTGGAGAATTTTGCATATAGCTTCTCCGACCTCAGTACCTCGAGGACCTCTCTCAAATGTCCCTCATGCTGCTCTCTAGTTCGCGAATACACTAGGATGTCGTCGATAAATACAATCACAGACCGATCCAGCATCGGCCTGCATACCTGTTCATGAGGTCCATGAACACTGTCGGGGCATTGGTGAGCCCGAAAGGCATCACCACGAACTCATAATGCCCATACCGCGTCCTGAATGCTGTCTTCTGAACGTCCTCATCCCGTACTCTTACCTGATGGTACCCTGATCTCAAATCGATCTTGGAAAACCAAGATGCCCCTTGCAGCTGATCGAATAGATCGTCGATCCTCGGTAACGGATAGCGGTTCTTGACCGTCACCTTGTTCAACTCCCGGTAATCAATACACATCCGGTGTGAACCATCCTTCTTCTTGACGAACAGAATCGGTGCTCCCCACGGCGAGCTACTCGGGCGAATAAATCCCTTCCCCAGCAACTCCTGGAGTTGCGAGGACAACTCCTGCATCTCTGGAGGTGCAAGACGATAAGGCACCTTCGCAATAGGCGCAGCCCCCGAAATCAGATCGATACCAAACTCCACTTGCCTCGCAGGAGGTACTCCCGGCAACTCCTCGGGAAAAACATCTGGAAACTCACGCACCACTGGAACCTCCTCCACTGTCCTCGGTCTCTCGGAAGCCTCCCGCATATCCATCACATACGCCACAAAACCTTTACATCCCTGCTGTAGGCATTGCCTCGCCCTAGCGGCCGAACAAAAAGCTGATCCTGAACGGGTACCCTCGCCGTATACCGTAAGAACTCCCCCACTAGGGTCTCGTATAGTCACCAGCTGGTGCTCACAGTCGATGACAGCGCTGAATCGGCTCAACCAGTCCATGCCCACGATGACACAGACATCCCCCATCGCAATAGGAATTAGGTCAATCGGAAACGCAACCCCGAAAATCTCTAGTACGCATCCCCGAAGAACCTCCGTGGCACAAACCACCCTCTCGGCCGCTATAGAAACGCTCAGAGGCCGACTTAACGACTCACAACTAATGCTGATATGCTGACTAAAAGCTAAAGATACAAAGGATCTACTCGCACCCGAATCAAATAACACTAGGGCAGGCATAGAGTTCACAAGAAAAGTACCTACACATACATTAACATAAGCATAACATTTCGACTTTAAAGTAAATACGTGAGTTACAGCATACCTGCCACAACATCGGGCGCAGCGCGGACCTCCTCCGCAGTCAGCTGAAAGGCTCTCCCACGAGCCCTCGGGGCCTCGACCTTCGCCGGTCGGGTCTCAGTAGTCCTGGTAGTCGGTGTAGATCCCTGGCAAAGCTGCGGGCACTCGGCCTTCCGATGCCCTGTCTGGTTGCAGTGAAAGCAAACCATAAACCCCTTAGGGCAATCCCTGGCAATGTGTCCCTCCTTACCACACTTGTAACAACCACCAGCTCGACACGCCCCCTCATGACTCTTGCCACACTTTCCGCAAGTGCGGCCCTTCGGACCTCCCATCCTCGAATCAGCGGACTTGATCCGCTTGGCTGCCGGCTGAGACTGAGCCGGCCGCCGATCCACCTGCCGAGACTCGGCCTCCTCCCTGGCCTGGGTCTCCAACTCGATCTCGCGCTTCCTAGCGTTCGCCTGAAGCTCAGTGAAAGTACGATAGGTGGAGTTTGACACAAACTCCCGGATATCCCTCCTCAGAACGCCTAAATACCGGCTCATCCGTGACTGCTCCGAAGACACCAGCTCTAGGCAGAACATCGCCCTCTTGTGAAACTTCCGTGTGACCACCGCAACGGAATCAGTACCCTGATTAAGGGTCAAGAACTCCTGAATCAACCGTTCCCTCTCCACTGGGGGAACATACTCGTCCCTGAACATCTCAGTAAACCTCTCCCATGTCACCGCTGTAATCTCCGCCAGAGTGAAGTTCGCCGTCACGAACTTCCACCAATCCTTCGCTCCCAGACGGAGCTGGTTCAAGGTGAACCGTACCCTCAGATGCTCCGGGCATGAGCAAGTGTAGAAGCACCCCTCAATGTCGGCGATCCACCTCATCGCAGCAATCGGGTCCTGCGTCCCATCGAACTCAGGGGGTTTCGTGTTGCTGAATTCCCGGAACAACAACGAATCGCCCCCCTACGGCCTGGCAGCGGCCACAGCTGCGGTAGCGGCAGCGGCTGCAGCATCAGTCAGTGCAGCGTACCGCTCCTCGAACGTCTCCATCAATGTGGTCTTAATAGACCCAAACATCTCCGGGATCTCGGCCCGGATCGCTGCAGCTACCTCCTCCTGGATCATCTGACGAATATCCTCGTCACTCACGGTGCTCGAACTCGCCCCATGACGTGTGATAACCATGATGTCTCTGAAATACAACATAAAATTATCAGAGACTCCATCAAGTACTATTGTACTCGATAACGCAACCCTACTCAGTCTCCGATATCCAGGGATTCTTACTTGGGTCTTCCACCTACCCGGTGCCTTCGGTAGTACGGGCCCAATACTACCGACCACACCGTATCAGTATTCGTCCCAAATCTTCCTCCCCAAACCCTGAATAATGAGTACTCTACTTCTAGTATGCACTATCTACTTGCACGCTGCCGAATATCTCATATAAGTAATCTCCCTAGACTAAGGCATCACAAAACAGGCCATTCTAGTCCTATCATGTATACCTAGTCTTCTAGCATGCATAACAATTCATAATTCAATGCATAACATAACATTGTAAGGTATTCTGGGGATCTTTACCGTTCGGGCGCTGGCTGATCGTACACACTGCTCCGTTCTTGTTTACCCCTTTACCATTTATAAAAATTTATGTCTTTATTATTTTTAAAAGAGTTTTCCTCAAACCCTCGGTTTGAGTTCAGTTACACCCGAAGGTACACCCGAATCCCTCAAACCAAGGCTCTGATACCAATTGTAACAACGCAAATTTTCAAATAAATTTTTCATTTAAAATAAAGTGATTTTACTCAACCAATAACATTTATTCCATGTTTCACATCAAATACATATATAAAAATCCCCAAGATCTCAAATAGCAGCAGTGTGTATGCATCATGCCGGCGCCTTCCCACGGTCCTCGCTAGTACCTGAAACACATACATAACAACTTGTAAGCATAAATGCTTAGTGAGTTCCCCAGTATACGACTTACACATATACGCCTTTCCTGGCCCTGACCTTCCGGTCCACAATACATTGCCTTCCGGCCCGTAACATAGTCGCCTTCCGGCCCATAACATATTGCCTTCCGGCCCGTAACACATTGCCTTCCGGCCCATAACATATTGCCTTCCGGCCCGTAACACATTGCCTTCCGGCCCATAACATATTGCCTTCCGGCCCATAACATTTACGACACATAATACATTTAATCTAGCACACATAGCACATATATCATACATCATACCTAACCTTTCTATCACATAACATATCGCCTTCCGGCCCGTATAAACATACATATCATGCATAGCAACTACCTTCCTATTTATAGCATAAATAACACATATCATATTCGACCTTCCGGTCTCACAGTCAAACCCTTCCGGGTGTAGTATAGTGAGAAGACTCACCTCGTGGTAATGAAAACTATCAACTCTTGAAACCACTCGCACTCGATCCGCCGATCCGCAGACTCCCTATAATACCATATACCCTTATTAATACCCTTATCATCCAAGACACTGACCCTAAGAAATTACATGCAGGTCAACTCTGGTCAACGGTCAACTTGACCGGACTCGTCGAGTGCAAGGGCGACTCGACGAGTCTAGACGTCCTCCCCAACTTTCCCTGTTGTACTCTTTCTACTCGTCGAGTATCCCCCCTTGACTCGACGAGATCCACGTGGAAGAATCGCGGGGCCACCCCGACTCCACTCGCCGAGTCTGAAGAACAACTCGACGAGTCCCAGTCAATCTTCAAGCCACTCGCCGAGTCTGAAGAACAACTCGGCGAGTCCCAGTCAATCTTCAAGCCACTCGCCGAGTCTGTTCATTGGACTCGGCGAGTCCATGCCATGCAGTCGATCAAACTGCTTCCTGAAATACGTATGGTCCCGAAATGCACAATCATGGGACCTTCTGGACCTCTAAACATCCTATTACTGGGTTACAAACGTTTGGATAACAATATAATAATCCATCTAATCACCAAATGGGTTTCATAAACCCTAAATTCGTGCACACATCAATATAGAAGAAATGATCCGAAATATTACCTGAATAACACCCTCTCTGTGTCCCCAAACCTCAGAACTCGATCCCCTTGATATTCCTTTGGCCAAAACTCTTCTTCTTCTTGCCTAACAAATTCTTCAAGGTCCCAATAGCCTTCACTCCTGCTCTAGAAGTCCACAGACGCTTAGGGTTCTTCTCAATCGGCCAAAAGACGGACAATGACGGCATATGGGACGTTATATACAATCCAAAACCAAACGGCTAGGGTTTCTGCTGAACAGCGTAGACTCGCCGAGTCCAGTCGTGAACCCGCGACCAAGTCTGGGGCCCTACTCGGCGAGTCTGGCTCCAACTCGCCGAGTCCCTTCCTAAAATGCCCCAAAATAATATTAAAGCAATACCTGAAATTCCGGGCTGTTACAAGATTCCCGTATGGAAATGGGAGGACATCACCATGGATTTTATCCCGAACCTTCCCAGGACTACGCACATAGTGGATTCGATATGAGTCATCATGGATCGTTTGACCAAAAGCGCACATTTCATTATGGTTTAGGAGAGTATTTCTATAGAGAAGTTGTTCGAGGTTTATATCAGGGAGGCTGTGGCACATCATGAGGTGCCGGTATCGGTGGTTTCTGTCAAAGACGTCCAATTTACTTCCATGTTTTGGAAGAATTTTCATGCCGAGTTGGAAACTGTCTTCATTTTAGCACAACATTCCATCCATAGTCCGATGATCAGAGTGAGCAGATGATTCAGACATTAGAGGATATGCTTCAGGCATGTCTTTTGGACTTTGGTGGGAGTTGGGATACATATCTTCCGTTAGCAGAATTTTCGTATAATAGCAGTGATCACGTTAGCATTTATCGACCTCCTTTTGAGATCCTCTACGGGAGGAAATGCAGGACCTTGATTTGTTAGGGTGAGGTCGTTCAACGGGAAATGAGGAGTACCGAGGTGGTACTCAAGACCACTGAGCTGATTCAGGAGGTTTAGAGTAGGCTCCAGACAACTCAGAGTCGGTAGAAGAGTTATGCCGCTAGGCGCCGGTCAGAATTAGAGTTGCAAGTGGAAGATATGGTTCTCCTAAAGGTGTCATCTTGGAAAGGTGTCATCCGGTTCAAGAAGCCGGGTAAGTTGGGCCCCATGTATATTGGTCCTTTCAAGCATTTGGTTCGGGTGGGCCAGGTTGCTTATCGCTTGGATCTTCCAGATGAGCTCAGTCAGATGCATAGCACATTCTACATCTCTCAGCTGCAGAAGTTCTTAGTGGTTGATTCCACAGTAATACCATTGGAGGATATTTAGGTGGATGATCGCCTTAATAATATTGAGAGATCGATGGAAATTTTGGATTGGAAGACGAAAACCTTGAGGAACAAGGTTGTTGAGCTGGTGAAGGTGCAATGGCAACACCGTAAGGGATTAGAGTGGACTTGGGAGTCCGAGGATGAGATGAGAGAGCACTAATCAGAGTTCTTCGGGGCAGCGGACTTCAAGGACGAAGTCTGATTCTAGTGGGGGAGAATTCTAATACTTGAATCTTGGTATGTTTTATTATTGCCCTTTCTTGTTTTAAAAGTTGCATTTTTTCGTCCTTGTCTAGTACGCAGGGTGTACTACATGGTACGCTTAGTGTACAAGCTATGAAGCGAGTACGTAGGGTGTACCACATGGTACGCTTAACATACTGATGCGACGTGGGATAGGGACTCCAGACACGTACGTGCCTTTTAGTGACCCTAATTTATGGGGTTGGACGCTATATAATCTCACTTATGGCTCATGTTATCCTCATTTCTCATCCTCCACTAACCTAATAACCACATTTCGAAACCTTAGACCTTTCCTTTGTGTTTTTGAGCGCATTGTGTCCTTCTTGGTGTGTTTTGGTTCAAGGTTGTTGATCAAGGAAGAGCTTGTGGATCTGGATTCTTTACTCTATTTCCAGCTTGTTCGAGGTAAAAATCTTTGATCTTGTTCATGAGAAGATTAGATCTATTCTATATGAGTTTTGGACCCTTTTTGGCCTTATGAATGAGATCTAGTGGTTTGACACCACTCCATGAGCTATGAGTTGCCACTCTTGGTGTTTATAAGGGTCAAAGTTCATAAAGTCGACACCTTTAGGGTTTAGAATCACCCATGCATGAGATTATCTCTATTTAGTGAAAGTAAAGTGCTATATCTTGAAGTTGGGTCCTTTTGAGGCATGCAAAGTCGCCAAGTCAGTGACTTTATGGTTCTAAACGCTTATTAGGGATTAGATATGTGGTTTGGACTTCTAGTCTTAAGCATTAAGTGCTTAAAGTGGGTTTTGGCTTAATAGGTGAGCATGTTGTGCGTACAAGTCTGTATGCAGGGCGTACAAGCCATTTAGCGAGAATGCTTCGCGTACTGTTGAGTACGCCCGGCGTACTCAGTCTGTTGGGTTTTGTGTTTTGGGGTTCAAGGTTGGGACTTCCTTTTGGTCTTAAGTGCTTGGGTTCTTGTTGGGCCATCTGAGTGCAATTTTTTTAGACTAGGAGAATGGGTAGGCTTTAGGGTAAGGCCCATGTAAGATTTTGGGCCCAAATTGGAAAATTGGGCCAAGTATGGTCCTTGAACGGTTAGTTGGATTTTAGGCCTTTTGGATTATAGGTTTGGGCCTAAGTCTTGGTCCAAACTAGTTTAGGGGTAAAATGGTATTTTTACCCAAATTATGGACTGATAACTATGGATTGGAATCCAATTATTAATTGGATGTTCTTTAGTATTGATAGCTCGGGGATTCTTTGGTTCGCAGCAATAGTGAGTGTAGGATCCTTTATCTATCGATTGAGGTGAGTTCCCTCATTGGATTTAGCAGGTCTAAGGCACCAATGTCGGCCCTTATTGTTTATGTTAGGATTTTCAGAGTCTGCGTGTCCCTTGCATGTCTTATATGCTACTATCTATATCGGGTGGGGCTCGATGTCGGGCGAGGCCTAATGACTGAATCGTATGCTATTGTTTTATGATCATTTGTAAAGTCCCGAAAAATAGATCTACCAATGATCAAAGATAATAACAGATGCAAACACGAATTAATAAGCGAATATAGAGCAAAAGACCAAGCTTGCATACGTTTCAATGCTATAAAACGTCTGATACAACTTGGAAGTATATGAAAGCATCAACAACCAACAATGACTGACACAACTCGCTATTTATAGACCTGACTAAGGACCGTAAGGTGTTTACGGCCGTAAAGAGTTTACGGCCGTAAACCCATTCTGACCGTAAACACAACACAAAACACGAACAATTACATATCTACTGCTATCTACGACTATGCCTACACCAAACCACTATACAGGGTCTTTCAATCTCCCCCTTGGTTTGGACTAGCTCAGCCCCATTCCTTTCTTTACCAGCATGAAATCCATTTGGCCCATAGTGCCATTCCACATCTGCTTGCTCAAGATCTCAACAACCATGCTGGTATACGCCTTGGCTCCCTGCTCATAGATATCTTCAACCACTTTGATCTGAAAATTGCTCAGATAATGAATATCCCATTTCCTGAACTGCAGTAGGTCTCTTCGATCATACAACCGTATGCACCCATTCTTGAGCTAAATGACTGCACCACAAGTACTCTCATCATAAACCCAGCACTCCATAGAACCGAGCGATCCATCTTTATAACCTTGAACAATGGGAAATTGTTTAACTTGAGTACGAAGCTCAATGTTCTGAGCACGAAGTTCAGCTACTTGAATGTCAAGCTCTATGTTCTTCTGACTTAGCACAGAGATCTCCTTTCGTAAACTATCAAGAGATGGATCATCATCTGGAGCACCCCCTTCGTTCATAGAAATGTTCTTTCCTTGAGGACTAGGCGAGCGAAGCTGTTCTTCTGCCATGTGCAAAGCTAGTCTCTCAGAAGCGGCATCCCTATTGAATCTAGGAACAGGAAAACCGGGCGGAGCTGAAGGACCGCCAACATCAAAAACTGAACTAGGTCCAGTTGCAAACATCTTTGTTGCGGAAAGTCGTGTAGTAGCAGTAGTAATTGGTGGTGTAGGAAGACCACTGACCAAACTAGTAATTAGCTCGGATTGTCTTTCATCAAGTCTTCTCCTCTTTGATTGAGGTTGGTCAGCCTGTGGAGGTATTACACTAACAAATGGTTCAGTTGTAGGAGAAATAGACACGGGAGGGGAACATCCCACAACTACCTCCATTGGAATTGAAGTTGACACCATCTGCTCAGAAGTTGGAGTAAGAGTTTCGCTCGATTTCCTCATCTCAGTTGACGGCAAAACACTATCATTGACATTTTGAAAAATTGTGTCAAGAATCTCGTTGGACACAACATTAGCGCTACTAGCTAAGGAAGCCGCAATATCATCATTATCAAACCCCGTAAGATCAAGATCTTCAAATGAGTCATGTCCATCATCACCGGTACTTATTTCCCTTTCATCTTGTCTTTCATTCAACTCATGTTCATGACTAAAAGCACTTTGATCTCTCTGAGTTGGTGAATCTTCATCATCTTCAGTCACATCTATCACTATGTTTGCTGGAGTCGAACCCTCAGTAGATGTTTTCTCAGAAAAAGTCGGTTCTGACGATTCGTATGACACTGGCGTCTCATCTAATTCTGTAAACTTTCCGAATTTTTCCAATGGATAACGCCCTCGAAAGACAACTTTTCCTCTTCGGTTTTGCTTAATGAGTCCCACAGTGTGTGGACCCAAAGATTTCATATCCAAAGTGTCTCCCGCCTTTCTAACCTCAGGAAACTGCATCTCGACAAAAACTTGAATGAAGCGGGGATATTGGAGAAAGGTATCCCTTGTAGAAGCCCGGATGTTTATGACAAATTCCTCTAGGATGAACTTTGAGAAATTGAAATGAATTCCAGAAGCCAAAGACACCAATGCACCAGTTGTGCGTTGAGAAATTTCATCAGCCCCACTCCTTCTACCCGATATGCAACTTACGAACACATGAGCTAGAAATCTCCAATACGGATGAAGCAGCTTTTTCAACGTTGGCGGGTAGGTTCCTTCATAACTCATCCGTCGTAGTATTCTCTGAACATCTTCTATGCCAATTTCCGTCGGATAGTTAGGTTGATCATCAATCAGCAACGCGTTTCGAACAAAGCTTTCATCGATTACGATATCTCGTCCTTGCACCTTCGTCGCGACCGTGAAATTTCCATCATCATCCATCTGCGTCCTTGTCGTCTCCCAAAATTCACGAACAATGTTCTGATATATCACCGGATTGACTGTTAACGCTGATGCAACACAACATTCACGCAACCTGTGAACCATTGAAAGCATATCGGAATGAATGACAGGTGGATCAGCAAGAACGATCGCCAGATTGTGCATGTCTGCAAACTTGAGATTTGCCATTTTCCTGCACTCAAACACAATTGTAAGAAACCGACACCAACAATAAAATTTATTTTGACCAAAAATATGACAATAAAATTATGATCAAAATAAAAATTATTTATTAATGATGTATGTTTACTGCTTAAAAACAAAACCTGTTGACAATTTTGGTTCTTGGGCCGTAAACTCTAGTTTACGGCCTAAGGAACACTAAAAAAAACGGTTTGGTTCACGGTCTAAGCGAAGGAAACACGCAATCGTTACCCATTCAAAAATAGCTTGAATCGACAATTTGTTCTTGGGCCGTAAACTCTAGTTTACGGCCTAGAAATTACTTCGAAAACACGATGCACAATTATCATAGAAATCTTTCAAATAATCCAGGGTAATTACACTCGAATTCACGGGCCGTAAACTGGGAGTTTACGGCCTATGAATGCTTACACCGAAAAGAGGCTTAAAATCGATCTTTCTCTTTGAAATAACAAACGAAAAGCATATAGTCGTGAACATAAAGAGAAATAGCATTATAATAAAATAGTTTCGAATCCAAATCATCAAGTTTCAGAGTTTACGGCCTAAGCTTACGGCCGTAAACTCCTCGACTCAATTTTTTAATTTTGAAACACAATGCGATGTGGTTCTGTGAAACAAAATATATATTCGAGATCTACACGATGCTACCTTCACGATGATGTACTCGTTTTTCTGAAAATCGAAGATAAAATTTACGACACTTTGAGAGCTTTTGGGAGTAGTTTGCGGCCGGAAACTGTTGAGTGGGGAGATTCCGGCCGTGAACTCCCCCTTTTTTACCTTTTTACCTTTCCACCTTTTTTACCCTCCTGCCTGATAGCTACCTAGTCTTTCCAATTTTTCACCAATTAATTAAAAAAACTTTTGAGGATTAATTTAATTTAAAAAAACTTTTAAAATAAAAACTAACACACCATAATTTTAAATGCTAGAAAAATAAAAGTAAAATAAAATTAACATAAAATTTGAAGTTGTAAAAATTAAATAAATAAAATTAAAAATTAAAATAAAAGTAAAATTAAAAATAAAAATAAAATAGAATAAAAATTAACGTCAAAGAAATTTAGAAACACTTTAACTACCACTTCTTTTGTGATGCTTGGATCAAAGTTATTGGATGGCCTTATTCTACTTGTCGGTACCCTTATCTTAACATCTTCGTCTGACCGATTGTCAGTATTGTGGTCCACTTAAGCGCGAAGGATTTGTGATATTTTTGGACCTTTTACCAATGACATGATTCGGGCATATACCTAATTGTAAATTTCTGGTAATTATGATAACTCCTAAATCTTACGTGAAAATATCTTATGACCATTTAATTGACTACAACCAGGGATATTGTTGTCCACCTAAATTGAGCAGCGAGATCTACAGACAATCTGTATGAGTTCAATTTTTAGGTGTACTGGAACGTGTTTCCCGCTTCCTGATATGCCCCAGCCATCAAGAACTTCCAGAGTACTCCTTACACCGGGTGAGCAGACAATCATTCAGAGAGAGAAGGGATACAGAATTCTATTGCTAACTACTTCAGAGGGGTTGAGAAGAAGAAGGTTGCATATGCTGTGTACCAGGTCGGATTAGAAGTCGCGCAAAGGAGACAGCATATGGCTAACAGATGAGAAGTTTTTCACACATATATTTCACGCACATATATATTTCCTACAGAGAAATGGAGTTGCATATGTTGTGTACCAGGTCGGATTAGAAGTCGCGCAAAGGAGACAACATATGACTAACAGAAAGAAAGAAAGAAAACGATTTTCTACAGACCTAATTTATCAGAATTTACCAGTCGCCCCATCCAACCGGAATTAAGGACAGAATCCGCACATCGAGGAAAAGTTAAGCCACGATTCCATGTACGGGTTCAATTAATGTGACGAGTAGATTCTCATGTTTATCTCCCTGCTCAACCTATCTGAGCGTCGTGATGTCAGATTAAACGGATCTAACTAGGTCAAAATTTGTCGAGTCCTTAAATTCATTAGGTTCAACTTTCCTAGTCAAGTCCCTTTTTTAAAATCTTTCGCGCCTACCAGCACATCGAGCACAGAGCGTAGACGATTCAACTTAGATACGTTACGCCGATTCAGGTCGTCCTTTATCACTTATTAATATCATTTCCCATCACAGTACTTACAACGAAGGCTGTTTAACAAAAAAATTTTAAATTTCTGAATTGAAATGACACTATTTTTGGATTTTTACTGAAATGACACTATTTTTGGATTTTTTTTTTTTTTTGGATTTTCTTTCTCCCCCTAAATTTGTGCATGGTTGAGAATTTAAACAAAAGAAAAATGCGCAAATTTAAACAAACCTAACAAAAATTGAAGACAAACTTAGTAAAATTTGAAAATAGACTAACAAGACCAAAAAAATAAAAAATAAAATTAAAAACAAACAAAGAAAAAAGAAAAAAAAAATCTTAATCCTCAAAACGTATCATTTTCAGAAATCCCACAAGCACATCAAAACGAGCTTTGTTAAAAGGTTTTGTGAACAAGTCAGCCACATTGTTATCAGTGTGGACTTGTTCGATTCAAATTAAAGATCGTTCATAACAGTCTCTGATAAAGTGAATTTTAATGTCGATGTGCTTGGTTTTAGAGTGTTGGACTGGGTTCTTAGCAATTTGTATGGCAGCCTCATTATCACAATAGATAGGGGTTTCTGAGTAATTCAAACCGTAGTCCAACAGTTGATGTTGGATCCAAATAACTTGAGAACAACAAGCTGATGCTGCCACATATTCCGCCTCTGCTGTCGAAGTCGAGACAGTGTGCTGCTTCTTGCATTGCCATGAAACTAGTATGTCACCTAGGTATTGACATCCTCCTGAAGTTGATTTCATGTCAAGCTCACAACCTCCATAATTACTGTCAGTAAAAGCATAAAGAATAAATTCAGAATTCTTCGGATACCAAAGACCCAATTTAGGGCTACCTTTGATATAACGAAAAATTCTTTTAACAGCAATAAGATGAGAGAGTTTAGGATTAGCCTGATAGTGTGCGCATTGACAAACTGCAAACATAATGTCTGGTCGACTTGCAGTAAGATACATTAGGGATCCGATCATCGATCAATTGAGAGTTTGATCTACGGGTTCGCCTTCTGGATCTGGAGTCAGGAGGGGTCGTTCAGCCATCGGTGTTGAAGCAGATTTAGCATCATGAAGTGCGAACTTCTCAAGAATATCACCCACATACTTGGCCTGATGAAGAAGGATGTCGGTTGAATTATGTTTAACCTGAAGCCCCAAAAACATGGTCATTTCTCCCAAAGAGCTCATTTCAAATCTTTTCTTCATTACACTTTCGAACTCCTTGCAAAGTTGTGAGCTAGTTGATCCAAAGATTATGTCGTCGACGTATATTTGAACAAGTATTTGGTCCTTGTCGACATGCTTTATAAACAGTGTTTGATCGATAGTACCACGTGTATATCCATGTTCGAGCAAATGCTTTGTTAGAGTTGCATACCATGCTCTAGGAGCTTGATGCAACCCATACAACGCTTTGTCCAACTTATAAACATGATTAGGAAACTTCGGGTCGACAAACCCTGGAGGTTGATCAACGTAGATTTCTTCCTTCACCTTGCCATACAAGAAGGCAGTCTTGACATCCATTTGAAAAACAGTAAAGTTCATATACGAAGCATACGCCAAGAAGATACGAATGGCCTCCAAGCGAGCTACAAGAGCATAAACCTCAGTGTAGTCAAGACCCTCGACTTGTCGAAACCCGCGAACTACCAGTCTGGCTTTCTTTCGCACAATGACCCCTGAATCGTCCTGCTTCTTACGATAGACCCACCGTGTGTCAAGAGACTTTTTGCCCTTTGGTAACTCAACTAACTTCCAAACACCTAGTTTTTCAAATTGATGCAATTCTTCATGCATCGCATCCACCCAGCTAGGTTCATTTAGAGCCATTTCTACATTCTTGGGCTCAATTTGAGAGATAAAGCAAGAATACAAACATGTATTCACGTTTCCACTTTGACTTCTAGTTTTAACACCACTATCTAGCTGGCCGATAACGTTCTCGAGCGGATGATCTCGTTGAATCCTAGAGGGTATTTCTTGGCTGATGTCATTGATAGAGACAGGTAGAGTGTGAATGTTAAGACCTCCTTCATTTGCTTGTTGAGTAGAACTAGATGGTTCTGCAACATACTCAACTGCAATAAGGTCAGGAAAGAGTAATTCCATCAGGGTTGAAGAGACAGCGGAAGCATCATTTGGAATGAACTCTATCTCTAATGATGTGGGAGGTCTTGATTCAGCATCAGAAGAATCAATGTGGTCTGATTGAGGACTGTCATGTTCCAATAACGGCCTCCCCTGAGAAGTAGTAGAGGACTTATCGAAAGATGTTGCAGAAGACTCCCCCTCAATTTTAGCAGAAGGCTCCCCCTCAGATGAAGCAGAAGACTCCCCCTCAGATAAAGCAGAAGATTCTCCCTTGTGCGAGTCGGAGGACCTCCATTCGGTTGAAGCTTTAGACTTTCCTTTCAATGAATTGGAAGGTTTAGATACAGGTTTGTATACAACTTCTTCGTCTTCATCTTCAGAGATACTCTTCAAATGCGAATCAGTTCTTGAGACATCATTTGAATACACGTTTAAGGATTTGAAAAGTGACGTGTAATCAAACAACCAGTCCGGACCCACTCTTACGTCTGTCTCATTCTCTTCCAACCAACGCACGTCATAGGATTCCACAATCTGTTTGGTTTTCTTGTTGTAGACTCTATAGGCGGTACGTGCAGCATACCCAACAAAATAGTAGTCATCAGCTTTGGCGTTGAACTTCGGATTGGCATCTAGGTGAAGAAGGGTGCAAGGACAGCCAAATACTCGAAAATGACTAACTGACGGTTTGTGACCATAGTAAATTTCATATGGAGTTTTCATTTGAGCTTTGTTGATGAGTACTCGATTCTGAACATAACAGGCAGTGTTTATTGCCTCTGCCCAAAAGAAAACAGGAAGCTTGGAGTCACACAACATCATCCTTGCAGCATCCTTAAGTGTTCTGTTTCGCCTCTCAGCAACACCATTTTTTTGAGGTGTGTGAGCGGAACTAAATTGACGCAGGATCCCCTTCTCAGAACAGAAGTGATTGAGAACAGAATTCTTGAATTCCGTTCCATTATCAGTGCGAAGTGCCTTCACCCTTTGATTGGTCTGATTCTCAACAAGTATGATGAACCTCTTGATCAATTCAGCGACGCCAGCTTTGTTGGATAGAAAGAAAACCCACGTAAAACGAGAAAAATAATCAATCACAACTAGACAGTAGGAACTCCTATTGATGCTTAGCACATTCACTGGACCAAATAGGTCCATGTGAAGAAGTTGTAGAACCTGACTTATTGAGTTAACTTGCTTCGGCAAATGTGGCTTTCGATGATGCTTTCCTTGAGCACAGGACACACATTTCTCAAACGTGATAAAGTCTTTGACAGGTAATCCACGGACCATCTCATTCTTTGCAAGACGATTGAGATTTTTGGCGTTGGCGTGACCTAATCTTCGGTGCCACAAAATTGCAGTTTGCTCAGAGATCTTTGAGAACAAACAAGTAACTTGCTCTGGGAGATTGCTATTCATATCGATAATGTAAGCATTTCCATCCCTTTTTGACTTTACGAGAATCCATTCTTCAGGGATGACAAAGCCTGGCTTTAAGATCATGCATTCCTTGTCAGTGAAATGCGTAGAATAGCCCTTGTCACAGATCTGCGAAACACTTAGCAGGCTGTGTTTTAGCTCTGGAGCGAAATTCACATTTTCAAAACTCAAAACTCCATTTGATACCGTGCCCTTTTGTGTAATTTTTCCTCCATCTCCACCCGCAAAAGAGACGTATCCCCCATTAAATGATTGAATGTTGTTCAATTGGGTGATGTCTCCTGTCATGTGCCGGGAACAGCCGTTGTCGACGAACCATGGTCTGACGACATTTCCCCGCAACTGCCCCTGCAAAATGTGCGGGTTTAATTAGATTTGGGCACCCAGGTCATGATCTTCCTGGGTGATCCCGATGCCTTTTCAGATTTATTGCACATGAACTTCTCTGAGGATACAGATGATGTATTGGGAGTAGATTTGGGTTTCCATTTATAATTAGGTTTTTTGAAAAATTCAGTCAACTTTGTCATTTTATGTCTAACGATCTGCTTAAAGCATGTGTTACTTCTACCAGAATTGGTTGAAGATCCATTATTGCTTTGGGATGAGCTTGACCTTCGCGTGGCTATGCTCCTTTTTGGCAGACTGTTCAGGACAAGGTGATTAAAAAACCTTTTATGACTGTGAAAAATATCCCTTTTTCTATTTCTTTTATCTACCCAATAATCATTTCGAGAACGACTTCTAGAGGAATTTCTATTTAAATATCTTCCTCTGAATTCGTTCTGTCCTCTTGGAAGATTATAACTCACAAACATTCGATTAAGACAATTTCTAGCAATATGACCCTTAGTGCCATAATTAAAACAGATCTGATTGTTATTGTTAGAACTTGTGCTGCATTTATCAGATTTGTTTTCCCTACAAACACCCTTGCTTGTCTCACAAAAACATGCAATATTATCAGGTTGTGAGGCAAGTGAGGGTGCTATATTTATTGAGGGATGTGAGACTAGTGGTATCTCAACATTTTTATCACACACGTTTAAATTGTCAACCAAACTGTTCAAAGATTTATCAGACATATTAGAAACACTCAAAACTGTATCAGAGGTAGCAGCTACTGTATCAGAATAATCAAAAACACCACAAGAAAAATTGTCACTTAAAACATTTAACAAAGAATTGTCTTTATTTAAAATGAAAGCTTCAGGTTTGGACTCGATTTTATTTTCAGAAACACATCCTTCAACTTTGTGCTTTGACTGATTCAAGGATTGATCTGCAGGAGAAGTAGAAATGTTAGTACTTTCAACATTAATAAATCCTCCTGAAACAAAACCGGAGGGCTTGCCATAAATCATAAATGATTCATTGGCAATCTCTTCTTTGGACAAGGGCTTGGACACGTATGAATGATTGAAAGGAGGAGGTACATGATTATACCCTAGACCTTTTGATTGATTCCTTTTAAACTGCATACTTTGGTCTATCATATTTGCAACCACCTCACTTGAGAAATCATATTTTCTAACATCAAGTTTGGCGGTCTCAAATTTTCCTTTCAAGGATTCAACTTCAGCTACTAGCTCAGCATTTTGTTTGACTACATAATCATAGTTTTCACATTTGTTGTTGTAGTCTTCCTGGAGTCTCCTAAAGTCTTTAATTTTTTATTCTAGTTGAGCTTTAAGTGGTTTTTGTCCTTTTCGAAGTCAGTACCCTTCATATCTAAGGTCTTCTACGTCTCTTATTAATTTGTCATTGAGTTCACGAAGAATCCTAAGATTTTCTGCTTCATTTCCTAATGTCTCAATTTTATAATGTAAAGTTTTCACATAGTCTGCACAAGCTTTAGAACACAATAGAAGACTTACCTTGGACGAACTAGGTTCATGTGAAGAAGATACCATCAAACCAAATTGCAGCTTCATCATGTTGTCTTCAGCTACTGCAGTCCTTGCTTGAGTGTCATCCCTCACTTGTGCTAGGTGAGCATTTTCTGGTCCAGACAGATTTAGAGCTTGTATTTGATCATCCCAGTCAAATGATTGTGCAACCATAGCCTTTTCATTGTTTGCTTGACCACTGCTTCGGTTGTTCCCAACTGCAACCATTGTTCTGTCATTATTAACCCTCCTATCAGGGTGTGGGCAATCACGAGCAAAATGCCCTGGCTCGTGGCAATTAAAACATCGAAGCTTTCCTTTGTTGAATCCAACCTTCTTGTCAGCACTCATTCCCCAATTATTCTTCCCTGTCTTTTTGGCAAACTGTTTTGCCCTAAATACAGCCATGGCAATTTGCCATGTGATGTCCATTTCCTCAACGTCCTCCGGATGGATTTGATCAAGATCTGCAAATGACAATTGAGGAGGAAGTTCCCCAGCTACAAGAGCATTGTAGCAATTCACAAGCCCTGCTGCAAAGACAAGGTTTTCATCACCCTCCTTTCCCTTTGATGAGGAGGCCACATTTGAGGATGAAACATTTTGGGTAGATATGATAGGCTGGCTTTGTGGGTAAGGAATGACCGGTGCAGAGGAAGATGAACCTGCAGGAGTATAGGAGAAAGAAGAGAGAGCATTATTAGTTGAAATGCCAAGATTGGCAGCTGAGTAGGAGTTCACATGATTGATCTCTCGCTGCTTGTCATCAATATCACACGCTTTGATGACAGCTATCACTTCAGCAAGGGAAAGGCGATTAAGATCCTTAGTCTTCTTAATTACTGCTACATTCATGTCCCAAGATTTTGGGAGTGCATTTAGTAGCTTCTTATTAATTTCTAACTTTGTATAGAAAATCCCTGCCACAGCCATCTCAGTGTTGAGAGTTGTGAATCGCTGCAGTTGAGCCGCAAGAGTCTCTCCTGGAACATAATTAAACATATTGAAGCGTTGTCTCAGCATATCTTGGCGACTTTCCCGCATGTCTTCATTTCCCTCGTATACTTCAATAAGAGCTTCCCACAGTGCTTTGGCAGAAGTGTACTCTCTGAATCCTTGAGCAATGTCTGGAGATAAAGCCATAGTCAAAATGGCCAATGCCTTTTCTTGTTCTTCCACACTCTCAAAGTCTTCATCAGTGTAGTTTTCGATTTTCTTGTCGACCACCTGCCCCCCAACTGTAGTGGTGATTCTGACTGGATCCTTTAAAACACATTTCCAAATCTTGAAGTCCTTCATCTTTATATACTTCTCAATTCTATATTTCCACTCGGGGAAACCATCAGCAGACATAAGTCTTGGAATTCGCGTGGTTGTACCCATCACAGCATCAAGCTCTTGGTATTGAGTTGAATTTTGTGTATCCATTTTAAAAATTATTAATAGTAAATTTTAAGGCTGTAAATTTATTTTGCCGTGAAATTTCTTGGCCGTAAACTGTTTTTACACCGTAAACTGGAGTTTACGGTCAAAATTTATATTTAAAAATTATTTTGATTTTAAATTCAAGAATTAATTTCAACAATTATAGATTAACTGACTTAGCTGTAAACTCTTAAGCCGTAAACTCGACGGCCGTAAACCTTAGGCCGTAAACTCGAGTTTACGGTCCAAGTATACCTGTTGATTTAAACTCCGAAAAATAATGGTGTAATTTTCGATTAACAGAAAATCGATTTTTCGTGAATGCTTGAGTTTACGGTCAATGAAATTTAAATAAAAGGTTCGATTTTTATTTTAAAAACAACTCAATTAAATGCCAGAACCAATATGTGATCACGAAGGCTTGAATGATGTGAAAAACAATCGTTTTCGAGGAATGCAATTGTGACCGTGAAGAGGAGTTTACGGCCGTAAACTTCTAGAAACTTTGATTTCGACTGAAATAAATCCCTCTATACTGCTGTGAATGTCGATTTAGTTGAAAATGCAGCTGTTGAACGCCTTTGACACTGGTATAGCTCTGATACCAATTGTAAAGTCCCGAAAAACAGATCTACCAATGATCAAAGATAATAACAGATGCAAACACGAATTAATAAACGAATATAGAGCAAAAGACCAAGCTTGCATACGTTTCAATGCTATAAAATGTCTGATACAACTTGGAAGTATATGAAAGCATCAACAACCAACAATGACTGACACAACTCGCTATTTATAGACCTGACTAAGGACCGTAAGGTGTTTACGGCCGTAAACCCATTCTGACCGTAAACACAACACAAAACACGAACAATTACATATCTACTGCTATTTACGACTATGCCTAGACCAAACCACTATACAGGGTCTTTCATCATTATATGTTTTCGGATGATTATGTGATGTATATTGTACATGTATAGTGGGTGGGGATTATGAATAACAGATTTGTATACCGAACGGGGCCCGTTGTCCGGTGGGGACCCAATATGTCATTTATTATGTATGGTATGGGGTAGTTTGGGGAACTCACTCAACTTTGTGCTAACGGTTTTCAGTTTAAGTTTCAGGTACTTCTGGTTCCAAGGGGAAGAACTCAGGATGAATGTATTGCACACACCACATAGTTCCGCTTTTGTGACTTACTCTGATTTGAGATGATGTTTGATACACTTGTTTTATTTGGATTGTATAGATGATGTTTTTGGAATACTGTTTTTATTAAATTAAAATGGATCATATTTTTGGGACATTACAGTAATGCTCGCGTTTCTTGCTATACATTTCTTAGAAAATATGTATTTTCGTCGATTGACAAAGGTAATTTTTCTTATGAATAAATGAATAAAGAATTATTTAAACATAATGTGTGTTTATATAAAGGTGATATATATGTACATGTGTGTGTGTGTGTATATATATATATATATATATATATATATATATATATTATGTGCTTGAAGTTTAAATAGATATTATATGTATATAATATTTGTATAAAAACTTATTTTAAAACTAAAACGATTAGGGCTAAATAAAAAATTAAAAGAAATATTATTTAAGATAAATAACCTGAACAAAAGTCATTGAGATCATAATTACTAAGACGTGAATATAAAAAATGTCATAATCTAACTTCTTATGAGGAAGTTATGATTTTTCGAAATTTCGTGTTCGACACATTACAATTGTGTGAATCACAGAATACAAAATGAAGATAGGTTGCTTGTTAGAAAAAAAATATATAAATTTAAGCTTATGTCTACATAAATACAAATCCTTAAATATAAATAACGTCGAATACGAAGCTCGAATGAAGAGGTTCTGAATTTCGCAGCATATTTTACGGTGTAACCTTCTTGGTATGTAAAATGAGACATATATTATAATTCATCCGAAGAAGTCTAAATGAAAGTTGTAGTAATCATCGGTACGAAATTGGGGATACAAAGAACATTGAAAACGGAGCTCGTATGCGAAAGTTATGATTTTTCAAAGATTTGAGAAATTCGGACCACCAAAGGACGGCACGTGGCAGCATGACCTCGTGACATGTGGCTCCATCTGGAGAAGGAAACATGGCACCACAAAATCCTCACTTACTCCCCAATCTTGAGACACGTGGTGAAAGGAGAGGCTAACACGTCACCAGGAGCGACGCTCCCCTCCTAAATTGCTATAAATACCTTGTTTTTCTTGCTCATTTTTCACAATTCTCCTCCCAAACTCCCCCAAATCTTTTCCTACAGGTCGAGACCCAACTTTAGGAGTTGTTAGGTGTTAGTAGTGAAGCTCTGGAGTATTAGAAATCCCGAAGAAGTAAAGATTTTGATATTGAAGTCCTGCATGTGTAACTTTCAATTTTTAGCTAGAAAGCATGTAAGTTGAGCTATACTTACTATGCTGTAAGTATAACTTTTATTTATGTTCATAGTCGTTATTATGAATTTATAAATAAGATTTAACGGTAATACCAGTCGTTATACTGATCTATCTACTTAAGGGGTGATGTCTATGGTAGATTTGTGATGTGTTTAAAGTGGATTTTCCAAACAATGTACTCTATATACCAAATGGATCCTACATCCGATATGAACTTACCTAGTCTTTCTTTATTAGCTATAAGTTAGTATTCTTTTGGTATTCATGATAAATCATAAATATTATAATTATAGTTTCGAAAAATATAAAATGAGGACTAAGGCTTAGTAATAATAGTTTATAAGCCGTTTAAAAGGGAAAGCAAAAGTATTTGTCAAAGATATAACTTTTACGCAAATCCTCCACCTTTAATAGGTGAGTGCATAGTTACTTTCATCTTACACATATATACAAAGTATTTAAATGCTTATTGATACGTGTATTTATTATGATATCTATGATGGATAAGGTAACTTGACTAGTTTTATGTGTACATTAATAATATATTGATAAAGTATTGATTTATTTTAAATATCTTACTTAAACTATATTAGGTAGAGAAGGGATGTGAAAGATAAAATAATGGTGTGAGGTCGTGACCATTATGATACTATTGTACTATTGTGACTAGTCATATAGCAAAGTATAGATGGCAACCATTGACTATTCTAGACTGTGGAACACTGGCAAGCTCATTACCTTTAGGTTGTAATAAATTATGCATTCATTCAGGTACTCTACCCCCCCCCCTGGTTGCCTTTATTGACATATATTTTTAAGCAATTCCCAAAGCAGTATTGTCTACTTATTCCTTACAATGCTCATTTATGATAGGTTCCTTGAGATCATCATTTTAGGATCAGGGAGTGAGAATAAAGGGAATGTGTAATCGGGTTATTTGTTTGGTATGAAATATATTTCAAAGAGTAATTGTATTATTATGGGTTAAATACCTTACACACTCACTATGCTCCCAAACCTGACCCACTCAGTTTATTTGTATCACATGTAGCGTTAAGAAGGCTAAGGAATAAGTGATGGCATCTGCCAAGTGATAAAGGAAATTAAGGCCATTAGTATAATAAAAAGTTGGAAGGCTTGTAATGACTAGTTATGTTTATGTGTTCTATATCAATGTTGACATCTAAAGCTTTAATATTAAAGTTGGTGATTATTGTTTTTTACTGTCCTCAACAACTAGAAAAAAGAAAGTTATTTGGTAGGAGATGATTCATTTAATAAGTAATATGTAGGGAGAGGTTCTCATGATGGGGGGCTTTAATTTAGTTAAAGTTCCTTCCAAAAGATTTGGTTCAGTGTTTGATAGACATGAGGCAACGTTATTTAAAAATTTTATAGATAAAGCAGAGTTAAGTGACATTATCTTTGATGGACCTTCTTTCACGAGGGCTAAAAAATGGGGTTCCAAGTTGATTAAGTTAGATAGATTCTTAGTATCAAAGGGTTTATCTAACTTGTATCCTAGCATGGTGGTGAAGACTCTTTTAAAAGGAATTTCTGATCACAGCTCAATCTTGCTTTTTGAACAAAATCATGACTATGTTCTCCCCTCATTTCGATTGTTTCACTCATGGTTTGGGTTGGATGGGTTTGATAACCTTGTGAAGGAGGCATGACGTATGGAGGTGGTAGGAGAAGACAATGGTATGATTATTTTTAAGAAAAAACTAATGTTTCTTAAAAATAAGATAAAAGATTGGAATAAATCGAGAAGGAAATTGGATGAGGCATGTATAAAGGACCTCTCTATGCATATTTTAGAAATCCAAAATCGAATCTTAGCAGGTGTTGCAACGGATGATGAATTGAAAAAAAGAGTCGATTATATAAAACAGATATATGATATCGATCATGTTCAAATCTTGGATTTGGCACAAAGAGCAAAGGTGAGGTGGGAATAGAAGGTGAAGAGAACTCGAAATATTTCCATGCATCTATTAACCGGATTCGTAGACAAATGTCAGTTAAAGGTATTATGAAGGACGGTGCTTGGGAAATGAATCATGTGATTGTTAAAGAAGAATTCAAAAGAAATTTTCAAGATTGATTCACAAAGGAGAAGACTTTTCGGCCTTCTATTGACTCAAATAGTTTTCTTAAGCTTGCGAATTGGCATGTGGAAGGGTTAGATGATATGTTTATTTGTGAAGAAATTGAAAAAGCAGTGTGGGGTTGTGGTAATGATAAAGCCCCGAGTCCTGATGGATTTACTTTTGGTTTTTTCAAAAAATACTGGGAGGTTGTCAAAGATGATATGGAGAGACTTGTCTGGTGTTTTCAAGATCGGAAAGGTATTCCTAGATGATGTAAAGCTTAGCTTATAGCTCTGATCCCTAAAGTCATGGACCCTAAGTTTATTGATGATTTAGACCTATCAGCCTTATAGGTTGTCAATATAAAATTATAGGTAAACTCCTTGCTAATCGTCTTGCAGTTGTCATTGATTCGGTTGTTAGTACAGAGAAATACGTGTTCATTAAAGGGCGTCATATATTGGATGGCCCTATGATTCAAAGCAATGTCATTTCTAACTATAAGGCGCGTAAGAAAAAAACTCATGGTTTTTAAAGTTGACTTTGAGAAAGCCTTTGATTCTTTGTCATGGAAATTTTTGATTGAAGTTATGTATAAGATGGGTTTTAGTCGTATGTGGTGTTCATGGATTCGGGCTGCTCTTTGTTCTTCTAAAGCTTCAGTGATTGTGAATGGGTCCCCTTCAGATGAGTTTGTTTATAGAACGGGGACTAAGACAAGATAATCATTTGTCTCCGTTTCGTTTTACGCTTGCTATGGAAGCAATTCATGTTGTTTTGTCAAAGGTGAGTCGGGGTAGAATTTTTAAAGGGGTTGATATTGGCACTACCCATCTAGAGGTATCCTACCTGTTGTATGTGTATGATGCTATCATCTTGTGTGATTAGGACGCGGGAAATGCTAGGAATTTACGTCGGGGCTGAAAATTAATCTTCATAAAATTAATTTGATAGGTGTTGGGATAGAGCTTTCTATTGTCCAAGATGTGGCGACTTGGATTGGATGCAACGCTTCTAAAAATTTTTTTTATGTATCTTGGTGTCCCTGTTCGAGGAAACATGAATAGAATTGTAGCATGGAAATCGTTGATAGACAAATTCATGGGGAGACTGGCTTTATGGAATGCAAAATTACTTTCTATAGGTGGTCGGTTAACTTTGATTAAGGCTGTGATGAGAAATTTAGCTATTTATTACATGTCTCTTTTTAAATTCCCTAATTTTGTCTTAAAATCATTAGAAACTTTTCAAGCTAGATGTTGCGAAAAGAAAGAGTCATTGGATCAATTAAGGTGTTGACTTTTATGGAAAAAGGTGGTCTCAGTATTGGTAGTCTAATGTCTTTCAACCATGCTCTTTTGTTCAAATGGAAGTAGTGGTTTCTTCAAAATACTAGATCGCTTTGGGTTAGGATTATAAAGGCTTTTCATGGAGAAAATATGGATGTAGGGCTGACTACATTGAATGGGGGAGGGTTGAGTCCTCGGATTAATATGTGTAAATGTTTTTCTGCGTTAAGGAGGAAACATATTCACATGGAGGATCCATGTAAAGCTAAGGTGGGGGATGGTAACATGATTTGTTTTTAGTTGGACATATGGCTGGGGGAGGAAGCTTTGAAGGTTCAATTTCCATGGGGTGTTTGCTCTTGATCTAGACCCCAGAGCTTTGGTTGTTGATCAAAATTCTAGACCAAAGCTGATTGATGCGTTTGGGTAACAACTTAGAACTAGAGGTACAAGTGCTCAGTTTGAGTCTCTTTGCCTTAAGCTTCAACAAGTTTTGTTCATTGACGTTAGGGATACGTATTTCTGGGATCTTGAAATTGATGGTAAGTTCTCGATTTCGTCTTTGAGATTGTACTTAGATGAAAATATTTTTGAGGTTGGTTCTATGTCTACTAGATGGAATAAGCTTATTCCTAGAAAGATAAACATTTTTTATGGTGGATTAGTATGGACAAGATATCCTCTAGGTTGAACCTTTGAAACAAAGGTTTGGCTAGAGTCTGTCTTATGCTCGATATGTTCGAGTGCAAATGAATCGATAGAACGCCTTTTCTTTTCTTGTCCTGTAGCCAAGTCGATATGAGAAAAAATTGCGCACCAGTGGCAGATTCCATTACTTTCTACAATTTTGGTGGCCACACTTTTTTCTAGGGCGGATACGGTGACCTTGGGTGTTGAAGACAAGAAGAATTTGGATGTGGTTGTGGGTGTTGCTTTCTCGGTCATTTGGAAGTTTAAAAATGATACCCTTTTTCGAACGTCTAATTCTAGGATTGATGAGATCTTTGATGGTATTAGATCATATTCTTTCTTTTGGTTTAGTAATAGGCATAAAAAAAACATAGAATTTATTGGGTTTATTGGTTGTCTAATCAAAAACTGTCTCTTATGTCTTTGTAATTCCTAGCTTCTTGCTAGTTTTGTTTTTTTAATAAATTTCCTGTCGTTCAAAAAAAAGTACAAGGTTGGCTATACTTCACTGTTTCATCTTTTCATTTTGTCTGATAACGATACAGTTTGTTTCTATCTATTTCTTGTAATAAGATCTGATCATGAATGATCGATATGGTTTTTGGACGAAACTTGGACTTGAGGTTGAGGGTTCAAGTCCTGCCGTGGACATAGATGGATTTAAGATATATTTTAGGAGTAGGTTACATTCGCTATTTCAAAAAACAACTAATCGACATATAATTGTTAGGGCCGGCCCAAGGGATGTTCAAAGTGTGCCTTTGAACAGGGCCCACTGAAATCTAGAGGCCCAAATGTTCCTTGGCCTTTCTATCAGCTTAGGTTATGTATCAAGTGGAAAAACGGAATGAAGCAGACGAGAATCTAAGAAGAAATCAGAAGTTTTTGGGGAAGAAAATGATGCTTAGGTTCCTTCAATCTCGGTGATAGTGATTACGATTTAAGTATGAGGAACAAGTTAATGATGTCATCAATTGAGCGAATCATCATCGAGCTCCTAGGTAACAGTTTCCTTCTTTCATTCTTTTCTTGAAATTAGAAAAATCATTCAAATGAAAACCTTCAATCTTCGAACATCAGAAACATTTCAGACCCATTGAGTTCTTACTTCTTTATTTCACAAATCTTCCAAATGATAAGGAAAAAAAAATTCTTCAATCGTCGGTAGGAAGGTTGAAAATTAGAATTCGAGTCTCAACCTCTTAGGGACAAAAATCAGATGGTACTATACACTTTTTTTATCTATCTGATACATATTTTGTATTGTAATAATTTATGTTTTTTTTTCTTGATTTTGATTTTTTTTCTTGAATTTATTTTTCTTTTTTCTTGAATTCTTATTTGTTTCAAAAGAAGAAATCAGTATTTGAAACTAGAAGGAAATCAGACTTCCATAAGAAAAATCTATTAATCCATTATTTTCTTACAGAATTTATGTTCATGTTTTCTTGAATTTAGAAACAAGATCTATCAGTCCAATTTCAAGGGTTTGAAGATTTTGATGCTGAGTTGTTTGAAGTTTTTGATGCTGAGTTGTTTGAAGTGTTGAAAACCAGAAGATAAATGTTAAAACAAAAAAGTGACCCTCTAAAACTTAAGTCATCCACAATCATCTCTGTCTACCGCAACTAGTTCTTTTGCTACCGCAACTCTTTTCTCCACCGTAACTACTCCCCTGCTACCGCAATCAAGAAGTGATCCGCAATGAAGACTTAACTTTTGCACTGACTTATTATGATACCATCTGTTTATCCAATGGACCTTGTATGGTCATTTTAGTCAGTAGTTTTTTTTAATTATTTATTCTGAATGTAAGTCTTCGAGGCTCTATAAATAGAGTGCTCATGTTTTGTATCAAACACTTCTACCACAACTTCTAATCTCACTTCTAAATTCAATTCTAATTCAAAATCTACTTCTACTTTCTTATCTCTTCTCTACTATGATCTTTTGATCCTTCTCTAAGAAATATAAAGATCATCTTCTCATATCTTTCTTACTGATCATCATTGAAGATCCTCTTCACTTTAAACTAATCTAACCTACTAACTCGTGTTTGAATGAAAATCGTGTTTCATATCAGTTGGTGTTTACTTGACATAACTTTCCATTTACATTTCCTTTACATTTCAACACTTTACATTTCCGCAACTAATAATCGAACAAATCTAACTTATTATTGTTGAGCCTTCATGATCCTTTGAGATTAACTTATTCCTAATTATCATCTTGTACTAACGTTTAAGTGTTCTTCTCTCAACAATTGATATCAGAGCCAAAGTGGTTGCTTTTTAAACAAAACTCTGATTTTGAAAAGCCTTCTATACCATTGAAGCTCATTTCTTTTTAAAAAAAATAAAAAAATCTTAAAAAAACAGAGGAAATGGCACAAGCTTTATCACTCAACGTTTCCAACAGTGTTGGAGGTTCTAACCGAGCCCCAATACTCGTTGCAAGCGAATATCATCACTAGTCTCAAAGAATGGAGCGGTATCTGAAAAGACTTCGTAGAGATGTATGGAGATCTGTAGAAGAAGGATTTCATGTTCCTATTCTCACTCCTGTTCAAGCTGATGGTGCTTAAGCTAGACTCGGTGGAGGTCAAGTTGTAATGAATCGTCCCACTAAATATGATCTTGATAAGATGGAAAGTGATGTTGTAGCTTTTTTTGAAATCTCATGAGGAGTGGCCCCAGACAACTTCGACATTATCATCAACTTCAAATCAGCTAAAGAAATCTGGGATGTCCTCAAAAACTTGTATGAAGGTTCTGAGCAAGCTCAAGACAAGAAACTCACCACCGCACTCAACGAGTTTAACAACTTCAAAGCCCATCCTGGTGAGAGTCTGAAGACTCCTTCAAAAGATTCAATCTTATTGTCACAAAGTTATCAAATGCTGGCACCGTCCGAAGCAATCATGAAACAAACCTTCAGTTCTCAATGGCTTGGGTAAGCACTGGACTACAGCAAATATGATAGTCCAAGGTGATAGGAAAATTCACACACTGTCTCTCTTCAAGTTGTATGGTGAATTTCAGGCACAAGAATCAACAGTGCTAAAAGATTGTGTAGACTTCGGAGGTCCACATGCTCTCATAACTCAAACCCCTCAAAGCAAAACCACCCAATCATATGAATCATATCCACTCTCATATGAAAACCCACCGCAATCCTATGAAGCCGATACAGAATATGATGATGAAGAAGAATTTCAAAATGTCATCGCCCTAGTTAGCAAACAATTCAATAGGCTACCACCAACATCTTTTCGTAAAAATCAGCAGTTTACTAAACCACCCTTCAACCGTAACTTCAATTCGTAGAACAATCATTCTCGATATCCAAAAAACCCTCACCAGTATCCGCAACCACAAAACACTCATCAACCCAAAGAGGCACCACAATCTATCAAGTCAACTATCTATGGTACCTCAACAGAAGACAAAAATGATGTTATAATATGTCACAAATGCAACAAAGAAAATAACTTTGCTAAAGACTGCAAAGCCAATGTTGTGAAAGATAAAGCATTCTATCTGAGAATGGCTCAAGAGATGGAAGAGAAAGAAAAGGCAAAGGCATACGTAGCCCAAGTAAAGAGGGATCATTTAATATGGTCTTCCGGAGATGAAGATGAAGATCTTAACATCAAGGGCAAAGGAAAAATATGCATGGTGGAAACTGCTGATGAGGATGGATCAACAAAGCTGGAGAAAAACTATTGCTTCATGGTGAAAGATGGAACTCTAAGTATCATCGAACAGGTAAAACTCATGATCTAATCTAATAATTACAGCATGCATGATTGTCAACCCTTCTTAGACAAAATTAATGACACTTGTGTTGTCGTCGTTTTAGACTATAACAAATCATTAGATGAGAAGAACATAGCATCCGAAGAAATGTTTCATGTGAGAGGACGACTAGAAGATAAAAGACTTAAAGTTGACATGTTAGAGAAGGACTTACTATTAGAGAAAGATGCTAGGATGTTGTGTGAAACACAGTTAGGGATAGCCTTGAATCAAAGGGCTTTAGCCCAAAAGGAAAATGTACGCTTAAATCTTTTATTCGAAAAGTTTTTTAATGAAAGTGAGGCTATTGAAAAGCTTGTGAAGAATGGGACTACAAATAAGACATACAATTGGGGATGGTCCAGTGGGTTTTCAACCGCAAAGGACTCATCACCTCGATTTAACCAAGACCATCCATATGTCCCTTCAGATCGAGAGTTTCAGTTCCCTGTCAATGACAAAACATTCCCTGAAGACATTAGATGTCACTTCAGTAGGCTTCATGAACTGCATAATAATTGTGTTATTGAGGAAATTCTCCTCGAATCCTCAGATCACATACCAGTCACTAACACAAATAGTCCCAACTCTCAGTTTTCCTCTGATGTCGACGAAGAAATTGTTTTGGAAGGACTAGACTTCGACATTTACTGTCCATCTTTATCTTTCATAAAGTGTCCCAACAAAAATCCATCATTGACTTATTTTGCGGTAGTCCAGTCATCCTTACCGCATGCCAAAGTCAAAAGTTGAGTGACCATTCAGTCCATTCATCATGAATTACCAATTGAAAATTTTGAGTATGGACAATGTTCACAAAACCCTGAACTCTCTAGTTCAGATGATTCTAGCTCTTGTTTTTCAAAACAGTCAAATGTTCTCAAGAAACCGCAGTTGAACACTTCTGACTGCAGTTCTCCAAAAACTCACACAAAATTGGCTTTCAAGGAGCATCTCAAAAAATGGGATGATAAATAAAAACACAATTTCAAACATCCTAAAGTTTCAAAACAAAAGAATTTAGAAAAACCCATAAATGACAAAAATCTTTCAAAAATCACTACAGTACACATTTCAGACAAAAAAGAGTGTACAGTAACAGAAACTTTTCCAAACTCTCCTGCAAAATCCCAAAAGAAAGTTACATCTTTTCAAAGGTATATTTTTCGAATTATTACTTAAAAGATCCAAAATGGAAAGGTCTTTTGCCAACTCCTAAGTCTGAAAAGTCATCTCAGTCACCTCTTAAGTCAAAACCTTGGAGAAATTGATGTGTCAACACTTTTTCAAGTCCCAAGGATTTTGCAGCCAAAAGTCATTCATGGACCAGACAAAAGAATCAGAACACACTCTCCGGACCATTGAGCAAACCCGGTGTCTGGATAAAGCCTCTTTCTTTTGGACTTTTTCTTTTGATAACATCTCGTCCAACTCAACCTCGTAACATTCCCAAATTTTCCAAGTACCCAGGAGTAGGTCTAAACTCGAACACGAAACATGTCCTGTAACTCATGTGCATGCATCAAGTCAGAAAAATTCTATTTTGTCCTCGGGCTCCAAAATCGTTTTGGTGCCCAAACTAACCCATTAATTTTGTAGGAAATGTGCAAGGAGGAACAAGAAGAGGAGTGGTTAATTGATAGTGCCTGCTCCTTGTACATGACTAGAAGGTTAGAGTACCTTCACGATTTCAGGCCTATATGTAATGGTGGACATGTCACATTCGGTAACAATGAAAATGGAATCATCTGAGGTTATGGTGTTCTAACTACGAGAAACTTCTCAATTCAAAAGGTTGCTTATGTTGAAGGTCTCAAGAATAATTTGATCAGTGTGGGTCAATTATGCAAAGTTGGTCATAGAGTTGAGTTTGATAGTGAGTATTGCCATATATTAACAAGTGAAAAAAGCACCTGCTTGATTAAGTCTAAATCCGAAGGTACAATGTATCCTTTGGATGTCTCGTTGATCATTGGGAAACCGCAGTTGTGACTTCTATACAAAGTCGTATCTGAAGTCAGTTGGTTGTGGCACCGCAAGCTAGCTCATCTCAACTTCTGATATATCAACAACTTGGCCACCGAAGAACTATACACTAATTATCAATTCTTCAATTATTGAGCAATTGGAGTTACTTCATATTGATCTCTGCGGTCCATCTACCGTAGCCGGTCTTCATCATAAGAAATACATACTGGTTATAGTGGATGACTATACACGCTTCACCTGCGTCTTCTTCTTGAGACTCAAATCAGATACACCACAGGTATTGATTAACTTCATCAAATAAATCGAGCTCCAAATCAAGCTAACAATAAGAAGAATAAAAAGTGACAATGGAACCGAATTCACTAATCAGCTCTTGAGTAGTTTCTTGGTTTCAAAGGGCATTAGTCACAAATTTCCAGTTCCCTACACACCGCAACAAAATGGAGTTGTGGAGCGAAGGAATCGTACATTGGTTGAAGCAGCTAGATCAATGTTAAATTTTGCCAATCTTCCTATATACTTTTGGGCCGACGCAGTGGAAACTGCATGATTTGTCCAAAATCGAAGCATCATTTGCAAACACCTGAACAAAACTATGTATGAGGGCCTGAACAACCGAAAACCAAATGTCAGATTCTTCCACATCTTTGGTTGTAGATGTTTTGTGATCAACAACAAGGATCATCTAAACAAATTTGCACCCAAGTTAGATGAAGGCATTTTTCTTGTCTACTCAACCAATAAAGTGGCTTATCAGGTTCTCATCAGACGCACAAGACTGATAGTCGAAAGCTTCAATGTTAAATTCGATAACTATTGTGTCTACAACACTGCTCCTTCAACTGAAACCAAATTCATCCTGGAGAGTGATATCCCAGCATCCTCGGGTCCCCTAAACATAGTTGAAGTTGAATATGATGATCTTTTTTGACCCTGTAGAAACAGCACATCTTTCTGAAATCCTTGTGTCTCTAGTAGCTCAACAACAGCATGTTGAAGTATCTGGTCCATCTTTATCTGATGAACTGTCACTCAACACTTCCACCTCGCCGTTTGAGGGGGAAAGTTCAACTCTAGTTCAAATGACAACCATCGAGGTTCCAGTACTAGAAGATGCAGCTCTGATGCCTTCTCATAGAGTCCCAATCCAACCAAGTGTTCCTTCAGACTCTAATGATGAAGAAATTGAGAACATTGACACTAGATCAGATCCAAGGGTGATCACTTGTTCATCGTTCCAGGGGAACTCCCATCCTCAATTCCGGGGGAACCTCCTTTCATAGATGCAGTTCAAGCTCCTACAGTCTAAGATACTTCTATGCTAAGTTGTTAATATCGGCAATTTCCAGGTGATTTGCAGGTGGGATATCGGTTATCGGTACTTTTCAAAATAACGGTGTCAAATATCGGTCCAAAATATCGGACCGCAAAATTCGGTGATATTTACCGATATTTAACCGATATTTACCGATATTTCCAGGCGATTTCCAGGTGGGATATCGTTTAAGTAATTTTAATTGTTACATACTTAAGTGTTAACTTGCTAGTTTTTATAGGTTTGATCATGTTGATGTGTTAAGTACATAATTCTTAAATGATGATGATGATATTAGAGTTGATGTGGATGATCTAGATAAAATAATTGGATGCCTTGGTTGATGTGGACTTGGAGGAAGATTCCAGGGCTTACGTAAGATTATGTTTCAAACATTGACAGTTTTGAATTTTGACTTTTTATATTACTTTCATATATGTTTTATGTTTATATATATTAATTATGCATGATATAAAAATACAGATATCCCACCACGATAACCTATATCCCAAATATCAGCCCTAGACCGATATTTGATTTTGGACCGCTATAACTGCCTAACTTCTGCAGGCTGCTCTCAAGTCGAGGGGGAACTACCTTTTCCAACAATAGAATTCTCTGACATTGAAGATATTCCTTCTACTGCAGCCGCTAATCACCAATAATCTCACCTTCATATTTGGACAAAGGATCACCCATCGGGTCAAATCATTGGTAACCCATCCGTAGGCGTCAAACTCGATCTTCTAGTGATCTAACGAACCATTGCCACTACACAGCCTTCATATCAGCAGTCGAGCCCCGAACCATAAAAGAAGCACTCCTGGAGCCCGACTGGATCACTACAATGCAAGAAGAACTAGCTGAGTTTGAAAGGAACATGGTATGGGAGCTGGCACCAAAGCCAAAAGGCCACACAATCATTGGTACTAGATGAGTTTACAAGAACAAGCTTGGCGAATCCGGTGCGGTGGTAAGGAACAAAGCAAGACTTGTTGCTAAGGGGTACAGTCAACTGGAAGTCGTTGACTATGATGAAACCTATGCCTATGTAGCCTGAATGGAAGCCATACGCATCTTCTTGGCATATGCGGCACATAAGAACATCAAGGTTCATCAAATGGATGTTAAAAGTGCCTTTATCAATGGTGAATTGAAAGCGGAGGTTTACTTGCAACAACCTCCGGGCTTCGAATGTCAAGAATTTCCAAACCATTCTTACAAGCTTGAAAAGGCGGTCTATGGTATCAAACAAGATCCAAGGGCATGGTATGAGACTCTTTCTGAGTTTCTCGTCATGTCTAGATACAAAACAGGTGTGATTTATCCTACGTTATTCACAAGGGAAAATGGTAATCATTTAATGCTCGTCCAAATATATGTGGATGATATCATATTTGGAATTAACAGGTGTAAAAAGTTAATTCCAATAATTTTTGAAATCCGGGAGTATAAAAACCCCCTTTTCCTCCTAAGAAAGCTTTACGCTTTTCTGAACCCTTGCGACGAACTTCATCTTCTTCCTTCTTGCTCAAAAAGTTTTCACGCAAGTTCTTCAAAATCTTTTAACAATGGTGAAATCCGGAATTTCCATGAAGCAATCCAAGGCTTTAGGGTCTGCTAAACCCACTAGTTCTGAAGCAACAACCAAAGCCCAGTCCCCATCCATTGCCTCAAGCAATTTTAGGGTTGTGTTTGAAGATCATCCCCACTACAACGAAGCGATTCGATTGATGATCAAGTTCATCCCATCCCATCCACTGTCTGGTGTGTTCGATTCATTCACTGATGTTGTTCCACTCCCTACTCTGTTCAAGTGTTCCTTTTCAGCCTTTCGTCCTCCCCACAATACCCAGGAAGTGCACTTGCACTTAATCGATGATTCATTGGTTGTGCTCTCTAAAACCAAATTTTGGAATCCATCAACCTTAGGGTTCTTCCTAACACTCAGTTCTTCACACCAAGCACAAAAGACATCATCACTACTCTGTACCAGATGGGATATCAAAAGAAGCTAAAAGAGATTAGAGAATTTAAGAAAAAACAGTTACCAGCAGTGTGGCAGTTCGTTTGTCATTTTGTGATCAGAAGCTTGTCCGGCAGAACAGTTGGCATGGATAACATGGGGATCAAGTTTCTCGAGCTTGTATGGAGTATCTTCACCGGAAACGCAGTCAACTTTGGTCAATTTTTGTGAGATGACTTTCTCCAATACATTCCGAAGGAAACTCTGCGACAAGATGCAACCGAGCTTACCTTTGCTCGATTTTGGTCTCTCTGCATTTTGGATCTTCACAAGGAGGCAAAGCTAGACATGGGAGATGAATCTACACTCTTTATCACCCGTGATTTGAAAAGGTACACCCCTTCCAAAGATTAATCTATTTTTGGACCTCTTAGGAGACTACATGGACACATATTGGAGTCTATTGGACTCAATTCTCTTGAAGTCACAGATCATATTGAGGCTACGAATGGTATTGACCCATACCATTCTTCCCCACCTGATCCTAGTCAGTCTAACCTAGTCCCTATCACAACTCAAGGTCCATCTAGTACCGCAGCTCCTATTTCCACTTCAATCCATCGTACCAAAGAATAGTCTAACCCACCCAAAACCAAGCACCGCAAGCAAATTGTTTTTTCTAAGAGAGCCCCCCCCCCCCCCCACAACATAGTCACAAACGGTGACAATCCCTCCAGGAAACGTAAGTTAAGGATTATTGAATCCTCAGATGAAACCACTCCCTCTCCCTCTGAATCTCATGACATCCTTGTCAATGTTGAAGAAGACTTTGATCCTGACTCCAGTGATCTCTTCAGATGCAAGAAGCTCAAACTTACCAATAGTCAAAGCCAAATGCGTGACCGGACTCAAACCATAGTCTCTCAAAAGACTCTGGTAGTCCTTGGAGCCCCCGCAGGCTTATTTGCTTCTACCCTTTCTAGCTACTCAGATACAACAAGTGTATCTGTTTCATATGAACATGGAGACACAACCCTAGTTGGATCCCAAGAGGATCCCATTGGTACATCACACCCTAAGGTCTCCAGGGCAACATGCTTGCACATTTTTTTAGCCTGATGAGTTGTGCTCCATCATTCTCTATGTTACACAAACATTCCAAACACCTGACCAACTGCAGGGCAATTCTTCCGCCCTTGCCAGAACCTAGTCGAGGCCACACTTGACTACAGGTCAAGGAGACCAAGGAAGCTCGGGAAATCCTACTCCGCCACCATTACATTCAAGTGGTTTAGGTGTGGTGAGCACAACTGTTCCAGGATCCACAAACCCGGGGGACACCCCCGTGCGAACCAAAGAATTTGACGGCTACTGTTATGATGATTCCTAGACTCAGTTTCAACCAAGCACTGAATCTGAAATCAGGAAATATGAAGCGTTTCATAGGGCGAAAACTGTCCATGATATCCTACAGATTCAAGAATGGATGTCCACAATGGAAGCCATGGTGCAACAAGCTCAGAATCTTCAAGATGGTGCTGGTCCATCTCAGCCTCCTCCAAATGCTGAAAATCCTGACTCAAACGCTGATGGCGCCGCAATAGAGATCAACTCAAGTCTGATGTTTGGACTTGATGATCTGGATGTTGATGAAATTGACCAACCTGCTCATTTAGACGATTGTGTGATGATTTTTGACGAAGAAAAAGAATCAAGTGGATCCCAACACTTTACCTCAAAGCCAAAGGAAAATAATAAAAAGAAGAAGATGGAAGTGTCTAAAAGGAATTTCTCACGTTACAATCCAAAGTCGACCAAATTTTGGCCGCAATCACCATTCAACAACCGCAACAATCAAATGTTGTTGGACCACAGTCTCTGGTTGAACGTGTGGAAAGGTTAGAAACCATAGAACGATTGGCCGCACAGAGAATATCACTGAAAGTGGAAATGGGTATTCGAGCCCTTGACAACAATCGAACTGCGGATCACAAACAATTCCTCTCCACTGCTGAAAACCTTATCAAAGAGGTGACCGCACTTAAAATAGAAATCAAGTCTTCTCTAGAAAGTCAATCCATTAATTCAAAGAATCTTGTACAAGAAACACACAATGCGTATGAATCTGCTCTTGCGGTACTCCAAACAACCATCAATGGCATGAGACGTTCTCTCACGATAAACTCAAGTGTTGAAGAAATTCTACGCTTGACCTAAGAAATCTACAATTTGCTATTCAACATCGAAGTTACTTCCAATGTTTAAATCTCGGTTTCTTCCTTAAAAGGGGGAAGTGAACACTCTAATCCTTAGCAACATCAGTTTACCGCAACAATTCCAATCCCAACTTGTGGTCCATCCTATCAAAGGATTGAAACTCATCAACTATCACCGCAACCATCTCCTAAACCATCAACTCTTGTGCAATCTCATCATTCTTCTCCACTATAACAAAACTCCCCACAACAATTACAACATCAATCCCCTCCTCGTCAAGAAACTTCGCCTCAGTTCAAGAATTTGGAACCAACTATGTCTTCTGAACACTCCACTGACTCTCCCGTAACTCGTCAAAGGAAGAAAGAATGGAAGGTGGAAAAATTTGCCGAAATGATTTGGAGAGAACATGGTTTCGACACAACCATGGATGAAAACCTGATCAATTCCTGGGTAAATCCCACTCGAAGATTGCTCTATGAAGATTATAGGCCAGTTCTAACCTATGCGGAACCACCTCCGGATGGATACTGGGATATCCCGATCTCTCCCAATGTAAAATTCTTCTCAGTTTTTAAACCTTTTGACCGTAGTCTTCCTAATGACCAAAGACTGCCTCTTAAGTTTAAACGTTTGAATCAGTTCCACGCCAAGCATGGATCTGATTTTGAGAGCATCTTGTCTAATGATAGACCTTCCGCAGTTAAAAATTTCAAGATAAGGAAGTTGATGAAGACAAACTTCCTTCAATATACGCTTACAAGAAGAGGAGACGACTACATTAGGACTCAAGCAGATTTTCCGTGCATGAATCTGGAGGAAGTGTTTCTGATTGCAAGGGTGTTCAAATCAAGTCTAAGAAACATCCAAAGATGAAGATATCATATAAGAAAGCATGTGAATTTCTTAAGTCAGCAGTTTGTGATTTTGCCAAAATTGATGCAGACATTCATCCGGTTCTCGCCCAAAAGTTCAATCTCCCAGCTCTTGATCCTGCACCAATATTCACTGAAGGATATCAAGAAAGGTCCTTAGGAGCAACCAACTTCCCTGAACTTGGAGTTGTGTATAAAAGAGCCAACAACGATATCAAATACTTCATCCTTATCATCGCAATGCATCGTCTAACCCGCAAACAAATTGAAGTCACATTGGCTTCAGTTCAGAGAACTAAGTATACAACGGATGAAGTGAAGTTCAAGATCACAAGGAGAATTACATGGCTAGGAGAAGGAAGGAAGTTTTGGTGGCTACTTGTCAAGTTTCTGAAGCTCAATAAATAATGAAAAAAAAGTTACAGAGGTCACTTAGGGGGAAAATGTTAAAGCAAAAAAATGACCCTCTTAAACTTAAGTCATCCGCAATCATCTCTGCCTATCGCAACTAATTCTTTTGCTACCGCAACTCTTTTCTCTATCGCGACTACTCCCCTGCTAGCGCAATCAAGAAGTGATCCATAATGAAGACTTAACTTTTGTACTGACTTAGTGTGATAGCATATGTTTATCCAATGGACCTTGTATGGTCATTTTAGTCAGTAGTTTTTTTTAATTATTTATTCAGAATGTGAGTTTTCGAGGCTCTATAAATAGAGTGCTCATGTTTTGTATCAAACACTTCTACCACAACTTCTAATCTCACTTCTGAATTCACTTGTAATTAAAATTCTACTTCTACTTTCTTATCTCTTCTCTACTATGATCTTTTGATCCTTCTCTTAGAAATATAAAGATCATCTTCTCATATCTTTCTTACTGATCATCATTGAAGATCATCTTCACTTTAAACCGATCTCACTTACTAACTCGTGTTTGAATGTAAATTGTGTTTCGTATCAGTTTGGTGTTTACTTGATATAACTTGTCATTTACATTTCTTTTACATTTCAACACTTTACATTTCCGCAACTAACAATCTAACAAATCTAACGTATTATTGTTGAGCTTTCATGATCCTTTGAGATTAACTTATTCCGCAATTATCATCTTGTACTAACGTTTGTTCAAGTGTTTCTCAAAGTTCTTATCTCAACAAGAAATTTCCGATTTCTATTTTTTTATTAGAAGCAAATGAGACTTTCACTCTCTACAGATTATGTAATATAACATTCTAATTGCTCATTTTTTTCTTTATGATTCATTTCTGATTTTTTTTCTTACAAATTTGTAGACGACATAAATTTTAAAACTTTACTACTTTGTGCTTAAAAATTAGAATGAGATTATCGAAAAATTGAGTAATATTAGATGGATGGTTGTTTCAAGTAGAAGAAAAAAGTATGTATTATTTTGAATCAATTTTAATTTATGTATTTTGTAATAGAATATGAAATAGTATAATTGTTTTGCTTAAATTCTTATATATTTTAAGTTTTAAAGAATTTTTGGTTAAGTTTCACATGGCTTAAAAATCTCGCGGCCGGCCCTGACAATTGTCAATATTTGTCGATTTTATTGCGTATTTTTATTCTAAAATTCTAACATAAAATTTAGCCGAGCCATATTAAACAGTAAGAACATATAATTTAGTCGTTAAACTAAAAATTAATATTAAGTTTATAATACTTTTTATTCTTTTGATGATTTCTATCAAAACACATGTAAGCAAGCTTGAATGGTTTTTACAAATAACTTTTGAAACTTACCGTTTTTTGTTTATTTCATTTTGAGTGTATTTTATTTTATAGATTGAGAATATTCCGTTGTTTTTAGCATGCAGAGTCCGGCCATGATGTGCCGACTGTGGTGGTCCAAAATGACGGCTATGCCCACTCCACGGCGGCCCCACTCTTTAACCCTTACGATTTCTTGACACTAACTTTGAATATAAAAGAATGTGTTAATCATAAGAGACTAAGACAGTGATCATCTTTCATAAAATAATTGTTTATTTTATAATATAGAGTTTTTACATAATTGCAAAATTACTTTTTGAATCAATTTTATTAATTAGAATAAATCATATTTCATGCAATCTGTTATATATTACAAAATATCTCATATATTGCAAAAGATGATATATTTTCACTCAAAATTACAATTTTTATTTTTTTAGTTTTTCGTGGTTGAGATCTCTCTTAAATCGTTTTCTTATGATTAATTTGATATATAAAGCTTATCGCTTTAGTCTTTTTTATTAACATTAAAAGAATTGTTAAAATACATATCTATTCAATCATGTTATATTTTTTACAAATTGATATAGTTACATAGGTTTTATTCATTTATACAATGATGTTATTATTTTCTTGATTTGTTTTTGTCAATTTACAACGCAAGCTTGGTTTTTTACAAATACGAACATCTTAAACAAAAAAAGTAATAAAAAAATGAAATATGATATGGTAAATATATAAATGAAGTTATAATGGTATAATGAAGGAAATGTGTTTAATTACTAAAAGGTAATCCCTTTAAGCACCGATGTTCTTGCATTGGGTGACAATGACATAAGGTGGTTCGGTTATGGTCAAAAGCATTTGGTTATATTTATCATATTCTAAGTTTTGGGTCCATAAAAACACTTGCAAATGCCTTTCTAGGGACCCAAGAAAATATAAATGTTCAAAGCTACAAAATAGTATATAAAACACGCATTTATGAATATCCTCTTAAAGAGTCATTTGTATCCAAAAAAAAGGAAAAAAAAAAAAGAAAAAAAAAAGTACATGGCCCCTTTTGGTGGGGCTAAAAGTAGTTAAACTGTTTGTAAACCATACACATTTTTTTCAAACCTGTCCTTTTAAGTAGTATTCCCAAAAAAAATAAAAAATAAAATAAACTGATCAAATGAAAAGGATAAATGTCAAAGAGCATTATGGTAACTTCACCTTTACTAAAACCGACATAGCATACTTATGGCAAAAGGTTATTATGTGTAACAATAAAAGAAGAGCTTTAAGTTGTTTTAGGAGAATCCCATGGCAACAACCATACTATGTACTCCTTTTATTGCCATGATTGAATAAGTATAGAAAAATTTAGTATACTTTTAGATGTATTTGAACTTTAAAAAACATTTTATATGAAAATTGAACATTACCAACATCTATAACAATACTTGAACTATTTTGATAACTTAACCGTTACCAAAAGCTACTAATGTTAAAGTGGTTGCCAATTAAAGCATAGACTTTGATGGCCTACTTTTGAAGTTTCATCGAGTTTAGGATTTAGATAACAAATTTCCAGTGCCAGAATTATAAAAACCCAAACAATAATTTAATCATTGGTTGCACCTCATTCAATTAGAGTTGTAAGCTACTTGGAGTCGGCCATTTGTGTTCTTTAACTCAACCTGGCTAATAGTCAAGACTCAAAGTGGGGTTCTCTTGTGCTAAATTACAAAGCTCACCACCGAAAGTTTATTTTCCCTCTAGTGTCGCAAGCAACTTAAAAGCTCTCTCTCTCTCTCTCCCCCCCCCCCCCCCCTCTCTCTCTCTCTCTCTCTCTCTATATATATATATATATATATATATATATATATATAGAGAGAGAGAGAGAGAGAGAGAGAGAGAGAGACAGAGACAGAGAGAGAGATCCAGTAAGAAATTTTTTTTGGTAGGAAGGTAAGAAATTTTTTTTTGACTTATTTTTTTAGAGAACAAAACAAATGAATCACTAAATGAATCAATAATAGCATGATTCATCAAAAAAAATCCCGAAAAATTATTTAGATGATTTATTTTTATGATGATTTTGTTGATATTCATTAAAATTGTCATAAAAGTGAATTTTTTTCTTGATTTACCTAAAAATGAATCATGAAGGTGTTTTTTTCAGAATTTTTTCTTGTGAATCATCTTACTTTTGAATCATCTAATGATTCATTTCATTTTTTTTGCTAAGAAAATATATATATAAAAAACTTCTTACCTTCCTACTAAAATTTTCCTTCTTATTTGATCTTGACTATATATATATATATATATATATATATATATATATATATATATATATATATATATGGTTAGGTTATTTTGTTTTCCCTATCTATTGTGTGCATGTATGATTGCTTCTGGACCAATGATTTTTAGTTATTTTAAGAAAGTAATTAATGCATATTGCATGTTAAAGATATAATAGATATTAATTACATCTTCAGCATTTAATATGCATCAATTACTTTCTTAAAATAACTAAAATGATTGGTCCAGAATCAATCATACATGCACACAATAGATAGTGAAAACATTTGAACCTAACTATATATATATATATATATATATATATATATATATATATATATATATATATATATATGTGTGTGTGTGTGTGTGTGTGTATCGATAGATAGAAAAGAATGAATAACTATGATCTTAGAGTACATTATATTAACATGGAATATTATTTAAATTATAATTACATTTAATTGATTAAAAGGGAAAATAAGACATTTTATTAAGAAAGAGAAATGAATATTATCTATATATTTTAGGCAACTATATCAAAATAATTAATTAAAATCAAACTGAATAAAATTTAATGCAAATCAAATATAATATGACTATGAGAATCATATGTTTACAGGAAAAATAATAATAAAAATTCTTAAAGAATATAGTAGTATATTTTAAACATTAACTTGATTTTTAAGTATTAATGTTAGGAATCGGTCTAACTTAACAACAAATCCTATTATTATAGAATTTAGGTTAATAATCGGTTAAACGTAAAACCAAATCAAATATTCTTGTAGAATTTAGGGCTAAGAAATGGTTTGGATATATTTCATTCTTTATATAATTGAAAATTCTTGAAGAATTGAAGTGTTCTTGCATTGTAGGACCATAATTTTTGATACAATAGGATCATAATTGTTTTTAGACAGTCGAAGAAATTCTTGAAAAATATAATGTTCTCTCTGTAACACCATAGATTTTATATATAACTAAGAATTCTTGAAGAATTTAAGCATTATTTAAAAATTTTGTATATAACTAAAATATTCTTAAATGGTTATCTAAGCATGATAGTGTGAAGGTGATCCAATGGTGGTCCAACAATGGTGTTTAGTTGTCACCTTTGTAAAGGAGATGGTATTAGTAGGTGAAGGGCTACTGATCAAAATATTGGCTATATCAGATGGTTGTGGTGGTGTTGACGAGATTAGAACTAGGTATTGATTACATGTGATACACAATTTGGCAAGCCCGTCTCCATTGCTAATTCTGCTAGTATCATGCATGCTTCTGCTCCATAAAATCCAACACTAACAAGAGCATCCATTCCAAGGTGGCACCCACATGTCCTGTTTTTATCCAAAATATTATATTTCTTCATTCTGAAAAAATATTGGCCTCCCTCGTACTAAATTCTTCCTCCGTCTAAAAGAATATTGCATTTTCTCATTCTGAAAGAATTTGCAAGTTAACATTCAGTAGGTAAAGCAAATAAGTTACATTACTCTAGGTAAAAATAAAAAAATTATAAAGCATGAACCATTTAATGTTAAATTTTATAAACCTTTAAGTAGTATTCAATTAACAAAAAAAAAAAAAAACAATTGTATCCATTCTTAATTTCCTAAAAAGTTCATTCTTCACTTCTTAATGAGTCATACAACAGGACAACACCAATCATATAAGATGATTTTAAAAATTATAAATCATAAATGGTCAAATTTTGAGGTTTGAGAATAATTTAAAGGAAATTATATGCAATAGGCATCTTTATCTAATAACAAATCCAACTAGAATTAGATGCAATGAATTTCAATAAAAAAATCCTCAATTTTTGCCTCTAATTTCTAATAGTGATGATTATATACGGTGCATAAAAGAGGCATGTGTTCCAACTAAACAAATCTACTTCATTTTGATTAATGGGAAAAAAGAATAACAGTAGGCTCAATATACTTACGTTATGTGCGTTTGTTTTCCAGCAACACAAAGCAAAATAAATCACAACATCCGTTTATTCTTCAGTTGATGTATAACAACAAAATATAAAAATGGATGTTGTTTTAAATAAACCAGTTTGTTGATGTACTAAATGTTAATCATGTTCTGAATATAAAACCGAAAAACAAATCCATGTTTATAATTCAAGAACTCAGCCAGTATTTTACTAAATGTGATCAACGAAATTTCATTTGTATTAAAGATTTATTGTTGTTTTTGTGTTCCATGAGTGTCATTGTTGTTAATATCGTTGTTACAATTCTTAGTTTCAATCCAAAGATCAAGCTAAAACATTCTTGTGATTTCTTCTTTATTTGTAACCTATATTTTTTAAATGATAAAAAACCTCCCACATATACCTGAACGTCACCAACATCAACTTCACGACAAATTTAATACAAACAGCGATCGCACACCATCGCACCACTTGAGTGAATAGCCCTCATTTTAGTTAGTTTAAGAAAGTAATTAATGCATGCATATTACATGTTGAAGATATAATGAATATTAATTACATCTTCAGCATTTAATATGCATTAATTACTTTCTTAAAATAACTAAAATGATTGGTCCAGAATTAATCATACATGCACACAATAGATAGTGAAAACATTTGAACCTAACTCCATATATATATATATATATATATATATATATATATATATATATATATATATATATATATATATATATATATATATATAAAAGTTCAATAACAAACTCTTTTTATAGTAGCGAACCAACGAACTCTAACATTGTTGGATTCGTTTGTGTTAATCGATTATAGCAAAACTCTTACCGGAGGGACAATATACATTCTTATGATTCTATATAATATCGTCAACAATTGGTTCGTCTATTGATTATTGTAGATTGAAATCACATGATTGTCCATGAAAATTGTTGAAGTTGCAAAAAATATAGGTAATTGATTATCAAACACAATTCAATCAAGTTGTTATTTCGAATTTAGTTACTTTGTGATTATATTTATTTGATTTAGTTGATGAATTTCAGAAAAAAAAAAATCGCTATACATTTATGCATTGGTTCAATGCATGTGTTTCAGATTTCATTATAACAATGCTTCAAGTTACATTTGTGTTAAATTATATTATCTATTACATTATTAGCATATATTTTTTTTCAATTACTATTCTTAAAGCTTTAAAAAAATGTTGGATCATCACATTATTCTAATGAATTGTCGAGTTTCACTGAATGTGAAACAAATAGGAAAAAAAGACAATACATCAATCAAATACATAAGATTATTTTAAAATTTTACTTGAAATTAATAAATATCAATCTATGTAATCGAATAATGTTACCACACAAATCATTACTGATATCCACATCACACTTCACGATAGAATTATAAGTGGTCTCATGAATCCCATCAGGTTCCATTCGGATTATGGATGGTTGGAACAGAACCTCTAGGCACCTAAAACGCTTAGCACCAATAGTAATCACTTGCATCAGTTAGTTGGGTGTAAATCTTATTTTATTAATTCGATCATGTAATCTGAATTAACAGGCATTTTTAGAGCTTAATGCATTAAATGACTTGTCTATTGACTACTAAGTTAATTTTTTTTATCTTTTAGATTTTTCATGTCTATCGATACCAGGTCTAGTCATATGTGAGGTTTTTTTTAATCCGAAATTACAATTTTAATAGCATTGTACTTTCAAAAAAATATTTTCTTACTTTCATTTTGATGTCATTTATTGCAGTTTGCTTGCTTTTATATTCATTTATTGCACTTATCTCGGATTGAAGTAAAAAATTATATGTATAAAGATGTTGGTGGTTAATGCAGTGTTTGGATTTTTATCTACATGGCCTGGTAAAATGACACTCTTTACCCCTTATTGGTAACCTGGTCACATTAGGGGGTCACACATAGATGTAAAAAAAAAGAATCTCATGTTGGAAGCTTACAAGCAGTGTTATTTCATGTTCTATTGGCATTTTGAAAAGACGGTGAATATAAGGATAAACCATCTTTTTCTTTGATTTGACAAAATTACCCCTAGATGGAACTGAAGGCCCTGATCTCCTTTTTAGTTAATAAGATTTTGTTATATAATTCTCTTTGGTTACCAATGTTGACAAAAATTAACCAGATTATCTTCTTTCTTTTTCAGATAAAAAGTGACATTATTACCCTTGGTACCGGTAACTATGGCTTGGAGGAATGGAAAATATTGAAACTTTATATCCTTTGAAGTTGACAAAAGTTGTTATGAGTGCTTTGTCTAAGAGCTGGTACATTTACAATTTTAATAGTTTTTCATCCTTTTATCGGATATGACATCTTTACCCATGGCATTAGTTTGCTTAAAGACTCAGACCAAGATCTAGTGATTGTTGTTATTTCATTTGACCTTAATCTACAATTCTATTAATAGTGTGTCACAAAATTTTATTTCTATTATAATCTTACTATTATTTCTATTTTTTCCTTCCATATGCATTTATTTGGTGACAAAAAAAGTGGAAACAAAGAAATGCATATGTATATGTTAATGCATATGCATATGCTTATTTTTATGCATATGCATATACTTACGAATATGCGTATGCATATACTTATTCATATATATATATATATATATATATATATATATATATATTGTATACTTATTCTTATGCAGATGGATGTACTTATTCATATGTATATGCATATACGCATTATTATGTGTGTGAATAGACTTATTCATAAGCATATGCATATACTTATTCTTATGTATATGCACATGCTTATCAATATGCATCTACTTATTTTTATGCATACAGAATATTATGCATATACATATACTTATTCATATGTATATACATATACTTATTCTTATGAAAATGTATACGTATACACTTATTCATATGCATATGCATATACTAAATCTTATGCATATATAATATTATGCATATGTATATGTTTATACATAAGCATAATCATATATATTTAATTACCTTATGCATATACTTATTCTTATGAATATATATATATATATATATATATATATATATATATATATATATATATATACTTATTCAGATGAATATGAATATCTTTATTCTTATGCATGTGCATATGCGTATGCATATGATCTTTAGGGTATGTTACTTTCACCTGCTAATTTACAAGTATAGAACCGTCATAGGAATAAAATTTCAAATGGATATAGGAATATAAAGTGGTTAACATTGCGTAAAACCGTAAATGCCAAAAATTATTTTTATAGATTTTATATAAAATCTTATTAGTGATTAACCGAGTAGATTTGCTAAATTTTGTACTTGTCATGGTGTAACGTCCCAAAAATAAGACCAAAAAATTTTATTTATAAATTAATAAAACCAATATCTCAAAAACATCATTATAAAAGTCTAGATAAAACAAATATATCAATCATCATATCATATCTGAGTAAATCACAAAATGTAGATAGAGGTGGTGTGTGCTCTGCAATCATCTCAGGCTCTTCCCTTTGGAACCTGAAGTACCTGAAACATAAACTAAAAACCATATGCACAAAGCTTAGTGAGTTCCCCAACATACTACATACCATACATAAACAAACACATAACAGGCCCCACCCAATCAATGTATCAAGCCCCCCCTACTGTATATAATGGGCCCCACCCAAACTCACATATAGGGCCCACCCACTGAGTATAACGGGCCCTGCCCATACTCGCATAACGGGCCCTGCCCATACTCACATAACGGGCCCCGCCCAACAAACAAATCATATAAGCATATACACATACACGAGTCACACAAACATCTATCCTAGCATAAGTGATCATGGGCCGACATTGGTGCCTTAGACCCGCTAAACATAGTGAGGAAACTCACCTCGTACTGCTGAATCTCACAGAAAGATCTCTGGATGCTGGCCCGCTAAAATCCCCACACTATCACAAAATAACATCCAGTTAATAGTTGGATCTCAACTCACACTAAGAGTCCAAACTAGGTAAAAGATCTTTTTACCCTTCCCTTAACTTGGCCCAAGGCCAAGGCCCAATCTAAATGTCCAAAGAGCCTAAATTCCAAAATAATCATCCAAGGCCCAGATACGGTCTAATTTTCCAAATTGGGACCAAACCCCCTTTATGGGTCTTCAACCAAGATCCAATAAAACATCCTTAGCCCAAAATAACATTTTGATGGCCCAACAAGTCCCTAATCATCCATAGTCCAACCATGGCCCAACACCGTGAGCCTAAACCTTTCAAACCCCAACTGCTGAGTATGCAGGGCATACTTAGCTCGTACACTAATTGTACTCACATGGAGGCTTGTACGCGTGGCGTATCATCTTGTACGCCCAACGTACTCCTCAGCTTTGCCAACCTTCCTTATTCAGCACTTATTCGGTTAAGACTTCAACCCAAAACCTAGATTTGACTTCCCTAAAGTGGTTTATTATGTAAAGTTGACAACTTTATGTGCATGCACGACTTAATAGGGATTTAGAGCTCAAAAGAGCTTAATAAAAGACTTAACACATGTATGAGACCAAATCCACCATAAAGTTTTCACGTTTATGCTAAAAAAAAGCCCTTAATATGCCTAGATCTATAAGGATAAGCTCCAAAAACATCCTTAGCTCACAACCCAACTAGAAAGGGACCAAAAAGCCAAAAACATGCCAAGGAAATAGATCTATGAAATAAGATGACAAACTTTGAACTTTATACCTCAAAAGCAATGAAATGAAGGTGCTAAAGCTAGATCTCTAAGCTTCCCTCCAAATAATGAGTCTTCAAGCTTCTTCTTCTACCACTTCAAGATACACAAAGCCCTAAAATGATCAAAACAAGAGCACAAGGGCACCATACAAGGTAAAGGGACGAATTAGGGTTTTCAAAGGGTGGAGACTGGTCTAAAATGTCCAGGGGGTGAGTTAATGAGGCTTATATAGGGCACAAACCCTAAAAATTAGGGTTTTCCCATGGCAAGCTTACGCCCCGCGTAACCCTTGTACACCCAGCGTATGAAGCTCGAATCTGCGATCACACTATAACTAGTACGCTAAGCATACAATATGGTACGCCCCACGTACTAGCCATAAGGCTTAAAAATGCAATGTTTTGATTATGATGGGCTAAAAAGGAAACATACCCATTTCAAGTGTTACGATTCTCCCCCACTTGAATCAGACTTCGTCCTTGAAGTCCTTTGCTCTAAATAACTCTAGGTAGTGTTGCCTCATCTCATCATCCGACTCCCAAGTACATTCAAAACCCTTGTGACGCTGCCACTGGACTTTCACTAACTCAATAACCTTGTTCCTCAAGATTTTCATCTTTCGGTCAAGAATTCCCCTGGTCTCTCGATATAATTCAGGCAATCATCCACCTGAATATCCTCCAATGGTACCACTGCGGAATCCTCCAATGGTACCACTGCGGAATCCCCCACCTGCAACTCTAAATCTGATTAGCGTCTATTGACATAACTCTTCTGCTGACTCTGAGCTGTCTATAGCTTACTCCGAACCTGTTGAATCAACTCAATGGTCTTGACTACCACCTAGGTACTCTCAATAACCCACTGACCGACCTCGCCCCAAAAAATTGGGGTCATGCATTTCCTCCCATAGAAAATCTTAAAAGGAGGTCAATCAATGCTGGTGTGATAACTATTGTTATACGAAAATTACGCTAACGGAAGATATGTAGCCCAACTCCCACCAAAGTCCAAAAAACAGGCCCATAGTATATCATCTAATGTCTGAATCGTCCGCTTGCTCTGACCATCGGTCTGCGGATGGAATGATGTGCTGAAATGGAGACGAGTACCCAACTCATCATGGAACCTCTTCCAAAACCTGGAAGTAAACCAGACATCTCTGTCTGAAACCATGAAAATCGGCACCCCGTGTTGTGCCACAAGCTCCCTGATGTATACCTCAACCAACTTCTCTGCAGAAACACTCTCCTAAATCGGGATAAAATGCATGCTCTTGGTCAACCAATCCACGATGACCTAAATTGAATCCACCCCTTGTGTAGTCTGAGGCAAATTCGTGATGAAATCCATGGTAATATCCTCCCATTTCCATATGGGAACCTCCAATGGCTGCATCTTGTCGTGAGGTCGTTGATGCTCAACCATGACTTTCCTGCAAGTCAAGCACTGCTCCACATACCAAGCCACATTCCGCTTCATGCAAGGCCACTAATAATCAGTACAAAGATACATCTTCGTCCCCCCGGGATGAATGTGGAACCGAGACTTGTGCGCTTCCTCCATCAGCATCTGACGTACACCACCCCAGTATGGAACCCAAACCAGCCGATGCAGATTCAACAATCCATGGCTATTATAATTGAAGGAAGTTACCTGACCCACAATACGCTCACTCTTCCAGTGCTTTTCCTTCATAGCCTTGACCTGAGCCTCACGAATCCTCTCCAACAATGGAGTAATCACGGTCATCCTTGAACATATGTCTTTGATCGGAGTTGCGGCCGCCTTGCGAATAAGAGCATCGGCCACCAAATTGGCCTTTCCCGGGTGATAAAGTATCTCATAATCATAATCCTTCACCACATGTGTAGTCCGAGGAAAATTCATGATGAAATCCATGGTAATATCCTCCCATTTCCATACAGGAACCTCCAACGGCTGCATCTTGTCGTAAGGTCGTTGATGCTCAACCATGACTTTCCTGCAAGTCAAGCACTGCTCCACATACCAAGCCACATTCCGCTTCATGCAGGGCCACCAATAATCATGACAAAGATCCTTATACATCTTCGTCCCCTCGGGATGAATGTGAAACGAGACTTGTGCGCTTCCTCCATCAACATCTGACATACACCGCCCCAGTATGGAACCCAAACCAACCGATGCAGATTCAACAATCCATGGCTATCATAATTAAAGGAAGTTGCCTGACCCACAATATGCTCACTCTTCCAGTGCTCTTCCTTCATAGCCTTGACCTGAGCCTCACGAATCCTCTCCAACAACGGAGTAATCATAGTCATCCTCGAACATATGTCTTTGATTGGAGTTGCGACCGCCTTGCGGATAAGAGCATCGGCCACCAAATTGGCCTTTCTCGGGTGATAAAGTATCTCACAATCGTAATCCTTCACCACATCCAACCACAGGTGTTGCCTCATGTTCAGATTTGGCCATTAGATACCTTAGGCTCTTGTGATCCGTGTAAATAGTATAATGGAACCCATAAAGGTAATGTCGCCAAATCTTGAAGGAGAAAACCACAACTCCCAACTCCAAATCATGAGTCGGATAATTCGCCTCGTGAGGCTTTAGCTGCCTTGAAGCATAAGCGATCACGCGACCCCTCTACATCAACACTGCTCCCAAACCTGTGATCGACACATCACAATAAACCATGAAATCCTCAACACCCTCCGGTAGGGTCAAAATCAGTGCCTTACACAACTGCTGTCTCAAGATCTCAAAAGTTGCCTGCTGATCAGGCCCCCAACGAAATGTAACCATCTTTTTTGTCAACCGAGTCAAAGGAACAACTATCTTGGAGAAATCCTAGATGAATCTCCGATAATAACCTACTAGACCAAGAAAACTCCAAATCTCATTTGGAGACCTCGGAACCTCCCACTGCATCACGGCCTCGACCTTGGACGAATTGACCAGAATACAGTTTTAGTTGCCAAGATGCCCCAGAAACTGCACCTCGCGCAACCAGATCCCGCGCTTTGAGAACTTCGCAAAAAGTCTCTCTGTCCTCAACGTCTCCAGCACTTCCCTCAAGTGCTCCTCGTGCTGCTCCTGGGTCTTGGAATAGACCAAGATATCATCGATAAATACAATCATAGGGTGATCCAGTATCGGCGTGCACACGCGGTTCATGACATCTATGAACGCGGTTGGTGCATTTGTGAGCCCAAAAGGCATCACCACGAACTTGTAATGACCATAATGGGTCTAGAAAGCTGTCTTTTGCACATCCTAATCCCTAACCCTCATCTGATGATAACCCGATCGCAAATCAATCTTGGAAAACCAAGATACACCCTGAAGCTGGTCAAAAAGATCATCAATCCTCAGGAGTGGATAACGGTTCTTCACCGTTCCTTATTCAGCTCTTGGTAGTCAGCTCAAATACGATGAGACCCATCCTTCTTCTTCACAAACAAGATCGGTGATCCCCATTGTGAACAACTCGGTTGAATGAATCCCTTATCTAACAGCTCATGCAGCTGTGTAGACAACTCATGTATCTCGGGAGGATCCAACCGATACGGTGCTTTGGCTATCGGAGCCACACCTGGAACCAAACCAACCTTGAGCTCAACCTACCTCTCCGGAGGCACCACTGTCAAATCCTCTACAAACACATCGAGATAATCTTGCACAATCGGCACATCATCCATGGCCGCCTTAGCCTTATCCTGGGCATCCATAACATAAACGAAAAATCTTGAACAACCATGTTGAATATAGCACCTAGCCCTCGCTGTTGAACATAATAACTACCCACTTTGGGCTTTCTCTCCCTGAACCACTAACTCCCCCCACTTGGGGTTCGAATCCATACTAGTTGTTGCTCAGATAACATTGTTGTTATTGATCAAGTGAAACATGGTTACATCAAAGGGGATAACACTAAGCACATCTCGCCAAAATTGTTCTTTACACATGAACAACAAGCAATTCAAAAGATTGAAGTGCAACATATTGGATCATATAAGAATCACGTAGACTTGTTCACCAAGTCATTGCCGAAGTATTCTTTCCAAAAACATGTTAAAGCTATTGGACTTAGGAAACTCTCTGAGCTACCTAAATGACATGTAACATGCACCTAGTTGTGTGTGAATAATGATTGCATCCCGATGTCTACTTTGTACCATGTTGAGTGCATGTGAAGGGGAGCATCCCGACGAATGCTTGTGTACTCTTTTTCCTTTCGTTTAAGGGTTGTTTCCCATTGGGGTTTATCTTGACAAAGTGTTTTTAATGAGACACCAAATGTATCCCATTCTCACTAAGAACTGTTGAAGTCAATGGGAGTATCCAATTGAATACTTAGCAACCATTGTGCACTCTTTTGTCCTTCGTTAGAGTTTTTGTCCAACTAGGTTTTCTCTTAACAAGGTTTTATGATGCACACCACATATGGTTCTTTCCCTCGCTCAAGACATCCAAATCGTACTCTTTTGTCCTTCGCCCAGAGTTTTTGTCCCAAAGAGTTTTCTCCGACAAGGTTTTTAACGAGGCAAATATCTGATGGATTGTCTGAAAATACAAGATGAATAAGTAAAAATATCATTCGGCGTAAATTTAAGCACCATATGGGGAGTGTTGTAACTCATATGAAGATGAATGGTTGCTCACATTTATCACATTCATAAGTAGACTATATGTACGTAAAGTCTACAACTATTAGCTTACCCCAAACTCTACATTGTAAATAGGGGTGTTATGTATGTGTCTTGTATATCTCATGTATCTCTAGAAACACCTGTAAACACTTTTATATATTTGAATGAGAATGTTATCATGATCCTTTGAATTGAGCTAATCTGTCTTAAAATAGATCTATAATAATAAAGTTGTTTTAAAAAATTTCCCATAATTGAATTACCAAGATGCATTATAACTTTATCAATGAATCCTATATGAGTTCCAATCTCTGAAAATATATTTATCATAAAGATTTAGGTTAAACAAACATAAAACATTAGTAGACACATCAAGGAGCTTTAAAAACGTATGCTATTTCAACAATAAGTTCTATGTAACAGTCCTCTGTCGACGCGTTTTGCATTTCTCTTAATCACAACAATAGGAATAATCCAAATCATTAAGTATCAAGTGGCGTTTTCAATCAAAGTGGTTATAGATTTAAAATTCAGTAATTAACGTAAAAAAATATTTGTATTTTCTTTGTTTCTTAGCGGTTACCGACACAAAAGTTGGGGTTGTGATAGCAAAGAAATATGGTGGTTTGTGACTAGCTCTATGGGACCCATCGTGTTTTCCACTTTTGCTGATCTTGTCCCTCTTTTAAGAAACTATTTCATGTCTCATCTCTCGCAATCTGTCTACTATTCCTCTCTTTTCTATTGTATAATATAATAAACAAATCAAATTTCACCTCAAAGAAAATAGGAACCCATATTCACACTGTTTCAAATTCATATATATATATATATATATATATATATATATATATATATATATATATATATATATATATATATATATATATATATATATATATATATATATATAATGTTGGGGTTCCGTTGATTTGAGAACAACAAAATGAACAAATTATGTGATACTCCTTGAATGAAAGTGTGAAGGAATAAAGAAGTAGAAAGGGTACTACAGTCAAAGCAAGCATGAGCATGTTTAATTTGGTTCTTCTCCATGGAAAGTCTGTCAAGAAACCACTAACTTTCCAACAATTGAAAGATAAGAAAACACACACCATTTCTTGAGTGATTTCATGTCATCTAGACTTCAAATCATTTTGGTGCCAAATTGTGTCATGACACATGGATACACATTATCTTTTCTTTTTCATGTTATGGGTCTTATTTATATAATAGTATAATATTTATAGATTTATACAATACAGATATTAAAAAAAAAAAAAAAAGGATAGACAACAGTCAAAAAGGAATTCGCATACTTTCTTTGAGATGGGGTGTTTCTTGATTCTTTCACACTCTTTCCAATTTAAAACAAAAAAAAACACATTTGGATTAACCATGATTGTGGAAGACAAATCAAGCATGATTCTAGTAAGAAATGCCTAGAAATGTGTGCAAAACTTTCAGCAAATTCCAAGAGTAACATGCATTAATCAATCCCAAAACTTGTTGAAGACGAGTAAAACTAAAAACACAGGGGGACCCATTTCTTGGTCAATTTAAAAGTAATACATTCAATGGAGGTTTTAACCTTTTTTCTTTTTATGTTACTAAAAGAGAAATTTGAATTGAATAATTTAACTGAAACGCTATGATTAAGTCTCTATTACTCAATTCTGTCTGACATGCATGGCATAATGTAGGTGTGACATAAGAAAAAAGTATAATATAACCACCCTTTGTCTTTAAGTCAAAGATAACAAAGGTTAAAGGAATCATTTAGCCCACAAATCTTGTGTCTTTTGGCATAATTCAAACTACTTGCAAAAAAAAGCAGTTGGAATCATTTAATATACACCCAAAAACCAAGTGTTTAGCAAGCAGCCCAACTTAATTGGAATTAATCATTATCTAATGAAAGAAATCTTTTTAATTTCTAACACTAACTCAATCAAAGTCAACCTACCCTAGAGCTATGCCGCTTTTCGTGCTCATTCATTATTCACCTTGTCTCTGCTCCTATATGACCTATAGTGTTACACCAATCAGTCGGACTGCCAACATGGAATAGGTAAATTCAGTATCTGTAGAGAAAGAAAAATGATGTAAAGGCTTGCAACTGTGACCTCAATCATAGATTTTGACCTCCTTAGTGCTAGAGCAAACATGTGATGACTTCTAATAGGATTTTAACCGTTTGAAGTATTTAGTGTTTGGTAAAGTACATAGCGCATATGATGTTTGAGAAACAAAATAGAATAAATGCTTATGATCATCAACTGTTAAAGATGTTGAATGACTCAGACCACTAAATGAATCTAAGATAACCCTCAGCTTGAAGTCCACTAGTTCAACACTGTACAATGATTGCATAAACTCAAAGATAAGTACATGATCTTTAATGGTTTGATGTGGCCCATGAATCATCCACCATGGAAACCATTTGTTGTCAATCCACTTTTATGTATGTCTAGACTCTTATGAGCCACAATTTGAAATTTTTTTAGGAACTATAGTTCATGTAATGATTGTTTGTTTTGGGTTGTTAATAGGCCCCACAATTGATAAACATTAAGAAACCCCCACCACTTTTATGTACCCGATCAATTATACTAGTGTACAATACATATCACTTAACTTGTATTTGAGTACAACCTATACTTTCAAAAATATCAATCGCATAAAATGTTTGATGACATTAAAATCACCAATACAGTAGAGGTTCACTCAGGCATTTTGTCAAACACTTTGTTTAATCACCAAGACACATGCTTTAGGTTCAAACATATGAATATGATGGTTTGAAGACTGTTTTCAGGGAACTGTTGGAGGTTTACCAAACTCAATTGTCAATGAGACAGAGTTTCTCTCAAGCATTTTATCGAATAGTTCAATCGTCTTTATATATGTTGAGACTCACGAACATTTATCACAAACCAGATGGTTTGAAATAGGGGTCCTGTCAGACATTTTATCAAACTGCTGGTGGAATCACAAACCTAATTGTTATACATGTACACCATTCACCATGAACAACCCAATCAAATTTATCTACTTAATGAAATGTCATTCAACCTCAAAACACACACAAATTTTAACACTGTATAGTTTATACACAAGACTATTTAAATTTGTTGCCTTTGTGGAGGTATAGCAACACTAACTCTGATATTTCTATCATCAAGATCCTGCAAAAGAAACCATTAAAAATTGTCACAGAAGAAACTAAAACGTGGTGATAGAAGAAGCTAAAGAGTAAGGAGTGAAGTTACAACACCATCAAGTGATTCAACTGCACTATAGACCTCATCAAGAGAAGTATAAGTCACAAATCCAAAACCCTTTGATCTTAGAAGTTAGATCTACCACTATCTTTATCATAAAACACTTTGGCTTTCTCAGAAGTGATGAATACAAATGACTAATTAGAGGAACCTACCTATTTATATGTGAAATTGAGTCCTTCCGCAATATGAGGAGACAAGAAATGAATGGACACTATCTAGAAAAAAACAAAGTCATATTCTAGATATTTTCAAAGATAACTCCATTAATAGAATATTGCTTGAAAGAAATATGTGTATTGACATGCAAAAAAATAATTATTTTGTCACAATCGTTAACAAGATATATGCTTTATACAAGATTATACATCGAGGATCCAGAATGAAGCGAGTGAAAAAAGATAGTGACAAGTCCTTATTAGAGCAAAACACACAAAAAAGAAACTCATAATTTTGAATTAATTCATTGTGATTTGATGATTATTCCTAAGGGGTTTATATTTATTTAAATTATTTGCTTGATAATAAAACAAAAGATACACCTACTCTCCATAACTTCTTTGCCATGGTAGAAAAACATTTCAATAAGAAAAGTTAAAATTGTGTGTAATGATAAGGTAACCAAGATTCCTTTGGTACTAAGTACTTATAGCATGAATATGGAAATATTTATTACTTAATGAACAAACTTGTGAGAAAATTTATGAGGTCTTTGTAGATAATAATCGAATCACCTGAATCCTTAGAGTCAGGTGGTCAAAGGAAACCCTAATGTGATTCAAGGGACACTAGCAAGTGGCAATACCATTATTAGTGCTTCCAACTACAAACAAGAAGATGCTGAAGTTGATGTAGGGAATGTCGATAATGGTTATTAGTGTGTGTGAATTTTCGGCAAGGTGTTCAAGTCGTGGAAGAACAGTTGAGCCAAGGGTTTAGAAACACCAAATTTAGGTCTCAAAGCACACAAAAACTTCAAACTCCTAATCATAATGAACTTAATTAAGTTAAAAATCAGTGAATATCTCTGGAAACATGCAGAATAACATTCTTCTACAAGAAATCGAACGAAAATTTGGTTGAAAATAGTAAATCATACCTCGACGACCTCCACATTTCTGGAGCGTGCAAACAACAGAGCAAGAGCTGGTTATCAACACTAAACGACAAACTACACACGAAGAGTTTAAGTTCAGAGGAAAATTTATGCTCCAATAGTTCGTCAACACCGGTTGATAAATCATCATCCAACTCTGAATCTAATGAAAGGGAAAGTTTTGTGACAACTGGAGACGAGGGTGTGGCCGCAAAGAACTTACAAGAAGTGGGTATGGAGAAAAGCTTTGAGGAAGGGGTTAGGGAGAATAGGGGGTTGTTTCGCTTAGATATAGAGAGACAAAAGATCTTTAGGAAAAGTTGCAAATTTCAAAAAGTTCATTTTCCTTATATCAATATCAAAAAGTGCTTTTACAAAAATGTTGTTTTTACCAAATATTTTATAGCTTTTTATCTTTTCCTAAAAGCTAAAAAATGTTTTAAACAATAAAACAAACACCACTAGATGTAATGAGGTGGGGAAATACCGAAATGTGATTTTGGAGGAAGGTAAAGAAAGAAAGCAGAGGAAACTATAGACGAAGCCATGGACCTAGGTTTATGGGGTTTTCGCAAATGGACGGCGTCTTCCGAATCGGATCAGACCGGGTTAGTAACTCGGGTCTAGACTAGACCGGACTGTATATATTTTATAGGGTCAGTAACTCAGGTTGCGTTTAGTTGTGGAAAATTGGCCATTTTTTGGAAAAAAAAAATTTTAAAAAATGAGAATTTTGAAAACACATTTAGTTCGTCTATTTTTCTAAATTTTTCATGGAAAATGAAATTTTCTGTTTTCTAAAATTAGAAAAAAAAAAATTGGGAATTTTTTCAAAACCGATAATCATTGTTTTCCACATTTATCTAATTCCAAAAATTTTCAAAAATATAAACACACACCTACTCCCACCCTATCCACATGTACCTACGTCGACCTTAACACCCCCAAACCCTTACACCCCTACCTACCCACACCCACCCACACACATACCCCCACAAACACACACACACACACACAAACCCACACCTACCCCCCCCAACACACACATACCCACAAACACCCACCCACCCGCTCCACACATACACACACAATCCCACATCCACCCCATCCTCACAAACATATACACCCACACCCACAAACATACACAGACACAGACACACCCACCCACCCAACACCACTACCACAATCACCGTCCTACCATCACCACCATTGCCACAATTGTCGCCGCCACCACCACCGTCTGTCATCACCACCACCGCCGCTGCCCCCACCCCCACTCAACTACCGTTACCGTTTTTTAAAAATGAAAACCGATTGAAAATTATACATTTAAACACGTTTTCTAATTTTCTAAACTGAAAATGAAAAATGAACAAGTTTTAACTAAACGCATTTTCTAAGTTTTCCGAAGAAAATGAAAACGAAAACAAAAATTGGAAAAGGGAAAACAAAAAGCAGAAAATGAAAACTGTTTTTCCGTAACTAAATGCAACCTCAGTTTGTGTTTAGTTACGGAAAAACAATTTTCATTTTCTGTTTTTCATTTTCCCTTTTCAGTTTTTGTTTTTTATTTTCAGTTTTCATTGGAAAATTCAGAAAACGCGTTTAGTTAAAACTTATTCATTTTTCTTTTTCAATTTTAAAAAATTAGAAAACGCGTTTAGATGTGTACATTTCTATCGGTTTTTATTTTTAGAAAACAGTAGCGGTGGTAGGGTAGGGGTGAGGGTAGCGGCGGGGGGTAATGGTGGTGTCAATGATGGCGACGGTGGTGGTGGGTGGTGGTGGTGGTGGCGACGATGATGGTGGTGATGACAGGCAGTGGTGATGGTAGCAGTGGCGGTGCTGGTGATTGTGGCGACAGTTGTGATGCTGGTGATGGGGGTAGTGGTGGTGGTGATGGTGATGGTAGGTCGGTGATTGTGGTAATGGTGTTGGGTGTGTGTGTGTGTGTTATGGGGGTGGGTGTAGGTGTGTGTGTATGGGTGTTGGTGTATGTGTTTATGTGTGTGTGTATGTTATAGGGATGGGTGGGTGTATGTGGGGGGTAGGGGTTGGGGTGGGTGTCTATTTATGAGGGTGTATGTGTGTGTGTGTGTTTGTGGGGATGGGGTTGGGGCGACTGTGTGTATGTGTGTGTGTGTGTGTGTTTGTGGTTATGTGTGTGTGAGTGAAGGTTGGGGTAGGTGTGTGTTTGTGTAGGTGGGGTTTGTGTTTGTGTGGGTGGGGTGTGTGTGTGTGTGTATATATATATATATATATATATATATATATATATATATATATATATATATATATATATATATGTGTGTGTGTGTGTGGGGGGGGGGGGGGGTGGGCTTGGGAGTCGGTAGGTAGGGGTGTGGTGGGTTGGGGGTATTACGGTGGGGGTAGGTAGAGGTGGGAATAAATGTGTGTTTATATTTTAGAAATATTTTGGAATTAGAAAAAATGTGGAACACAATAATTATTTGTTTTCCAAAAAAATTTCAACTTCTTTGTAATTTAAAAAAACGGAAAATTTTCATTTTCCGTGAAAAATTTAGAAAAATAAACGAACTAAACACGTATTCAAAATTTTCATTTTTTTTGAAATTTTTTTTCCAGAAAACGGGTCATTTTTCTGCAACTAAAGTATCTGAATTTTTACTAAAGTATCTGAATTTTTATTAATTTTTTTTGAGACATACTTTTATTTTTGAGATAAATGACAAAAATTTAAAAGTTACGTCGTCTTCTCTGTTTTTTTGTTTAACCCTTCATATATATTGGAACTTAGTTAGGAAATACACGGAATGAATTTTAATCCCATGTATATACAAAAAATTATTTAGGCACAGTTCCATTATATAGCCCTCCAAGTTTGTAACTTGTGATTTCATTGCATAAGATAGTTTTCATATCATATACTTCCATTTTTTTTTTTGTTCATTACCAATTGATTGATCTTAACGCTGATTTATGGGTTAATGATATTTTGGAGAATATATTCTCTAATATCATAATAACCTTATGTTTGTATTATTATGTTTAAGGACAAAAAAATCAAATTTTGATATTTGACGGGCTCATTTTTTGTGTTTGTACTGGGTCTCAAACTTATTTGGGCCGGCCGTGATCCCATACTTGAATACAATGGAAATAATATATTGATATAAAAACCATTAAGTTTTTAATAAAAATATGGTTTTACCTTAACTTGATCTAATTTCGCAATTGTTTCTACTTTTCTTCTTGTTACTTATTATTATAGGTTTCAAGAAATATGAAATATAACTTGTAAGAAAACCTTTAATTTTATAAATTTTTTATGTTTTTCAAGTGTTTTTTTTTTTTTTTTTTTTTTTTCATATTATATGTATTCATAAAAATATGATTTTAGATGTATACATATATTTTCACAAATATAAATACCTATTTAGAAGTTTGATATATATATATATATATATATATATATATATATATATATATATATATATATATATATATATATTTAGAAGTGTATATATATATTTTTAGAAATATTAATATGTTTTTTAACAATATAATTAAATATTTTTACCTTTTTGAGGTACATACATATTTTTAGAAGCATAAATACATATTTTTACCTTTTTTTAAATATAAATAACGTTTTCAAAGATATAGATATTTTTTAGAAACATAAATACACATTTTTTTTGAAAGTATAATTATATTTTTAGAAATGTAAATATGATTTTAGAAGTATAAATACGTATTTTTTGACATTTAGAAGTATAAATACATATTTTTTATGTTTTTTGAAATATAAATGTATTTATTTCATATAAACACGGTTTTTATTGATATACTTCTAAATACGTAAAAAAATATGTATGTATACTTCTAAAAATATATTTTTACATTTTAATCCATATAAATAGAAAAAAAAACAATATATAAACAAATAACTTTTAAAAAATGTAAACACAATATTTAATTAAACATGTTTTTTGTGTTTAAATACGTTTTTAATTGATGAATACATATAATACGAAGAAAAAAAAAGATACTCAGGATAACAACGTAAAAAACTTGTAAACTTAAAAGTTTTCTTGCAAATTTTATTTAATGATAACCTAAAAACATGTGATAGCATGTTACAAGGGAAAATGTAGGGAAAAAACACTCTACAAGTTTCGCTTTTAATGCACCTGAAAACGATGGTAAGGTAAATTGTTTTTTTTAAATAAAGATTTTTATATAAATATCTGAAATGAAAATTTGGGTTCCTCTATCGAAGATACTCGAGTAATTTTTCTAAATTATTTTTATTATTCATGTAATTCTAATTTTAGTGTTATATTGATGTGTATATGTATATCACTAATATGATTCTAGTTGTATCGTTTATGTTGAAAAATTAGATAAATTACTTTTGATTATGTTTAAGATGATGATTGAAATTGTATCATTCATGTAATTTTAGTTGTAAAATTGTAATGTTAGTATTGTTTTGTTTCATTTAGTAAGTTCTAATTGTAATGTTGTATTGTTTGTATTATAAAATTACTAAGTTTGTATAAATTAGTTGTGTTTATCCTTAGGGTGATGATTGAAATATTTGGAATTGTATCATGTTAAACAAAATTTCACAAATGGTCTTTATTGTTTTCCATTTTTTTCTCTAAAATAGTTTTTGTGAAACTTTTTTTTACATGGATAGTCCCTTTAGAGCAAACTTTACACACCATTAGTCCTTATGACTAACAGCGTTAGTTTTTATGTTAAATATAAGTTGAAAGACTATATTGCCTTTCTCTCTCTCTCTCTCTCTCTCTCTCTCTCTCAAGCACACCATTTCTCTCATGTAAGAACGTCAATCACCTTTCACCATTAATTCTTGCTCTCATCCTTTTTCCTTTCACAAAACTTTCATATTTTGTTTTCATGGATAAAACACAAACAAATACTACACCTACACGTACATAATTAGAGAAAGCATATCTTTCTTTCTTCTTTTTTCTTTACTTAATTGCTATTGAGTTTTGAGTTCAAATGCTTTCTATATTACAATAATAGATGGATTTATTGGTTCAGAAAGAAGGGTAAGGGTGATGCTAATGGCCAACATGGAGGTATAAAGGGAATGAAAGAGGATGGTCTAGTCATGTTGCCAGTTGTGATGTTGGTTGAGTCACTTCACCACTACAATGTTTTCCAGCGAACTTGAATCCCAAATCAAATTAGGAAGAAGCAGGAGTTGAGGTGCCAACTAGAGAAATGGGGGAAATGGTGGTAGGTGGAACGTTGGTGCATCACCACTTTTTATTGCAACCTCACACGCTTTTTCGTTCCCAATCCCCTTTTCAATCTTATTTACCTCCGACTCCATCCTCTAATTTGGTTTTTTTGGTGTGAAACATGATTAACACAAATATGTTCAAGATAAGCCCTAACTTTTCAAAGTTCAAGCTCGATTTTCATCATATTTCCGTTTTTGTTTGAGCATCAGATGTTTAAATTATTGTTGTGTAGGTAGAGAATGGAGCCACTTGATGGTGGTGCCTGTAATTTCTCCCCATCGGCACCGCAAGCGCCAACGAATGGAGATGTGGCGGAGTTGTGGAGGACGCTTCTAAGGCTCTACTGATATCAAGACTGGTAAGTTTTCCCAGATGTTGTGGTGAAAAGTGATTATGTTTTGGGGTGGATAATTTAGATACCGAATCCATTTTGTTGGTGGAGGCGGTGGAGGTGAGTTTGGTCCTTTTTTCCAGCACCAGTTGATACAGGATTATTTGAAACTTATGCAAAAACATGAAAAGTTAGGTTTACAGAATCATCAAGGACACTAAGATACAACTCTTTCAGCTCTCTTCTAGCCTTAGGCAATTGTAACACTCGTTGTCAGTTATTTCCTTTTCAACCATTAGTATTTTAAATTATTGCAATTTAGACCACTTACATTGGACGTACCATGTTGTACGTCGGGTGTAAGTCAACATTAAAGTTGTGGCGGAGGAGGAGTACACTAGGTGTACATGTGTGTATGTCGGGCATACTTGTTCAATCCTTAAACCCTGAATTTTTTCGACTGTGTCCCCTATTTAAACATCTTAATCCCCATTGGACCTCCTTATGACCAACCTCCATTCTTGTAAACCCTAAAATCAAAATCCTAGCCCTTATGTGTGAGATTTGAATCTTGAGAATGATCCTTTATTGTTCATGGTAGTAAAGGAAGATCATTCAAGAAGTGGTGGTTTGTTCAAGCCTTTGGATCCAGAATCTACATCTCTTTGTACATCTTTTGAAGGTATAAATTTCATACCTTGGAGCTTATTTTGATTAGATCTTGTTTAGGCTTGGATTTATCTTCTTCTTGTCCCAAAACATAAGGTTACATTTATTCCAACTTACGATTACATAACTGCCTGGGTTTGACGGTAATGCTCAACATCCGAAGACTTTTATTCTTGTTCTTCTTGTGATACTTGTGTTCGAGTGTTTAGATTCTGGATGTTCTTATACTTTGATAAAATATGGTTATATTTTAAAGTATAATTTTTGGTCAGAGTGTTTTATCCCTATGTATTTATAGGCTGTATATCTTTTATGAATTGATATACTTAGCTCACTATAAACAATGCTCTGATACCAATCTGTCACACCCCAAAACCGGAACGGCGGAAACGTTATGGGGTGGATGACGTCATGTCAAGTATCACAACATATGCAGTATGGTAATCAAAGTACAACAACCATTGCATTAATAGTAATAGCTTTACATCAGTTACATCTCATAGAATCATCAAAGTAATACAAGTAATAATATATGTGCAACTTGGTACTAAACTGTCTTCACCAGAAGCTCCTGAAATGTACCTGTCTATTGCTGACCTGAGAATACAAGTTATTTTGAAAGCGAGTATCAACATTTTTATAAATGCTGGTGAGTTCATAAGTATTTAGTGTCATTTGTGTAAGTAAGCATTTTATTCAAAATAACTTTATGATAAGTAGCAGTTTAGAATTTACGGTGTATTAGCGTCCTTTCCAGAAAATCCTATATTTTCTAAATAAAAGTAGTCTTTTACCAAGACTTGACAGAGTTATGTTGTAAAAAGTAATTTTCCCTTAAATACTATCATTACCAAAATACGGTATTTGATTTTAAAGAAAGTAGGAGAATATCACGAGTAAAAGCATTAGGGAAAAATAACATATGCCTCAACAGAGAATACTGCTGACTAAGGCAAAAGAAATCATAGACTCCAGGAGAGTATCAAATGAATGATACGCCTGGCTCAGTCTAACAAAAGGGAATATAGACCCCAGATGGAATCGATTGAATGGTACGTCTAGCAAGGTCTAAAACAAGGAAACATAGACCCCAGACAGTATCAATTGAATGATATGTCTAGCAAGGTCTAAAACAAAGAGTGATCTTAAGAGTGTTGTTTCAGAAATACAGTGTTAATTCTCGTTACCTTAAGGCCATGAATTATAAGGTAACCCCGAGATACTCGTAACCATACTGATAGACACTAGAGAACTTGACGCCCTGCAAACGTCGGAAAGAATGTGACATTTGTCACCCCTTGGATTGGTAGTCCGTGGACTGTAGCTAGCAGTCTGGGTGTGGGGGTGTCAATCCCGTATAGATCTATACACACAATGCCCGCTCTCCCTACAGGAGACTCTGGTTACCAACTTGACAACGGAGAAGGCCATGTCCTGAACATGCATCTCGTATACTGAATTCTTATGTAAAAATACTGGACTAACGATAGTGACTCACCACTAAACTGACCGATGTAAACCTTCATGTCTATACATGTATACATGATATATAATTAACGATTAAACGACCTTCGGACGGATATCCGATCCCACCAGACCACATCCAAACGAGGAAAAGGAAATAGGGCGACCTAGCCTTCCTAAGTCCTTTAAACATCATTTATATAACTATACAAGTACAGGCATGCATTTAACGATGTAGAAGCATTTTACTAAGTAGAAGCGTTTACGAAGTAGTAGCATTAACAAAGTAGGAGCGTTTCACGAAGTAGAAGTGTTTCTCGAAGTAGAAGCGTTAATAAAGTAGAAGCGATTACGAAGTATAAGGGTTAATAAAGTAGAAGCGTTTATGAAGTAGTAGCATTAAACTAAGTAGAAGCGTTTACGAAGTAGTAGCATAAGCAATGTAGGAGCGTTTACGAAGTAGAAGCGTTTAACGAAGTAGTAGCATTTAACTAAGTAGGAGCATTTAACAAAGTAGAGGCATCATAAAGTAGTAGTATCTAACGAAGTAGAAGTATAAAAAAAACATGGGAGAAATCCTTGATGAAAACTTTTGGAAAACCTATACACTTAAGAAAATCATGACTTCGTATTCTTTTGTAAAATAAGTTTGAAAACTTTTAGAAACCTTCGAAAATCTTTCATAAACAAGTTTCGATTATAACTTTGATAAAAAAAATATAAGTAAAGATTTGAACGAGTAAAGACGTTTTGGAAAACCATTCACAGTATCATACTTGGTAAAACAGTTGACAGTGTAATAAATCATTGTGCATGCGGGTTATCAATCACATGTAATTGATATGATAACTGGCATGTTTTAACTTGTATCCCCCCATAAAAGCATGTAAAAACATTTGAAAGGTTAATTCAGGGGTATGAACTCACGTGTTGTAAATGGATCGGGTGAAGGTGCCGGTTGGGTGCTCGGTGTCAAATAAAGACTTGGGCACACTTAGTGACCTATTAAGATATGATGACATATGTTTACATACAATTAGCAAATATAATACTAATTAAACACGTATACGCATCCTATAATGCGGAAAACACTTTGGTCAAGTGCTAGGAGTGCCCCGGGTAACATCTAAGGAAGTGTATGGCCTAGTTAGGGAGTTTACTCTTCAAGAGTAAACTCTTTATAGAGTTTACGGCCCTAAGACCTTATCCCCATGAGTTTACGACCGTAAACTCATGGATGGTGTGTTCTTTGATGCATTAAGATCTTATAACACTTGTGGAATTAGGCTAGGTTCAATTCTAGGGCTTAGGAAGTGGTTTAGGCTCCAAATGGACCATTTTAGGGAGTTTATGTTCCATGACCACTTCTTGAGGAGTTTACGGCCGTAAACACATGATTTTACGGTCGTAAACTCATCTTTTCCCATTTCATTTGTTGTTTGGTGGTTCTAACTCATGCATGTAAGGTTCTAGTCACTTTTATGAGCTTAGGAAGGTGTTTAGGGAACTTAAACACCTTGGAAAGGTGTTTACGGTCTAAGGAGATGTTCTTGGGGAGTTTACTACCTTAAACACATGAGTTTACGGTAGTAAACTCATTTTTTCCATGAATCCTATGTTTTGGTGCATCAAATGAAGGATTACGAAGCTCTAGGCACTCATGGAAGCTTTTGGAGGTGTTTGAGGGGTAGTTTAACACTTAAATAAGTGTTTATGGTCCAAGAAGATGGGTTTACTGTCTAAGAATGTTCTTAGACCATAAACTCATGTTTACTCCCCTTTTGTCCCGATTTTGGTGTTCTAAGTCCTTTCGTGTAAGCCTCTAAGTCATTGCTAAGCATTAGAAGTGGTTTGGAAGGGTTTTTTTTAGCATTAAAACCCCATTATGAGTGTTTACGGTCCATGAAGGTGTTCTTGGACCTTAAACTCATGTTCTTGAGAGTTTTGGGTAATTTAAACACGAATTTGCAAGCTAGATGAGTTAAACAACAAGTTAGGGAGGTTAACTTACCGATTTGAAGCTCGAGGGGGGCGATTTTTTACCAAACCCGTTTTGTAGAGAGAGGAAGTAGAGAAAGAGAGTGTCTAAGGTGGGGAAAAAGGTGGGAGTGAAACCCACTCAACCCTTATATAGGGTGGAGTTTATGGCCTGGTTGGGGTTCACCTGACACCAACCGCGAACGGGGTTTTTCACAACTATAAGTAATCACGGCAAATTTTAAAATTATACCGCCTTAATTTTGGTTCGCTAGAAGAATATTATTTAAAATATTCCAACGGGTTTAAATCCGGTCAAAAATATTTTCAGGATAAATTTGGCTAATTTTTGACGTAATTAATTTCAACGTTAAAACTAACGGAAATTTTTGGGTTGTCACATCATCCCCCCGTTAGAGGGAATTTTGTCCCGAAATTCAGGTTTAGGCAAGGAAGTAGGTAGGAATGATCGAGTAGAGGTATGAGGGCGCTTTTTATTCGGCTGGTCCTCGCACTCCCAAGCGAACTCTGGCCTTTGCTTGGCGTTCTAACAAACTTCACTTACGGGATGCGGATTTTGATTCGCGCAGTTAGTGATTCCTACATGTTCGTCTACGAATTTAGGGTTCCCAATGGTTTCTATCAAGATGAGTGGGATACAAAGAGTGACGTTGGGCAAACACTGATAAAGTCTAGAAACTTGTGGAATATCCGAAAGTAGTAGTGGTCTGACGAGGTTTGGACCAATCTTCGTAAAGAGTCTCGGATGGTCCTAAGCTCTCAGAAGGGTAGAGCCTTTCAGCACTTAGAACATAGTGTACTTCTATAGCGAGATCATCACTGGCGTGATCGCCATTCCGAAGTTCTAAACGTTCTCTCTCATATTGGAAATGTAGTCCTTCAAGTTGTTTCTTAGAAAGCTCAGGTTGTCCTTGGATTTGTGTTCCTACTGCTTGGCTTTCAGAGGTTTTTTGGATCATCGGATGAATTACATGTCTGCAGGTATCTATTTGCTGCAGAGTGTCTATCTCAATCTTGAACCTGCACTTCTGATTCTTGAGACATTTCTAACGGAAACCCTCAGGGTCGGGGAGATAGGGTTTCACCAGACGAGTGTTGGACTATATCGGGAGGTGGTTCTACTATTTCTGCGCGAGATAGTGTTCGTGGAACACCTAGTAGTCCAATGAATCTCTAAGACATGCCCTATTCTCCAAGGCGTTGGTTTATTTTAGTTGCAGAAAGCGCGTGCTCGTGTACAACCCATTGACTAACACCTAGACTGGTGTCTAGTCATAATCTCTTCGGGATCTAGGTTATAAGGCTTAACACAACCTTCTATCGCACTTTATTCAAGTATTCTTGGCTGCGGAGGTTATCCTGTGGTTCTTGGTATCCTAGTGTTCGCTTCAGAGAATGCAGTCTATCGTCTACATGGCGACGGTGACTTCTTCCACGTAAAGGGGGCGGAGTGTCCTAGGCACTACTCGTCGGTACTGGGATGGACGAAGTGCTTGAGTAGTGCGAACATCTTCTGCAACTACTCTTCCGAAGGTTCTGAGTTTTCTCGATCTAGGTCGAATCTAGTGAGTATAGGGTTCCATCACTCGGAACTTTAATCTCCTCATCCACTCTTCTCAGAGTTTAACTTATCGTAGCTTCCAGATTTCTGGAATATCCGCTGAGATGCTTAATTCGGGGGATTAAGCGTGAATGGATGGTCGTAGTCAATGTCCTTGACTCTTACGACTCAGATTTCTTTACCAACTGAGGGTGTTAGCTACTATGTTGGCTTAATCGGGATGACAATAAATTTCGGATTTGTGGTCATTATAGTAGCTCAACCCGCAGTGGTTCTCTTGACTCTAGCTCCTATTCTATGGAATAGGATGAAGGGTTTTGCTATGAGGTTCGTGGTAGTGCTCATACTCGGATTAACCACTACTACTTGGTGTATGCAAGCCGTATATAATTCAGCTCGGCAGGATGTTCAGTTGTGCGACTCCACCCCAGACCCACAACCCAACGAGGAACAGGGAGTAGGGAGGAAGCACACATCTTAAATCTTTTTTATCTCAATTATATACCACCCTTATGCATATACTCAGTTATAGTGGTCAGTCCCATGAGTCCTATTCTCTAGATTCACGAACCTGATTGCGAGGTGCAAAGGGTCTTTCTGGGGGTTCTACGGAGTATGCTTCGGGTGGTTATCGTCTTCTGGAATACCTGCAGTGTGTTCGCTTCGGTTTCTATCTGTCTAAGAGGGGCTGGTTAACAGCGTGCGGTACCCTTCTCCTGGGTACTTCGGAAGGTTCGAGATGAGGGACGAATGACGGATCGCATTAGGTTTAATTACCTTTATTATGTTTAGGTTCGGAAGAATCTTTATTTTCCGAAATGGCTACGGAGAAAGTTCTTTTTACACAACACTAAGGATTTACACATGGTTGCACGAAGTTAAACCATAATTGATAGAGGCGTCGAAGTTAGCATACTTCGACATGATATAGAATGAGGGTTGATAGAGTCATGTGCTGAACGGGCACACCCGTTCTTGGCGTCTCGGGTTTCGTCCCGTGTATCACTGTCACGGATACTTGGACCGATAGAGTTGATGCGGAACTGTAGAGGATCCTGAGTGTTTCTGAGTAGAGTACCTTTTCATGAATGGATTCTCACGAGGCATTTCTATAATCGCCTAACATATACTAGTCATGTATAATTAAGGTGGGGAGGATTGTTGACTGAGCGACTCCGCCCTAAATCCACAACCAAAAAAGAAACAGGAAATGAGGCGGCATTCACTCACTCTAGGTTTATCCATCTCAATTATACATGGTCGTAACATATATATCTAGCCATTATAGTTTTACCTGATGAAATTTTAAATTTTATTGCAGTGCTGCGACTTTCGCTTTAACGGGGAAGTATTTACATTTTGAATTAGCCTTTTAATGTTTTCGGTTAGTTATCTGAGATTGAGAGACGTACCAAAATTTTATCGGGTTCCTTGATGCTTCTCCCTAAGCATTAGAGTTAGACTCCTCCTGTGTCCTTGTCGTTTCTTTCAGTTGGACAGTCCTTCTTGAAGTGTCCAATCTCACCACATAGACGGCAAACTGGATTGATTTTCACATTTGTAGTTGATGTAATAAGCTCAACCGGGGTTCTGCAAACGCAAGCAATATGCCCCTTCATGTCGCACCTAGCACAAAAGAGTTCCCGACATATACCATGGTGATGGTAGCTGCACTTGCTGCAGTGGGGAAGGTTTCCTAGGTATGGTCTTCTTGAAGTCGGGATGGAAAGGCTGGCAGGGGTATTGACTGTCTCAGCTCGTTGCCCTTCGGAAGGTCCTGGAGTCGAGGTACTTCCCTCCACGTTCTTGAACTTTCTCTTCAGTGGAGTTGGTTGAGGTTCTTAAGTGGCTGGGTACGCAGGTGTTGGTTGCTGCTGTCCATTGCTAAGATCAGGATTCCCGATAGGGCTCTTGCTAACACTAGCGTTGTTAGCATTCAGTTGAGCCATGACAACTGCTACAGCTGCCGAGACTGCAGCTTGGAACGTAGCTTCATCGAATAGGAGAGTCGGTTTCTTTCCGGCGGATGGGTTACGCTTCTTCGGAGGCATGGTTTTCCCTATACGGAAAAGAACACAGCTGATGAGAGACGATGGTTAACCCTGGACATATTTGTCCTTACTGTATTATGCATAAAATTTTCCCGTGCTTCGGATATTGGTTGCCTGAGTGTCGACCTACATCCCTATGATGTAGTCCTGGTATTCAAGGTAGGAGTGTGAGTATCGGAAAAGCCATAAGATGGGAGTCGTTCCTACTAAGTTACCTTTATACTGGGAAATGTTTACTCTCCGGCTTGGAAAGGTTTGAGAACAATTCAGAACGAAGACCGCGGGAAGAAAGGCTCATGAAGAGTTATGGCTAAACACCCTCAATAGAGGTGTGTGGATCCGCTCTAATCGTATTACTTGCAACGGGAAAAGGCGTTTTACCTAACATATAGCGTGAGTAGTGTGATCACTAACTCACTAAATTGTATTATTTTATGGGTGTATTAGCGTGACGAACACGAGGAAAAGACACTTCTCAGGTTCCATGTACTGGCTCCCTCTGTCTACCTCGTATCTTTGACTGGGACCGGCGTGGGTTTCCTTCGGGTAGTTACCTAGGGTTCTCTTCTCCTATAGACATATTGAATTTCTACTCCGCCTTACTTCCGAATCCGATTCTGGGTGTCATCACTTCATGATGGATGACTGGAAATCTCGGAAGTTTAGGCGAATTTCTCATCGATGTCCCTAAAAAGATATAAACACTTGGTGATTTCAATAGTCTCGACCTAGTTCATTTATTTCCGAACTGGAAATCTTCTCAATGAACCTCTTCTGGGTCTGAATCAACTCTTCCGCCGAGTACTGAAGTGGATAGGGTTTTCTACAGGGTTCGTGCGAGAATGGAAATGTCTAAAGAATCCTAAGAGATTATTAACATTTCACTGGGTGATCCATATCGAGTCCTGCTACAATTTCATAGGGTATACAAATCATATATAGCTTAGATCCGATAGGCCTTCGAATATGTGATACTACTCTATATCCACATCCCAACGAGGAAAAGGAAGTAGAGCGAAACCACACATTCTTAGCCTATGGGATCCTTATTATATATAACCTTGGGAGTACACCCTCTGTAATTGTAGGTATATCAATAAAGATCTTTTTAGTTCTTCACACAAGGTTATCTATGGATCCTAAAATACCCCTATGGTATTTTAGTTTCTTGTTTGTTCTTAACTTCTGAATATGATTATGGGATTAATGTGAGTCTTTTAGTATTCCAAAATACTCCCATAGTATTTTAAACTTTATGTTTGGCTCTAGCATTCCTAGTTGGTAAGTTTCAGACCTGTTGCAACACCACTATCACTCCCAAGCACACGTTCATCGCATCTCGAATAAATGTAGTTGATCAGGTTACATTTATTCCAACTTACGATTACATAACTACCCGGGTTTGACGGTAATGCTCAACATCCGAAGACTTTTATTCTTGTTCTTCTTGTGATCCTTGTGTTCGAGTGTTTAGATTCTGGATGTTCTTATACTTTGATAAAATATGGTTATATTTTAAAGTATAATTCTTGGTCAGAGTGTTTTATCCCTATGTATTTATAGGTTGTATATCTTTTATGAATTGATATACTTAGCTCACTATAAACAATGCTCTGATACCAATCTGTCACACCCCAAAACCGGAACGGCAGAAACGTTATGGGGTGGATGACGTCATGTCAAGTATCATAACATATGCAGTATGGTAATCAAAGTACAACAACCATTGCATTAATAGTAATAGCTTTACATCAGTTACATGTTATAGAATCATCAAAGTAATACAAGTAATAATATATGTGCAACTTGGTACTAAACTGTCTTCACCAGAAGCTCCTGAAATGTACCTGTCTATTGCTGACCTGAGAATACAAGTTATTTTGAAAGCGAGTATCAGCATTTTTATAAATGCTGGTGAGTTCATAAGTATTTAGTGTCATTTGTGTAAGTAAGCATTTTATTCAAAATAACTTTATGATAAGTAGGAGTTTAGAATTTACGGTGTATTAGCGTTCTTTCTAGAAAATCCTATATTTTCTAAATAAAAGCAGTCTTCTACCAAGACTTGACAGAGTTATGTTGTAAAAAGTAATTTCCCCTTAAATACTATCATTACCAAAATACGGTATTTGATTTTAAAGAAACTAGGAGAATATCACGAGTAAAAGTATTAGGGAAAAATAACATATGCCTCAACAGAGAATACTGCTGACTAAGGCAAAAGAAATCATAGACTCTAAGAGAGTATCAAATGAATGATAAGCCTGGCTCAGTCTAACAAAAGGGAATACAGACCCCAGACGGTATCGATTGAATGATACGTCTAGCAAGGTCTAAAACAAGGAAACACAGACCCCAGACAGTATCAATTGAATGATATGTCTACCAAGTTCTAAAACAAAGAGTGATCTTAAGAGTGTTGTTTCAGAAATACAGTGTTAATTCTCGTTACCTTAAGGCCATGAATTATAAGGTAACCCCGAGATACTCGTAACCATACAGATAGACACTAGAGAACTTGACGCCCTGCAAACGTCGGAAAGAATGTGACATTTGTCACCCCTTGGATTGGTAGTCCGTGGACTGTAGCTAGCAGTCTGGGTGTGGGGGTGTCAATCCCGTATAGATCTATACACACAATGCCCGCTCTCCCTACAGGAGACTCTGGTTACCAACTTGACAACGGAGAAGGCCGTGTCCTGAACATGTATCTCGTATACTGAATTCTTATGTAAAAATACTGGACTAACGATAGTGACTCACCACTGAACTGACCGATGTAAACCTTCATGTCTATACATGTATACATGATATATAATTAACGATTAAACGACCTTCGGACGGATATCCGATCCCACCAGACCACATCCAAACGAGGAAAAGGAAATAGGGCGAGCTAGCCTTCCTAAGTCCTTTAAACATCATTTATATAACTATACAAGTACAGGCATGCATTTAACGACGTAGAAGCATTTAACTAAGTAGAAGCGTTTACGAAGTAGTAGCATTAACAAAGTAGGAGCGTTTCACGAAGTAGAAGTGTTTCTCGAAGTAGAAGCGTTAATAAAGTAGAGGCGATTACGAAGTAGAAGGGTTAATAAAGTAGAAGCGTTTATGAAGTAGTAGCATTAAACTAAGTAGAAGCGTTTACGAAGTAGTAGCATAAGCAAAGTAGGAGCGTTTACGAAGTAGAAGCGTTTATGAAGTAGTAGCATTAAACTAAGTAGAAGTATAAAAAAAACATGGGAGAAATCCTTGATGAAAACTTTTGGAAAACCTATACACTTAAGAAAATCATGACTTCGTATTCTTTTGTAAAATAAGTTTGAAAACTTTAAGAAACCTTCGAAAATCTTTCATAAACAAGTTTCGATTATAACTTTGATAAAAAAATATAAGTAAAGATTTGAACGAGTAAAGACGTTTTGGAAAACCATTCACAGTATCATACTTGGTAAAACAGTTGACAGTGTAATAAATCCTTGTGCATGCGGGTTATCAATCACATGTAATTGATATGATAACTGGCATGTTTTAACTTGTATTCCCCCCCCCCCATAAAAGCATGTAAAAACATTTGAAAAGTTAATTCAGGGGTATGAACTCACGTGTTGTAAGTGGATCGGGTGAAGGTGCCGGTTGGGTGCTCGGTGTCAAATAAAGACTTGGGCACACTTAGTGACCTATTAAGATATGATGACATATGTTTACATACAATTAGCAAATATAATACTAATTAAACACGTATACGCATCCTATAATGCGGAAAACACTTTGGTCAAGTGCTAGGAGTGCCCCGGGTAACATCTAAGGAAGTGTATGGCCTAGTTAGAGAGTTTACTCTTCAAGAGTAAACTCTTTATAGAGTTTACGGCCCTAAGACCTTATCCCCATGAGTTTACGGCCCTAAGACCTTATCCCCATGATGTTACGGTCGTAAACTCATGGATGGTGTGTTCTTTGATGCATTAAGGTCTTATAACACTTGTGGAATTAGGCTAGGTTCAATTCTAGGGCTTAGGAAGTGGTTTAGGATCCAAATGGACCATTTTAAGGAGTTTACGGTCCATGACCACTCCTTGAGTAGTTTACGACCATAAACACATGAGTTTACAGTCGTAAACTCATCTTTTCCCATTTCATTTGTTTTTTGGTGGTTCTAACTCATGCATGTAAGGTTCTAGTCACTTTTATGAGCTTAGGAAGGTGTTTAAGGCACTTAAACACTTTGGAAAGGTGTTTACGGTCTAAGGAGATGTTCTTGGGGAGTTTACTACCTTAAACACATGAGTTTACGGTAGTAAACTCATTTTTTTTCCATGAATCGTTTGTTTTGGTGCATCAAATGAAGGATTACGAAGCTCTAGGCACTCATGGAAGCTTTTGGAGGTGTTAGAGGGGTAGTTTAACACTTAAATAAGTGTTTATGGTCCAAGAAGATGGGTTTACGGTCTAAGAATGTTCTTAGACCATAAACTCATGTTTACTCCCATTTTGTCCCGATTTTGGTGTTCTAAGTCCTTTCGTGTAAGCCTCTAAGTCATTGCTAAGCATTAGAAGTGGTTTGGAAGGGGTTTTTTTGAGCATTAAAACCCCATTATGAGTGTTTACGGTCCATGAAGGTGTTCTTGGACCGTAAACTCATGTTCTTGAGAGTTTTGGGTAATTTAAACACTAATTTGCAAGCTAGATGAGTTAAACAACAAGTTAGGGAGGTTAACTTACCGATTTGAAGCTCAAAGGGGGCGATTTTTGACCAAACCTGTTTTGTAGAGAGAGAAAGTAGAGAGAGTGTGTGTCTAAGGTGGGGAAAAAGGTGGGAGTGAAACCCACTCAACCCTTATATAGGGTGGAGTTTATGGCCTGGTTGGGGTTCACCTGACACCAACCACGAACCGGGTTTTTCACAACTATAATTAATCACGACAAATTTCAAAATTATACCACCTTAATTTTGGTTCGCTAGACGAATATTATTTAAAATATTCCAACGGGATTATATCCGGTCAAAAATATTTTCGGGATAAATTTGGCTAATTTTTGACGTAATTAATTTCGACGTTAAAACTAACGGAAATTTTTGGGTTGTCATAGGGTAAAACGGTCTTTTTCCCTAGATGTGGATTATGTTGGAATAGTATCTAAGGCTGCAACTATATTAGGCAAGTATTTGACCCGATTATGCATGGTCCTTTTGGGTTGCCTTCACCATAGCAACTTGATAGGATGATTTATTATGAAAGAATAAATATTATTAATATATTATGAGAATAATATAAGGAATAATAATATTGTTATTTGATTAATATAAGTCATAAATTAATTAGAATTAATTTGGTGACTTAGAGAGATTAATTAAATAAGAGGGTATAAACTGTCAATTGTTTGATAGTTACACTTTGGGCTGTAAATCTTTCTTGGATAGGGTTGGACGATTTTTAGGGCTTGGGATAAGCCACAAATCGTCCAAGGACTTATCATGGAAAGGATTTGGATTGCTTTAAGGAAAGATTATCCAACTAGGGTTTAAGGGTGAAACCCTAGGAGCCTTACAAGTATAAATAGACCCCTAGGGCAAGGGAAATCGGCATCTCTGCTAAAGCAAAGAAACCCTGGCCGATTTCTATTCCCTCTCCTCTCTCTCAAATCATCCTCTTGCTAGTTGGTGTTTGTAAGATATTAGAGGAGTGACATTTGTGACTCTAAAGCTCTAAGAACAAGAAGAACAAACAAGTGTTTCAAGGTAAGCTTCTAACTCTGATTTTGTATTGTTCTGATGCTCTATTAGCTATTAGAAGTCTTGGATACAATGCATGTTTAATTAGAGAAACCTAGATCCAAGCATTAGGGTTTGCATGTGCACATAGGAATGTTCATATGGCCAAAACCTATCAGTGGTATCAGAGCCTAGATTGGTTTCTGTTAAATTGATGCTTGATTGTTTGTTTCTTGCTTGCAAAATTCGAATTTTGTGTTTCTGAGTCATGGACTCGGCGAGTCCCATTGTGGACTCAGCGAGTTGGCCTGGCTCGGCGAGTCCAGTTGGGCACTCGGCGAGTCCGAGCGTCAGGAAGGGCTAAATTCGGGATTTTTTGATATTTATCTTATGGAAACTTGCCTTTACCATATTAGATCAACCCTAATCCAATTTTTTTGATATATATGACTATAATCTTGATCTAATTAAAGGTATTTATCAATTAATAAAATATTTAATTTCGTTATGTGATAATTAATTAATTATTTTGATTAAATTGGTAAATTATTATGCAGGAAATCTTAAATAAATCAAATATGGATAATTATGGAATTAATTGTTAATTAAGATTATTTGTTATTTGATCCTCCATGTTTTAAATGTTTAAAACTTGTCCTCAAGTTTTGAAATTTATGTTTTGTGATTAAAAGTTTTAATTTAGACAATTTAAATTTTCAAACCCTAGAATTTTACAAGTTTAAAATACAACCCTATACTAATATAATATTACAAGATTAATATATATATATATATATATATATATATATATATATATATATATATATATATATATATATATATATATGTATAACTAAAATGCTAGTCTTACCGTTAGTAGGCCTCATTCACGAAGCCGATCTATAAGGTGGGTATAAGGTTGCGGCCTATAAAATGGCGCTTAATGGGTGTACACTCACACCCACTGCTTGCTTGATCGGTGGAGGGTCGTTAGCCGAACGGGTAGGATAGGGTATCCTCATCCTCTCATTAAAATTATAATATGAAATACAAAGTAACTACATGTTTTTCAAAAATTTCCCAATCTTAGTTACTTTAGGAAAAGTGAATTGATACAATCCCATGAAATTACACTTTGCACCTTGCTAAGAAGTTAGTGGAGCATGTGTGGTTTACCGGCACACTAATTGGTTCTAAGCGAAGGTGGCAAAGGGTGATTCATTGTTTATCATAGTTCGATGGAGCGTGTGTGGTTTACCGGCACATCGAATAGGTGATCTTTACAATGAAGGCACCATGTGAATTTGCATGGTAATTCACACCCGCTTTGTGATCCTCGGTATCCCAGTCACAAACAAGAGGGGCATATCGAGATTTAAACATGCCATTGAAATGTTTCAATGAATCTCATCTAAACCTAGGAATTCTCAAATTCATTTAGAACTTAAAGTTAGGTTTTCATGGTGGAGAATTAGTGAATCGTCATTCACTTACCTTCAAATTGTTTGCATGTTAGATTACGGCATCCCTTTTCTAATATGTAAATATTGTTGTTGGATCCTAGCCCTAATTTTCTTATTGGGTGATAATTAGGGATTCATATTCTAATCTATCTTTGTCCTTTCTATTTGTAGATGTCGAACGCAAACAATGCTGCTGCTAGTTCATTCACATTGATGAGCCTTTGTCAAAAGGTCACTTTCGATGGGACGAACTTTAGCGAATGGATAAGATACATTCGCACAATTGCTCGCTATGAGGATAAGGAGTATGTCCTCGATGAGAAGCTCGAGAAAATCAATCCTGAAATCGCTACTCCAGCTGAAATGACCGCTTTTGAAACTCAGAAGCATGATGCAACGAAGGTACATTGCATCATGATAGCCACTATGAACTCCGAATTCCAAATGTCCTATGAGGACATGTACCCGTACGAGATGCACCAAGACTTATTGGTGAGATACCACCAAAACGCGAGACAAGAGCGTTATGAGATGTTCACTAATATGATTTCCGCTAAAATGGGTCATGGAGATTCTCTTACCGTGCACCTGCAAAAGATGCAAAGGTATGTCGACCGTCTTCGCAAGTTGAATGTTGACTTTGGGGAAGACTTGGCGATCGACATGGTGCTTCACTCTTTGCCTCCAAGTTACAATCAATTTAGGATGACCTACCACATGAACAAAGAAGAGGTCACCCTAAGCAAACTCCAAGGTCTCTTGAGGGTCGCTGAGAGCAACTTCAAGGATAAGTCTGTTGCACCAACTCCCAATCCACCCGCTACTCCTGTGTTGGCTATTGGACAAGGAAGGGGAAAGAAGAGGAAGGCTTTGTCTAAGAACCATCGCAAGGTTAAGCCCCGAGATAATGCCTCTTCTAGTGGGACCAAAGTTGATCATGCTAAACCCTGCCCTAACCCAAAGGAGGCAGAGTGCCACCACTGCCACAAGATAGGACACTGGAAGAGAAGCTGCCCAGAGTACCTGCAAGCCATCAAGGAAGGAAAGATCAAGCCATCTTTCGCAGGTATATACACAATTAAATCTAACGATTCATCTCCTGATATTTCTTGGGTTCTTGATACCGGTTGTGGTTTCCACTTTTTTTCTAATGTGCAGGGACTAAGAAGAAATAGAGACGTGGATCATGGAAGAATAAATCTAATCATGGGGAACAGAAGATCGTCGCCTGTGACCAAGATTGGAGTGTATTCCTTAGTTCTTAGAAATGGTTTATCTTTAGATTTGAACAATTGTTGCTATGCGCCAGAAATGGCTAGAAACATCATTTCATTTCATGGTTTGTTTAGACAAGGTTTTAGATTTTCTTTTAATAATGAGAATGGTTCTATTTTGGCTTATCTAAATGGTGTCTTTTATTTTGAAGCTATACCATGTAATGGAATTTATGAAACTGTTATGATTGTAGATAACTTAGGAAATGATGTTTTATGCATGGATTCTTCCAATAGTATGGATAGAGCATCCTTATGGCACTGTCGTCTTGGACATGTCAACAAGAAGCGCATAGCCCAACTCCAAAAGGATGGAGTGTTGGAGTCATTCGACCTTAGGGAAGATGACACATGCGAATCTTGTTTACTTAGAAAGATGACCAAGTCACCCTTCACAAGTACGTGTGAAAGGGGTGAGGGTCTATTGGACCTAATACATACCGATGTATGTGGACCGTTTAGATCAACCACGAAGGATGGGAACCGCTTCTATGTGACTTTTACCGATGACTATAGTAGATATGGGTATATCTACTTAATCAAGCAAAAGTCAGAAACTTTTGAAAAGTTCAAAGAGTTCAAGAATGAAGTGGAGAATCAATTGGGCAGGAAAATCAAGATGCTTCGATCCGATCGAGGAGGAGAGTACCTAAGTCTTGAATTCCACGATTATCTCAAGGAGTGTGGAATAGTTTCACAATTGACACGACCTAGGACACCACAATTGAATGGTGTGACAGAAAGGCGTAATCGAACCTTGTTGGACATGGTTCGCTCTATGATGAGTCGTGCTTCACTACCTATCTCTTTTTGGGGGTATGCCTTAGAGACTGCCGCCCATATCCTTAACCGAGTCCCTACTAAGAAGGTTGCCAAAACACCTCACGAGATGTGGACAGGGAAAGCTCCCTCGTTGGCACATATCAAGGTTTGGGGTTGCGAGGCTTTCGTAAGACGAGATACTCACGACAAGCTCGAACCTCGTAGTGAGCGATGTATTTTCATCGGCTACCCACAAAAATCCTTTGGATATCTCTTCTATAGACCGAAGGACAATGTTGTCTTCGTTGTGAGGAGAGGAGTTTTCCAAGAGGGAGAACTCATAAGCCAAGGAGACAGTGGGAGGCAAATCGACCGTGAAGATATTCAAGAAATGATAGATGAAGGAACCTCTACCGCTGGCACTCAACCCGAGGAGGAAACTCCGGTTGAACAAATTGACAAATCCTTACCTCTTGGACATTTCGAAAGAGTTAGAGTTCAACCCCAGTTTTATGGTTTTCATATTACTACCGAAAGGGACACGTATATTAGTGATGGTAAACTAATAAACCTTGATGAACCTAATAGCTATAAGGAAGCCATGGTAGGCCCGGAGTCTAAAAAACAGAAAGAGGCAATGGATAGCAAGATCCAATCCATGTATGATAACCAAGTTTGGAATTTGGTTGATAATGTGTCCGGACGTAAGACCGTTGGGTGCAAATGGATCTTCAAGAAGAAGACCGACGTGGATGGAAACGTACACACATATAAAGCGTGATTGGTCACGAAGGGCTTTACTCAAACTCCCTGAGTTGACTATGACGAGACCTTCTCACCAGTTGCGAAGATAAAATCTATTAGAGTGATGCTAGCTATTGCCGCAATTCATGATTATGAGATTTGGCAAATGGATGTCAAGATCGCTTTCCTTAACGGAAAGTTGGATGAGGATGTTTACATGGCTCAGCCAGAGGGGTTTGTGGATCCAAAGCATCCGAATAGAGTGTGTAAGCTTGAGAAGTCTATTTATGGACTTATGCAAGCATCTCGCAGATGGAATCTTTGCTTCGATGAGAAAGTCAAAGAGTTTGGATTTGTACGAAGCGAAGATGAATCGTGTGTATATGTCAAAGCCAGTGGGAGCATAGTTAGCTTTCTCGTTTTGTATGTCGATGACATACTACTCATAGGAAACGACGTCCTGACTCTGCAGGAAGTTAAGTCCTGGCTCGGGAAGTGCTTCGCTATGAAGGACCTCAGAGAGGCTTCCTATATTTTTGGAATAAGGATAGTAAGAGAGAGAAGTAAGAGACTAATAGGACTTAGTCAGAACACTTACTTAGAGAAGGTACTAAAACGTTTTAGTACGGAAAACTCAAAGAAGGGAGAATTACCGATACAAAGTAATGCCAAGTTGAGTAAGACTCAAAGTCCGAGTACCGAAGCTGAAATAGCAGAAATGAGCCGAGTACCATACGCTTCCGCAGTTGGCTCAATCATGTATGCTATGACTTGTACTCGCCCTGATGTAGCCTTTGCCTTGAGCATGGCTAGTAGATATCAAGGGAATCCTGGAAGAGCTCATTGGGTTGCGGTTAAGAATATCCTTAAGTACCTTTGGAGGACGAAGGAATGGTTCTTAGTCCTCGGAGGGAGTGATGACTTGATGGTGCGAGGGTATAGTGACGCCAACTTTCAGACCGACAGGGACAACTACCATTCGCAGTCGGGCTGGGTCTTTACCCTAAACGGAGGAGCAGTAACTTGGAAAAGTTCCAAGCAGGAAAACGCAGCTGATTCAACGTGCGAATCAGAGTACATTGCAGCAAGCGAAGCGTCGAAGGAGGCAATATGGTTGAAGAACTTCATCGGTGATCTTGGAGTTGTACCTGCCATAAAGGAGCCCATGGAAATTTTCTGTGATAATGAAGGAGCAGTTGCCTTGACCAAGGAACGAAGGGATCATGGTAGATCTCGACATATTGACAGAAAATATCACTTTATTAGACATCGTGTAGAAGAAGGACAACTCGTAGTGAAGAGGATATCATCAGAAGATAACCCAGCAGATCCGATTACGAAGGGACTAAGTAGGGTTAAGCACTTGCAACATGGTAGGAGTATTGGGCTGAAGGATGATATTAGAATAGATTAGATAGTAGTAGAAACATGTAATAGATAAATGTAATTAACATTTGATGATTAAATAAAGGAGTATTATTTATGAGTAATGTTATTGTCTTGTGTTAATTGTTTAACTATTGTTTCAATTTTGCATGTTTTGACTTCCAGAATAATTGAGTTTATTAAGAATAATAGAATTATTCAAATTATCCACAATCGTTCATATGTTGGAAGTACATATGAATGAAGATTGTCATGAATCGGTATGTAGATTGTCTAAATGGTATTAGACATAGCAAAGGGTTGCTGCAATGTTCATGAGTGCTTATGAACTGGTTTTGAGCATTGGAACAAACCCGTGCTTGCTGGAATCACCTTATGGAATATGATATAAAAAGGTGATCGCAAGACGATAATATCATATAGTCTTAAAACCTAGATATATGGTTTGTTATTTGTTAATTGATTGTACATTGATAGTACGAAAACGCATCAGTAACTCGATGTTATAAAACGCATTGTTGTGTATAGTTGGTTAATGAATAAGTAAATTCATATAAGTCGAAGTTTATCTGTAACTTTTATCCCAAGAGGATAAAAGCGATATCTCGGCCGCTCGATGATTTGATTTGACTTATGTGCCTGGCCCGGTCAGAACTGAATTGATGTGTTCGATTAAGTTCTATGTCAAATAAATCGGAGACCGAGAAGCCAAAATGCTAGACTAATTATTCCATAGAGTTGTCAGCATGATATCTAACAGAGGACTGTACGATCCCTTATCTAAAGGACAAGATTGATTAGATCAGAGTTTGACAGCGTCTTTGAGAGCTACGATTGCAAATCGAATTGTACTTGTGCATATAGTTACTAGACTTATCCAAGTGGGAGACTGTTGGAATAGTGTCTAAGGCTGCAACTATATTAGGCAAGTATTTGACCCGATTATGCATGGTCCTTTTGGGTTGCCTTCACCATAGCAACTTGACAGGATGATTTATTATGAGAGAATAAATATTATTAATATATTATGAGAATAATATAAGGAATAATAATATTTTTATTTGATTAATATAAGTCATAAATTAATTAGAATTAATTTGGTGACTTAGAGAGATTAATTAAATAAGAGGGTATAAACTGTCAATTGTTTGATAGTTACACTTTGGGCTGTAAATCCTTCTTGGATAGGGTTGGACGATTTCTAGGGCTTGGGATAAGCCACAAATCGTCCAAGGACTTATCATGGAAAGGATTTGGATTGCTTTAAGGAAAGATTATCCAACTAGGGTTTAAGGGTGAAACCCTAGGAGCCTTACAAGTATAAATAGACCCCTAGGGCAAGGGAAATCTGCACCTCTAATAAAGCAAAGAAACCCTGGCCGATTTCTATTCCCTCTCCTCTCTCTCTCAAATCATCCTCTTGCTAGTTGGTGTTTGTAAGATATTAGAGGAGTGACATTTGTGACTCTAAAGCTCTAAGAACAAGAAGAACAAACAAGTGTTTCAAGGTAAGCTTCTAACTCTGATTTTGTATTGTTCTTATGCTCTATTAGCTATTAGAAGTCTTGGATACAATGCATGTTTAATTAGAGAAACCTAGATCCAAGCATTAGGGTTTGCATGTGCACATAGGAATGTTCATATGGCTAAAACCCATAAGATTATACTTGTCTTTGGATTAGTGGATTATGGAAAATTACCTTAATTATTAATTAGGGTTAATTGGTGTAAATTTAGGTGGAGTCTAATTCTGGCACTTCGGGTGTGAGTTCTATTAGTCATTTGTGCGAGGTGGGTCTCCTCACTATTCTTACATGTGTGGTAGAATATATTTATGTACGTGATAACCAGTTGGGTCTATGTGCTATTACTGTGATATGTGTTACTGTGTGTATTGAGACTTCGGGTAGTGTCCAAGGTTGCTGATAAAACACAGGGCGTGTTGTTTGCTCACTAAGACTTTGGGTAGTCTCCAGGGTTGTTGATAACCCGTAGCTGTTTTTTTTTGTGATGTGTTGTATGTGATATTTTGGGGAACTCACTAAGCTTCGTGGTTATAGTTTGTTGATTAAATGTGTTCAGGTACTTCTAAGGATCGCGGGAAGGCGAAGGCTTGATTGTACATATTCGTCTGTAGTTTATGATTATGGATATTTTGGGACACTCTGATATTTAGATAATGATATGTATTTGACATTTGTGATTTTCTTGAGATGGTTTCTATTAAAAATATTTCTATATGAATTTAAAAATGAAAATTTTGGTTTGAAAATTTGGATGTTACAAATTGGTATCAAATCCATGCTTTGAGGGATTTAGATGAACACTTATGGCATTCCAAACCTAGTGGGGGAGTGCTTACAATTTACTAGGAGGGTACTAGGTTAGGATCGACTTTCTGTTCTACCACCAAGGCAAGGTAGTGTTTACAGCATGGGTGCATGGGTTATCGGGCACATGTGGTGGATACTTGAGTTGACAAGAAGATATCAATTTCCATTTCTGATGTTCCTATTGTGCATGATTTCCTTGATGTTTTTCTGGACGAGTTGTCGAGTTCCAATCAATCTGATCCTTGGTACAACACCGATTTCCAAGGCACAGTATCGCCTTGCGCCTGCATGTTCTTGTCTGATTAAGGCTTTGGGGTTCGAAGCATGACCCAAACATCGGATGGGAGTGTATTCAGATGCATGTTCGATGCAGGATGAGCATGGATGGATTGGTAGATGAGTGGTAAGACCATGGGCGGTGACCATGGCAAGATAAGAGTGTTGTAAGATTGCGGGGTGGCCTGTAACGTTCACTAGGTTGGCATATAGTTTTGGAGTGTTGTAAGACTATGGGGGTAGCTCTTAGCATTCACCGGTCCTTGAGTAGCGGTGAGGGCATGCATAATCTATGATTTAGATTGTGGATATCTTTAGATGGATTAGACCAGAGTAGGTCATTTTGTAATTCTGTTGGAAGGCCACAACATCCATGGAATTAAGGAAGTGGTGGGCCGTATGAGGCCGGTTGTGATATAAGACTATAGTTGGTCATGTAGCCTTCGCTTTTAGAATAGGATTTGATGGCGTCAGGATTGCCGATCAGCTATAATCGGTTGGATCAAAAAGGTTGTTAGAGCCATAGTGGCGAGATAGCTAGGGAAATTATTGGCAGATGAGGCCTTCATTCGGAAGTCGCGTGGTGCGACTGTGTATGACTATTTGACTTGGAAACCGGGGGGAAATCTGATGAATCAATTAGTTGGGACCAGGGAGGTCTCGGATGTTTTTGGAAAGAAGCTAAGGGGCAACTAGATTAGTCGAGGCAGTATTAGTGATTTGGGACTCTTGTTGGAGTCGTTTGTTATTCATAGAATATGCTAAGTCACTTGCAACTTGGATTAAATAATTCCATAGTAATTGATTCGACCTTGTTGTATAGCTCTCGTTTGAATCTAACCATTGTAGGGATGAGTCTTCTATTCGAAGGATTATCTGAGCTTTTTGTCAAGTAAAAGTGTCCTAATTTAATGTATGGTCAATGATTTTGTTCCCGGTAGAAATTATCAAGATAATCAAGGGTTGGAAGCGTTTTGTTTAGTTTGAAATTCAAAGTGAAATTGGCCTGGTAGTGGTTCAGTATAAGCGGTCTGTCTGGGAGTCAGACCAATTCGAGATTTCAGATTTTGGGTAAGGTAGAAGTAGTTATTATGCAAGGGATTAAGCATTCATTCATCATTAGGTTTGGTGTTCTGCTAAGGTTGGTTCGGTTACCTTAGGAAGGTCGTTGTATGCTTAGGGATGTGATTGTGTTCCTCAAGAAAGGAATGATTTCGAGGACGAAATCTAATTTAAGTAGGGGAGAGTTGTAACACTTGGTTTTGAATCACTTCATTATTTGATGTTGTGGCCGCATCATCAGCTATCATAAGGCTTCGGGCCTTGGGGAAGAGAGAATTATCCCTTTTTGGATATGGGTATTATAGATTAAGGGATCCGAGTGTTCGATGGTGTTTCGGAGCCCATGGGTATAATCATAAATTGGTTGTTCGAGCCTTTATGAATTTTGGGTTTTTGTTCGGGGAATCTTAAGGCGAGGGTGAGTTGATAGAAGTATAGGGCTTCTCGTCACATTTCCATGGATATAAAGAATGTCGAAACCAGACTTAGAACGAGGGTGTTATGGCCAAATAAAGTTTAAGTGTTTTGGAGCTTGGTCGAGTACGCGGGGCGTACTCACTAAGTACGCAGGGCGTAGTGGCTGGTCTGATCGCGGGTGGTTCTTGAGTACACTAGGCGTACTAAGGGGTACGTGAGGCATACTCCCTTCAGCTATAAATCCTCATTTTTAGGGTTTTACCCCTATTTAAGTCTCTTTTATTCTTTGAGCCTGATCTCTTATCAACCTTCATACCTCCTAAACCCTAATCTCGACCCCTAGCCACCGTCTTGGAGTTCTTAAGCTCTTATGAGTGATTTTGGATTGTTCTTGAGCATTTTGAAGAGATTGAAGGTTAGTGAAGGATCATCACGTGGAGTGGGGCTTGTAGATCCAAAATTTTATCATCTTTTGCAACCCATTAATGGTAAAAAGCTCTCATCTTGGCATCTCTTTCATTAGCTCTTGTTTGGGGTGGTTTATGGCACATTTTGGTCCCTTTGGTTTGTCTTTATGAGGTTGAGCTTGCCCCAAGAGTTTGGACACTTGATCTAGACGTTTTAGGTGTCCCAAATGCATAAAAATGTGATCTTGATGGTTGATACCAACCCATGCATGTGTATTAGCCTCTTTGTTGAATTTGTAAAGTAAGAACTTGGATTTAGGACCCTTTGAGCCATGCAAAAGCTCAAAGTTAACGACTTAATGGATTAAGGCATATTTTGGGAGCTAGATCTGGTCATTGGACGTTTTGGCTTAAGGGGGTAATAATTTTCTAAGTTGGTTGTGGGCAGAGTGAGTTTGCGGGGCATACCTCCTAGTACGCAACGCATACTGAGCCAAGTTGTAGTATGTTGAGTGTACCAACTGAGTACACAGGGCGTACTCAGTCTGTTGGGGTTTTCTCTATGTTTTGACTTTTTAACCTTGGATCATTGACCAAAAGTCTCACCAGGGTTGACCATTGGATATTTTGGGCCTTCTCGGATTAGGGCCATGATGGGTTTGGGCCTAATTTGGAAACTTTGGCCTTATTGGGCCTTGTGGTCCCATTTAAGGGATTTGAGCTTATGATGCTAGTGGATTGAGCTTTGGATTTTGGAAAAATAAGGAAAAGGGTAAAATAGACTTTTACCCTGAAAGGTTTGGTCATTGGGTTAGAATTCTTGATTAGGCCGAGAATCAATTATTGATGGAATTTTATTTGATGATGTCAGTGCGAGGTCTCTAGTAGTAGCAGTTTGAGTGTTCGGTTATCTTGGTTCGAGGTGAGCTTCCTCGCTGTATCTATGGGTCGAAGGCACCAATGTCGGCCCATTGTCTTATGTATTGTTGAAAGACCAAGGGGTGGCCCTTGGCATTGAATGAAAGACCCAGAGGTGGCTCCTGAAAAATCTGTATGCAAGACCAGGGTTCGGACCCTAATAGTTAAGTAAATTGTTAATTGTAGATTCTACGCTTGTTGTCTTTATGATGCTTTCATGGAAGACCAGGAGGTGGCTCTTGGCACTTGTCTGTAAGACCCAGGGTATTGGCCCTCAGCTTGGCAAGGAAAGACCATGATATGGATTGTGACATAATGACAAGACTATGGTTGGCACATAACACTCTCTATTGTATGTATGTTATGTATGGTATATGGTATCATGGGGAACTCACTAAGCTTTGTGCTTAAAGTTTGTTGTTTATGGTTTCAGGTACTTCTGGCTCAAAAGGGAAGGGCCCGAACTGATCACAGTGCATAGACCCATGTTTTTCCGCAACTTAGTGATTTTGGGATGGTACTTTGATATCTACTTATTTATGAAATACATGTACATGCTTGAGAAAAAAGGAATTGGTGTTTTGATTATGTTAAAAAAGAAATTTTTACCTTGTGGTTTTTGGGACATTACAACTGGGATTACTCAGGTTGAGAATTGGTGGTGGAGGGAAATTGTCAGTGGGTGGTATGATTTTCTAACTATAGTCTAGCATGGGCAGAGATCGATCAGGGAATCAGTTTGCGAATTTGGTATGTTCAGCCCCGCGAGGGTTTTGGTTTATTAGATTTAACGTTAATGTGTCCTCGATTATTGGTCGCATCGTTCGTCTTTCAGCAAAGGTTCTCTGAAAGTTTCAAGTTGTGTCAGTGGAAGTTCAGTGGATGTGTCAGCTTATCATCAAGTTTAATATGTGTTATGTTGCTCTCTGGGTATGCTTACCCTCAATGGTGGTGTGGAATTTTGGTTCATAGCATGCTTGGGTTGGGTGGCATTCAAGATTACTTTAGAATTCTTCTCGAGTTGGTTGTGTATTGGTGGAACCTGTTTAGTCTCAATCAAGTATGGAATCTTGTTTCAATCAATCATGAGGATGTCTTATATTAATGATTGAGGCTCGTTGTTCGGTTGAACTTTGGTATTTCTGCTCTTTTGGATGAGGTTATAGGTTGCCTAAGGATGTGCATTGTGGTAATTCATTGTGTGTATATGGGATGATCAAGATAACATTGGGGTTGGTTCAAATTATGCGCATGGTTCTTTTGGGTGATAGCCTTTGAATTGGATCAAGGGTACAACCGTTGTCCTATTCTCGTGTCGTGGGCGACCATGATTCCGTGGGGCCCTGCAATGGTAGCAGCTAGTTCTATGAAAGGAATTAGACGTGGTATAATTATGGCTTTTGTTAGGTCTATTATGTTGCGTCATGGGCTCGGTCCATAGCCTAGTTTGAATGCCGGTATTGGGCCTGTCCAGCCGTGCATTATTTTGTATTAGGATTTAGTATATAAGCTGCATGCATGCAGACTTAGAGAGAGGGGCTTTCATTGTTTTCGTTTTCATTGCTTGTAAACCCTAGCTCGCCTCTACAACGGAAGTTCTTCATCGAGCTCTGCTGAGGCATGACTCAGTTTTGAATCATAAGCATAAGTTTGATTATGTTTTGTGTTCATACTCGTATTAATCATATACTGTTTCATTACTTTTATTGTTCTTGTGAAAGATCTAATCGATCTAAGAGTTTTTGAACTCATCAATTGGTATCAGAGTAGGAGACTGTGAAATCCATACACACTTCTTCTGTCGAAGAAGTTCATAGGGTTTTAATTCCGCATTGATTGATATTTATTGAGCCGTCACTCTTTATTGGCGTATCTCATTAATTGTTAATCTAACCCTATCGAAAAATTACAAGTCTGATCTTTTACAGGTTTTCGATCAAAAGTATTCACAATGTCTATGGACGATTCTCAAACCAATCCGATAAATATCTCCAACAGCATAGGGTCTACAACAAGAATACCGATCTTGTATACGCAAGACTATGATGTCTGGACACATCACTTTGAAGATTACGTGATTAGATCGGAGGACAATGGGTATCTAATCTGGGAAGCAATCACTTCAGGTCCATTCACTCATTCTAGCACATCAAAGATTGTTAAAACGCAGAAAGAATACAATAAGCTTGTCAATGATGTCAAAGACATTCCTCAGGATGAAAAAGAGAAGTTTCAGTGCAATATCAAAGCTCTACGAATGATAAGGCTTGCACTACAATCAGATACGTTTCATTTAGTAAGTTCTTGTGCTACAGCTAAGGAGATCTGGGATAGATTGAATGAATTATATTCCACAGATGAAGATCTGGAACACTCTATTCAAACTCTCCTGTTATCTGAGTTTGGTGATTTTAAACAAAAGCTTGACAAAAAACTTATCCAGAGTTTCGATCATTTTCAATCATCTTTTAAGTAAGATGATAAAGCATGGAATTGAAAGAAAGGTGATTGAACAGAAGGTCACCTTCATGAACGGTCTCAGACCTGAATGGATGGCCATTGTGTCAACTGTCAAAGCTCATGAACAGTTCAAGTCATACTCTCTTGCAAAACTTGTGGGTATTTTAAAATCCCATGAGAATGCCTTAGTGAAGGAAACGAATGTGGTTTATGCTCTGGGTTCTTTAGCTCTTGTCTCCAAAGGAAAGAGTTTGGTTGAAGAAGAAGAGGAATTAGATCTTGCAGAATTTGATCTAACCGGCGAAGAATATGCAATGATGGTGTCAAACCCCAGAAAATTCATCAAGAAGAAATTCCCAGCCAACAAGAACCGAAACTGGCAGGGAAGTTATAGCACCGAACGGATCAAGGAGGAACCGAAGATGGGATCAAAATCCGAAGAGTCAAAGAAGGAAGCTAAAATTGGAGGCCACTTAGGATTTGACTGTCATTAATGTGGAGGCAAAAATCATTTTGCTAAAGACTGCATGCTGAGAAAGAAAGAAGAGAAGACAAGCGAAGATGATGAGGAAGAGAGCCTCCTGAGAAGATTGGAGGAGATAAAGAAAAGAAAGTCTGCTGTTAATAACTCTACTATGAATGCTTTAATTGTGCAGGGTTCAAACAACAGTGATGAGTTGGAGGTGTGGAGGTCTGGTCCACAGATTCGGAGGATGATGAAGTTAGGAAGCCTACTCACAGAAAAGCTATGACGGCAAAAGAAGAGCAGTCAATGGGAAGATGCTTTGCAGTGAACGAGGGTGTGTCCCAAATGAGAGGATACACAACTGATGGAGGAGTTGAAGAAGAAAGAGAGTGAGAGGACAGATGTTTCGCAGCCAAGCCTGTTAGCACTCAGATCAACGAATGTGATGAGTTGATCAAAAAGGTACAAAATATTCTTGCTAGCCTCTCTAAAAATTCTTGTTAATGATTATGAAAAGGATTTAAATAACTTAAAGTCAAAATTCTCTAGCATAAGTAGCAGTCTCACCCAAACCCGTGTCACAAATTCTAACTTAACTGATCAAATCAGCAGGATTTCATCAAAGAGTGAGGAACAAAGAATGTGGATTAAGCAAAAGGAAAAGGAGTTAATTAGATCTAAAGATGATTCTATTTATTTGCAAAGAGACAATCTTAAACTTCTTAAACAAAGGAATGTTTTTTGTTTGATTGCTATGAGACTCTATTTTAATATCACTCAGTTGCATCTTGATTGTGAAATAGGAAAGAAGATACATCGCATGATTTTACCTTTTCTTGAATTAAAGGAGGATGAAATCGATGCTGAAGCCTACAACTGTGAAAGTGTTGTATCTTCTGACGAAGTGTCACCAGTGTACAAAATAGGTCTGGACAAAATTGAAACTTATATAAAGTCCAAGGACCACAAGGAAATGCTCAAAAATCTGTTAGATGAAAATGACAAATTGAAACTGAGAACCGAAACTATACAAAAATTTAACTCCTTGAATGCCAATTTAAGTTCAGAAAACAAAATTGATGTTGAAAATACATCTGAGCTTAATGAGGATGATGATTCGAGTGAAATTTATGTAGAGGATTTGGTAGATTGTTCTGAATTGGCCAAAAATGAACCCATGTCCCGTAAGAACTTAATTTCTAAAAACTCTGTTGAGTTTGCTCATTCCTCTACCAACAAGTCCAAAGTTCTCAAAGCTAAAGCTGTTGTGTACCAAAAGGTTCAGACTACCCCAAATCAAGTCTACACTGTGCCGGGAGTCACTCCACAACAAACTGCAGAGTTAACCGCGATGGTTGAAGAAGACAATGCTGATGGATGTGATGAATTCTTTTGGTCGGCCCCAATCGACAACGCAGACGAGACGAAGGGTCTTTCTCAGAAAACCTCATGGAGAGTGAAAGGTAGATATATACCTGAACCACTAAATGAGCCTACAAAGTACGATGTGCCGAGCACAAGTGGAACTAAACCATATGTGGATGAATCGATGCAAACTACGAGTGATACTTCTTCAACAAAGAGTGAATGTTGTGCTCATGCTTCTAAAAGAAAGGCCAACATTCATAGAAATCCAAAACAGGTCGCTAATCGGAAGCATCAATGAAACGTAAGATACAAGAAGAATCTCTCCGAAAGAAAACGATTTTGGAACTCTCAGAATCCTGATTTTGGAAGCATTGAAAGGAAGTCTAAATTGGAGGAAAACTCAAGGAACCAGAAGCACAGTTACGATAGGAACCGAAAAGAAGGTTTCGGTCCTTCAACAGATTGGAACCGAAAGGGTAGTTTCGGTCCCTCAAATGAATACAACCGAAAGAGCGGTTTCGGTCCATCACCCATCAACAACCAAAAGGGTGGTTTCGGTTCATCTTCCAATTACAACCGAAAGGAGAGTTTCGGTCCCTCATCCTTGAACAACCGAAAGGGCAGTTTTGGTCCCTCATCCAACTCCAACCGAAAGAGCAATTTCGGTCCTTCATCCTACAACAACCAAAAAAAGAGTTTCGGTCCTTCATCCTACAAGTCTGATCACAAAAACCAAGAACCTAATGTCTCTCTTAATTCCAAATCTCTAAATTCCCGTCCTTCTGTCAAAAACCCTAGTCCTCCTAAGTCAACAAAAATTAAAGTTTTCACCATTAAAAGAAAAGATGAAACAACTTTAATTAAACGCACATATATGGTTGATATTTCTCTTACTATACCATGTCCTGTAAAAGGCTCACAAGGACCCAAGAAACTTTGGGTTCCTAAATCTGCTTAATCTTTTGCAGGTTATACATGACGAGCAGTTTGACGAAGAATGGTACATTGATAGTGGCTGCTCGCGTCATATGACAGGAAGGAAGGAGGAACTAAGGGAGTTTCGCTCTCTTAAAGATGGTGGTATTGTAAAGTATGGCAACAACTCTTTTGGAACTATTAAAGGCTACGGAATGATCACTAATGGCAAATTCTCTATAAGGAAGGTTGCATACGTTGAAGGGCTCCAACACAATCTCATCAGTGTATCTCAGCTGGTGGTTGGTACCGGGTTAAAAGTATCATTTGACGATGAAGGCTCAGAAATTGTCGAGAAGAAGCCAAGCAACGTTCTATTAAAATCCAAGCGAAAAGGAGAAATGTATTCACTGAACCTCAATCCGATAAGAGGTAAACCAACAATCTGTTTACTCACAAAGGCTCACTCCGATGAAAGCTGGTTATGGCACAAAAGACTCTCTCACCTGAACTTCAAGGACATCAACAAATTAGTTTTAGGTGATCATGTTCGAGGGCTGCCAGTTCTGAAATTCGATAAAGAACATCTCTGTGCAGCGTGTGAAATGGGAAAACAGAGTCGGTAGAGCCATCCTTCAATAATCAACACTAAGGTAATAGAACCATTGGAGTTATTGCATATTGATCTATGTGGTCCATCGTCCATCGAAAGCATTGGGGGAAACAAATATATTCTGGTTATAGTAGACGATTTCTCAAGGTTCACATGGACCTTCTTTCTCAAGCAAAAGTCTGAAGCTACTCCAAAGCTCAAGCTCTTCATTAAACAGATCGAGACGCAACTAAGAAAGGTAGTTCGTAATATAAGGAGCAACAATGGCCTGGAATTCAAGAACAAAGACTTTGAAGGATTTCTTGCTGAAAAGGGGACGACTCACAATTTCTCAGCCCCCTATACTCCACATCAAAACGGCATTGTTGAAAGGAGAAATCGATCCCTGTGTGAAACTGCCCGCACCATGTTATGCTTCGCATCTTTGCCTTTATACTTCTGGGCTGATGCAATTGCGGCTGCATGTTATACTCAGAATCGATCTTACTTGATGCTTCATTTTCAACTCCTAAGAGAATCGAAAACCAAACGTGAAATTCTTTCATGTGTTCGGTTCTAGATGCTTCATTTTCAACTCCTAAGAGAATCGAAACAAGTTCGATGCTAAGGCGGACGAAGGAATTTTCTTAGGCTACTCTCTGAACTCCAAGGCATGTAGAGTTCTCAATAAACGCTCGAAGAAAATTGAAGAAACGTACTATGTCACTTTTGACGATAGTTATGTTAAGAAGTTAAAAGCAACAGAAGATGCATCGCAAGATATATTTCCAAAGAGTGGTCAAGTTACTATTTCAATTTCAAATCTCTTCGACCAATTCATGCTCTTGTTTGATAAGCCTCAAAAGGCAATTGACTCTGAATCAACTGCAAAAGACAATAAAGTTGATGATCTGAAACGAGTTATAGATGATGCTGCTAAGAAGACGGCTGATGATCAATCCAAAGGAACCGAAAGTACAGAAGCAAGCGAACCCTCTAGTGACCGTCCTACTGTCGAGGGGGGAGAGTTCCTCTCCTCATCATGATCAAGGTTCTTCATTCTAGGGGGAGAACTCAGCGTCAAATACATCAAGCGCTACTGAAATTCCATCCAATGAAGGGAGTCCAAATACTGGTCCTGAACAGGAATCATTCTTCGAGGGGGAGAAAACCAATGTTGGTGATGATGACATTTTGTCTGAGCTCGAAGAAGAAGTCGATGCTGAATTGGATCCTATCTATGATCCAAAGTTTCCTCCTCTTGTCAAATGGACCAAAGATCATCCCCATACTCAAATCATTGGGGAATCCTCTGAAAAGGTGTTGACTCGCTCTCAAATCAAAGCGAAAGAGGCTGCTCTATTTTCAAAAGTGGAGTTTTGTATGTTCAATTCATTTGTGTCCAAAATTGAGCCAAAGACTGTTAATTCAGCTCTTGATCATTCAGACTGGGTTCAAGCCATGCAGGATGAGCTAAATGAGTTTGAACGAAACAAGGTATGGCGTCTTATTCCAACACCAAAGGATGCTTCGGTTGTCGGTCTCAAATGGGTATTCAGAAACAAGATGGACAAAGAAGGGAATGTCATTCGTAACAAAGCAAGGCTGGTGGTCAAAGGATATTGTCAGGAAGAGGGAATTGATTATAAAGAAACCTTCACTCCAGTGGCTAGATTGGAATTTGTTCGTATCTTTCTAGCGTATGCTGCTCACAAGAACTTTGAAGTCTATCAGATGGACGTCAAATGTGCCTTCCTCAATGGTGAACTTGAAGAAACCGTATCTGTTGAGCAACCGCCAGGATTTGTGAACGAGAAGTATCCTGATCATTGCTATATCCTCGACAAAGCTGTCTATGGCCTGAAACAAGCTCCAGAGCATGGTATGAAACTCTCACTCGTTTCTTAAAAATGTCTAAATTCAAACAAGGTTCAGTTGACCCAAACTTCTTTCGTAAGCGAGAAGGGAACCACCTTATGATAGTCCAAATTTACATTAATGACATCATCTTTGGCTCCACGAATCCTAGCTTAACAGCTGAATTCCGAAAGTTGATGGAAACTAAGTTTGAGATGAGCTCAATGGGTCCAATTAATTTCTTTCTTGGATTGAACATTAGACAGGGACCCGAACACATTTTTATTAATCAGGAAGCATATACAAAGACTTTTCTCACCAAGTTTGGAATGATGGGAGACTCCAAAGTAAAAGTGCCGATGGCTTTTGGAACGAAACTCACACCATCATTGGAGAAAACAACTGCTGATACAACTCCTTATCGACAGATGATCGGTTCTCTGATGTATCTTACAGTCAGTAGACCTGATATCATGTTCTCTGTGTGTTATTGTGCTAGATTTCAAGCCAACCCACGAGAACCTCATCTTCAAGCAGTGAAGAACATCTTTCGCTATCTAAAGCGAACCTCCTCTCTCGGTCTCTGGTATCCAGCCAACTCCGGATTCTTCGTTCAAGCATTTTCAGATGCCGATCTGGGTGGCTGTGGATTGGATCGTAAAAGTACCACAGGAGGATGTCAATTTCTGGATGGGAAATTAGTCAATTGGCAATCAAAGAAACAAACTTGTGTTTCGTTATCCACTGCAGAAGCCGAATACATTGCGACAGCATCCTGTACATCTCAAGTCGTGTGGATAAAGAGTTAACTCCGAGATTATGGCTTAAACATGAAGAAAATCCCACTATATTGTGACTATGAAAGCGCAATCAGAATTTGTCACAACCCAGTGCAACACTCGAAGACTAAGCATATCGCACTGAGGTACCATTTTATCAAGGATCACGTCGAAGATGGCAACGTCGAAATTCACTTCGTCAGAACGACTGATCAACTGGCAGACATATTCACAAAGGCCTTACCTGAAGCAAGCTTCAATAAGATTTTACAAGGTCTGGGAATGATGCAAGCCGAGTCAGTACCGAAATCGCCTTCGCTCCCATAAAGGTAACAAACGAAATAGAGCGAACCCATATGAACCGAAATGAACCACATGTTCGGTCTATTCCGGGTTCGGTCTATTTCGGGTGAAGTTGGTCCATGAACCGAAATGAACTAAGCGTTCGGTCTATTTCGGGTTCGGTCCTTCTGAACTTGCTTATTTTTTAAGGCGTTTCAAATGTATTCTTTTGTATATTTTTTTTTCATTACTTCTTTTCTACTAATAAAATTCCAAAAATATTTTTTTTTCTTTTCGTTCAATTGGTCAATTCTCACAAACATCCAAAACTATTTTCTTTATTTTTTTTAAATATTTCCATATTTATAACGTTTTTTTGTTTGTCTAAGTGTGATTCTCGATGGCACATCTACGGCAGGTAAAAGTTTTTTTTTCGTTAGTTAGGCGTCCCTAGAAGCATGCTGCTATATGTAGACTCAAGCCTCCACTGATTCTGAGTGAAGCCTTAATAACATGATCAACACCAATCATGTTTTCCCAATCCAGGCTATCAAGTTCACTCTAATCATGAGCTACCTTACTCTACTCAAACTGAGTTTAGAGTTGTCTGCTTGGACCCTCTTTTCTATAATAAGCAGGGGTACATTCGCTTCTTATAACATCTCCATCATCTTTCTCCATTATATTTCATTTCATCAATATAACCCCTAAGACTCTCAGTTTTAACCACTGAGGTTTATGGTTATACAAAATCTGCGTTCATGATCTTAGTTTCATGTCACTATGTACTAAGTGAAACCCAAAATTCAACACCACTAATGAATTGATGGTGAATTCAAAAATTCAAGATATTACTTGTTACCCAATGAAATCTCTTTTTCTTTTTGCGTGATCTTTATGAGATTGCCTTTCACCAAGGTTTCTCTAACCCTAAAAGATCCAGTTTAATTTTTTTTTGAGATTTCTTAAATTCTCCCGTCACTATAAAACATTTCTCACCTACTTGTTCAACAGATCACAATGATCTCACAAGTACTTCATTCTCTTTTGGTCTTATGTTAAGTATCAAAATTATGAATTGAAGAGAAAGCCACCCACTTTAACCTTTAAAAGATGCCTTTCAAAACTTCTCAACAAGTTATTGACCGTTATTTCATGGGATACCAAGCAAGCACTTCAATGTCTCTCTTGACTTTGAGGGAAGTGATTTTTGCCCATAATCAATTGTTTTATGTCTAAATACGACATCACAGATAATCCCAAAAACACTCGTTTTATTTCTTTATCTTTTACACCCTTTGCATGAAAATTTTTAATTTTTCCAAATTCTAAGTTTCACATAGATTAATGATTCAAATGATCAAGGCACAAACACTCAAGCGTCATAAGGGGAAACGATTGGGATAAAGAGGTCGCTGACTCAACAGAAATCCAAACGGTTTGGCGATTTGAAAAAGGTGAGTTTTATGAAAAGGCGTGAAAAAGGGAAACGTTTTTCTCTCTCCTGCGTCATCTTCGGCACGCCAACTGTTCACACATCAACTCAAGCGCTATTTTTGAGATAATCCAAGATTTCAGCCGGATTCTTCTGTCTCTTCCTTGTATGTATAAAAGGAATTGGAACGGTACTCTCTCAACCTTTATCACTTCCAAAAAGCTCTCAAAGAAACCCGGCTATTTTCTGCAACTGTTCATCATCATTCTCAAGCTCCTACAATGGCAGAATCTTCATCTGTTCATGATACCTCAATTCGTCAACCCCTACTCACTATAAAACCCCAACAAAACCTAATCATTGATCTCACTCCCTTTGTTTATGAGTCGTATATGCTGTATGTGGCTGAGTGTCTCAAATACTCACCACTCGTCGATGCACTGAAAAAGGTTGAAGTTCTTCCTATGTCGTTCTTGTCACTTGTCTACTCTACGGCGTTCTACGACAAGGCTAATGAACTATCCACTTTGAGCTTCACGATGAGAAGGTCTCTATCTCCAAGAGTCGATTTTGTGCCCTAATTGGTCTTTCTCAAGATCCGTCTCTGGTAAACCCTGATTCCATTACAACTGGCCAACTGTTTACAATGTTTTATTAGATGGGGTATACTGAAACCCTAACAACCGTCACCAAGTTCAGGAAGTCCTACCTTCCTCCTCAATGGAATGGTCTTTTCACACTCTTATTCAAGGGATTGTCTGAGCAGAGTGTTGGTTCTGACGGTGCTAGCAAGGCTTTCATGACGGTGCTGTATGGGTTGTACAGTGGGCTTAACCTTAACTATGGATCCATTATTTGGTAGCAGTTTGTTCAAAGCCTAGTCTCTTCGTCTAGGCACTCGGAGATTTCATGTGGGCATTTCTGGACTATCATCACCAAATGGGCAATGGATCGTAATCGTGTCCCAATTATGGCGGATTCCTTGCTTTCTTCCATCGCCACCTTTCATACGACGAAGATCATCGTCACTGATCCCACAAAATTCTCATACATTGGCTCTATTCCTGAAACCATGCTCGGTTGTATCTCAACATCAAGCAATCTTCTTCAGCAGTACATGAAACATAAATCCGTTGGTCCACGTGATCTTACTCCTACAATGCTTCTCTCCATTAAAGAGGCTTACAAACCAGCTAAGAGGGGTAAGAAGCCCGACTTGCAGAAGGAGGGACCGGTCACTAAACCAACCAAGGGGCAGACCCCCAAGAAGAGAAAAACTGATAAGGCTGCTCCTTCTCAACCTCAACCCAAAAAGCAGAAGAAGCCTGCTCGGAGACTTATTCTTCAATCCTCAAGCGATTCGGATTCAGAATATGTTCCCCTTAAGCAGAAGAACGCTCTACGCTCAGATTCTGAGAACGAAAGTTCTGATGAAGAGGCTTCGGACCGAGGGGACACTCCGCCTCGCTCCCCTACTCCAGAAATTCTGGTTCGTTCTTTGCCTCCTTCACCTCCACCTGTCACAATTTCAGTTTCTATCCCTCTTATCTCTCCAATAACCACCTCTCAACCCTTCACTTCAATACCTATTCCCACTCCCATTTTCACAGATACAACCTCTACCACCACTACAAAACCTACATTCACTATTACCAAACCACCTGTAACCGAAACTACTTTTACAATCGAACCTCCAGTAACAACCGAACCTCCACCTTCTTCAAAACCCTTATCTCCAACACCTTCTACAGAAACAACCCCGATTTTGGGCGGTGAGGACTTGGAATTCGATTCCACATATTTCAGTCCTTATCGCGTACAGAGTGAGGATGATGATGATGAGCCTATCACCAAACGTCATCTCAAGGCAGTAAATGAAAAGATTGATCAACTGCTCTCCTCTTCTTCAACTGGATCATATTCTGAAGTTGCATTAAAGGCCTTGTTCTCTTTGGTTGTTGCTGAACATAGCGCCTCATTATCTGCTGCAACCAAGGCTATTGAAGCCTCAACTTCCCAATGTCAACAGGCCTCTCGTGTTGTTGATGCCTCTACCAAGGAGTGCAAGGAGGCGACCGCAAAAGTCGATAAACTAGTTTCCCAGGCTCACCTGTTTTTAGATTCTTTGCAGGATGCTGCTGCCAAGAATGCTGACACTTTCAATTCTTTCGTAGAGACTCTTCAACAGACTCTTCAGTCTGAGTGCTCGAAGGTTGAATTGACATGCCTTGCTATTGAACAGGCAAATGACACGTTCCATGCTAATGTCAACGAATGCTTAACTCAACTGCAAGCGGACTTAGCTATAGAAAATGGAATTATGGATGAGCTTGCAAGACGCACATCTCAGCTTAAATTGCGAACACACAAGCTGCATACTGCTAATGCTGAGATAGATGACCTCAAGTCAAAAAGGGAGGTTGTACAGAGTTCTGCTGCAGATGTTCACTCCATCCTTCTTCATCTTATTGAAGGTCATGATCCACTTATCACTATCACCATTAGAAGACATTTGGCAGACAAGCTCAGACCGGCACTGGATGTTCTCAGCCGTATCGAGGGTGTTCCGGTGACTGGTGTCCAACCGCAACAAGGGGGAGAGAAAGAGTTGAAGCAAGAGACAAAGCAACCTCCTCCATCTAGTTCCAAGCCAGCTGCTGAACCGAAGGGCAATGAAGCTTCGGGTAGTAACAAGGATAAGAAAAAGAAGAAGATTGGTGAAGATGATACAGACAACGAAGATGATGTCTATGTTGAAATTCCCAGGAAGTCTGCCCCAAAGGTTAATTCTTCTGAAAAACAAACTGAAGAAATTTCCATGAAGCAGCGAGCTGAGCTAGAACAGAAGCGAAAGGAGGCGGAGCTCCTAGAGAAGAAAAAGGCCATGTTCCCTGAATGGACAAAAGATTCGCTTCAGAGGTGTGCAATTGAGGAGCCAACTGTTCTCTGGCTCGAGCCAATAATGTCTTTCAGTCTTGACAACTCCAAGGATGCACAGTTCGATATGCCGTTCACTCGAAAGGCATTCATCTTCCACTGTTTCAACTCGACTGCTGCCATTCCATCTCCAGACCCGAAGGTAGATAGGGATCTGTTGGAGTTTTACTTAGAGTTTGCTCAACCTCAATACCATACTTGGAGCTCAAAGAAGATAACCACCGTCAAGGTGATGAAGCCCTATTCAGCAGGGAAATTTATCAATGTCAAATTCAGGGTGACTTGAGGAACCGAAGGCTCGGTCCACCATTTTTCCCTTGCTGATCTACCGAACCTCAATCCCCATGACTGGATACTCCTCAACAACATTCTTCTATCAGATCCCCAAGAGTATCAGCCAATAATCGATCATGTCAAGCGTATGCTTTTTTGCTACATACATGAGGTAACGAAGATGGACCAGGAAATTGCCTCTGCCGTACACAAGCGAGCAATGATCAAACCTATGGGCAGAGCTGGCAATGTCAATTCAATGATCAAGGGGAAGATAGATTCCAAGTATCACACGGTTATGTTTCTTAGGGGCAAAGGTCAAAAATGTATGTTCGCTCTTGTTGACAAACACCTTTTCTCGACGACTTGTCTCGAGCATATCTTGGAGATCATACAGAGGTGCGACCAGAACAGTGCTGCTGATAAAAAGCTGTTCATCGACATACTGAGGTGGTACATTCTATTCCGACAGACTCTTCTTGCCATTATTCCTAAACTGTTTAAAGTTATAAAGACAGTGAGGCCTGCTCAGAAGAAGTAATCTCTCACCTTATTTGACGCAAAGGGGGAGATTGTTAGGTCTATTATGTTGCGTCATGGGCTCGGTCGGTAGCCTAGTTTGAATGCCGGTATTGGGCCTGTCCAGCCGTGCATTATTTTGTATTAGGGGTTAGTATATAAGCTGCATGCATTCATACTTAGAGAGAGGGGCTATCATTGTTTTCGTTTTCATTGCTTGTAAACCCTAGCTTGCCTCTACAGTGGAAGTTCTTCATCGAGCTCTGCTGAGGCATGACTTAGTTTTGAATCATAAGCATAAGTTTGATTCTGTTTTGTGTTCATACTCGTATTAATCATATACTGTTTCATTACTTTTATTGTTCTTGTGAAAGATCAAATCGATCTAAGATTTTTTGAACTCATCAGCTTTGTTGTGCGGTTAGCGTTGAGGGGGACGTTGTTTAGGTCCCTACAAGGCAGGGCAAAGAGTATGAGAGTCTTTTGGCCCGTGGTGTGGGTCGCGAGTTCCAGGCATAGGTTGCGGGCGATCATGCTTGTTGATTTCTTCTGATTACGCTACTTTCGGTATGGGTGCATTGATGGAAGTCGGGAAGCACACGAATCAGTTGGTTTGGATAAGGGGAAACAGTTAAAGGTTGTTGGGAGTATCAGACAGATATTAGAAAGTCTCTACGGGATGTTTGCATTATAATCATGTTTGCTTGTAAGCTGTTATGAGGGGTTGCTTATCAAGGTTGGGAACCGGTTATGAAGTCTCACATCAAAAGTTATTCATTAGCATATCAAGTGTCTTGCTATATGGGGTTACACCTGAGTTGTTAAGGATTGGAGGTAAATGTGGAATTCTTGGAATTCTCATCTTTGCTCATAGGAGTAGTGGTTGGAATGGCATGTCAGGGAGTCACGGTTTAATTAAAGGCTTTTGGGGTATCTTATGGATTTGGGGATTAGTGGGAAATTCGTTATTTATTGTGTTTAGATTCTTTTCTCGCATGATTATTAGTGATCATACTCTCAGGAAAGGGGCGGATTCAATGAATGGGTAAATGTCAGTCATGGATTATGGGTTCCCCGTTTTGGGAAGCATATTGATAAAGTTGATTTGGTGTTGTAACCTTGAGAGGGTTAACGACTTTTATGGATCTCTCTCTAGTCATTTAGTCTTAGCCAGGAGGTTATGGATTTTGATGGCATTGTTCGTGCCTCTCTGTATAGGTTATCCAGTTGGGGCTCAATTTTGGAGCCGCCTTGTTTTTGGATGGAGGGTTAAACATCAGAGGATGGTTAAGGGTCCTGAATCCCCAGTGGATTCAGCAAGGTAAGTCAGGATCGGAAGGGTTCCGTATGGTTCGGATTGTGAGAGATATCGTATCATCTGCGTTCCAAGATGGCTATGCTTGATTAAGAACCAGTTGAGGTGATGGATGTTCGAATTGTGTGAAGGTGGTGATGGTTTCTCTTGTAATGAAACTTAGCAATTCAAAGATGGTATGGGTAGGCATCCATCGAAATAAGCCGACTTTTAGTTCGGATTAGGTCTTGGGGAAGGACCGTTTGAGTGACCCGAGGCGAGGATGTGGAAACACTACCCTGGGCTAGTTACTGCAGCAGACTTTGAGGACAAAGTCTAATTCAAGTGGGGGAGATTTATAACATCTGGTTTTGATGTACTTCCATTGTTGATCCTTAAATTGAGTTGTATTGCATTTTGGTCCCTAAGTTCAAGTAAGTGTGCAAAGGAGCCCTAATGGAATTTGTGTAATTTTGGCCTTGAAGTATGCCATGCGTACGTAATGTACGTTGAGCGTACTAAGGCGCACCCTAGTATGTTGGGTGTACATCAGTGTACGGTGGGTGTACTTGCAAAATAAGGAAAACCATAATTTTTAGGGTTGTCTCGTATTTAAGCACTCTTATGGCCTCATTTCACCCACCTCAATTGCCTCCACCCCTCTCAAACGTTTGTGCAACCCTAGTTTCACCTTGAGGAGCCTTTTCAAGCTTAGAAGTGTGTTTTTGGTGCCTTAGAAGAAGAAGGAAGGAAGCCAAGCTCATCTTGAAGGAGTGGAACACTTGGATCTGGGATTTCCACATCATTTGCAACCATTCTAAGGTAAAAAGCTTGCAACTTCATCCCTCTAGCGTATATATAGATCTAGTTTTGGATGTCTTTATGGAGCGTTTTGGTCCCTAAATGCTAGATATTGAATATAGAATGTTCTTGACCTTTGAGTTGTCATTTTAGACCCTATGAGGAGTCTTAAGTCATAAAAATGGGTTCCTAATGGTTAGTTTTGCTTCATGCATCATTTGGAAGGTCTTAATGGTATAAGACCTTGTGTTAAGCACTTATTGGAGATGCTAGGTCATAAAGTTGGAGACTTTATGACTCCTAAGAATATTTTAGCCATGGATCTGAAGTTTGGACGTACGAGCTTAAGCCATTAAGCTCTTAATGGAATGTTTGGCTTGCGAGGGTATGCCCCAGTATACTCGAAGTAGGCACTGCGTACGAGGTCAACCACCCCGATTGAGGTCAACTGCGAGGATGCATGTACGCCTAGCGTAGCAAATAAGTATGCCCTGCATACGCAGTCTGGGTTGACATGGTTGGGTTGACTTGGTTGGGTTAACTCAGTTAAATTGTTGACTTTGACCAAGTTTGACATCAAGGGTATTTTTGGTATTTTGGTATTTTGGGTGTGATTTCTCACTTGGATGGATAGGTGTTGGTTGGAGCTAAGATTCGGAGTCGGGACCTCATCACCTATGGATCAAATTTAGAGGTGAGTTTTCCTCACTGTACATTTGGGTTGAATGCACCAAGGTTGACCCATTGGATTGTTATCCTGGTTTATCACATGTTGGTATGATGTAGTGATTTGTTAGATCTGTATCCTGGTATATAGGATGATGTTATGCTTAGTGATCTGTAAGATCTGTGTCATTGTCTGTTGATTGGTTATATGTTGGTTGGTAGTTGAGTTTTTACTACTATGTGCGTGACCCAATAGACCGGGGGAATTCCAACCCGGTGGTTGATTGGGCGCGAGAGTATTCCATCCCAAGGATGACTGGACCCGTTGTATATTGGCATTCCAATCGATAGTGGATTGGCCCTGGGGTATTCCTATAACAGTCGAAATCTAGGTATTTACCTTTCTTTCCTATATAATGAAACTTCATTGCATAATTGGTCCCTTCGTACGTTGGGCGTACTTAAGGGTACGCATAGCGTACTGGGGAGGGTTGATCGCGGAGGTGTACTGCGTACGCGGGGCGTACCGAGGGGTATGTGGGGTATATGTGGCTGGAGACCAAAACCCTAATGTTCGGATTTGTGACCTATATAAACATCCTTAAGCCATTTTGAGCTTACCCTAACCAACCTCCATCACTCTCAGTCGTCCCAAAAACCCTAAAACATTTGTGTTTGCCTCTTAAGCTTGTGAGTGCCTCAAATACCTCATTTTTGGTGTGTTAGCAAAGAGAAGGAAGAGGAAGAAAGCTTGATCGTGGGAAAAGCTTTTGGATCTTGCATTTGGATCAACTTAAGAAGCTTGTGGAGGTAAAAAGCTTTCTCCTTGCTAATCCTTGTTGTTTATTGAGCTAGGGTTTTCTAAGAGTCTTATTTTGAGTTCATAAATCATCTCGTAGAATTTTGGGCAACTCCAGAGGTAAGGAAGGATAGATATGAGGTTCTTTAGCTTAATTATGTCATAAAAATGCAAACTTGATGGTTTCTATGGCTCCATGCATGAGTTAAGACCCTTGGAAAGGTCTTAACGGATTAGAATGTGTTGTTGGGAGCATACATGGCATGCAAAGGCATAAAGTTGCCAACTTTATGCCTTAGGACTCTTTAAATGACCTAGATCTGAACTTGGAATGTATAGTCTTCATGTATTAAGCACTTAAAGGGGGATGTTCTTTGTCCGCTTGTATGTTGGGCGTACCAATCTATACCTTGCGCGTATAGAAGAGAAACCCGGGACGCTTAGCGTACTTCTGTAGTACGCCAAGCGTACGCTCTGTTGTGGGGATTGGGCTTCAGTGGATTTTTTGGGCCAAATATACTTCACTTAGCTTTGGGCCTGGACCGTTTGGAGATGTTGGGCCTTGAGAATTGCTTTGGGATATTGATGCCATGTTTGGGCTTTATTGGGCCATGTGGCCCATTATAGATTTAGACTTTAACCCTAGGCCCGTTAATGAAGGATAGACTTTTGGGTTCTCATGGAGTGATTTGGACATAGGATTGTGGGCCTTTTTGGCTAGGTTGTGTTATAATATATTCTAATTAGGGTTATTTGTATCATTGTTCAGTGCGAGATTTTGGACTTGTAGTCGAGCAGCTATTGTTCAGCATATTGAGATGAGTCTTCTCACTACACTCATGGGTCGAAGGCACCAAGGTCGGCCCATTAATTGATATGAGGTTTTTAGTAATAGAGTATGCAATGGTTTTGTTAATTGGTATATGTGTTGACTTATGCAAAGACCATGGGGGAGCCCATGACACTTGTCAAGACCATGGGGGGAGCCCATAGCTGATGGATACAAGACCATGGGGGTAGCTCATTGCATTCCAAATGAAGACCATGGAGGGAGTCCATAGCAAACTTGTATATATGTGCATGGCAATAAGTGGTTATGTGTTTTAGGAAAACTCACTATGTGTATACTTACAGTTTTGTTGGGTGTTTCAGGTACTTCTGGTTCTAAGGACAAGGGCTCGGCTTAATGGTGCAGCGTGCAGTCTCCAGTATTCCGCACTAGTTGTTTTAGATACTATGATCTTTTGAACAATGTGTTCTGTAATGGACTTTTGGGGAAACAACTATGGATGTTATTTCTAACTATCAAATGAAAATTTTTATCTAAGTTTTTGGGCTGTTAAAAGTTGGTATCAGAGCCTTGGTTTGAGGGATTCGATCATACTCTTGGGTGTATCAGAACTCAAATCGAGGAAATGGTATACCCTTTTTCAAAAAGAAACCGAAAGCTAAAGTTTTCTTGAAAATGGTTTTCGTAAGTAAAAAGGGAGAATGCAATGTGCATAATCGGCCAAGCTCAAGTAAGTATTTTTAGTGTGCTAGCCATATTATAGTTATATTTGGAAATCGATGTAGAATTGATTATTTGCTAAGTGTATGCTTTGAATGTTGTATATGTCTAGGATTCCATAGCCTTAGAATGATGGATTTTGCCTTATTCATGTTCCTTGTTCGGTTGTGGTTTAGGGTAGAAGCTTATTTGACAGTCTATGTGATTCTATTTGTGTATAACTTGCAGGCATAGGGTAATCTGCTATGATTGACTTGAGTTTCTGGTTCGATGAGAATTGACAAATCCTAGAATAGTCTAGGATTTGAGTTATGTTGTATTATGTGGATTATGTTATTATTTATGGGTGAATTAGAGGTATCAGGTTTGGCCTTGGGGAAGGTATAGGTAGGTATGGAAGGTAGTATTGGGCTCATACTACTGGAAGCATAAGACTTGTACTCGAAACAATGTCAGAACCAGAAGCTCTAAGGATTCCGGTGAGGAGGAACACCTTCAAACTTCCTTATCAATTTATATCATTTGATATCTTTTCAGTTGAGGATGGTGATGATCACGCGAGGTTCGGGTTCAGAATCAGGATCAGGATCAGGTTCAGACTCTGGTGCAGAGCCTATTGATGAGAGGCTACGCGATCTGATCGCGGATGAGGTTACTTGTGGCATCCTTAACGCTACCCTGGTGATGTAACATCCAAAAAATATTCACATAAAATTTCATTTTTATTTATAGAAGAAGTATCATCAGTTACTTGATTTAAAACCAATACATTACAATTAAAGAATAAATACCATAACAAAGTCAAAAGTGGAACATAAAGTGTGTGTGCCATGCAGTCAACCCGATCCCTTCCTTTTGAAAACTGAAGTACCTAAAACGTAAACTGAAAACTGTAAGGACAAAGCTTAGTGAGTTCCCCAAGTTACCTTATACCATACATAACTAATCACATAATGGGCCCCACCTACACTCGCATAATGGGCCCCACCTACTGAGATACGTGCCCCACCCACACTCGCATATCAGGCCCTGCCCACACTCGAATAACCATATAATCATATAAACATTCAACACATGCAAAAATCACAAAGAAAATAACATACTATACAATCATCGATCCCCGCCCACATACTAATCATATATGCATAACCTGATACTAGCATACATACCAATACATACGCATGCAAGAGTCACATGGACAACTAGCATCATAACATAATAAACTATGCGTCGACACTGGTGCCTTTGACCTGCTAACACAGTGAGGAGACTCACCTTGCACCGACGAATCACACAGACGATCTCTGGCTGCTGGCTGACAGATTCCCTGAACTGTCAAAAACAAAACAACACCCAAGTACCAATTAGGTTCCAAACCATAGCCATAAGTCCATACTCAGGGTAAAAAGACCATTTTACCCCTAACCCAGCTTGATCCAAGACCAAGGACCAAACTCACAGCCCGAAAGGCCCAAAAGTCAAATAACCAACCAAGGCCTAATTATGTCCCAATTTTCCAAATTGGGCCCAAACCCCTTACATGGGCCTTACCCTAAAGCCCAATAAAATTCCTTGTCCAAGGCACTCATACTTAGATGGCCCATTAAGAACTTAAACACCCAAGCCCATAAAGGTAGCCCAACACGAAGCCCAAAAGGCCAAACCCCTGACTGAGTACGTGGAATGTACCCAGCTGTACGTGCATGTACACGCTTGATGGCTTGTACGCTACGTGTACAGACTTGTACTCCTAGCGTACTACTCTATTTAGCCAACTTTTGCCATTAAGCACTTAATGCTTAGCCTAAAGGTTCATATTACAGATCTGAGTCCTAATCAATATCTAGACCCATAAAGTCATTGACTTGATGACTTTTCAAGCATCAAAATAACCCAACACCAAATTAAAGCATTAAACTTTCACTGAATGGACACCAACTAAAACATGGGGGATTCCAAACCCTAAAGGAGACAACTTTATGCATCTAGAACCTCAGAAACACCAAGGATGGCAGCTCATAGTTCCTGGAGTGGTACCAAATGTAACGACCATCACTTGAGGTAATAATTACTAAATATTTCTTAATTAAATTGTTGGGCTAAGTGTTAATAGAAGGACTAGTTGAGTGGACTTTTAGGAAGTGGGCCGAGGACTTGGGCTGCCCATAAGACATACAATGGGCGTAGCCTTGGTGTACGTGGGGCGTAGAGAAGCATTGGATGTGGGGGACACATGCACGTACGCAGAGCGTACCAAGGAGTACTCACAGCGTATGTGAGAAGATTCCAAACCCAAATTTTTAGGGTTTAAGCCATATAAATACCACATTATGACAGAAAGCCTAGCCTCCTTACCAACCCCTCATTCTCAAAAACCCTAGCTAGCCTCCCTTTCTCATTCTTGTGTGTGTTTTGGACTTGTGAAGCCTTTTTTGGAGATTTAAAGCTTGAAAGAAGGAAGGAGAAGATAGTGAAGAGGAACTTGGGTATCTTGAGCTCATAGATCCAAGATAAAATCAGATTTTGGGACTCATTGGAGGTATAAAGATTTCAAATTTCTCTTTGAATACATAGATCTAGTGTAGTGTTGTTTTGGGGTATTTTTAGTTCCAAGAATGGGCCTTTATGACTCAAGTTCATTTCTAGGACAAGAGGTGCCACTCTCAGTGATATTCATGTCCCATAAGCAGTAAAGTCTCGACCTTTAAGGTCCTTTTATGACCATGCGTGAGTTTGGAGTCATTCCATGGAAGTTAGTTGCTATATTCCAAGTTTGGTCTTTCTTGGTGGGTTACAAGCCATCAAGTAAGCGGATTTATGGATTAGGACGGGTTATTGGACTCAGATCTATAATTTGGACTTAGTGTCTTAAGGGATTAAGCAGTTTTGAACAAAATGGCTTAACAAAGTAGTACGGTAGGCGTACACGCCAATACGCACAGCGTACAATCCATGCAAGCTAAAGGTGTAGCATATAGAGGAGTATGCTCAACATACTCTCATATTTTGGGCTTTGTGACATTTCAGCCTCGGTTTGGGCCAATCTTTGGGCTATGCAGATGTTGGGCTGAAATGGGCCATTAGAAGTCAGATAATGGACCAAAGACATGTTTGGGGTTAGGGGAAGGCCCATTTGAGGAGTTAGGCCCAATTTAGAAAATTGGGCCATTAGTGGGCCTTTAGTGAGTTTGGAAAGATTAGAAGAAACTGGGCCTAGATCACGGTCCGAATTAGATCATGGGGTAAAATGGTCATATTACCCTTAGAAGGATTTTTAGTTTTTGACTAAGTGTTCCTTGTGACTCGAGCCGAGATTGTTGTAGGTTTGATTCGTACTCGAGCTCCCTTATTCAGCAATTTTAAGGCGTGTGTTGGGCCATAGTTCTTGGGGTTAGGGACCACATCACTAGTAGATGTTGGGTGGCAGACATGGAGAATGCCCAATGCATGAGCTTTTATCCCAAGGTGGCAAAGGTGGGGTTTGCGTCTTGTACGTTGCGGGGTCGGGCGCGAGACTGGTGGGAGGAGGTTGCCCGCAAGGTGGGATCAGTGGGTGTGGCTAAGATGAATTGGGAGGAGTTTGTGCGGAGGTTTGATCTAGAGTTTTCACCAGCCATTGAGGTGCAACGATTGATGAGGGAGATTCAGGATCTTTAGCAGACGACAGAGACTATGGCAGAGATTTCCGCCAAGTTCTGAGAGAGGGCGCTTTTGGTTCCGTAGTACATTGTGGATGAGGAGATGAAGAAGACGAGGTATCATTCCATGTTGAGGGATGATATCCGTGATTTTGTGAGTTTTTTGGGGTGCAAGACCCTGAATGACATGGTGGAGAAGGCCCGAGAACAGTAAATTAAGTTAGAGCTCCGGACGAAGCGGAATCTAGAGCAGGTTCAGGCAGCATTGGGTCAGGCTAAGAATCACAAGACCTCCGATCCTCCCAGTAGGGGCCATCAAGGTCAGGGCCAATGTCCCAAGTGCGGTAAGCCGCACAGTGGAGCCTGTCGGGCGACAGGCTCGGCGTGTTGTGCTTGTAGCCAACTGAGCCACATGAGCATGGATTTCCCCAAGAAGGGGTTGATTTGTTTCCACTGCAACCAAACCGGTCATAAAAATGTTGATTTCTAGAGGTTGACTGGAGGAGCAGTGGTGGCGCCTACACCCGCCACAATGAGGAACACTGATGGCCCCCCGGTTAAGGCGGAAGCTCCTGTGGTGAAGAGTTGCGCATTTCAGTTGACTACAGAGGAGGCCCGAGCAGCACCAGACGTCGTGACTCGTATGTTGTCTATTTCAGTATTATTTTTTTATTTTTTATGCTTATATTGTTATGATTTTGTGTAGGGACCTTTTTGGTCAATGGATTATCAGCTCATGTTCTTTTTTATTCAAGGGCCACCCGATAATTTGTATCTTTTGCACTCAACAAGAAGTTTCGATATGCTCTGGGGACTTTGGATTCCCCATTCGAGGTGGAGATTGCGGATGATCGTACCTTGAGTGCTGCGAGGATATTTCATAGGAATGTTCTGAATATGTTCGACGAGAGGTTTCCCATTGATTTGGTTCCAATTCCTTTGAGAGGTTTGAAAGTAATCATCAGGATGGACTGGTTGGGACCCAATGGGGTCGTGATAGATTACGAGTGTCAGCTGGTGAGAGTTCGAACCCCAAGTGGGGGAGAACTGGTTATCCATGGAGAGAGAGCCTCATATGGGCCAACCCTCAGTTCGGTTGCAAGGGCTAGGAGACTCCTTCAACATGGTTGTTCTCGGTTTTTGGGTTATGTATCGGCTATGAGGGTGGAGGCCACATCAAAGATGATCAGGGTACCTATTGTGCGAGATTTTTCTAATGTATTTTCAGAGGAGTTACCTGGGGTGCCTCTCGAGAGGTAAGTGCAGTTCTGTATAGATTTGGTGCCTAGTGCAACTCTGATAGCCAAGCCATCATATCGCCTAGCTCCGCCTAAGATGCAAGAGTTGTCTACGCAGCTCCAGAAGCTGTTAGACAAGGGATTTATTCGTCCAAGTAATTCCCTGTGGGGAGCACCGATCCTGTTTGTGAAAAAGAACGATGGGCCACACTGGATGTGTATTGATTATCGGGAGTTGAACAAACTGACGGTGAAAAATCGTTATTCGCTTATGAGGATTGATGATTTATTTTATTAGCTTCAGGGTGCATCTTGGTTTTCCAAGATTGATCTTCGGTTGGGGTATCATCAAATGAGGATTAGGGATGAGGATATACCAAAGATGGCTTTCATAACTCGTTATGGTCATTACGAGCTTTTGGTGATGCCATTTGGGCTCACCAATGCTCCAGCGGTGTTCATGGATCTCATGAATCGGGTTTGTAGGCCGATGTTGGATCAGTCTATGATTGTTTTCATTGATGATATCTTGGTCTATTCTAAAACCAAGGAGCAGCACGAGCAACATTTAAGGAGGTGTTGGAGACCTTGAGGAGGGAGAGGTTATATGCCAAGTTCTCTAAGTGCGAGTTTTGGTTGCCTGAGGTGCAGTTTTTTGGGCACATCATCAACCAAGAGGGTATCTTGGTAGATCCAACCAAGATTGAGGCGGTAATGCGTTGCAAGGTTCCGAAGAACACATCCGAGATCCGGAGTTTCTTTGATCTAGCGGGGTACCATCAGAGATTTATTCATGATTTCTCTAAGATTGTCGTGCCTTTGACCCGCTTAAACAAGAAGAGTGTAACCTTATGGTGGGGTCCAGAACAGCCAATGGTATTGAGACTTTAAGGTAGAAATTATTCGTGGCCCCAATTTTGGCGCTACCCGAGGGATTAGATGATTTCGCGGTGTATCGTGACGATTGTATTTTGGGTTTGGGAGTTGTTCTGATGCAGAAGGGAAATGTGATTGCTTACGCCTCGAGGAAGCTAAAGCCTCATGAGGCAAATTACCCTACTCATGACTTGGAATTAAGGGCGGTAGTGTTTGCCCTCAAGATTTGGAGGCATTATTTATATGGGGTCCAATGCACCATTTTCACTGATCAAAAAAGTTTGGAATATTTGATGGGTTAGTAGAATCTGAGTTTGAGACATACGAGATGGTTAGATGTGGTAAAATATTATGGCTACGATATTTTGTATCATCCCGGGAAGGCCAATATGGTAGCCGATGCTTTGAGTCGCAAGGCGACAAGTGCTCTGATCCAAGATGTTTCTTTGGGGATGATGATCACCTCACCATTGACGGATATGATCAAAAGGCCACAGGTGGAGGGTTTGAAAAATGAGAATTGGAAGACTGAGCGGATTCGGGGGTAGATTCCATTGTTTGTTCGAGACAACCGGGGGGGGGGGGGGGGTTACCGACACAGTGTGGTAGGGTTTGGGTTCCGAAATTTCGGGGAGTGAGGCAAAAGATCTTGGAGGAGGCATAGAAGTACAAGTTTCTATCCATCTGGGGGCCACGAAAATGTATCGAGACCTAAGATTGAGCTATTGGTGACCCTGCATAAAGCGGGAAGTTGTGTGGTTTGTTGAGCGGTGTTTAACCTGCAGGAAGGTCAAAGCTAAGCATCAGAGACCTCATGGCAAGGTTCATCCACTACCCATCCCCATATGGAAATAAGAGGAGATCACCATGGACTTTATCACAAAATTGCCTAGAATGGCGTGGGGGTGTTGATTCCATTTGGGTTATTCTGGACAGGTTGACCAAGAGTGCTCATTTCATTCCAATTTCCGAGAGTATCTTCGCCGAGAATTTAGTAGATATTTATGGGCGGGAGGTGGTGGTCAAGCACGGAGTGCCGGTATCTGTGGTCTCGGACCGCGATGTTTGATTCAACTCCAGATTCTAGAGGAAGTTCCATCAAGATTTGGGTACTCACTTGCGTTTCAGTATTGCTTACCCCCCCCCCCCCCCCCCCGACTGATGGTCAGAGCGAACAGACGATCCAGAAGCTCGAGGATATGCTTCGGGCATGCGTATTAGACTTCAGATGGATTTGATACTTACCTTCCACTAGCAGAATTCTCATACAACAATAGTTACCATGCTAGTATTAACCGAACCCCATTTGAGATGTTGTATGGTCGGAGGTGTAGGAATCCAGTTTGTTGGGGGGAGGTGGGGCATCGAGTCATGGGAAGCACCGAAGTGGTTCTTATGACCATTGAATTGATTCAACAGGTGAGGGATAGACTACAGATTGCTCAGAGCCGTCGGAAAAGCTACGTTGACCGCCGTTGATCAGATCTCGAGTTTCAGGTGGGAGATTTTATGTTGTTGAACGTGTCACCTTGGAAAGGTGTCATTCGGTTTTATAAAAGGGGCAAGCTGAGGCCCCTATTTATTGGTCCATTCAGGATTTCTACCCGAGTTGGCAAGGTTGCGTATCAGTTGGATCTCCCTGATGAGTTTAGTGATATCTATAACACCTGCCATGTGTCTCAGCTTCGGAAGCGTGTATCAGATGAGGCTACAGTCATTTCATTGAATGATATTCAGGTGGATGAGAGCCTAAACTATGTTGAGAATCCCATTTCAGTTCTGGATAGAAAGACTAAAGCTCTTCGAAATAAAGAGGTGAAGCTAGTGAAGGTGCAATGGCAGCACCGGAGAGGCTCCTAATGGACTTGGGAGCCAAAAGATGAGATGAGGAAGTATTATATATGTATTTTTAAGGGTTGGAATCCAGGTATTTACCTTTCTTTCCCTTAGAATGAAACTTCATTGCATAACTGGTCCCTTTGTGTGTTGTGCATACTTAAGGATACGCATAGCATACTGGGGAGGGTTGATCGTGTAGGTGTACCATGCACACAGGGCGTACCGAGGGGTACGCGGGGCATACATAGCTGGAGACCAAAACCCCAATGTTCGAATTTTTGACCTACATAAATGTCCATAAGTGATTTGGACCTTACCCTAACCAGCTTCCATCACTCTCAATCGTCCCAAAACCCTAAAACCTTTATGTGTGCCTCTTAAGCTTGTGAGTGCCTCAAATACCTCATTTTTGGTGTGTTAGCAAAAAGAAGGAAGAGGAAGCAATCTTGATCATGGGAAAATCTTTTGGATCTTGCATTTGGAGCAGCTTAGGAAGCTTGTGGAGGTAAAAAGTTTTCTCCTTTCTAATCCTTGTCGTTTGTTGATCTAGGGTTTTGTAAGAGTCCTCTTTTGAGTTCATAAATCATCTTTTGGGATTTTGGGCAACTCCAGAGGTTAGGAAGGATAGATCTGAGGTCCTCTAGCTTGATTATGTCATAAAAATGCAAACTTGATGGGTTCTATGGCTCCATGCATGAGTTAAGACCCTTGGAAAGGTCCTAATGGGTTAGAATGAGTTGTTGGGAGCATATATGGCATGCAAAGGCATAAAGTTGCCAACTTTATGCCTTAGGACTCTTTAAACGACCTAGATATGAAATTAGAACGTATAGTCTTCATGTACTAAGCACTTAATGGCGGATGTGCTTTGTCCGCTTGTATGTTGGGTGTACCAATCTGTACGTTGCGCATATAGACGAGGAACCCAACATGCTTAGTGTACTTATGTAGTACGACGAGCGTACGCTCTGTTGTGGGGATTGGGCTTCGGTGGACTTTTTCGGCTAATTAGACTTCACCTAGCTTTGGACATGGTTCGTTTAGAGATATTAGGCCTTGAGAATTGCTTTGGGTTATTGTTGTCATGTTTGGGCTTTATTGGACCATGTGGCCCATTATAGATTTAGACATTAATCCTAGGCCCATTAGTGAAGGATAGACTTTTGGGCCCTCAAGGAGGGATTCGGACTTAGGATTGTGGGCCTTTTTGGCTAGGTTATGTTATAATTCTAATTAGGGTTATTTGTATCATTGTTCAGTGTGTGATTTTAGACTGGTAGTCGAGTAGCTGTTGTTCAGCAGATTGACGTGAGTCTTCTCACTACACTCATGGGTCGAAGGCACCAAGACTGACCCATTAATTGATATGAGGTTTTTAGTAATTGAGTATGTAATGGTTTTTTTAATTAGTATATGTGGTGACTTATGTATATACCATGGGGGAGCCCATGGCACTTGGATATAAGACCATGGAGGTAGCCCATGGCATTCAAAATGAAGACCATGGATGGAGTCCATGGGAAACTAGTGTATGTGTGCATGGCATTATGTGGTTTTGTGTTTTGGGAAAACTCACTAAGCATATGCTTACATTTTTGTTGGGTGTTTCAGGTACTTCTAATTCTAAGGGCAAGAGCCCGACTTGATGGCGCAACGTGCACTCTCTAGTATTCTGCATTAGCTGTTTTGGATAATCTGATCTTTTGAACAATGTGTTATGTAATGGAATTTTTGGGAAACAACTATGGATGTTATTTCTAATTATTAAATGAAAATTTTTACCTAAGTTTTTGGGTTGTTAAAATTCCAACCCGATGAGTAATTGGACCCAATATGATTGTATGGTATATGGTAAGTCTGGACTGATTTGTGCATCAGTCAATAGGCTTGGGGTATTTCAACCCGATGGTTGATTAGACCCGACATGTTTGGTATTCCAACCCAATGGTTGATTGGACCAACATTCTGATGATACGAGGGTATTCCATCCTGAGGATGACTAGGCCTGTCGTATACACACCTGGTATTCCTACATGAGGCTGATTAGGCCATGCATGAGTATTTGAGAATTCTTGTTTGTATATGTTATCAGTTTGTGTGGTGGTATTTTGGGGGAATTCACTAAGCTTCGTGCTTGCAGTTTTGGTTTGTGGTTTCATGTACTTCAGTGGATCGTGGCAAGGCGAAGATGTGACCGTACACATCCTTGGTTTTCGACTAATTTGATCTGGGGAAACAATAGTTTTATCACTAAGCTTCGTGCTCATTTTAAATAATGTTTTGAAAACAATAGTTTTGTAACACTTCTATTAGTAAAAGGGATGTTTTGAAAAGTTTTAAATTTGTTGGATTTTTTTGGGATGTTACACAAATATGATGATCTAATGATTGAAAAAAATAAAAGTTGGATTACATTCAATAAAAATCATATTAGCTTCAAATTGACACCAAGACACTTTAGTAACAGGAGATAATCACCATTGTGTTTAAAATTGACCTAATGACTTAAATTCCTGACATTACAAGGAGTCTTAATGGTTCAAAATTTATATTAAGTCATGGATAAAGTTGTAGAACTCCACTGACATCGCAAATCAATTTAAAAAACTCAATTAGATGAATACGTGAAAATTCCTAACTATGGTGGATTCATTTGATCAAAAGGACTTTAGAAAACATAAAACAAGTTTAACATAAACATTAAACTCATATGATGAAGTTCAAAATTGAGTTCCACCATAACTAGGGTTTGAAACTTTCAAAAAATAATTAATAAACACCAAATCAAGCAATACAATACGAGCATAAATGTGTATGTATTGATGATCTAATGAGTGAAACTAGTTAGAAAAACTATCAAAACATCCAAATCCAGTGGCAGAGCTTTCATAGGGTCAGGAGGGGCTGTGCCCCCCCCCCCCCCCCCCCCCCCCGAATTTTGAGTTAGAAGTAACAATATACCATTAATTTTTATAGATATAAGCCTAATATTCTGAAACATGGGCTTTGGCCCATCCTGATCTCCAATATCGAACCACAAGTTAAATAAAAAGTCAATATTAGATTAATAGCCACTTCATATTCGTTCAATGGAGTTTGGATGTGGTTTCACCATCGTTGCAATCAATCACCCTGCTCCACCTCTCACCAGTCACCACTGTTGGCCGTTGTAATCAGGTATGTCCCTTAGTTCCTACATTTATTTCTTTTCTCTGTTTATCTCGTCTCTCTTGTCAGCTTGAAAAGTGGAATCAACATTTAGCCATTTAGGAATGTCAAACATTTGATTTACTGTTACCATGTCTAGTTTTGAGGTATCTCCTAGAGAATGTATCTAACGGAATGTAAATCGTAGAACATTCTAATGTGCACGCATATATCTTTATTGATTATCAATGATTTTGCATCTATTAAGTTTTTTTGGTATGTTTATTGTTTTTCATCTAAATTAAGTCCTTAATTTGAATTTATTATGTTTGGTTAACACAAGTGTTAACAGGATGTAGAAGATGTTCTAATGGTAATTTGCAAGCCTCTATCTTTATTGATTATACACTGTTTAGTTTCACAAATTTTATATTCAAAACAATCTCTCTTTCAAACTATAACAAAAAGCTAATAAATTAATATATAACCGGTTTGGTTTTGAACTGGACAGGATCAAAAACTGATTTCTAAATAATTTGAAAACAACAACTTATTATATTAAGCATCAACATTAGTTGTGTGAATTCCCATTAACATCTGTGTTACAGAGATTCTAGAATCGAGAATGCCCAAAATCGGCTACTTTCATGATGAAATTATCATTTAATAGTATATTTTTCGATTGTATAAGTGATTCTTTCGGTCCCCCCCCCCCCTAAATTAATTGTCCAAGCTCTACCCCTGTCCAAATCATAATAGAATTTTGGATCAGAGGAGTCCCCAAACCTTAGAGCGATTTTCCAGATGAAACAAGCAAAGATTGTTCCTTTTAATGCTCAAATGATAGGATTCTAGCTTATCCTCTTCAATTACATTTTAATTTCTCTTATAGTTCATCTCCTAACAAAAAAATGCCATAGTCATCTCTTTCTAATCTTCTCTTGTTGTTCTCCTTATAGTGAGGAAAGGGAAATGGTGATATGTCATACTCTTTTGAAAATCGGTAAGTTAAACCCCCTTAGGCCTCAACAACTATCTATTCTAGTTTGATGACATTTGACTCTACTAACTAATAAACTTCTCAAAGTTTCTATTTCGGTCCAATCTGACCAAATTCCTAAATGCTCGTAACCCAGTCAAGACAAGGTCACATAAATTTCATGAGTTTGACCATTTTACCCATTCCAACTTAAAATCTTAAAGTAACTTAAGTTGAGCTTTATAATAGTTAAAAACTTTATAATTATTAATATTAATTACTTACTTAACCATTTACTATTTACTATTCATTATGTTTGTTTTATTTTACTTTTAGTACGTCTAACATACACTCAATATTCTACTCATAAATATATATCTTTTGTCTCTAGGAGACACTTGAACCTAAGTGTATTCGCGGTGTGGTTTAGAGTCAAAACCACAACCTGCACGTATATGTTGTAATGTCTGGTTTCCGGTACACATTTATTTATAAAATTATTCATTTTATAAAGCTACTCAACGAGTTGGAAGCCCCAGACTCGTCGAGTAGAATCGAGTCTTGAACGCGGGTTTTCAGCCATCTACACGACGAGTCGAGAGCCCTCGAATCGGTGAGTAGGTCTTCCAGAGTGAAACCCTAATTTCAGCATTTTACACCCTATTTAAGCATCTTAATCCTCACATTTTGTCCTCATTTCTAGCCTCCAAGTCCTAAACCCTAATCCAAGAAACCCTAGAGCATTTTGTGAGTGTATGATCCACTCCTGAGTGATTTTGTGTGTGTTCTTTAACCTAGAAGAAGAAGAGGGAGCTTGAAGGTTCAAGGAGAAGATTGTAGATCCAAGGATTTCTTTCCATCCTCATCACTTTCTGGTAATCAAGTATCTAACTTAATCATTCATTCATTAGATCTACTTACTTCCATTTTTATGAGGGTTTTGGTTCAAGAACCTTGGTCTTTGGGATTTGGATGTCCCAAGTGACCTACATTTCAGATCTGGGATCTAGAAGGGGTTCCATGGCATAAAGGTGCAAACTTTATGGCCATGGAAGCCCCATGCAAGCTTAACAACTTTATTATGGGCTTTTTAAACCTAAAAGGCCATGCATGGAAGGAAGGCTAGGAACTCTATGTGTTCAACTAATGTCCAAGGCCTAGATCTAATATAGTGTGCTTTGGTTTAGAGTATCATGGCTTGTAGACCAAGATCTATTTTCTAGATAGTTAGGATTTGAGCTAAACCCATCAAGAAGGATGAATAGCGGGTAAAGTTGGGAACTTTACCCTTAAAAGTGTATTCCTAGTGTGTATATGAAGTATGGAGTTTGGATCTGATGGGTAAGAGCTTAATCCATTGAGATGGCTCAATCAGACAGAGGAACTCGGCGAGTCCATAGTGGGACTCGACGAGTTCAGTTGGTTAGTCCCGTTTTAGCTTAAGCTAGAACTCGAAGAGTCGGTGAAGGGACTCGACGAGTTGACTCGGTAGATCGCGACTCTGAGTAGCCTAGGAACTCGATGAGCCGGGGGATGACTTGATGAGTTAGATCGCGATTTCGGGTTTTAGGACTCGACGAGCCGATGGGGAAACTCGACAAGTTGGGTCAACCAGAAGGTTGACTTTAACCAAAGTGTTGACTTTGACCAAGGGTAAAATGGTCATTTTACCCTAAGGAGAATTATCAGGTTTTGACTAAGTGTTATCATGGTAATAATAGCCGAGGAGTAATGGGAGTAGCCGTCGGAGATTCCTCACTCGAGATTTCAGCAGTCAACTTTACAAGGTGAGTCCTCTTCCAGTAGTAATGGGTCTAAGGCACCAAGGCTGGCCCGTTTATGTATGTTATCAATCTCTGGGTTAGCCTGATGTAGTCATATGTTTCCGAACTTTGGTCTGATGTCGGGGCAAGCCTGAGGAAGGTCTAGCTTATATGTTATGTGTTATGTGTTCCCGACTCTGGTCCAATGTCAGGGCAAGCCCGAGGAATGTTTATATGTTTATGTTATATTCCTGTTGCAATGTTATATGTATACCGAACTCCGGTCTAATATATTAATAATAAGAATAATAATATTTAATTAGTATTGATAAAGAATTAATTTAGAATTAATTATGTGATCAAAAGAATACTAATTAAATATATGGGTTGATTGTGTAAATCATCCATAACTTATATAGTGGGCCAAAGCTCCATGGATAATCAAGTTGGGTTAAACCCATAGGATGCTCCATGGAGGTTACATAACCCATGGGTGATGGAAATGAAAGGTCATGACAATTAGGGTTTACATGGTGTAACCCTAATTGTAACATACTGTTGGGCTGAAAAGAGTTTTGATGTTGCGTCTTTTGGGCTCGTTAGATTAGCCTTTTATTCTCCGGTTTGGGCCTGTCCAACCGAGAGCCTTTTATGTATAGTATTTAAGTTAATGCTTGCATGCATATTAGGTTAAGATTCTAGAGATTATCGATATAGTGATTAATCAAGAGTACAATATTTTCCAGTAATCGTTCTTGTAATCTTCCAATCCTTTACAGTTGATGTTCTTAATCGAGCTCTTCTAAGGATTTTATTTAATCATTCGACACGATTGATTCAAGCTGTTTTGTTCTTAATATTGCGTTCTGCTTTGTTTTTAATATTGTGTTCTTGCTGTTTCATATTCATATACTTGTTCAAGATCTAATCGATCTTCATAGATTAAAAGTTGTTTTAATCCCATCAATTGGTATCAGAGCGGGAGGCTGTGTAATCGATACACATCTTTTCTGTGAAAAAGATTTCCATTAGGGTTTTCCGCAATCATCGATATTTATTGAGCCGTCATCTTAATTGACGTATCTTAGTATTTATTGTTTTGCCCTAATCTGCTTTATTACAAGTCTGATCTTTGAACAGGTTATTACGATCATAATGGACGCGACGCAATCAAACCCTATTAATATTTCCAATAGCATCGGTTCGACAACAAAGATTCCAATCTTATACACCCATGACTATGAAGTATGGGCGCATCATTTTGAAGATTACGTGATTGGATCGGAGGACAATGGTTTTCTCATATGGGAAGCCATCATCAATGGACCGTTTTCTCATTCTGCTACGTCCAGAATCATTAAGACGCAAAAAGAGTACAACGATCTACTAAAGGACGTGACGAATATTGCGCAAGATGAAAAAGATAAATTTCAGTGCAATATTAAGGCACTAAGGTTGATCAGATTCGCCCTTCAGTCCGACACATTCAGGCTGGTAAGCTCATGCACTACGGCGAAGGAAGTGTGGGATAGACTTCGCGAACTGTATTCCACAGACGAAGATCTTGAACATTCCATCCAAACCTTGCTTCTATCTGAATTTGGTGAATTCAGGCAAGGGGACGAAGAAACAGTGACCCAGACGTTTGATCGCTTCAATCATCTTCTCAGCAAGATGATCAAACACGATATTGAAAGGAAGCTCATCGAACAAAAGGTTACTTTCTTGAACGGACTGAGATCTGAATGGAGAGCAGTTGTTTCCACAGTTAAAGCCCATGAACAGTTTAAATCATACTCCTTGGCGAAACTGGTGGGTATTCTAAAGTCACAAGAGAAGATTGTGGTTCAAGAGAAGAACGTTGTGTCTAATCTTGGTTCGTTGGCCCTCTTATCTAAAAGTAAAGGCGTGATGGAGGATGAAGAGCTCAACTTGGAAGAATATGACCTCTCAACTGAGGATTATGCCATGATGGTATCCAATCCTAAGAGGTTCATAAAGAAGAGATTCCCCAGCAACAAAAACCGAAACTGGCAGGGGAGTTACAGCTCAGAAAAAGCAAACAATGAACCGAAAGCTGAGGAGCCCAAGAAGGAACCGAAGGCAGATGGCGATTCCGGAGTAAGCTGCTTCTACTGTGGTGGCAAGAACCACTATGCTAAGGACTGTGTTCTTAAGAAGATGGATGAAAAGGACGATGGAAAGGATGAGGAAGCCGTGCTGCAGAAGAGATTGGATGAGTTGAGAAAGAAAAAGTCTACCGCTAACCCTTCTATTAATGCTCTTATTGTGCAGGGTTCGGTTAATGACGATGAGTTCGGTAGCACTGAAGTTTGGTCTACTGACTCAGAAGACGAAGAAGTGAGGAAGCCTACTCATGGAAAGGCTTATATGGCTAAGGAGGAAAGCAGTGGTGGAAAATGCTTCATGGTGTCTAGCGTATCTCAGATGAGGGGATACAATACCGATGGAGGAAGCAATGGACCGAAGGTGCAGGAAGATATGTGCTTTACAGCCAAACCACTCAGCCAACAGTTCAATGAGCTTGATGAACTAATAAAGAAGGTACAATCTGCTTTTATTTCATCTAAAGTACCATCATCCTCATATGAGAAAGAACTAAAAAACGTTAACACAAGAATTTCTCATTTAGATAGTAGCTTAACTCAAACTCGAGTCACCAATTCTAACCTGACTGATCAATTAAGCAGGGTGGCGTCGAAGAGTGAGGAGCGGCGTATGTGGATTGAGTTAAAAGAGTCGGAATTAGTTAAAGTTAAAGACGAAAACATTTATTTACAGAGAGACAATTTGAAATTGTTGAAACAACGAAATGTTTTTTGTTTAATAGCTAAACGTTTATATTCCAATATTACTCAACTTCACTTAGACTGTGAGATAGGCCAAAAGATCCATCGTATGATTTTGCCCTTCCTAGAATTTAAGGAGGATGAAATCGATGCCGAAGCTTACAATTGTGAGAGTGTGATATCGTCTGATGATGTCAACCCAACTTATAAAATTGGACTGGACAAAATTGAGTCCTTCATTAAATCCAAAGACCACAAGGACATGCTCAAAAATCTTTTGGATGAAAATGACAGACTTAAACTGAGAACCGAAACCATACAAAAGTTTGACTCTCTAAACGCCAAAGTAAGCTCAGAAAATAAAATCGATGTTGAAAATGCATCTGAGCTTAACGAGGACGAAAACATGAGTGAAATTTCTGTAGAGGATACGGTTGACTGCTCAGAATTTGTTAAAAGCGAAACTGAAAACCACAAAAATCTTATTTCTGAAAATTCTATGGAATTCGCTAGATTGTCCCAACAAAAGTCCCCGAAATTAGTAGAAAAGGCTGTTGTGTATCAAAAGGTCAGGACCACTCCAAATCAGGTATACAAGGTAACTGGAGTAACCGAACATCAAACAGCTGAACTCACAACTATTGTTAACGAAGACAATGTTGATGGCTGTGATGAGTATTTCTGGGAAGCTCCTATTGATAATGGAAACGAAACCGTCGGCCTGTCTGAAAGAACCTCCTGGATGAAGAAAGGGAGGTACATACCTGAACCCTTGAACAAGCCCGATAATTTCAGTGAACCAAGCACCAGTGGTACCAAAGAAATTCCTCAAGAGGATGATCGTTTAGCAAAAGAAAACATTCCTTCAACACCTACAGCTCGAAGCGAAACTTCATCAGATACTCCTTCCACTTCCTCAGGGCAAACTGAATCTTCTTCAAATATTCCATCTGTTCCCTCTGCTCGAAGAACAACTCCTGAAGTTCAAAAGGAATCAGTCAAAGTGACAGCAAAAACAAGAGCGAACGTTCATCATCAACCTAAGCAGATGAGGGATAAGAAGATAGAGAGGAACCAAAGATACAGGAAAAATCTTTCTGAAAGGAAACAATTCTGGCACTCCCAGAACGCATACTATACACACAAGGACAAGAATCTGAAGTATGAAAACAATCCTGTACGAAAGCCTGAAAGTTCCTCCAACCGAAAGCCAAGGTTCGGTTCACAAGAAAATACCAACCGAAAGCCAAGGTTCGGTTCGCAAGAAGATACCAACCGAAAGCCAAGGTTCGGTTCGCAAGAAGATACCAACCGAAAGTCAAGGTTCGGTTCTGAAAAGGATTTCAACCAAAACCAAAGGTTCGGTTCCAAGAACAACTCCAACCGAACGCAGAGGTTCGGCTCTGAAGTCAAAAGAGAACAAGACTCAAAGGTTAGCCCCTCTAATGATCAAAAGCAAAAGGGTCACCTAAAGTCATCAGCCAGGAAGTCCTCCCCATCCAACTTCTCTCGTTCTAATTCTTCTCGTTCTTCTACTTCCACTCATTCATCTCCATCTAGTTCCAAAACTAATCTCGCTTTCCCTCAAAAACCTCATTCATCTGCTGAACAGAAGGGAAAGCAGAAGGTCGATGAATCCAAAATGAACATCCCTAATGTTAACAAAATAAAAGTCTACACCATTAAAAAGAAAGATGAAACAACTCTAATTAAAAGAACATATCTAGTTGACATCTCTCTTACTATTCCCGTTCCCATGAAAATCTCACATGGACCCAAGAAACTTTGGGTTCCTAAATCTGCTTAATTTTTGCAGGTTATAAGTGACGAGCAGTTTGACGAAGAATGGTACATCGACAGTGGCTGCTCGCGTCACATGACAGGGAGGAAAGAGGAGCTCAGGGAATACAGATCTCTTGCAAATGGTGGCAACGTTAAGTTTGGAAATAACTCTTTCGGCACCATAAAGGGATATGGGATGATAAGGAATGGTGATTTTACCATAAGGAAGGTGGCCTATGTGGAAGGACTTCAACACAACCTCATCAGTGTATCTCAGCTTGTCGGAGGTACAGGTCTCAAAGTTTCATTCGATGATGAAGGTTCTGAAATTATAGAGAAAAAGACTAAGAAAGTGATTCTGAAGTCAGAGCGAAAGGGTGAAATGTTTCCTCTGAACATGAAACCCATCAAAGGAAACCCAGCCATATGTCTGCTATCAAAAGCTCAATCCGACGAAAGCTGGTTGTGGCACAGAAGACTCTCTCATCTCAATTTCAAAGATATCAACCGACTTGTCACTGGAGGTCATGTTAGGGGTCTTCCATTGCTCAAGTTTGACAGAGAGCATTTATGTGCTGCATGCGAAATGGGAAAGCAGAGTCGTCAAAGTCACCCATCCGTAATTAATACAAAAGTTGTTGAACCACTCGAATTGCTTCATATCGATTTGTGTGGTCCTTCATCTATTGAAAGCATCGGTGGTAGCAAGTACATTCTTGTTATCGTTGATGACTTCTCTCGATTTACATGGGTGTTCTTTCTAAAGCTCAAATCTGAAGCGACTCAAAAGCTGAAAGTGTTTATCAAGCAAATTGAAGTCCAGCTCAAGAAGGTCGTTCGCAACATCAGGAGCGACAATGGTCTCGAATTCAAGAACAGGGAGTTTGAAGAGTTTCTTGCAGAAAAGGGAATTAGCCATAATTTCTCAGCTCCCTACACACCACAGCAGAACGGGATAGTCGAAAGACGAAACCGATCTCTATGTGAAGCTGTCCGAACTATGTTAAGTTTCGCTTCCTTACCTCTTTATTTTTGGGCTGACGCTATTTCTGCTGCTTGTTATACACAAAACAGGTCCTATCTCAACAAGCGATTCACGCTCACACCATATGAGATTTTAAACAACAGGAAGCCCAATGTGAAATTTTTCCACGTTTTTGGCTCAAGGTGTTTCATCTTTAACTCTAAAGAACACCGCAACAAGTTTGATGTCAAAGCCGACGAGGGAATCTTTCTGGGTTACTCACTCACATCCAAGGCGTACAGGGTCCTAAACAAACGTTCAAGAAGGATTGAAGAGACATACTATGTGACCTTCGACGATAACTACGTCAAGAAGCTACAGGCCATAGATGACACTGCCGGGGAAATATTTCCTCAAACTGGCCAAGTCACAGTCTCAATCGCCAATTTGTATGAAAATTTTCTGGAACTATTTGACGAACCGAAAAAAGCTTCTCTCTCCGAAGCAGGTGCAGCTGACAACAAAATAGATCATATGAAGCAGATTGTCGAAGATGCTGCAAGAAGAATGCATGAAGGAGAATCGCCCACTGATGAATCTCCAACCAACAATGCTTCAGTCGAGGGGGAGCCAAGTTCTCATGTCGAGGGGGAGCAAAGCTCTACCACTTCACCCGAAGGTCCTTCACCAACCGAAGGTACCTCTCCAACCGAAGGTGCCCCTCCAATCGAAGGTGCTTCAATGCCTGAAAGTCCAGCACCGCAAGAAACCCCTGAACTTCATGTTTCTCAAGACTCATCAATTGAGGGGGAGCATGATGATATGATTCTTGATTTTGATAGTCAATCTGAGCCAGAAGAGATGATCAACGCTGAACTAGATCCAACCTTCGATCCGAATTACCCTCCTCTTACAAAATGGACCAGAGATCATCCTATCTCTCAAGTAGTTGGTGATGTATCTGAAAAGGTTCTGACCCGATCTCAACTGAAGGCAAAACAGACATCCTTATTCTCAAAGGTTGAGTTTTGTATGTTTAACTCATTTGTATCAAAATTTGAACCGAAGACAGTGAACACTGCCCTCGATCACTCTGATTGGGTTCAAGCAATGCAAGACGAACTGAACGAGTTCGAAAGGAACAAAGTCTGGCGCCTCATTCCAACTCCTCCGGATGCTTCAGTTGTTGGTCTTAAATGGGTTTTTAGAAACAAAATGGACAAGGAAGGTAATGTCATAAGGAACAAGGCTCGTCTGGTTGTCAAGGGATACTGTCAGGAGGAAGGGATAGATTACGAAGAGACGTTCGCTCCAGTAGCTAGGCTAGAATCGGTTAGAATATTTCTGGCCTATGCTGCTCACAAAAACTTTGAGGTCTTCCAAATGGACGTCAAGTGTGCATTTCTCAATGGAGAACTTGAAGAAACTGTGTATGTGGAGCAACCTCCTGGGTTCGTGAACGAAAAGTATCCAAATCATTGCTATATTCTGGATAAAGCTGTGTACGGCCTCAAACAAGCTCCGAGGGCCTGGTATGAAACGCTTACAAAATTTTTAAAGATGTCCAAATTCAAACAAGGTTCGGTTGACCCAACCTTCTTTCGCAAAAAGGAAGGTTACCACCTTATGATAGTTCAAATTTATGTCGATGACATCATCTTTGGCTCTACAAATCCCAGCTTAACAGCTGAATTCAGAAAGTTGATGGAGACTAAGTTTGAAATGAGCTCAATGGGTCCTATTAACTTTTTCCTTGGTTTAAATATAAGACAGGGACCCGAAGGCATCTTTATCAATCAGGAAGCTTACACGAAGACTCTCCTAGCTAAGTTTGGCATGATGGGAGACTCAAAAGTCAAAGTCCCAATGGCATTCGACACCAAGCTTACCCCTTCTCTAGACAAACCAGCTGTCGACATCACGCTCTATCGTCAAATGATAGGCTCACTGATGTATCTAACTGCTAGCAGGCCTGATATCATGTTTTCTGTATGTTATTGTGCTCGATTTCAGGCTAACCCACGCGAACCTCACATGCTGGCAGTGAAGAACATCCTACGCTATCTCAAGCGAACCGCCTCCTTAGGTCTATGGTATCCATCAAATTCAGGCTTCTTCGTTCAAGCCTATTCTGATGCTGACCTTGGAGGATGTGGACTCGACCGCAAAAGCACAACTGGTGGCTGTCAATTTCTTGATGGGAAGTTGGTCAGCTGGCAATCCAAGAAACAAACATGTGTGTCGCTGTCTACTGCTGAAGCGGAATACATTGCCGCTGCATCCTGCACATCACAAGTGATTTGGATCCAGAGTCAACTTCGAGACTATGGACTCAATATGAAGAAGATCCCTCTATATTGTGACTTTGAGAGTGCAATTAGGATCTGTCATAACCCGGTGCAACACTCTAAAACAAAACACATAGCACTGAGGTATCACTTCATCAAAGATCATGTGGAAGATGGAAATGTCGAAGTTCACTTCGTAAGAACCACTGATCAACTGGCTGATGTCTTTACCAAAGCTCTTCCAGAAGCATCATTCAATAAAATATTGCAAGGGCTAGGAATGATGGAATCAGAGTCAGTTCCTCACACTACCTCTCAATCTCAAACGTAAGAAGCGAAACCAACCGAACGTTCGGGTTCGGTTCAACCATTTCACTCGCTCATTACTTCAAAGGTAGTTTTTCTGTGTTGTATATTTCTTGTGCAAAATTTGTTTTTCTTTATGTGAAAAGTTTTTTTTATATTGCATATCTAAACTCCTTGTTTTCTTAAAAATTTTCCAAAACCGAAACCTCCAGAAGGTTCAGGTTCGGTTTTTCAAAATTTTCAAGAACCGAAACCAACCGAAGGTTCGGGTTCGGTTTTTCAAAATTTTCAAGAACCGAAACGAACCGAAGGTTCGGGTTCGGTTTTTCTAAATTTTCCAACCAAACCAACCGAAGGTTTGGGTTCGGTTTTTCAACTTTTTCCAACCGAAACCAACCGAACGTTCGGGTTCGGTTTTTCATTTTTTTTCGAAAATTTTTTTTTATCATATTATTTTTTTTCTTTTCTTCAATATTTTTTTTTAATAATATCAAAAATCCAAAAATGTTTTTTTTTTGTGTGTGCTCATTTGTTTATGGGAATATATTCGATGCCTTACTTAAGTGTCCCTAGAAGCATGCTGCTGTATGTGTCCCAAGCCTTATAAGATTTTGAATAATAGCCTTCATGACCTGGTATACACAAACCTTGTCTTCCCAATAAGGCTAACTCATTTATTCTAATCGTGAGCTACCTCACTCTTTTCTCACATGAGTTCAGAGTCTCCTGCTTGGTCCATTTGTTCGCAGCAGAGGTACTATGTCCTCTTTCACCATCCCCATTACACTTCTCCATAACATTCGTTTCATCACTGTAACCCTTGAGACTCTCAGCAACTACCACTGAGGTTTATGGTTACACAACATCTGTGTTTATGATCTTAGCTTCGTGCCACTACGAGCTGAGTGAAACCCAAAATTCAACACCAACGAATTGACGGTGACCAATTAACTTGATCAAGTTTTCACCAATGAATTGACGAATGTACCTTCATGAAATCTCAATTTCTTTTCTTTTTGCGTGGTTCCAATGAAATTGTTACACACCATGACATTTCTTCCCAAGGGATCCAATTTTAAATTTTTATCTGAGATTTCATATTAATCCAAGCCACTACAAAATCTACTCAAACCTACTTGTTCAACAGACTACACTGGTCTCACAAGTACTTTGTTCACATTCGTTCTGTAACAACGCAAATTTTCAAACAAATTTTTCATTTTAAAAATATATTTATTTCCATTCAAAACAAGGCATAAATAGTTTAAGTAATCTGCCAAATACAAATAGTCAAAATCCCAAGATCATAAAAGCAGTCTTCAGTGTGTATCGATCACGCCGGCGCCTTCCCACGGTCCTCGCTAGTACCTGAAATACATGTACAACAACTGTAAGCATAAATGCTTAGTGAGTTCCCCAATATACAACTTACGCACATACGCCTTTCCAGGCCCGACCTTCAAGTCCATGTGTCTCAGGGGACTTCCGTCCCTGCTGGGTAAACCTTCCGGTCCTACCCACGCCGACCTTCCGGTCCATCACACAACATATCGCCTTCCGGCCCATAACATATTGCCTTCCGGCCCATAATATAATCGCCTTCCGGCCCATGACATACATAACACACATATAACAAATAACTTACCACATATAGCATACATATCACACATCATATCCGACCTTCCGGTCACACAGTCAAACCCTTCCGGGTACAGTATAGTGAGAAGACTCACCTCGTAAATGCTGAAAGCTAGCAAATCCTGAAATCACTCGTGCACAATCCGACGAGCTACAACCTCCCTATAACATCACATATCTCATTAACACTTATATCTTCTAAGTGTGACTATCCCTAAGAAGTCAGACTTAGGTCAACTCTGGTCAACGGTCAACGGTCAACTCGACCGGACTCGGCGAGTACCATGGCGACTCGGCGAGTCTAGACGTCCTCCAACTTTCTGAGATTCCTTATCTACTCGTCGAGTATCCTCCTCGACCCGACGAGTTACTCCTGGAAGAATCGCGGGGCCACCCCGACTCCACTCGCCGAGTCTGAAGAACAACTCGGCGAGTCCCAGTAAATCTTCAAGCTACTCGCCGAGTCTGAAGAACAACACGGCGAGTCCATGCCATGCAGACGATCAACTGCTTCCTGAATTACGTATGGTCCCGAGATGTACAATCATGGGACTTTCTGGACTTCTAAACACCTTATTACTGGGGTATAAACGTCTGGGTAATAACATAATAACCCATCTAATCACTAAATGGGTTTCATAAACCCTAGATTCGTATACACATCAAAATAACATAAAGGAATCCGAAATATTACCTGGGATATGCCCTCTCTATGTCTCCAAACCGCAGAACTCGAATCCCTTGCTGTTCCTTTAGCCAAAACCCTTCTCCTCCTTTCCCAACAATTTCTTTAAGCCCTAATATCCTCCAATCTTGCTCTAGATGCCCACAGCCGTTTAGGGTTCCTCTCAATCGACTAAAGACGGACAATGACGGCATATAAGAGCATTATATACGATCCAAAACCGAACGGTTAGGGTTTCTGCTGAACAGCGTCGACTCGCCGAGTCCATATCTGGACTCGTCGAGTCCAGTCGCGGACCCGCGACCAAGTCTGCGATCCTACTCGGCGAGTCTAGGCTCCAACTCGCCGAGTCCCCTCTTAACTCACCCCAAAAACATAATTAAACAATACCTGAGATTTCAGGCTGTTACAACTCTCCCCCACTTGGATTAGACTTCGCCCTCGAAGTCTCACTGTGCAAATAGTTCCGGATGCTGCTCCCGCATCTCGCGTTCCGGTTCCCAAGTCATTTCCGATCCCTTACGGTGTTGCCATTGAACCAACACCAGAGGTACCTCCTTGTTCCTCAGAACCTTGATCTTTCAATCTCTGATAGCCACTGGTCTCTCCGCGTAATTCAGGCTCGCATCCACCTGAATATCTTCCAATGGAACCACTGCCGACTCATCGGCTATGCACTTCCTCAACTGCGACACATGAAAAGTGTCGTGGATCTGACCCAACTCCGCTGGCAACTCCAACCGATAGGCTACCCGGCCTATCCTTGCAATCACACGAAATGGCCCAATATACCGGGGCCCCAATTTGCCCCTCTTCCTGAATCGAATCACTCCTTTCCAAGGAGAGACCTTCAGGAGAACGAAGTCGCCGACCTGAAATTCAAGCTCGGATCGGCGCCTGTCTGCATAACTCTTCTGTCGGCTCTGGGCAGTCAATAACCTTTGTCTCACTTGCTGAATCTGCTCTGTCGTCTGGAGCACGATCTCCGTGCTGACCATCACTCTCTCCCCCACCTCTCCCCAACAAATGGGGGTCCGACACCTCCTACCATACAACAGCTCAAAAGGTGGCATACCAATGCTCGAATGATGGCTGTTGTTGTAGGAAAACTCTGCCAATGGTAAATACGCATCCCAACTACCCCCGAAGTCTAACACACACGCTCGGAGCATGTCCTCCAGCGTCTGAATCGTCCGCTCGCTCTGACCGTCTGTCTGGGGATGGTATGCGGTACTAAAATGCAATTTAGTACCCAGCTCCTCATGGAATTTCTTCCAGAACCTGGAAGTGAAGCGCACATCATGGTCTGACACAATCGAGATCGGCACCCCGTGCCGAGATACCACCTCTCTCACATATATCTCCGCCAACTTCTCCGCTGAAGAACTCTCACTGATGGCAAGGAAGTGTGCACTCTTCGTCAACCTATCCACAATCACCCAAATTGCGTCAACTCCCCTAGCAGTCCTCGGCAATTTGGTGATAAAATCCATAGTGATCTGTTCCCACTTCCACTCAGGGATCTCCAATGGCTGTAACTTGCCATGCGGTCTCTGGTGCTCGGCCTTAACCCTACGGCAGGTCAAGCACCTCTCAACGAACCATGCCACGTCCCTCTTCATACAGGGCCACCAATACTCCTTCCTCAAATCCAAATACATCTTTGTAGCACCGGGATGGATCGAGAATTTCGATCTATGAGCCTCTTCCATCAAAGTAATACGCGTACCGCCCACGAACGGTACCCAGATCCGACCCTGAAACGTCATAAGCCCTCGACTATCCTTAACAAACTCTGAAATTAACCCCACAACCCGCTCTTTCTTCTGCATTTCTGGTCGCACAGCCTCTACCTGTGCCCCACGAATAGCGTCCAATACTGGAGTCATCACAGTCAGTCTCAAGCATACATCTCGCAATGGAGTGCTCTCCGCCCTGCGGCTCAACGCGTCGGCTACCACATTAGCCTTACCTGGGTGGTACAGGATCTCACAATCGTAATCCTTGACCGCATCCAACCACCTCCTCTGAAGCATATTTAGGTTGGGCTGATCCATCAAATACTTCAAGCTCTTATGGTCCGTATATATCGTACATCGAACCCCATACAGGTAGTGACGCCAAATCTTGAGAGCGAACACTACTGCTCCCAACTCTAAATCATGCGTAGGGTATCTCGCCTCATGAGGCTTCAGCTGCCTCGACGCATAAGCTATCACATGACCCCTCTGCATCAACACTGCACCCAATCCCGAAATCGATGCGTCGCAATATACCACAAAATCTTCCATCCCTTCTGGAAGAGCTAATACCGGGGCTTCGCACAACCTCTGGCGAAGTGTCTCAAAGGAGGTCTGTTGCTCGGGCCCCCATGAGAATGCAACACCCTTCCGGGTCAATCTGGTGAGTGGCACTGCGATCTTGGAGAAATCCTTGATGAATCTCCGATAATACCCTGCCAACCCCAGGAAGCTCCTGATCTCAGAAGGTGACTTCGGCACCTCCCAACTCATTACCGCCTCAACCTTGGCCGGATCGACCAATATCCCTTTCTGATTGACAACATGTCCTAGAAATTGGACCTCTCGCAGCCAGAAGTCACATTTGGAGAACTTTGCATAAAGCTTCTCCGACCTCAATACCTCAAGGACCTCCCTCAAATGCTCCTCATGCTGCTCTCTAGATCTAGAATACACCAGAATGTCGTCGATGAATACAATCACTGACCGATCCAACATCGGTCTGCATACCCTGTTCATGAGATCCATGAACACCGCTGGGGCATTGGTGAGTCCGAAAGGCATCACCACAAACTCATAATGCCCATATCGCGTCCTAAACGTTGTCTTCTGGACATCCTCCTCCCGCACTCTCTCCTGATGGTACCCTGACCTCAGATCGATCTTGGAAAACCAAGTTGCTCCCTGCAACTGATCGAATAAATCATCGATCCTCGGCAACGGGTAACGGTTCTTGACCGTCAACTTGTTCAACTCCCGGTAATCAATACACATCCGGTGTGAACCATCCTTCTTCTTGACGAACAGAATAGGTGCTCCCCACGGCGAGCTGCTCGGCCGAATGAATCCCTTCCCCAACAGCTCCTGGAGCTGCGAGGACAACTCTTGCATCTCTGGAGGTGCAAGACGATAAGGCACTTTAGCAATAGGCGCGGCCCCCGGAACCAGATCGATACCAAACTCTACTTGCCTCACAGGAGGTACTCCCGGCAGCTCCTCGGGGAAAACATCTGGAAACTCACGCACCATAGGGACCTCCTCAACTGATTTCGGTCTCTCGGGAACCTCCCGCGTATCCATCACATACGCCACAAAACCCTTACAGCCCTGCTGTAGACACTGCCTTGCCCTAGCGGCCGAACAAAAAGCTGATCCCGAACGGGTACCCTCGCCGTACACCGAAAGGACTCCCCCACTATGGTCTCGTATGGTCACCAGCTGACGCTCACAGTCGATGACAGCGCCGAATCGGCTCAACCAGTCCATGCCTACGATGACACAGGCATCACCCATCGCAATAGGGATCAGGTCAATCGGGAATTCAACCCCGAAAATCTCTAGTACACATCCCCGAAGAACCTCCGTGGCACAAATCACTTTCTCGTCAGCTATAGAAACTCTCAAAGGTCGACTCAATGACTCACGACTAACGCTGATATGCTGACTAAAGGCTAAGGACACAAAGGACCTACTCGCACCCGAGTCAAATAACACTAAGGCAGGCACAGAGCTCACAAGAAAAGTACCTACGCATATAATAACATAAGCATAACATCTCGACATTAAAATAATTACATGAATTACAACATACCTGCCACAACATCGGGCGCAGCGCGGACCTCCTCCGCAGTCAGCTGAAAGGCTCTCCCCCGAGCCCTCGGGGCCTCGGCCTTCACCGGTCGAGTCGCAGTAGCTCCGGCAGCAGGTGCAGATCCCTGAAGAAGCTGAGGGCACTCGGCCTTCCTATGGCCGGTCTGGTTGCAATGAAAGCAAACCGTAAATCCCTTGGGACACTCCCTAGCAATGTGCCCCTCCTTGCCACACTTGTAGCAAGCACCAGATCGACACGCCCCCTCATGACCCTTGCCGCACTTTCCGCAAGTGCGGCTCTTCGAACCTCCCGTCCTCGCATCGGCGGACTTGGTCCGCTTGGCTGCCGGCTGGAACTGAGCCGGTCGCCGGTCCACCCGCTGAGACTCAGCCTCCTCCCTGGCCTGGGTGTCCAACTCGATCTCGCGCTTCCTGGCATTCGCCTGAAGCTCAACAAAAGTATGGTAGGTGGAGTTCGACACAAACTCCCGGATATCCCTCCTCAACACTCCCAAGTACCGGCTCATCCGAGCCTGATCAGTGGACACCAGCTCGGGGCAGAACATCGCCCTCTCATGAAACTTCCGCGTAATCACCGCAACAGAATCAGTACCCTGCTTGAGGGTTAAGAACTCCTGCACCAATCGTTCCCTCTCCACCGGGGGAACGTACTCATCCCTGAACATGGCAGTAAACCCCTCCCATGTCACCGCTGTAGTCTCTGCCAAAGTGAAGTTCGCCGTCACGAACTTCCACCAGTCCTTCGCTCCCAGGCGGAGCTGGTTCAAAGCGAACCGTACCCTCAGGTGCTCTGGGCATGAACACGTGTAGAAGCACCCCTCTATGTCCGCGATCCACCTCATCGCAGCAATCGGATCCTGCGTCCCATCGAACTCCGGTGGCTTCGTGTTGCTGAACTCTCGGAACAGCAACAAGTCACCTCCCTGTGGCCTAGCAGCGGCCACAGCTACGGTAGCTGCAGCGGTTGCAGCCTCAGTCAACGCGGCGTACCGCTCATCGAATGTCTCCATCAGGGTGGTCTTAATAGACCCAAACATCTCCGGGATCTCAGCCCGGATCGCGGCCGCCACCTCCTCGTGAATCATCTGACGAATATCCTCGTCACTCACACCGCTCGTACTCGCTCCGTGGCGTGGTCTAACCATGATGTCTCTGAAATACAACATAAAACTATCAGAGACTCCTCCGAGTATAATCGTACTCGATACGCAACCCTACTCAGTCCCCGATATCCAGGGATTCTTACTTGGGTCTCTCACTGACCCGGTGTCCTCGGTAGTACGGGCCCAATACTACCGACCACACCGCATCAGTGTTCATCCCAAGTCCTCCTCCCCAAACTCCGGATAGTGAGTACTCTACTGCTGATATGCACTATCTACCCGCATGCTAGCAACGCATCTCATATAGGCAAATTTCCCTAGACTAAGGCATCACAAATCAGGCCACTCTAGTCCTATCATGGATACCTAGTCTTCTAGCATGCATAACAATTCATATCATATAATATTGTAAAGTATTTTGGGGATCTTTACCGTTCGGGCGCTGACTGATCGTACACACTGCTTCTTTCTTGCTTACCACAAAACCATTTACAAAAGTTTATGCCTTTATTTAAAAAAATTTCCTCAAATCCTCGGTTTGAGTTCAGTTACCCCCGAAGGTGCACCCGAATCCCTCAAACCAAGGCTCTAATACCAATTGTAACAATGCAAATTTTCAAACAAATTTTTCATTTTAAAAATATATTTATTTCCATTCAAAACAAGGCATAAATAGTTTAAGTAATCTGCCAAATACAAAGAGTCAAAATCCCAAGATCATAAAAGCAGTCTTCAGTGTGTATCGATCACGCCGGCGCCTTCCCACGGTCCTCGCTAGTACCTGAAATACATGTACAACAACTGTAAGCATAAATGCTTAGTGAGTTCCCCAATATACAACTTACGCACATACGCCTTTCCAGGCCCGACCTTCCGGTCCATGTGTCTCAGGGGACTTCTGTCCCTGCTGGGTAAACCTTTCGGTCCTACCCACGCCGACCTTCCGGTCCATCACACAACATATCGCCTTCCGGCCCATAACATATTGCCTTCCGGCCCATAATATAATCGCCTTCCGGCCCATGACATACATAGCACACATATAACAAATAACTTACCACATATAGCATACATATCACACATCATATCCGACCTTCCGGTCACACAGTCAAACCCTTCCGGGTACAGTATAGTGAGAAGACTCACCTCGTAAATGCTGAAAGCTAGCAAATCCTGAAATCACTCGTCCACAATCCGACGAGCTACAACCTCCCTAAAACATCACATATCTCATTAACACTTATATCTTCTAAGTGTGACTATCCCTAAGAAGTGAGACTTAGGTCAACTCTGGTCAACGGTCAACGGTCAACTCGACCGGACTCGGCGAGTACCATGGCGACTCGGCGAGTCTAGACGTCCTCCAACTTTCTGAGATTCCTTATCTACTCGTCGAGTATCCTCCTCGACCCGACGAGTTACTCCTGGAAGAATCGCGGGGCCACCCCGACTCCACTCGCCGAGTCTGAAGAACAACTCGGCGAGTCCCAGTAAATCTTCAAGCTACTCGCCGAGTCTGAAGAACAACTCGGCGAGTCCATGCCATGCAGACGATCAACTGCTTCCTGAATTACGTATGGTCCCGAGATGTACAATCATGGGACTTTCTGGACTTCTAAACACCTTATTACTAGGGTATAAACGTCTGGGTAATAACATAATAACCCATCTAATCACTAAATGGGTTTCATAAACCCTAGATTCGTATACACATCAAAATAACATAAAGGAATCCGAAATATTACCTGGAATATGCCCTCTCTGTGTCTCCAAACCGCAGAACTCGAATCCCTTGCTGTTCCTTTAGCCAAAACCCTTCTCCTCCTTGCCCAACAATTTCTTTAAGCCCTAATATCCTCCAATCTTGCTCTAGATGCCCACAGCCGTTTAGGGTTCCTCTCAATCGACTAAAGACGGACAATGACGGCATATAAGAGCATTATATACGATCCAAAACCGAACGGTTAGGGTTTCTGCTGAACAGCGTCGACTCGCCGAGTCCATATCTGGACTCGTCGAGTCCAGTCGCGGACCCGCGACCAAGTCTGCGATCCTACTCGGCGAGTCTAGGCTCCAACTCGCCGAGTCCCCTCTTAACTCACCCCAAAAACATAATTAAACAATACCTGAGATTTCGGGCTGTTACACGTTCTTATATCAAGAATTGAATTGTTGAATCAAAGCGAAACCACCCTTAATTAGCCTTATTAAAAGAAGCCTTTCAACATTTATTAATGAATGTTTGATCGTAATTCAACGGGATTCCACACTAACACTTTGAGGTCTTTCTTGACCTTGAAGGAAGAGATTCGTGCCCGGGATCATCAGTTTCGTGTCATTATTGACATCACAGATTATCCTAAAAAGAGTTGCTTTACTTCTTTATTTTTTTTACACTCTTTGCTCGAAAATCCAAGATTTTCAAAAATTCCGCTACTAATTATTTTACAGGCTGGATATTTACTGGATGGTTACAAATGAAGTTGTGGTCAAAAATTAGCCACGTGGATCATTAATTGGAAACAGCCGTTTAAAAGGGGATAAGACAAAAGGTTGCTGACGCGGCGGGAGTTCAAAGGATAGAAATTCAAACGACGGTAAAAAGGAAGGCGCGTGAATTTGAAGCGGCCGCGCTTTTTCTGACACTTGAGGACGCGTGTGCAATTTCGAAGCGTCATATCTCTGAAGTTACAGGCGCGTGTGGAAATGGAAACGATTTCTTTCTCTGAACCGGCGCTTATTGGGCGGCATGATCCTAGGAATCTGACACTCTCTCTCCTACGTGATCATCGCACGTCCCAACTATCACCAATCAGTCACTCCAAAAAAAAAACCCGTTTCGTATTTCCATAAGAGATTTGAAACGATTTTTCTCTCTCCTATCACCTACTATAAAAACCCATCAACACCACCTTTTACCTCTTTACTGCCCCATAATTTCCAAAGCAAAAATACTTCCAAACTCTCTCCCGGTTATCTTCTTCTCCAAACCTGCAACAATGGCTGAATCCTCTTCCGTCCATGCTACTTCTCAGATTCTTCCAATCCGTCCTCAGCAATGCCTCGTGATTGATCTCAACCCACTGGCGTATGATTCTTATATGTCGCCGGTCATCGAGTGTCTCAAATACTCCCAGCTTGCTCCTGCACTGTCACGGATTGAAACGGTGCCAATGGTGGCCTTATCTCAGGTCTACGCAACGGCTTACTACGACAAGGCCGTCGACAGGGTCTTTTTCGAAGTGGCGGAACACAAGACGTCGATTTCTCGTCCCCGCTTCTGCACCATGCTTGGGTTTGCTGCTGACCCATCGCGTGTTCACCCGGAGACGATTCCGGTTGGTATGCTCTACAACATGTTCTACAACATGGGTTACACGGAAGTTCTTACCTCTGTCGCAAGGTTCAAGAAGTCCTGCCTACCACCCCAGTGGAATGGGTTATTTACAGTTCTCTTCAAGGGACTGTCAGAAAGGAGCTCAGGATCGGACGGGGCCAGTCGTCTTTTCCTGTCAATTATGTATGGGGTGTACAACGGGATCAATCTGGACTATGGATTTGTCCTTTGGCAACAACTGATTCAGAGCCTCTCTTCCTCTTCCCGACACTCCGAGGTGTCGCTGGCCCGGTTCTGGATCTTGATCACCAGATGGGCTATGGACAAGTTTAACGTTCCCACAGCCGACAGTGCACCGATGTCTTCTATTGGTACCTTCCATACCAAGAAGATCATCGTATCCGATGCATCGAAATTCTCTTTCATTGGCTCTATCCCGGAGTCGATGTATGCTGATGTGCCAGCAGATAGCAGATTGATCAGAACGATCAAAGAGTTTCGCCAAACTGGTCTGAGGGAACTGACACCGGACATGCTGCGATCAATTCATGATGCCGACAAACCGGTGGCCAGGGGCAAAAAGGGTGACAAGGGAAAGCAAGTGTCCAAAGCTCCAAAGGGACCTTCTCCAAAGAAGCGTAAACAACAGAAACTTGCTTCATCCCCACAACCGAAAAGGAGGAAGACCCAACCGAAGCGAAAGCTCGTCATTTCCTCTTCTTCAAGCGAATCCGAAGGTGGGAGTTCGGACTCTGAGGGCTCACAAGGAGACGAATCTCCTCAACGAGGCAACACACCCCCTCGGTCCCCAACCCCGGAGATGGAACTTCAACAATCCCCAGTTCCTTCCCCTCCACCCACAATACCTATTTCCATTCCCACCATAAACCCTACTATACCACCAACCTCATTCCCTATACCCCCACCCATATTCACCACATCAACCGAAACACCACCTGTAACCGAAACCCCTCCCGTAACCGAACCTCCACAAACCGAAACCCATACACCACCACCACCCGAAACTAACCCCCCACCCACTCAACCTGAACCAACCAAACCCACAACACCCCCAGCTTCACCACCACCTCAATCTCCAGAAGACGCCTCCGATGGCGATGATCAATTCCTTGGTGGTGATCACATGAACTTTGATTCGGTCTACTATAGTCCGTTTCAAGTTCAAAGTGATGAGGAGGATGATGCTCCAGTGACAAAGAAGCATCTCCGCGAGCTTAACGAGAAGGTTGATCAACTTCTCGCCTCCTCTTCCAACCAGCAGTCATCCTTATCTGAAGCTGCCCTTCAGAAGATAGTTGATGCCTTCTCCAGGGCTCAACATGACTCAGTGGCCTCAGTGACTGCTGCAATAGACGCCTCCACCTGAGCCTGTGAGGCTGCGACCGAAAAAGTCGATAAACTATTCTCCGACGCTTCTGACCTGCTTAAGTCTCTGCAGGAAAGCGCCAATGCCACAAAGACAACTCTGGAACCGATTGTTCAGCAATTGGCCAAGTTCGTCTCGACGGAGTTGACTTCGTTCGCTACCCTCCAACAAAATCTCAGCGACGACAACTCGGCACTCCGTGCCTCCATCGATGCCCGTCTGGCAAAACTACAAGAGGATCCTGCGGCAGAGAACTCTCTGATGGACGTTCTGGCGAGTAAAACAACTGCCCTAAAGGTCAAGAGCACGCAGCTTTCCAACTCTCAAGAACAATTGGAAGCTCTTCGATCCGAGAGGGAAGTCATAAAGACGTGTGTTTCGGATGTCCACGCCGCTCTATCCAACATCCTGGAAGCACACGATCCCATCCTTAATCATTCGGTGAGACGCACCCTCGCTGAAAAGCTCTCCCCGGCCATGGAACTCTTAAGCAAAATTGAAGGTCTGCCGAGTTTCGTGTCCATTCCGAAACAAGGGGGAGATGAGAAGAAAGGTTCGAAACCATCTCCGTCCTCCAAAGCTACTCACACAACCGAACCACCCCCAACTGGTCATGCCTCGGGTTCGGGTGTGAAGAACAAGGGCAAACACATAGCAGAGGATGGAGATGAAGATGAAGATGAAGATGAAGACAAGGAGACCATTGCGGACATGTTAAAAAGAAAGAACAGTCTCAATGCTGAAGACGATGCCAGTCGTGTGGCGCGTGAGGCTGAAGAAGCCGAACGAAAGCAAAAAGAAGCCCACGATCTCCTTGAGAGCCGAAAGCTGCTCTTCCCTGCCTAGACCAGGGATCGTTTGATAAAAGAGGCCATAGAGACTCCAAGCATACTATGGCTCGAGCCGGTGATATCGTTCGACTGCAACAACACCATCGATTCGCAGTTCGATATGCCACTGACTCGAAAGGCGTTCATCTTCCACGCCTTCTCCAACATCTTTGAAGTCCCGCATCCGAACAATGAGCTTGACAGGGAGCTCATTAACTTCTACCTGGAGGCCGCTCGCCCTCAGTACCTTACATGGAGCGCCCAGAAGATTGTCAATGTTCGGGTGATGAAGCCTTTTGCCGTGGGGAGATTCACTAACGTCAAGTTCAAGCTTATCCGAGGATCTGCAAGAACTGCTCACATGATCTCTCTGGCGGATCTGCCCAATCTGAACCCTCACGATTGGATAGTCTTGTACAATATCCTGCTGACAAACGAAGCCGAATATGGTCCCATCTTAGACCATGTCAAAAGGATGCTGGCATGCTATATCATGGAGGTGGCCCTAATGGATCAGGAGGTTGCCACAGTTTTTAAGAAGAAACCGAAAGTCAAGCCTGTGGGATCGGCCAGTGATCTGAATCAAATGCAAATGGGCAAGATAGATTCGAGGCGAAACTCTGTGATGTTCACTAGAGCCGAAGGACAGAAATGTCTCTTCGCTTTAGCTGACAAACATCTTTACACTACAACTTGCTTGGAGCACATCTTATTCATCATCAAGCAGTGTAAAGATAATTCGGCTGATGATATCAAGTACTTCAATGATATGATCAATTGGTACATCCGGTTTAGACAGACCATCCTTTCCATAACCAAGTGTCTGTTTAGTACCGTGAAGAAGAAGGTACCAGCTTCAGCCGCCGGCCCAAGTAGGAAGTGAAGGTCTCGCTCCAAATTGACGCAAAGGGGGAGATTGTTGGGCTGAAAAGAGTTTTGATGTTGCGTCTTTTGGGCTCGTTAGATTAGCCTTTTATTCTCCGGTTTGGGCCTGTCCAACCGAGAGCCTTTTATGTATAGTATTTAAGTTAATGCTTGCATGCATATTAGGTTAAGATTCTAGAGATTATCGATATAGCGATTAATCAAGAGTACAATATTTTCCAGTAATCGTTCTTGTAATCTTCCAATCCTTTACAGTTGATGTTCTTAATCGAGCTCTTCTAAGGATTTTATTTAATCATTCGACACGATTGATTCAAGCTGTTTTGTTCTTAATATTGCGTTCTGCTTTGTTTTTAATATTGTGTTCTTGCTGTTTCATATTCATATACTTGTTCAAGATCTAATCGATCTTCATAGATTAAAAGTTGTTTTAATCCCATCACATACTATATAAGCATCATATTATTCACCAAAATCGGTCACTAGCATGTGAAAAAGAAGGGCTAGCCGATTTCTTGAAGTGTGGATTTCTCTCTAAGTTATTCCAAGAGCCTTTGATGTTGTGTGAGCCATTTGGGGTGTCATATTTGAGGCATTAGGCACTAGAACCCCATGGAGTCAAGCTACACTACAAAAGGTATGTATTCTATCTATATTATTACCCAAGTATCTATGATTGTATGCTAGATAGGGTAATACCTTGGAATATTAGCATTTGCATGTATATTAGAGAAAACATAGATCCAAGGTATTTAGGGTTGCACGTACACCATAGGAGTGTTAGAATGCTCAAAACCCAACAGTGGTATCAGAGCCAGATTTGTTTTCTTGTTATACTTACAAAATTAGCTGAAAAATCGAATTTTGGTGCTGTCTGCACAACAGACTCGCCGAGTCCACTGATGGACTCGCCGAGTCCAAGGCAAAAAGCAGCCAACTCGCCTAGTTGGTTCGTGCACTCGATGAGTTAGACCCCCATACAACACATATTCGACTGTTTTGGCTAGAAATGGACTAGGAACATTACCCTTAGATGTTTTTGGATTTATAAACTTGTTTTTGATGTGGTAATGTTCATGCTAATCCAATTTAAAAAACAATTGTCAATAGATTCATGTTTTGTATTAGTTTAAAAGTTATGCTAATTACTTGAAAAAGTTTGATGTGAATTATCTTTGTTCATATGAGTTGCTTAGATTAATAGAAAAGTTAATTGATTATGTGTTTTCAATCCATTTTAATCTAAGAGTTGATTCTAAAATGTGTTTTTGTAACTTGTCCTCAAGTTATATGAAAAGTCACATTTAAGCTTCATAAAACTCATAAAAGTTGGCAATGGTTACAAAAATGAAGAGGCTTGTCCTCAAGTTATGGAGGTTCAAGAGTCACTTCATTAAGTAATAAAATATGTAACCTTAATTAATTCCATAAGTTACAAAAATAAAGAAAAGTTACATTCATTATTAGTTTAAAGTCTTCCATAAGTTGTCCTCAAGTTATGGAACTTGAAGAGTCTGTTAATTAAAACTAATTTAAACACATAAGTTATGGAATTAATTAGTTTTGAATAGTTTCAAAACTTTCCCTCAAGTTTTGGAATTTGAAAAGTTTCCACTTATGAATACTTTAATTCCGAGTTAGCCCTTAGAATTTTAAAAGTTAAAATTCAACCCTTATACTTTAAAATATTATAAGTTAATAATATTTATATATATATGTATAAGAGTAAAGTCGGTCTTACCGTTAGTAGGCCTCATTCACGAAGCCGGTCTATAAGGGGGGGTATAAGGTTACTGCCTATAAAATGGCAGTTTAATGGGTGTCCACTCTCACCCACCGCTTCCTTGACTGGTTTAGGGTCGTTGCCGAATGGGTAGGACAAAGACTATAATTCTCCCTTCATTAAAAGTATTAATGATAAATACTAAGTAACTGAACACTTATAAATTCCCAATCTTAATTACTTAGGAAAATGTGAATAAGGTGCTAATCCATGAAATTACACTTTGCACTTTGTTTAAGGCGTTAGTGGAGCGTGTGTGGTTAACCGACACACTAACCTGGACTTAAAAAGGTAGGCAAAGGGTAACTTAATATTTATCATAGTATCAATGGAGCGTGTGTGGTTAACCGACACATCGATTGAGGGGTAAACACTTAAGGGTACCAAGTAATTTGCATGGTTACTTCACACCTTGTTTTGTGATCCTCGGCATCCCAGTCACAAAACCTGAAGGGCACACTCGAGATTGAAACATTCCATTGAAAAGTTCAATGAATCTCAAAAGATCTAGGAGTTTCAAATCCAATTAAAACATAATAATACATTTCATTTATCTTGGTGGAAATTGGTGAATCGTCATTCACCTACCTTCAAATATTTTATAGCTTGGATTACGGCATCCCTCTTCTAAGTTATAAAATAGTTTGTTGGGTCCTAGCCTTAATATTTCATATTGGGTGTCATATTAAGGACTTTAGATCAACTATCTTGAATATCTCCCAAAAGATGTCTAAGTTCAGACATCTATGATCTTCCCAAATCTCTTGGTACTTTACTTCTTTCACCTCCTCCACTTATTCTCCCTAACCCACAAGTTCTTGAAAAGTTTAAGGTAACTCAATCCCTATTGGCAAGCAAGGTCTATGTGTGATCACATCTTGGAGATGAAGTTAAGTATTCACAAGCCGGGAGAGTTGGGTGTTAAAGTCTAGAGGAAGTGGATGTTCAATCACTTTCTAAGTCACATAGTGAATTCCTTTGGGACTCCTATGAAATAGACTATGACAAGACCCTTAATGATCTTAACTATTTGCTTGGTGCTGCTAAATCAGAAATGATTTGGTGTACTAATAAAGCAAATTTGATTAGGAGATCAACTTCCCAAAACTTTATGGACAGGGACAATAGTGACACAGGAAATCCAGAAAAACATTCTCTTCCCAATGGAAAGGGATTGGCCATAGTCAACTTGGTTGACCAAATGGTAAACAGAAAGGCTAAGTCTGAGATAATCCCACGTACTATTACCTAAGGGTCCATATGTTTCTATTGCCAAAGGAAGGGGCTTTGGTTACGAAGCTGCCAAACTTACCTAAGGATGGTAAAGTCAATAAGTTTGACTTTATTTCAGGTAAAGTCCATTGTCTAACTCTATTAAGTTCCTACTTGGAGATTCTTATTACATGATGTGACTGGGTCACATGTTGATGTTTTAAGAATCAAAGAAAAGTAAAGAAACTTAAAGGAAGTATATGTTGATTCTGATTGCGAAGATGGATTTCGATTGTATGGCTTGGTGATCAGAATTTTTGAGTTGTTGCTTAAGAGTTATGATATATTGCTTAGGTATAGATAACAACAAGGTTTTCATATGGATTGTAAGAATAAGGTTTTCCGCAAAGTTTTAAAATAAAAGGAAAATTTTTATTTCATTTATTTTAAGTATCCTTACAATGGCAATTGTGGAAAAATTGTTGCTTATAAGATTTTATTGATAGCAATATTGAATATGGATTTGATTCTTTCGTCTGTGGTAGTGTCTTAGTTTACCAAATAAGGAAAGATTCTCATCACCCAAGTTTAAATTGGACCGAAATTTGGAATCATGCAAGTTGTATAGTATGATGAATAAGAATTTTCATCTTTGGACAATTAAGACTAATTCCTTGTTCACATGTATATATTAGTCAAGGGAAGGACAAAGGGATCCGGTACACTTGGGTGTGTGCTGGTCGGGTCCACCACAAAGAATATTCGTCATGATTTACTAAAGCTTAGTAAATATGGTTATACTTACAAGTTTAAGTATAATTTTGAAACATTGAAAATACTTCAATGTATGATAGAACGAATGAGAAGAATCAAATTTGGCAGAAAGATAAAAGTTTCTCAAATCTGAAAAGATGGGAGAGTACTTTAGTATCATGTTTTTGATCATCTTAATGATTAAGATACCATATCACAATTGATCCTCTAAGGTCATCTTAGTGCATTTTTATGACTAAGAAGAGGAGTCATTTGAAATGGTTAAATCAAAAAGATGAGTCATACTTCATTCCAAAACAATTCTTAGAGTCATACTCCAAGATTGTAACTTGAGTGACATATCTTAAAGAAGGTTTATTAACACTAATCAAATGTAAGAGTAAAAGGTTATCTACTCTTGTACATTTGAAATTGGTAAGTTGTGATGTTTTGGATAAAACAGAGACCAACTTAGACCAATTGTGTGAAGTGTTTGTCTTGATAAAGAATCCGCACTATCTCTTGTATATTTGGCAAGTGAGTCTTATATGTCAAGAGGAAAGTGGGACTCCTAAAGCTCTTGAAAGTTTCAAGACCTAATCAAGAATAAAACCTGGAATTCTTCACTAGCACACAACTTGAGGTGTATAACCTATCGTGTTGACATTTCTGTGCCTATTCAAGTTAACTTTGCATAGTAGTTCTGAGAGTTACCAATTGGTTGCACAACTACTTAGAAGCTATGGCAGGCCCTTGTGCTGCCAGGTGGCAAGCACTTAAGATTGCACAAGTTCAATCCATATGAGTTTGGATTTGTCACTAATTTTGTCTTGTGATTATGGTTTTGACATATTCATATAGGTAGGAAATCATACACCATAAAAATCTAAGTGTCATATGATGGTGAGAAAACACTTTCACTAAGTAGATTTTTAAGTAGATAGTAATCTTTGCATTCTCAAAGTCGTTAGTAGAGCACACTAACATGGATTTATGAGAAATAACAAAGGTCTAACCAATTGAGACTATGATTACGACATCCCTTTTCATAGTTCTTAAATTGTTTAGACACACCAGTGAGCTATTTACAATAAGGTGTATGATTTTGATAAAGTCTTATCAAAGCAATCTAGTATCAAAAATTTGAACTTTGGTAAGAAAGTCAATAAAGTATTGATTTCTAGAAGTCCAGTAATTTCTGAATACATGTCAAAGCTAGTGGGAGCATAAGTATTATGCTGATAATCATCATGTTAGTGGGAGCATGATAATTATGATAAGTATTGCAAGTTAGCAATATTAATTATAGAAAACAAAAGTTCAACTCGTGAGGTTGCAAGGGTTGAAAAAGTTGTTTTACTATAATTAAGGGAGAGGAAATTATACTTCATTTCAATTCTAAAAGGCTTAGATTGAGATTTTAATCATTTTAGTCAAGAATATATATATATATATATATATATATATATATATATATATATATATATATATATATATATATATATATATGAATTTCATGTTGGATTAGTTCAACTTAAGGAAATTCTATATATTGCGTTCTCAAAATTCGGTTATAATTACGACATCCCTCTTCATAGTCAAATTTTGAAAGCATGGAAAACAAAAATTATTGTAGCAAAAGACTGGTTTAGAATCATGTCTTTATGTGAGACATCATGAATCGTGTCCCGTTTGCTTTGGGTACAAGATCGATTGCATGTGCTATAATATTTATCCTTTCTAAATTTTCCAAATGCCTTGGGGTATTAAGGGGAAAAAAGGTCTAGAATTGGATATGACTAAAGTGATTAAGCAATTGTCGAGGACAATCTAAGGTTTTACCAAAGATTGGTTGCTCAAGGACAGTTGGAATTATACTGTTAATATTAGAAGGACCATATTGACATATTATGGAAAAGAGACAACTCTTGTTCAAAAGTAGTAGTCAAAATAGGAATATGGAGTTGTCTCCTTAGGTGGAAGTTATATGTGTAATATTAGAAAACTTAATGCAAGAAGGATATTCAAAGCAATGTGCTTTAAGACTTCGTCTCCATGGAATTGATCTACATTGGAATAACCTGTAATGACTGATGACAAGTATTTGTGACTTTGTACATATTCATTACAAGAGGGTCTGTGCATATAAGTTTAATCAGATTTTGGTAAATGTTAGGAATTTGGAATTCTTACATTTTTCGATAAGGATTTGGGAGTGTGAAAAGAGAATCATTGAAAGTACATTCAATCGATCTATTTCACAAAGTAAGGATTATAGACAAACATAGAGTGCATATTTGATGTATTGCAAAGCTATTGCTTAGAAAACATAGTGTACATGCTTGGAGCATGGGACAACTAGTGTGTTCTAAATTCAAGTATAAAGTTGATAAAACCGAAACAATGAATAATGAGTAATTAGTATGGTGATAAATAAAAAGTGTTTAATTTATATTCATAGTTTGATACCATATTAGATTCATTTATTCTTGTGTTTCATTTTACATGTTTTGACTTCCAGAATAAACTAGGTTATTCTTCCTGAATGACTAAGTTATTCAAACCATCCACAGTCGGTCATATGTTGGAAGTAGATATGAATCAAGACTGTCATGGGTTGGCTTTTAGAAGTCCAAGATAGTGGACAAAGTGGTGCTACAACACTCATGAGTGCTCATAAGTTCTGAGTATTGGATTCAACCCGCACTCATTTGAATCATTGCATGAATTTTATCACGAGTGATCATCAGATGATAATATCGTATATTCTTCAAACCTAGAGATATGAGTTGTTACTATGAGTTGATAGTACATTGATTGCACAAAAATGCATTGATAACTCGAGGTTATAAAACGTGCCTTTGTGTATGACTCAACAAGTAGTAGAACAAGCCATATTAGTTGAAGTTTATCCATTCCTTTTACCTTCGGGATAAAAGCGATATCTGTGGGCCCCTCGATGATTTAGTGATGAGACATGTGAGTGCTTGGCCAAGCCAGGACTGATGTGATTTGTTCAATTAGTTAGTTGTCATAAATCAAAAATCGGGAAACAACAAATGGACAAAGAGAATGATTATTAATCCATGTCTCAGTCCATATGATATCTTGAATGGAGGAATATATGATCCCTTATCTAATGGAAAAGTCATTGAGAAGGTCAGAGTTCGACAACGGCTTTTGAGAGCTACGATTGCTAGTTGGGTTTCGAAGTCATACGCAATAATAGTTTTAGACTTATCCAAGTGGGAGACTGTTGGATTAATGTCTAAGTCCATAACTATATTTGGTATCCAGGCATGGTCCATTTGGGTTGCATGACATCATGCACTTTGATAGAATAAATGAGAGAAATAAGACACTTATGGTTATTAATATATTATAATTTCTAATATATTAATAATAAGAATAATAATATTTAATTAGTATTGATCAAGAATTATTTTAGAATTAATTATGTGATCAAAAGAAGACTAATTAAATATATAGGTTGATTGTGTAAATCATCCATAACTTATATAGTGGGCCAAAGCTCCATGGATAATCAAGTTTGGTTAAACCCATAGGATGCTCCATGGAGGTTACATAACCCATGGGTCATGGAAATGAAAGGTCATGACAATTAGGGTTTACATGGTGTAACCCAAATTGTAACATACTATATAAGCATCATATTATTCACCAAAATCGGTCACTAGTGTGTGAAAAAGAAGGGCTAGCCGATTTCTTGAAGTGTGGATTTCTCTCTAAGTTATTCCAAGAGCATTTGATGTTGTGTGAGCCATTTGAGGTGTCACATTTGAGGCACTAGGCACTCAAGCCCCATGAAGTCAAGCTACACTACAAAAGGTATGTATTCTTTCTATATTATTACCCAAGTGTCTATGATTGTATGCTAGATAGGGTAATACCTTTGAATATTAGCATTTGCATGTATATTAGAGAAAACAAAGAAAGGTATTTAGGGTTGCATGTACACCATAGGAGTGTTAGGATGCTCAAAACCCAACAAAGATATGACTAGTATTTTGATATTTATTATGATGTGTTTTTCAGAATGGTGGTTTTACGCACTAGACCAGTCGACAATTCAGGTTTCGGTGAGGGATCAGGCTCGGGCTTAGAAGTCGGGCAGCTAGACGACCAGACTAAGGATTTTATATCCTCTGAGATCACGTGCAGTATCCTGGATCAGACTTCTGTGATCTTCGGCACGATCAAGGAAGGTATTTTGGAGCTTCTATACGAGAGATTGAGTGCTTTCCGCACCGAGGTGGCGGCCATGATGAGGTCGCGCGCACTGACATTCAGGGAGTTCAGAGCTTGTGGAGCTCCCGACTACCATGGGTCTCGGGACCCTATTGCGAGTACCAGATGGTTAGCAAACATCGCCAACACATTCCGCTCTAGCAGATGTCCCGAGGGGGAAAAGTTTCGATTGGCGTCCTGACTCTTGAAGGAGAGGGCATGTGAATGGTGGGAGGAGGTCGGACGAGCCATTAGAGATGACACAGTTCTGCATGCAATGACTTGGAGTGATTTTTCGTCCAGGTTTAGGGCCGATTTTGCACATGTTATTAAGATGCAGTAGCTTTCCAAGGAGTTCCAGGATCTCCAGCAGACGACTGAGACAACGACTAAGGTCACCGCGATGTTTATGGAGAGGACCCTTCTTGTTCCGTAGTACGTAGCGGACTGAGGTCAACATCGATATCATAAGATGTTGCAGAGCGATATCTACCAGTTTATGAGCTGCTCCAGCTACAAGACGCTAGAGGACATGATTGCTAGGGCTCGAGAGAGGGGGTTGGATTTGGAGATGGAGAGGTAGAGGAAACCCAAGGGGGTACAGACAGGGAGTTCGGGCAAGAAGCCCAAGGTATCAGACCACAGACCTAGGTTCCAGCAGGTCCACAACCGTTGTGGAAAATGCAGCAAGATGCACGATGGTACGTGCAAGGCATGGAGTTTAGGCTGCTTCAAGTGCGGCAGAACTGGACATGTGATCAGAGATTGTATGGCTACCACTACCATGATAATATCATATATGATTTGCTTTCAGTGCAATCAGAGGGGACACAAGTGGTCCTAGTGCCTGAGTCTAGCAGCAGAAGGGTAGGTGGCAGCACCCGCCCCTACTACATTGAGGATTACAGACGGCCATCAGGGCCGAGGAGAGGCATCTGTGGCGAAGAGCAGGGCCTTTCCGTTGACAGCAGAGGAGGCACGAGTAGCTCCCGATGTGGTGACGGGTATGTATTTTCCCTTATCTTTTCATTGATATTGATTATTGCTTATGTTTATGTGTTTTGTTATAGGACCGTTCTTAGTGATCGGTATATCAACTTTGGTACTGTTCGATTCGGGTGCCACCCGATCTTTTGTGTCGCTCGCGCTCAGCAAGCGATTCACAGGGGCTCATGGGGAGCTGGATTGCGCACTCGATGTAGAGATAGCAAATGATAGGACCGTCAGGGTTGCGAGGGTTCACCGAGGATGTACACTACAGTTGTTCGATGACTAGTTTTCTATGGATCTAGTTCCTATTTCCCTATGAGGGAATAAGGTTATAGTGGGTATGGATTGGTTGAGACCCAATGGGGAAGTGATTGACTGCGAGCAGCAACTAGTGAGGGTTTGGACTCCTACTGGGGGAGGGTTAGTGATCCACAGCGAGAGGCCACAACGCGGACCAGTTTTATGTTCAGCAGCGAGGGTGAGGCGTTACCTTCAGCAGGGTTGTGCAGGTTATATCACTTATGTTATGGATACTCGGGATAAGGGTAAGATGACAATGGAAGATGTACCTGTAGTGCAAGAGTACCTGGATATATTTCTAGATGATTTGTCTGGGATACCTCCGGAGAGAGAGGTCAAGTTTAGGATTGACCTAGTCCCTAGTGCAGCTCCGATAGCCAAGGCACCATATCGGTTGGCTCCTCCCGAGATGCAACAGTTGTCTATGCAGTTGCAAGAGTTGCTAGACAAGGGATTTATCAGGCCGAGTACTTCGCCATGGGGAGTCACGATCCTGTTTGTGAAGAAGAAGGACAGGTCACATCGTATGTGTATAGACTACAAGGAGTTGAATAAGGTAACGGTGAAGAACCGTTACCCCCTCCTGAGGATTGATGATTTGTTTGACCAGCTACATGGTGCATCTTGGTTCTCCAAGATTGATCTGAGATCGGGTTACCACCAGATGCGAGCCACGGAGGAGGATGTGCAGAAGACAGCTTTTAGGACTCGCTATGGTCATTATGAGTTTGTGGTGATGTCGTTTGTGCTCACCAATGCTCCAGTCACGTTCATGGACCTCATAAACTGCGTGTGCAGACTGATGTTGGATCGGTATGTAATAGTGTTCATTGATGACATCTTGGTTTACTCCAAGACTCAGGAGCAGCATGAGGAGCACCTAAGGGAGGTGCTGGAGACACTAAGGAGGGAGAGACTTTTTGCAAATTTCTCTAAGTGTGAGTTTTGGTTGCGCGAGGTGCAGTTTCTTGGGCATCTTGTCAACCAGAAGGGTATTCTGGTCGATCCGGCCAAGATAGTGGTCGTGATGCAGTGGGAGGTTATATGGTCTCCAAATGAGCTTCAAAGTTTTCTTGGTGTAGTGGGTTATTACCGGAGATTCATACAGGATTTCTCCAAGATCTTTGTTCTTTTAATCCGACTAACCACAAATTCGGTGACATTCTGCTGGGGGCTTGAGCAGCAGGCAACCTTTGAGACCCTAAGATAGCAGTTATGCGAGGCACCGATTCTGACCTTGCCAGAGCGAGTTAATGACTTTGTAGTTTACTGTGATGCTTCGATCACAGGCTTGGGAGCAATTTTGATGCAGCAGGGTCATGTGATAGCTTATGCTTCGAGGCAACTAATGTAACACCCGTAGATCCGGGCTAGTCAATTTAGAGGTAATAGGGGTCGAAAATGACTTTTCGACAAAAGGTTATTTAGAATAAATAATCTTAACCAAGTTGTAGAATATGTCTCAAGGGTTCCGTACATATAAAGAACGTCGAAATCGGAGTTATAACAAAGAAGTGATGGCCCGTCGAAGTTTTACGGCAAAACCGACACGACACCGGGAGACGTAAATAGTGAATTTACGATGGAGGACTTTTTAGCCTTAGTGATATAAACAAAAGTCATAGAATATGTTAAGTTGAGAGCGTCCATAAAAAGAACGCACAAATCTGACTTCGTATGAGGAAGTTATGATTTTTCTAAGATTTAGCATAACAATGCATAACCCGGAATTCGAATTTTAGATCGACCGGTTTTTGGCCAACGCGACCTAAATAAAAATTGAAGATCTCATTAATAGGAACTCAACGAAAAAAAGACAGACGAAAACGGAGTCTGTATGTAAAAGTCATGAATTTTTAAGGGGCCAATCCTGTCCCGGCCTGTAAAAAATATAACTTTAAAAATAAAGTCAAAATTAGCCGACGGAGTCTAAACGAAAGTTGTAGGGTACGGTACCTCCTACGCGTGGATATAAAGAACGTCAAAAATGGAGTATGTATGAATGAGTTATAAAATATAATAGCATATTTACGTATTAAAATAAAGTATAATCATATATACGTATACATATATATATATATATATATATATATATATATATATATATATATATATATATACAAATGTATATATCATTAGAAATATATCGACGATGCGGTCATTATAAGATTATTGTTGAGTATTTTCAACATTAGTTTAGTACAAAAATCGTTAAATCTACTTAAAATAGTACTATGAATGGGTGTTTAGTCGTTTGTATAACTATAAGTTCATTAAGTAATTATGGAGGGTAGTTTTTGTAAATTCAATAACTATAAATAAGAGGCTTGGACTCTCATATTTCTTGCACCATTCTCTTGATTCAAGAGTCTTTCTTTTCTTATCCCCCGAGCATTTCGGTCCCTCGTGATTCGACTTCTCTTTCTGTAGTTTTAGTATAGTAAGGTGAGCGCTAACGAAGTTCTGCCCCTACAGAGCCCGACTCCTAGCTAAAACCCCATTGTAAGTAAGTTATGCTTACCCTATTTTAAATATAATTTATATTTAAAATTAGTATTGTCATTATGAGCTTATAATAAATATTTGAGCTATTATTATGACTTATATAAGTGTCGTTATAATATCTTTTTAACTACTCGCGGTACGGGGAATCTGGTTTAAAGGGTCACATATGGTTGTTGGATTTCAGAAGTGTTATATGCCAAAATGGTCCTGCCCTTCGGTGTTTTATGTCTGGCCCCTGTCTGTACATAGCGGTTGGAAAATATTGTTTAAACGCTTATATAATAATAATAATAATAATAATAATAATAATAATAATAATAATAATAATAATAATAATAATAATAATAATTAGTCACGGTAAATATTAGACTATAATCTAGTGGTAATAATACTAGGTTTCATCGAAGGAAATTATTTTAAAGTAAACGAAGCGATGTCTGAGTACCGAGTCACCACCTTATCAAGTGAGTGCATAGTTACTTTCATATTACACATAGATATGAAGTATTTAATATAAATTATGTGTTATGTGTGCATCTTATCTGTATACTTGCTATCTATGCTGGATGAATGATTTTATATATGTTTTAAATGATTTTAAATGTATATGTATTTTTATATCTACAAAATATGTTGGGTAGAACATGGGTAGATGAAATATGAGTCGGATGATGAGATGAGAGGTGATATAGACCATGAGATAAGGATGAGAGGTGAACAATGAGAGAAACCTTTTACCCAAATGATGGACCCGTCATCTAGCAAAGTATGGATGACAACCACAGACTATTCTGGATAGTCCAGTGGAACACTAGCAGGCTCACAAGCTGTAGGTGTGGTGAACGATGTGTTCACCCGGTGTTCTCTAAACCTTGGCGACTATACAGACTTAGTGCCAAAACCTTTGCGACTATACAGACTTAGTGCCAAAACCTTGGCGATCATGCATACTTGATGCCTTAATCCTGGTGACTATGCAGACTTAGTGCCTAAACCTTGGCGATCATGTAGACCTGATGCCTAAACCCTAGTGACTATGCAGACTTAGTACCTAAACCCCGAAGATTATGCGGACTTAGTGTCTGTTGTATAAACCCTGGAGACTATGCAGACTTAGTGCCTACACCCGGTGACGATGGACTTTGTGACAATTCCTTAGGAACAAATGAACGAGGAATAGCTGACTTTTAGGGTAGATCCTTAAGAGTAAAAAAAGATAATGGGGATGGGTAATTGGGTTGATTAATTGTTTGAAGATTAAACATAATAATTATATTATTGTGGGTTGAAAACCCTATGTACTCACTAGGTTTCCCAACCTGACCCACTCAGTTTATTTATATCACAGGTGTTGATAAGAAGTCACATTACACTGAGAGATTAAGGAGATATAAATCACTAGTGATAATGAGTGTAAGTTCTGTTTATGCTTATGTTTCTGTATTGACGATGACATCCCAAATGTTTTAAAATGAATAAAAATATTTTTCTTCGGAAATGCCTTGATAACGTATTTATCATGTTTTTCTGGGAACAAATTCCGCAACATTTTTATTAAAAGATATAATCTGATTTTTATAAAGCATAAACAAAATCGGTCTTTTCTGGCCGTGAAAATGGGTATATCACAGTTGGTATCAGAGCATTAGTTTAAGCGAACTAGGAATTTGTAGGAAATTTCTAGACTTAAACTTAGAATGCTAAGCGATGATTGTGAGATGAGTGTCTGCTATATTTTAGACACAAGCACTAGTTTTTTTAGGAAAGATGCCTAAAATGTTTTATGTGTTAAATGTTTTATGTCATAGCTATAAAGATACCTTATATGCTATTATTTGTTCAGATCTATGGTATGTTGCCGACCGGATCTGGAAATTTTATGTATTCAGATTTCTAATGTTTGATTACGGTATTAGAATTGGCATATAACTTTTCGGTGTGACAAGGAGATCTATACGTCTATTGTAAATAAAATCTTTACTATCTTAAAATTCTCGCCTCGGTTCACCGAACGTCTGCTTGGGTGTACAAAACGTCATGGTGAAGACAGACCAGGAAATATCCGAGGAAGATGACAACCTGAGCCTAAGAATGTGATGGGTCATGCATCGGTCGTTGCGCCTGCACCCAAACCTATCACAATGGAAGAAGTTCAGGAAGTGATGCGAACCATGATAGACTGAGAAAATAGAGGAAATGATATGGATTACGATAGTGAATGATACCTATCGGAAGATATCATAAGAGAGGTATCTTGCCTTTAGAGTACGTCTGATAACATAGCAGTATGTCTAGAGAGGTACGGTACATCTGAATATACACATTTGATTGGCGGGATGATAGAACGATTGGTGTAATTCCTAAAGTTTTCCTATCATCTGGAATTTCCATCACCAAATGATAATGAGTGTAAGTTCTGTTTATGCTTATGTTTCTGTATTGACGATGACATCCCAAATGTTTTAAAATGAATAAAAATATTTTTCTTCGGAAATGCCTTGATAACATATTTATCATGTTGATCTGGGAACAACTTCTGCAACATTTTTATTAAAAGAGATAATCTGATTTTTATAAAGCATAAACAAAATCGGTCTTTTCTGGCCGTGAAAATGGGTATATCACAGATAAAGCCTCACAAGGCTAACTATCTGACGCATGATTTATAGCTGGGGGATGTGGTGTTCGCCCTCAAGATTTGGAGGCATTACCTCTACAAGGTATGTTGTACCATTTACACAGACCACAAGAGTTTGAGCTACCTCATGGATCAACCAAATCTAAACATGAGGCAGCGTCGGTGGTTAGATGTGGTGAAGGACTACGATTGTGAGATCATTTACCACCTGGGAAGGCCAACGTGGTGGCTGATGCCCTGAGCCGCAAGATTCTGATGGATGAGGCCCATAATTCTAGGTTCTCCATCCATCCCGCGACAACGAAGATGTACAAAGATCTTCGTCCTGACTACCGGTGGCCCTGCATGAAGCAAGATGTAGCTTGGTACGTTGAGAGATGCTTGATCTGCAGGAAGGTCAGGACAGAGCACCAGAGGCACCTTGACAAGATGCGGCCGTTAGACATTCCCGTGTGGAATTCGGAAGATATAACTTTGGATTTCATCACTAATCTTCCGAGGACCGCACGTGGGGTTGATTCGATATGGTTCATCGTGGATCGGTTGACAAAGAGTGCTAATTTTATCCCGATCCTAGAGAGTATATCGACCGAGAAGCTAGCTGAGATTTATGTGCGGGAGATAGTGGCACGACATGGAGTGCTTGTCTCGGTGGTGTCAGACCGAGATGTTTGTTTCACTTCCAGATTTTGGAAGCGGTTTCATGACAAGATGGGTACTCGTCTCCACTTCAACACCACTTTCCACCCCGAGATGGACGGACAGAACGAGAGGAGGATACAGACTCCCGAGAACATGCTACGCGCATGTGTTTTGGATTTCGGTGGCAGTTGGGATGTGTATCTTTCGTTAGCGGAATTTTTCTATAACAACAATTACCATGCCAGCATAGACCGGCCTCCCTTCGAGATGCTCAACGGGAGGAAGTGTATGTCACACCCCGAAACTGAAGGCGGAAACGTTCCGTGGCGGAGGACGTCATGAATATCGCAACCAATGTACATAGTAAGCATAGTAAACACAAAACTTTACATTACATAGATTCATTTACATTTGTTTGAAAACAAGAGTTACATGCGTAATACATATACATATCATATGAACAAAAGTAAAGACGTGTCTTCTACGCACTCCCTCTTCGCCAAAAGGTTCGCTGAGTACCTGTCTAACGTGGACCTGAGAATACAAGCAGTTTGAAAATCAGCATAAAGCTGGTGAGTTCATAAGATGTTTGTTTTCTGAAAATGTACAAGTTTCCTTTGGTTTTCCGAAAATGGTTGTTATCCAAGAAAATCCCATATTTTCTTATAAGTGTAGTTTAGTTATTCATTAGTTACACAGTCTAGTTAAGAACAGTTCAATTATCCTAGGAAAAACCCTTATTTTCCTAAAGTAAAGTTTAGTTAAAGTTCTGAATTTCCATTAAGTACAACAGTGTACAGTTTAATACATGAAACTATATATTGTAAATCATGGGATTACTATCCCGCACTAGATATAAGATAGCTTTAATACACAAATACTATAGATTGAAAGTCATGGAATTACCGTCCCGTATTAGATATAAAACCATGGAAATACCATTCCGTACTAGATATAAGATACTTTGATATACACAAAACTAAAGATAAATATAGATTGAAAACCATGGGAATACCATCCCGTACTAGATATAGATTCAAAACCATGGGATTACCATCCCATACTAGATATAGATTCAAAACCATGGGATTACCATCCCGTACTAGATGTAGATTGAAAACCATGGGATTACCATCCCGTACTAGATATAGATTGAAAACCATGGGATTACCGTCTCGTACTAGATATAGGTTCAAAACCATGGGATTACCATCCCGTAGTAGATATAGATTGAAAACCATGGGATTACCATCCCGTACTAGATATAAATTGAAAACCATGGGATTACCATCCCGTACTAGATATAGATTCAAAACCATGGGATTACCATCCCGTACTAGATATAGATTCAAAACCATGGGATTACCATCCCATACTAGATATAAGAACTATAGATAGATGATAGATATAAAATCAAATCCGTGAATAAACTTATATTAATACGTATTGTGAGTCGGGTAACCATGCTGATGCGACACCGAGACCTCCTTAACGTTCGTCAGACGTCGGGCGATATCCAAAATTTGTCACCCCAGGCGTGCCCGCCTAACTGTAGCTAGCAGTTAAGGTGTGGGATTGTCAGTCCCGAATAGATCTATTCACAAATTCCACGCTCTCCCTCCAGGAGACTCTGTTTACACTTCCGGAGAGGATTTACTGATAACCCAAGAGGGTAAAGACGAATCTCACAAGCTAGTACTAAATTATTCACGGTGTTCTCAGACGATATCAAACATACTATTCACTTTGAAACATAATACAGTTTAATACAAAGAAATTATCTGGCATAATAACTTACAATAAACAGAGATAAACTGAATCAGACATAGTTTATCTAATAACATTACTTGAAATCCGAATTCATAAAACAAGAACTGAAGATCCCAAATTATTCCCATAATAATTTGATTAGTTTGATTGTTTCCTTTACTGAAATCTATGTAGTTATAATCGATAAGACATCCCTTATGCTCCACATAATACATAAGGGGTAAAGATATCTAAAAGTTAGCCAGATATTTATAGAAATACATTAGTTTTAGGTTTTGAAAACATTTATAGTTTTGCATGTATCCCCTCTGAAAACAATAAAAAACACGGAAAAAGGCGTAGGGGTATGAACTCACCAGTCGAAGAACGTGTCGTCTAGGATACTAAGTGTCAGATCAGGGCTTGATAACACGTGAGGTTCCTATGTAATATGAAATGATACACAATTGTATCTAATTAGACTTTGTATCACTAATTAGATAGGATTATCCACTCCAGGACGCGAAAACACTTCAAAATAAGTGTTTGGAGTGACCCGGGTGACATCTAAGGACGTATAAGGCTCGGATAATGAGTTTGCTCTTCAAAAGTAAACTCCTTAGGGATTTTACGGCCCTAATACTATGACCACATGAGTTCACGGCCGTGAACTCATGGTTGATGGGTTTTAAGGTGCTAAATGGTCAAATATCTCTTGGGAAAATTAGCTAGGATCAAATCCAGGGCATTGGAATGGATTTAACTCACATATGGACCATTTATTGGAGTTTACGGCAATAAACTAGGAGTTTACGGCCGTAAACTCCCCCACACACATTCCTTTGATGTTTTGGTGGTCCTAGGCCTTTACAAGAGTTTTTTTTAGCTAAATTAACAAGCCATGGAATGAGTTTAAGGCGCCTTTTGACCATGATTTAGGAGTTTACGGCCTAAGAACCCATTCTTAAGGGGTTTACGGCCGTAAGCTCCTATGGGGGTTGTTCTAGCATGTTTAAGGTCTTTATCTTGTTTGTGGTTGCTTCTAGACTTCATTCTAAGGCTCATGAGGTGTTAAAGTGGCATCTTGACACTTAGAAATGAGGTTACTCCCTATGAATAGGTGTTTACGGTCGAAGCATGTGCTTGGGCCATAAACTCATGCTTATGCCCCAAATGAAGAGCTAAAGGTGTTCTAAGTCCACTTTAGTAAGCCCTTAAGTCATATCTAAGCTCCAAATGAGGTTTAGAAGGGTTTTAAGGCTCAAAAACCCCCCATCACATGTGTTCACGGCCTAAGGAGGTTCCAGGACTGTAAAAACATGTTTATGGTCCTAATCCTCATATTTTTCACGAATTTGAAGGCCAAAGGTGTTATACTAGGAGCTAGGGTAGTTACCTTGATGATTTGGAGCTTGATTTGGATGATTTTGGCTTGATTTCTAGTTTTAGAGAGAGAAAGTAGAGAGAGATTAGAGAGAGAGTGGAAAAGGCTTCAAATGAGGCTCTCTCAACTTTATATATGTTGAAAGCTTGGGACACGGTGGAATTCTACCCGATACTGACGTTAGACGAGGCTTTTGGTCGCACCCGATTAATTTACCGTAATTGCAACTTAGATGAAACTAAATATTTTCTAAATGAAAATAGAAAATATTTTAATGAATTAAAATGCATCCCGACACTTATTAAATTTAAATGGAAGTCGCAGTTAAATTAAATTAAAACAAAGTTAACGGAAAAATTGGGACGTAACGGCTTTAATGACGGAATCCGGGTTATGATGACGGAACGAACTTCGGGTTGTCACATTATCCCCCCGTTAGAGGGAATTTCGTCCCAAAATTCAAACTTTAGATGCGACTCGTGGATTTGGAAAGAGAATAGGGATACTTCTGTTATATTGGGCCATCATGCTTCCAAGTGAATTCGGATTCTCGCATGGCATTCCGGGAAACCTTTCACTTATCGGGATACGGCTTGCTTCATATATTTAACCTCTTGATCTATGAATTCGATTGGTTCTACCATGAAGTTCAGACTTTCGTTGATTTCAGTCTCATCAAAGGGATTACTATAGTTTCATCGAGTAGGTAATTCTTAAGGATAGAGACGTGAAGTACCAGATGGATGTTACTAAGTTATGAGGGTAGTCGGAGTTTGTAGGCTACGGGATTGATTCTAATGAGGATTTTGAAAAGTTTTATGTACCTCGGGATTCACGTTTCAGAAGGTAACATGGCTTCTTCGATTTCTACATGGCCAAAGGAAATGGTTAGACCGAAGGGCATCACTACATTCTTCGTAGTGACTATATCGAACTCTGAATGTTGTTTTGAAAACATCATTCCTGTGATCTCGTAGCTGACTAGAAAACTCTTGCATTACTGCTGGCGCTAATCGATACGGGGCTTGGTTACGAGGGTCGCTCCAGGAATTTGGTCGATGTGAAACTCGACTCGACACTCGGGAGGAATTCTTGGAAGCTCTTCGGAAAAAGTCACCAGAAAAGTTGCAGACTTTGGGGATGCAACTTCCCGTTTCTCGATGGTCACATAGGCTAGGAATTTATGGCACTCCCTTCGGAGAAACCTTTTGAGCTTTGATGTACGAAATGATACAACAGCTGAACTAAGTTTATCGTCGCAGATTATAAGAGTTTGACCGGGGGAAGTTTGAGACGGATAGCTTTTTTGTAATAAAGGATATCCGCATGATTGGAACTCACCCAATCAATGCCGAGGATAACATCAAAGCTCTCTATGGAAACTGGCATTAAGTCGACAGGAAAAGAATGATCTTTCGAGGTAAGGGTTCAACCTATGAATACATCGATAACGTCCTCTTTCTCGTTGTTAGACACCTCGACGGTAGACATTTCGGTTACTAATGGAGGACTAAGGTTAAGATAATGTTTGATTGAATAGATAACATATTTTCTTTCAGCAAAATAATCGAAAAGGTTTGCAAGTATAAGGGCTGTCGAGAAAGAATATATACCTGTGGCAACAGTGGGATCGGCGGCTGCCTCAACTTGTCCCATAGCTAGGACTCTCCCAATGTTGCCAGTTGTTTCTGCCTTGGGGAAATTTCTCTTGAAATGCCCTACTTCACCACAACCGTAGCAGGTCGGACTGATTCCCGTTCCGGAGGTTTGATTGGTTGATTGGGCTGGTTTTATGTAGTTTCGAGCAAGGTGGCCCTTCTTGCCACAGTTGTTGTAGAGACGTTCGCGACATGGCCCGGGAGTACGGTGATGGTAGTTGCACTTGTCGCACCAAGGAAGGGTACCGGTATATCCGTTGGTAGGAGTCTAAGCAGTGGAACCAACAGCAGAAACAACGGCAGAGGTAGTAGCAGCGTGGACTGCTACCGTTTGCTGTTTCTTAGAGGATCCTTGTGATCCTTGGGCCTTCCGTTTGGTCCAAATTTTTTTTACTTCCACCACTACTTTCGACCGGCTCAGGGGAGGTAGTCTCCTCATCAGGGTTATCTTCGTGAACGATCAGGGTTTGCGCCAGACATTTAGCGTTGTCATAGGTGTCTGGCTTCGCAGCCAAGACATTCCCTTTGGTTGGCTGGGTCAATCCCCAGATGAACCTATCAATCTTTTTACTCTCCGGGGTAACCATTCCCGGACAGAGTAGCGCCAAATCATCGAATCTCGAAGTATAAGCGACTATGTCGAAACCCTTCATCTTCAGGTTCCAGAGTTCATGCTCCAGCTTCTGCATTTCGCCCCGAGGGCAGTACTCCGCAAGCAGAAGCTCTTTCATAACTTCCGAACCCATAGCATTTGCTACAGGTAGAGTTAAGGATTTGACTCGGCCGTTCCACCAAGTCAGGGCTTTGTCAAGGAAGGTGCAGGAGGCAAACTTTACTTTTTCAGATTCCGAACAGGCACATATCTCAAAGATTGATTCGATTTTCTCGAACCATCGGGTGAGGGAAATGACACCTCCAGTGCCATCAAAGGATGTGGGTTTCACGTTCATGAAGTCTTTATAGGAACCCTCCTTTCGGTGTCCTTGGCTATCATCTTGGTTTTGGGTTTGAGTACCACCTCCCGAACCTCCGGAACCACCGGAGTTCCTTTGAGACATAGCAGCTGCCACCGCGGCATTGACAGCTGCCTGGAACATCACAGGGTCAAATTCAGGAGGAGGTGGTGGTGGAGGGTTGTTGTTGTTCTTGGAGCTGGGTCTCTTTCTTGGAGGCATCTTGATCTAAAAAGATCAGGAAAGAGAGGATCATAAGTCCTCTGAATTGAATCAAGAGATATGGAACAAGGAATATCTCATTAAGACAGATATAGAGTTTTATTAAGCGATAAAACAGGAAAGAATTATCAAAGCAGATAAATTATCGCTAATGGAATGATCAAGGAATAACGCTTGAATGAGGATTTCCACAAAGGGTTGGCTCGAGAAATACTCCTATAGTATTTCATGATTCGTTGCAGCGATGGCTCGTTGTTTTAGGTATTGGGTAAGTTTTAGGCATGTTGCGTACCACAATCACTCCCAAGCACATGGTGGCCGTGTCTTGAATGAATATAGTTGGTCAGGCTATATTGATCCTAGACACGACCGCATAACTGCCCAGGTTTAACCGCAATGTACAACACCCATTTACTTATGTTTTGTTCTACTTGTAGTTACGGATCTCGACGGTTAGGTATACTTGTATACTTTTGAAAATACATATACTTTAAGGTATACTTTTAGTTCAGAGCACTTAGGCCCCTTAGTGTTTATAGTCTTATACCGTGTAAGGCTTGGTATACTAGTTCACTATAAACAAGGGCTCTGATACCAATCTATCACACCCCGAAACCGAAGGCGGAAACGTTCCGGGACGGAGGACGTCATGAATATCGCAACCAATGTACATGGTAAGCATAGTAAACACAAAACTTTACATTACATAGATTCATTTACATTTGTTTGAAAACAAGAGTTACATGTGTTATACATATACATATCATATGAACAAAAGTAAAGACGTGTCTTCGACGCACTCCGTCTTCGCCAAAAGTTCGTTGAGTACCTGTCTAACGTGGACCTGAGAATACAAGTAGTTTGAAAATCAGCATAAAGCTGGTGAGTTCATAAGATATTTGTTTTCTAAAAATGTAAAAGTTTCCTTTGGTTTTCCGATAAAGGTTGTTATCTAAGAAAATCCCATATTTTCTTATAAGTGTAGTTTAGTTATTCATTAGTTACACAGTCTAGTTAAGAACAGTTCATTTATCCCAGGAAAAACCCTTATTTTCCTAAAGTAAAGTTTAGTTAAAGTTCTGAATTTCCGTTAAGTACAACAGTGTACAGTTTAATACGTGAAACTATATATTGTAAATCATGGGATTACTATCCCGCAATAGATATAAGATAACTTTAATACACAAATACTATAGATTGAAAGTCATGGAATTACTGTCCCATATTAGATATAAAACCATGGAAATACCATTTTGTACTAGATATAAGATACTTTGATATACACAAAACTAAAGATAAATATAGATTGAAAACCATGGGAATATCATCCCGTACTAGATATAGATTCAAAACCATGGGATTACCATCCCGTACTAGATACAGATTCAAAATCATAGGATTACCATCCCGTACTAGATATACATTCAAAACCATGGGATTACCATCCCGTACTAGATATAGATTGAAAACCATGGGATTACCATCCTGTACTAGATATAGATTACAAACCATGGGATTACCATCCCGTACTAGATATAGATTCAAAACCATGGGATTACCATCCCATACTAGATATAGATTCAAAACCATGGGATTACGATCTCGTACTAGATATAGATTGAAAACCATGGGATTACCATCCCGTACTAGATATAGATTGAAAACCATGGGATTACCATCCCGTACTAGATATAAATTGAAAACCATGGGATTACCATCCCGTACTAGATATAGATTCAAAACCATGGGATTACCATCCCGTACTAGATATAGATTCAAAACCATGGGATTACCATCCCGTACTAGATATAAGAACTATAGATAGATGATAGATATAAAATCAAATCCGTGAATAAACTTATATTAATACGTATTGTGAGTCGGGTAACCATGCTGATGCGACACCGAGACCTCCTTAACGTTCGTCAGACGTCGGGCGATATCCAAAATTTGTCACCCCAGGCGTGCCCGCCTAACTGTAGCTAGCAGTTAAGGTGTGGGATTGTCAGTCCCGAATAGATCTATTCACAAATTCCACGCTCTCCCTCCAAGAGACTCTGTTTACACTTCCGGAGAGGATTTACTGATAACCCAAGAGAGTAAAGACGAATCTCACAAGCTAGTACTAAATTATTCACGGTGTTCTCAGACGATATCAAACATACTATTCACTTTGAAACATAATACAGTTTAATACAAAGAAATTATCTGGCATAATAACTTACAATAAACAGAGATAAACTGAATCAGACATAGTTTATCTAATAACATTACTTGAAATCCGAATTCATAAAACAAGAACTGACGATCCCAAATTATTCCCATAATAATTTGATTAGTTTGATTGTTTCCTTTACTGAAATCTATGTAGTTATAATCGATAAGACATCCCTTATGCTCCACATAATACATAAGGGGTAAAGATATCTAAAAGTTAGCCAGATATGTATAGAAATACATTAGTTTTAGGTTTTGAAAACATTTATAGTTTTGCATGTATCCCCCCCTGAAAACATTGAAAAACATGGAAAAAGACGTAGGGGTATGAACTCACCAGTCGAAGAACGTGTCGTCTAGGATGCTAAGTGTCAGATCGGGGCTTGATAACACGTGAGGTTCCTATGTAATATGAAATGATACACAATTGTATCTAATTAGACTTTGAATCACTAATTAGATAGGATTATACACTACAAGACGCAAAAACACTTCAAAATAAGTGTTTGGAGTGACCCGGGTGACATCTAAGGACGTATAAGGCTCGGATAATGAGTTTGCTCTTCAAGAGTAAACTCCTTAGGGAGTTTACAGCCCTAATACTATGACCACATGAGTTCACGGCCGTGAACTCATGGTTGATGGGTTTTAAGGTGCTAAATGGTCAAATATCTCTTGGGAAAATTAGCTAGGATCAAATCTAGGGCATTGGAATGGATTTAACTCACATATGGACCATTTATTGGAGTTTACGGCAGTAAACTAGGAGTTTATGGCCGTAAACTCCCCCACACACATTCCTTTGATGTTTTGGTGGTCCTAGGCCTTTACAAGAGTTTTTTAGCTAAATTAACAAGCCGTGGAATGAGTTTAAGGCACCTTTTGACCATGATTTAGGAGTTTACGGCCTAAGAACCCATTCTTGAGGGGTTTACGGCCGTAAGCTCCTATGGGGGTTGTTCTAGCATGTTTAAGGCCTTTATCTTGTTTGTGGTTGCTTCTAGACTTCATTCTAAGGCTCATGAGGTGTTAAAGTGGCATCTTAACACTTAGAAATGAGGTTACTCCCTATGAATAGGTGTTTACGGTCCAAGCATGTGCTTGTGCCGTAAACTCATGCTTATGCCCCAATTGAAGAGCTAAAGGTGTTCTAAGTCCACTTTGGTAAGCCCTTAAGTCATATCTAAGCTCCAAATGAGGTTTGGAAGGGTTTTAAGGCTCAAAAACCCCCATCACATGTGTTCACGGCCTAAGGAGGTTCCAGGACCGTAAAAACATGTTTATGGTCCTAATCCTCATATTTTTCACGAATTTGAAGGCCAAAGGTGTTATACTAGGAGCTAGGGTAGTTACCTTGATGATTTGGAGCTTGATTTGGATGATTTTGGCTTGATTTCTAGTTTTAGAGAGAGAAAGTAGAGAGAGTAGAGAGAGAGTGGAAAAGGCTTCAAATGAGGCTCTCTCAACTTTATATATGCTGAAAGTTTGGGACACGGTGGAATTCTACCCGATACTGACGTTAGACGAGGCTTTTGGTCGCACCCGATTAATTTACTGTAATTGCAACTTAGATGAAACTAAATATTTTCTAAATGAAAATAGAAAATATTTTAATGAATTAAAATGTATCCCAACACTTATTAAATTTAAATGGAAGTCGCAATTAAATTAAATTTAAACAAAGTTAACGGAAAAATTGGGACGTAATGGCTTTATTGACAGAATCCGGGTTATGATGACGGAACAAACTTTCGGTTGTCACAGTGTAGGACCCCAATTTGTTAGGGAAAGGTCAGTATGAGAGTCATGGGGAGTACTGAGGTAGTGCTCAAGACTACAGAGCGGATCCAACAGGTCTAGAGCAGGCTCCAGACTTCTCAAAGTCGGCAGAAGAGCTACGCCGACAAGTGGCGTTTAGACTTGGAGTTTCAGGTGGGTGATATGGTCTTCCTAAAGGTGTCATCCGATTCCGGAAGCGGGGCAAGCTGGGTCCCAGATACATTGGTCCTTTCATGGTTATAGCCCAGTTGGGAAAGGTGGCGTATCAATTGGATCTTCCAGCAAAGATCAGCTAGATCCACAACATTTTCCATGTTTCTCAATTACGGAAGTATTTAGTGGATGATTCAACGATTGTACCCTTAGAGGATATTCAGGTTGACAATAGCTTGAACTACATTTGTAACACCCATAAAATTCATACCAAATTTAAACTTTCAATAACATTTAAAATATCAATCGTTATTACAAAAAGGTTTCCAAAATAGTTTCATATATGACTTCCCAGAAATCATAATCATAAATCGAGGAAGGTGTACGGTCACGCCTTCGCCTTCCCGCGGTCATCCGCCGAACCTGAAACAATAATCAATAATTGTAAACTCGAAATCTTAGTGAGTTACCCCCAAAAATACCAACCTCAAATAACCATAACACATCATACAACAAATATTGAACAGCCATGCATCTCGAGTCTACAGAGTGACTGGTCCGCCCGCACCGGGCCTTCAGTCCATCTAGTCCACTCTCTGACTCTTTAGTATAACTGGACCGCCCGCACCGAGCCTTCAGTCTATTTGGCCCACTCTCCGAGCCTCGGCACGTCTGGACCGCCCTCACGGGTCCTTCCGCCTATCCGGACCGCTCGTCGGGCCTTCGGCCTGACTATGTACCCTTCTGGGCTTACAGTTTACCCGGTCCGCCCTGGGTATGTTTGCCTACAGCACGAGGCAGCACCTACCTCAACCCAACCCCCATACAAATCAATCATGTGCACATAACAGATAATCATCCTATATACCAGGATACCGAACTAACCAGGTCACTAAACATAGCATCATCCTATATACCAGGATACCGAACTAACCAGGTCACTAAACGTCATACCGTCCTGCTACTAGGATGCAGATCTAAAAGATCAATAAACATATCAAGCAATACTAGTATACAATCCGAGAAAGGGTCGGACTTGATGCGTTAGACCCTGTCGATATAGTGAGGATAACTCACCTCGAAATGCTAATCTGAACCGAAGAAGCAGATTCCCGAACCACTGCCTCACCGACAATCCCGTACTATCCAAAATAGCGAAAAAAGAAGTCAATAAACAGGAATATAATTCTTGACCATGAATCCCACATATTACAATAGTCCAATTTGCCTTTCCTCTAATTTGGGCCAAGGCCCAACATCGAATCCATTATCCTCAAGTTCATATGACAAGGCCCATCATTGGCCCAACTTTCCAAATTGGGCCCAACCACCTAATTGGGCCTAAATCTAAGATCCATTACCAAGACTTGCCCCAAAACACCATATCCATAAAATCCAGCAAAAGACCAAGCCCAACTAGTCCTTAAACGGCCCAATACTCGAAGCCCAAATAACATAAGCCCAACAGAGGAAGTACGCGGGGCGTACTCCTTTGGTACACGGGGCATACTCCTATTCATGTTGACTAGAAAACGGGGTCGTTGACCATGTACGCTGGGCGTACAGCTTCCTATGCGGGGCGTACACGAGTTTTACAAAAATCCTCATAAGTGCTTAATGGCTTAAGCTCTTAAGCCCAAACTTCAGATCCATCGACCAAATGTGCCTAGGACTCATAAAGCCTTGAACTTTATTACTTTGGACGTCCAAAAAGTTCTTAATCCATTAAGACCTCTCTACTACTTGCATGGGACCTCATAAGTCATTGGGACCTCATTTTTATCACTCAACACCCCATTAAGAGTCTAAAAGGACAGATCATTTCGCCCAAAACACAACATATATCATCTTGGAACTTTTGGGACAATAAATACAAGAGCCCATATTTAATTAGTCACATTTTTTATCAACAAATTAGTTCTAAATTAATTTATGATCAATACTAATTAAATAATATGATTTCATATTAATATAATATAACTTATAATATATTAACAAATCATAAACATATTATTCTCAAAAGGTTATCCAAATCGTTCAGGTGAAGTGCAACCCAAATGGACCATGTCAGGGTCGGGTCAAGTGCATCTCAAATATTGTGATGGAGATAGACACCTTATCCAAGAGTCTCTCACTTGGATAAGTCTAATAACTATATTTGCAGATATGACTTCAAGAACCAACCGGCAATCATATCTCTCATAACTTTGTTGAACTATGAAGCGCCATTTTAGATAAGTGATCATATAATCCTCTGTTCTAGATATCAGCCGGACAAATACATGGAACAATGTCTTACTTATTGTCCAACAGTTTGTTTCTCGATTTCCGATTTGTTTGACATAGAACTTAAGTGAACATATCAACTTAGTTCTGACCGGGCCCGTTACATAGGTCAAAACAAAATCATCGAGGGGCCCAGCTATCGCTTCTAATCCTCTAAGGACTAGAAAGAACAGATAAACTTAGACTCATATACTTGTTTCTACTACTTGTTGAATTATACACAAAGACACGTTTTATAACATCAAGTTACTGATGCGTTTTCGTGCAATCAATGCATAACCAACTCCTAGGCAACAACTCATATCTCTTGGTTTGAATACTTATATGATATTGCCGTCTCATGATCACTCGAGATAAATTCCATGAAGCGATGCAAGTGAGCGTGGGTTTAGTCCAATACTCAGAACTTATGACTCATGAATGTTGTAGCAACCATTGCTATGGCTAAACACCTTTAGTCATCTACAAGCCCAATTCACGACAGTCTTATGTAACGCCCCATCTCTGGTATGTTGTTCCCATGGCATTTATTTAGAAGTTTTATTGAGGGACTCGGCGAGTCTATGGCCTGACTCGTCGAGTAGGGTCGAGTTTTCGTGCACATGTTAGTCGGCGACTCGGCGAGTCCATATTCGGGACTCGGCGAGTCTGCCTGCCAGGAAGAGACCCTAAATCCCCGGGTTGCTCACTATTTAAGCAATGTTTTGTGCCCCAAACTCGCCTCCTTCACCCTCAGAGAGCTGTGAGAAACCCTAATCCATCCCTTATTTGTTTTAAGTGCTTTTGTGTGGATTTTGAAGGCTTGAAGAAGAAGAAGAAGAAAGGAGCAAAGAGAAGAGGTGTAGAGCAAAGATGCAAGGGCAAAATCAGAGTTCATTGAGGTATTTCTCGGATTCCTTCTGTTTTATGCTTTAGACCTCCATTATAACTCTTCTAGGGCTAGTTTGATGCATTTTCCAAGCCTTATAGTTGTATGGATGCCTTAATAGGTCGAGAGATCTCTAGATCTATTCATTTAGGAGTTGTAGTGCCCGGATCTATTGCCTTTTTGAAGATGCTTTGCATAAGAACCCTAGATCTAGCCTTTATTATGCTTTTTGAGCCTTATTATCTTCTTGGTCGCTTATGGGCACGTAAAGATAGAATCTTTACGTGCTAATCGAGCTAAGGAAGCCCAGATCTATAAGTTTTAGACGCTAGATTCAAGCAGAATCGAGTTTAGAGTAGCTGCATGGATGTGACTCGGCGAGTCGGAAGAACGACTCAGCGAGTCAAGTCGCGAGTCCCGTTTTTCCCCTTTTTGAGTGATGTCGAGTGGAAGCATGTGAGTAGTAGAGTGGACTCAGTGAGTTGGAGGGCAGACTCAGTAATGGAGGGACTCGACGAGTTGTTCATACAACTCGGCGAGTCCAAGGCAATCTTCTTAGCTCAAGAACAACTCGTCGAGTTGTTCATATGACTCGGCGAGTCAGATACAGATTGTCTGAGTTCTTGAATCGAGAGGGTACTCGTCGAGTAGGTGCCATACTCGACGAGTAGCCATGAGTAGGGTCGAGTAGTGAGACTAGATACTCGGCGAGTTGGCGGCCCAACTCGGCGAGTCAGGTCAACTGTAGGTTGACTTTGACCGGGATAGTTGACTTTGACCAAGGGTAAAAGAGTCATTTTACTCCAGTGCAGTGATTAGCATTTGATTGAGTGTGTTTATGGATTTGTAGTCGGGGAGATACCGGAGCAACAGCAGTTAGCTTCCAGAGCCATTCACACAGCAGCCAGTTCACGAGGTGAGCTTCCTTCCAGTAGGAACGGGTCTATGGCCACAATGCCGGCCCGTTTAGTTAGCAGTAGTTCCGGACTTCAGTCCGATGCAGTAGTTAGAGTGCTTGATGTCTTTGTGATTCAAGCATGTTTTGTGTTATGTGTTCCGGACTTCGGCCCGATGCAGTATATGTGTTATGTTAGCAAATACGTGTTTATGATATGCTATGTTCAGGCAGTCCCGGACTTCGGTCCGATGCAGTTAGTTCCGGAATCCGGTCTGATGCAGGGGACAAGGTCCCAGTCAGTTCCGGACTTCGGTCCGATGCAGCTAGTTCCGGACTTCGGTCCGATGCAGTCAGTTCCGGACTTCGGTCCGATGCAGTTAGTTCCGGACTCCGGTCCGATGCAGGGGACAAGGTCCCAGTCAGTTCCGGACTTCGGTCCGATGCAGCTAGTTCCAGACTTCGGTCTGATGCAGTGGGCAAGGCCCAGCATGTCCTTTATATGTATTGTATGGTATGTGGTAGTTTGGGGGAGCTCACTAAGCTTCGTGCTTACAGTTTCAGTTTTGGTTTCAGGTACTTCCGCAAGCAAAGGGAAGAGCTCGGGATGATGGCATCGCACACACCACAGCTTCAATTTTTGTCCTAGGAGTTGATTCTGTTAGTTGATATGTTTGGATACAGTTGTGATACAGTTTTCTTTCTCTTAGTATTTTATCATGGTTTTTGAAACACGCGACGTATGATGTTGTTATGTGATACTTGGTTTCATGTTTTGTTATGATAAAAATTGAAATTTTTGGGTCGTATTTTTGGGTTGTTTCATCTTAATTATACCTACTTCCAACGTATGACCGACTGTTAGTTTGAATAACTTAGTTATTCGAAGAATAACCTAGTTGTTATGGAAGTCAAAACATGCAAAGTGAAACACAAGAATAATTGAATCTAATATGGTCTCGGCACTTATGAATATGAATAAAACACCTTTTATTCATCACCATATTGATTACACATTATTCTGTTTCGATTTATCAACTTAACACTTGAATTAAAACAATAGTTGTCCCATGCTCCAAGCATGTACACTATGTTTTCCAAACAATAGTCATGGCATACTCCAAGTATGCAACCTATGTTTGCCTATGATCCTTACTTTGTGAAGTAGATCAATTGAACATGATTCCAATGATGCTCATTTCACAATCCCAAATCCTTACTGTAAACATAAGAATATCAAATTCTTGTCATTTACTGTAATCTGTTAGATTTTAAACGCATATGCATTGTTCCTCTTGCAATGACTACGCACAAAAGTCACAGAGACCTGGCAACATACATTACAAAGTATTCCAGTGGCGATCCATTCCATGGAAATGAAGTCTCACATTCAAAGTACATTCCTTTGAATATCCTTCTTGTATAAAAGATTCTAACTTTCTCATAGATTCTTAAAATCCAACTCCCAATATGGAAAACATTTCCATATTCCAATTTTGACTATCACTTCTGAACAAGAGCTACCTCTTTTCAGAATATGTCAATATGGCCCTTTCCAAAATTTAGCATCATACTTCCAACTATCCATGAGAAACCAATCTTAGATAAACCTCAGATTGTTCTCGACAATTGCTTAATCATTTCAGTCATATCTGGTTCTATTCCTTTTTCCCTCTTAATGCTCTAGGCATTTTGAAAATTTAGAACGGATAGATATTGTAGCACATGTGATCGATCCTATACTCGAAGAATATGGGACACGATTCATGATGTCTCACATAAAGACATGTTACTAGATCAGTCTTTTGCTACAATATTTTTATTTGCCATGTTTTAAAAAATCGACTATGAAAAAGAATGTCGTAATCATAATCAAATTTTTGAGAACGCAATATATATAGAATTCCCTTATGTTGAACCATTCCAACATAAAATTCATATATATATTATTGACTAAAGATGATTAAAATCTCAATCTAAACTTTTATGATTGGAATGAAGTATAATCTCCTCTCCCTTAATTATATCCAAACAACATTTTTCCAAGCGAAACTTTTGTTTTCTATAATCAATACTTATCATTATGCTCCCACTAGCATAATAATTATTTAGCATAACATTTATGTTCCCACTAGCTTTGACATGTACTCAGAAATCAACTGGACTTCTAGAAATCAATACGTTATTGACTTTCTTACTAAAGTTTAGATTTCTGATACGAGATGCTTTGATAAAACTTTATCTAAGCTTATCAGACTCGTACATCTTTCCTTGGATAGCTCACATGTGTCTAAACAATTATGAAGAGGGATGTCGTAATCATAATGTTTAGACCTTTTTTGTCATCTCTCATAAGTCTATGTTAGTGTGCTGGTTAACTACACACGCTCCAGTAACGACTTTGAGAATGAAAATATCACAATTGCTATCTACTTAAAATCTACTTAGTGAAAGCGTTTCCTCACCATCATTTTCATGAATTGGAAAGAAACCTTATGATACTTAGATTTTATAATGTATATGTTCCTATCCATATGAATTTGTCAAAACCATAATCACAAGACAAGGTTAGTGACAAACTCAAAACCATATGGATTGAACTTGTTCAATCTTGATTTCTTGCCTCTTGGTAGCGCAAGGGCCCACCATTGCTTCCAAGTTGTTATGCACACAATTGAGAACTCACGGAACTCATATACATACTCAACTTTACCAGAATAGGCACAGAAACAAGAATTATGTCAACACGATAGGTTACAAACCTCAAGTCGTGTGCTAGCGATAAACTATATGTTTTATCCTTGATTAGCTCTTGATAGTTTCATGACCTTTAAGACTCCTACTGTCCTCTTGACATATAAGTTTCTCTTTGTCAAGAACCATTCCTTGAAAACCAAACAAATATTCAAGAGTTAGTGCAAATTCTTATCAAGATAAAGACTTTACACAATTGGCCTTAGTTGGTCTTTGTTTTAACCAAAACATCATAACTTACCAATTTCAAATGTACAAGAGTAGAAAACATTTTACTCTTACATTTGACAAGTGTTATAAACCTTCTTTAAGAAGTGTCACTCAAGTTACAATCTTGGAGTATGACTCTAAGACTTGTTTTGGAACGAAGTATGACTCATCTTCTTGATTTTAACCACTTCAATAATTCATGAATCCTTTTCTTAGCCATAAGACTGCACTAAGATGTCCCCAGAGGATGAATTATGATATGGTCTCATAATCATTAAGATGATCATAAAACATGATACTAAAGTACTCTCCCATCTTTTTAGATTTGAGAAAATTTTATCTTTCTGCCAAATTTGATTCTTCTCATTCGTTCTGCCATATATTAAAACTTTTCCAATGTTTTAGAATTATACTTAAACTATTAAGTATAACCATATCTATTGAACTTTAGTAAACCATGACGAATAGTCTTATTGATCTTTGTGGTAGACTTTGAGCTGCACACACCTAGTGTACCCGATCCTTTAGTCTCTCACCTGACTCACATATACATGTGGTCAGGGAATTTGTCTTAACTTTCTAAAAATGAAAATTCTCATTCATCATGCAATACAACCTACATGATTCCAAGTTTCGGTCCAATTGAAACTTGGGTGATGAGAATTTTTCCTTATTTGGTAAATTTAGACACTACCACAGATGAAAGAATCAAATTCATTATTGCTAGAAACATACACACATTAACTTTCCATAAACTCCACTGCAAGGAGATATAAAATGAAGTAAAACAAAATTTTTATTCATTTATAAAATGTGGAAATTTTTTTCCTTACAATGCAACTTTAAACGGAAACTATACTATTACATATTTCCTAGCAATCTATCATAACTCCTAAGCAGCAGCTCAAGAATCCAATCTTCGAACCATGTGATTGAAATCCATCTTCACGATCAGATTCAGCATACTCTTCTTTTAAGCTTCCTTCCGTTTTCTTGATCCTGCAAAACGTTAAAATGCAACCCAGTCACATCATGTATTAAGGATCAACAATTAGGAACTTAATAGAGTTAGATAGTTGACTTACCTAAAGTAGAACCATACATTTTGACTAAAGATATCAGGTAGTCAGGGCAGCTTCGATTCCAATGTCTTTTTCCTTGGCAATAGAAACACACAGGCTCATCTGAGCCAGCACATAGAGCAGTCTTAGAAATGGCCTTTCTCTTATGATCATCACTTTTGACCATGGCCAATTCCTTCCCTTTAGGAGAAGAAATCATTTCTGGGATGTCCGTGTCAGCTTGGGAGGCAGAGCTTCCATTCCAAGTTGCTTGACCATTGCGCCAAATCATTGTTGATTCAGCAGCAATTAGCAAATAGGTAAGATCTATTAGGGTCATGTCGAGATCTGTCACATAGTAGTCTTTAACAAACTCACTATATAACTTAGGAAGTGACTGAAGAACCCAGTCAATAGCCAACTTCCTTGGGAACCCGACACCCATCACTCATTAGCCTGTCAATGTGTGCCTTCATCTCTAAGACATGTGCAGACACTGGATTTCCATCCTTATGTTTACTATCCAATAGGACTTGAGTGAGTTTGAAATTTTCAAGTCTTCGAGCTTGTGGGTCGAGGAGAATAATTGGAGGAGGTGGAGGAAGTGAAGCATGATGTTGTGGGACATCTTCTTCAAGAGATTTAGGAAGATCATAATTGTCTGAACCAGACATCTACAATGGGAGAGATTCAAGTCAGTTGATTTAAAAATCCTTAATATAACACCCAATATGAAATATTAAGGCTAGGACCCAACACAATATTGTATAACTTGGAAGAGGGATGTCGTAATCCATGCTATAGAATATTTGAAGGTAGGCGAATGATGATTCACCAATTTCCACCATGAAAAATGAAATAAAATTAGGCTTTAGTTGGTTTGAAACTCCTAGATCTTTTGAGATTCATTGAACTTTTCTGTTGGGTTGCAGAATTATTTTGTATTGCATCATTGGGCTCGGTTTATAGTCCAGTTTTGCACTCCGGTTTGGGCTTGTCCAAACGTGAGCCTGTTAGGTTTACTATATAACAATATGCTTGCATGCATATTAGGTTAACGATCTAGAATACAAGATAGAGAATTACGACAGCTTTGATTTTATTTATCGTTCCTGTAAACCTTTTAACCCTCTACAGTTGATGTTCTTGATCGAGCTCTTCTGAGGGTTGTTTTATAATCATTCGACACATTTGATTCATTCTTGAGTTGTTTATTGTTTTTGTGTTCTTGCTGTTTAATCTTTATTTTAACTGTTTGAGATCTAATCGATCTTCAAGATTAAGTTTTAATCACTTCAATTGGTATCAGAGCAGGAGGCTGTGTAATCGATACACTTCTTTTCTGTGAAAAAGGTTTCAATTAGGGTTTTCCGCAATTACTGATATTTATTGAGCCGTCATCTCATTATTGACGTATCTTGATATTTATTGTTTTGCCCTAATCTGATTTATTACAAGTCTGATCTTTAAACAGGTTACTTGATCATTATGGACGAGTCGCAATCAAATCCCATCAATATTTCGAACAGCATTGGATCTACCACGAAAATTCCCATCCTGTACACCCATGATTATGAAGTCTGGGCGCATCACTTTGAAGATTATGTTATAGGATCTGAGGATAATGGATACCTCATCTGGGAAGCAATCATTAATGGACCGTTTTCTCATTCTGCAACTTCAAGGATTATTAAAACTCAAAAGGAGTATAATGATCTTCTGAAAGATGTTAAAGATATTGCGCAAGATGAAAAGGATAAATTTCAGTGCAATATCAAGGCGTTAAGATTGATCAGATTCACCCTTCAGTCCGACACTTTCAGGCTGGTAAGTTCATGCACGACGGCAAAAGAAATATGGGACAGGTTACGTAAACTGTACTCTACAGACGAAGATCTAGAAAACTCCATTCAAACATTACTCTTGTCTGAGTTTGGTGAATTTAGGCAAGGAACTGAAGAAACCGTGACCCAAACGTTCGATCGCTTCAATCATCTTCTTAGCAAGATGATCAAACATGACATCGAAAAAAAGCTTATTGAGTAGAAGGTTACGTTCTTAAATGGTCTAAGATCAGAGTGGAGGGCAGTCGTGTCCACAGTTAAAGCCCATGAGCAATTTAAATCATATTCCTTGGCGAAACTGGTGGGTATTCTCAAATCTCAGGAGAAGATTGTGTTGCAGGAAAAGAATGTGGTTTCAAGCCTAGGTTCGTTAGCCCTCCTATCCAAAAGTAAAGCTGTGATGGAAGACGAAGACCTCAACTTGGAAGATTATGACCTCACGTCTAAGGATTATGCTATGATGGTGTCTAACCCCAAGAGGTTCATCAAGAAGAGATTTCCCTCCAACAAAAACCGAAACTGGCAGGGGAGTTATAGTTCTGAAAAGGTTAAAGATGAACCGAAGGTTGAAGAGTCTAAGAAGGAACCGAAGGCAGAAGGTGATTCTGGAGTAAGCTGCTACTATTGTGGGGGAAAGAACCACTATGCAAAGGATTGTGTCCTCAAAAAGATGGCTGAAAAGGATGAGGAAAAGGATGAAGAAGCTTTGTTGCAGAAAAAGCTTGATGAGATAAGGAAGAAGAAATCTACCGCTAACCCTTCTATGAATGCTCTAATTGTGCAGGGTTCGGTTGTTGATGACGAGTTCGGTGGCGTGGAGGTTTGGTCAACCGATTCTGAAGACGATGAAGTGAGGAAGCCCTCTCATGGAAAGGCTTGTGTGGCAAAAGAGGAAAACAGTGGAGGAAGATGCTTGATGGTGTCTAACGTATCTCAGATGAGGGGATACAACAATGATGGTGGAAGCAATGAACCGAAGGAGTAGCAGGATATGTGCTTTACAGCCAAACCGCTCAGCGTGCAGTTCAACGAGCTCGATGAACTCATCAAGAAGGTACAATCGGTGTTTGTTTCATTTAAAGTCCCACAATGCTCATATGAAAAAGAACTAAAAAGCGTTAATTCAAGAATTTCTCATCTAGATAGTAGTTTAACTCAAACTCGAGTCACCAATTCTAACCTAACTGATCAATTAAGCAGGGTATCTTCGAAGAGTGAGGAACGGCGCATGTGGATCGAATTGAAGGAGTCAGAATTAGTCAAAATAAAAGATGAAAACATTTATTTGCAAAGAAACAATTTAAAGCTTTTGAAACAGCGAAATGTTTTCTGTTTGATTGCTAAACGTCTTTACACTAATATTACTCAGCTTCACATGGATTGTGAAATAGGACAAAAGATTCATCGCATGATTTTGCCCTTCCATGAGTTTAAGGAGGATGAAATTGATGCTGAAGCTTATAATTGTGAGAGTGTGATATCATCTGATGACGTCAATCCGACCTATATGTATGGACTGGACAAAATAGAATCTTTCATTAAATCCAAGGACCATAAGGACATGCTTAAAAACCTTTTGGATGAAAATGATAGCCTTAAACTGAGAACCGAAACCATACAAAAATTTGACTCTTTAAACTCCAACTTGAGCTCAGAAAACAAAATTGATGTTGAAAATGCATCTGAGCTTAATGAGGATGACAATATGAGTGAAATTTTTGTAGAGGACACGGTTGACTACTCAGAATTTGTGAAAAGCGAACCTGAAAACCACAAGAATCTAATTTCAGAAAATTCAGTGGAGTTCGCTCGATTGTCCCAACAAAAGTCCCCGATCTTAGCAGAAAAAGCCGTTGTATATCAAAAGGTTAGGACCACTCCAAATCAAGTGTACAAGGTCACAGGAGTAACCGAACATCAGACTGCTGAACTCACAGCTATTGTAAACGAAGACAATGCTGATGGCTGCGATGAGTTCTTCTGGTCAGCTCCAATCGATAATGTTGATGAAACAGTAGGTTTTTCTGAAAGGACCTCATGGAAAAGCAAAGGGAGATACGTACTAGAACCCTTGAATAAACCTGATAACTTCGATGTGCCAAGCACAAGCGGTACGAAAGACATTCCTCAAGAAAAAGGAATTCCAGCAAAAGATGTCACAACTTCAAGTGAAACTTCCTCAGTTCAGAGTGAACCAGCCATAGAAAAACCGAAACCGAAAGCTAATATCCATCATCAACCGAAGCAGATGAGAAATCAGAAACGTCAAAGGAATCAGAGATACAGGAAGAATCTCTCTGAAAGAAAACAGTTCTGGCAATCTCAGAATGCTTATTTCTCTCATCAAGACAAGAACCTGAAGTATGAGAAAAATCCTGTTGAAATGCACGAGAGCCACAACAAACGAAAGCAAAGGTTTGGTTCTGAGAATAACTCCAACCGAAAGCAAAGGTTCGGTTCAGAGAAGGAAACCAACCGAAAGCAAAGGTTCGGTTCTAAAATCAAAAGAGATCAAAACTCTAAGGTCAGTCCCACAAATGATCAAAATCAAAAGGGTCACTTAGAGTCTCCAGCCAAGAAGTCATCTCAATCTAAGCCCTCTCAATCTCACTCATCTACTTCTTCTAATTCTTCCAATTATTCTCCACCTCTTTCTGAATTCCATTATGTTCCTTCTCGAAAATCTCAATCTTCAGCTGAACAAAAAGGGAAACAGAAGGTTTCGGTGTCTAAATCTGAGTCTAAACCGAACGCACCTAATCCTAATAAAATCAAAGTTTTTACCATCAAAAAGAAAGATGAAACAACACTAATAAAACGAACATATCTTGTTGACATCTCTCTTACTATTCCTGTTCCTGTGAAAGGCTCACGAGGACCCAAGAAACTTTAGGTTCCTAAATCTGCTTAATTTTGCAGGTTATTAGTGACGAGCAGTTTGACGAAGAATGGTACATTGATAGTGGCTGCTCGCGTCACATGACAGGGAGGAAAGAAGAACTAAGGGAATACAGGTCTCTTTCAAATGGTGGAAACGTCAAGTTCGGGAACAACTCCTTCGGCACCATAAAAGGATATGGAATGATTACTAACGGTGATTTCACGATAAGGAAGGTTGCATACGTGGAAGGGCTACAACACAACCTCATCAGTGTATCTCAGCTTGTTGGAGGTACCGGTCTCAAAGTCTCGTTCGATGATGAGGGTTCTGAAATAATTGAGAAGAAGACGAAAAGAGTAATTCTCAAATCTGAATGCAAAGGTGAAATGTTTCCTCTAAACCTCAAACCCATCAAAGGAAACCCAACTATCTGCTTGTTATCAAAAGCGCAATCTGACGAAAGCTGGCTGTGGCACCGAAGGCTCTCTCATCTTAACTTTAAGGACATCAACAAACTTGTCACTGGAGGTCACGTTCGAGGTCTCCCACTGCTCAAGTTCGATAGAGACCATCTGTGTGCTGCATGTGAAATGGGGGAAGCAGAGTCGTCAAAGTCACCCATCTATAATAAACACTAAAGTTGTTGAACCACTTGAATTACTTCATATTGATTTGTGTGGTCCTTCATCTATCGAAAGCATCGGTGGTAGCAAGTATATTCTTGTTATTGTTGATGACTTTTCGCGTTTTACATGGGTGTTCTTTCTGAAGCTTAAATCCGAAGCGACTCCTAAGCTAAAAGTGTTCATCAAGCAGATTGAAGTACAGCTGAAAAAGGTCGTTCGCAACATCAGGAGCGACAATGGTCTGGAATTCAAAAATAGAGAATTCGAAGAATTCCTGGCGGAAAAGGGAATTAGTCACAACTTCTCAGCTCCCTACACTCCTCAACATAGCTGGATTGTCGAAAGACGAAACTGATCTTTGTGTGAAGCCGCCCGAACCATGCTAAGTTTCGCTTCCTTACCTCTTTATTTTTGGGCTGATGCTATTTCTGCTGCTTGTTTTACACAGAACAGGTCATATCTCAACAAGCGATTCTCGCTCACTCCTTATGAGATTCTCAACAACAGGAAGCCCAATGTGAAGTTTTTCCATGTGTTCGGTTCTAGGTGTTTCATTTTCAATTCCAAAGAACACCGAAACAAGTTCGATGTCAAAGCCGGCGAAGGGATATTTCTGGGATATTCTCTCACTTCTAAGGCGTACAGGGTATTAAATAAGCGTTCGAGGAAAATCGAAGAAACTTACTACGTGACTTTCGATGATAGCTATGTCAAAAGGCTAAAGGCCAGTGAAAACACTGCAGGGGAAATCTTTCCTCTAACTGGCCAGGTTACGGTCTCGATCGCTAATCTATACGAGAAGTTTCTAGAGCTATTCGACGAACCAGAGAAAGCCACTCTCTCAGAAACAGGTGCAGCAGATAATAAAGAAGATCACAAGAGGCAAATTGTCGAAGAAGCTGCAAGGAGAATAAATGAAGGAGGATCAATCTCTGACGAACCTCCATCACCCAATGCTTTTGTCGAGGGGGAGAATCCACCATCATCATCCCTGCCAAGCTCACAAGTTGAGGGGGAGCCAAGCACTTTGCCAACCAAAAGCACTTCACCAACCGAAAGTGCCACACCATCCGAAGGTGCATCAACGCCTGAAAGCTCCACACCTCAAGAAACCTCTGAAGCTCAAAACATTCCTGAAAGCTTATCTATCGAGGGGGAGCATGCTGACATGTCTTACGACTATGAAAGCCATTCCGAACCAGAAGAAATGATAAACGCTGAATTAGATCCAACCTTTGATCCAAACTACCCTCCTCTCACCAAATGGACCAGAGATCATCCTATCTCTCAAGTTGTTGGTGATGTTTCTGAAAAGGTTCTAACCCGATCACAGCTCAAGGCAAAACAAACATCCTTATTTTCCAAAGTTGAATTTTGCATGTTTAACTCAATCGTATCAAAAGTTGAACCGAAGACAGTTAACAATGCTCTTGATCACTCCGATTGGGTTCAAGCAATGCAAGACGAACTGAACAAATTTGAAAGGAACAAAGTCTGGCGCCTCATTCCAACTCCTCCAGGAGCCTCGGTTGTTGGTATCAAATGGGTCTTTAGGAACAAAATGGACAAGGAAGGAAACGTCATAAGGAACAAAGCTCATCTAGTAGTCAAAGGATATTGTCAAGAGGAAGGGATTGATTATGAAGAGACTTTCGCTCCTGTAGCTAGGCTTAAATCCGTCAGAATATTCCTTGCCTATGCTGCCCACAAAAACTTTGAAGTTTTCCAAATGGACGTAAAGTGTGCATTTCTTAATGGAGAACTCGAAGAAACAGTGTATGTGGAGCAACCTCCTGGGTTCGTGAACGAAAAATATCCAAATCATTGCTACATTATGGATAAAGCTGTATACGGATTGAAACAAGCTCCGAGAGCCTGGTATGAAACGCTAACTAAATTCTTAAAGATGTCTAAATTCAAACAAGGTTCGGTTGACCCAACCTTCTTTCGCAAAAAGGAAGGTAACCACCTTATGATCGTTCAAATTTATGTCGATGATATCATCTTTGGCTCAACGAATCCCAGCCTAACAGCTGAATTCAGAAAGCTGATGGAGACTAAATTTGAAATGAGCTCAATGGATCCTATTAATTTTTTCCTTGGCTTAAATATTAGACAGGGACCCGAAGGCATCTTTATCAATCAAGAAGCTTACACGAAGACTCTCCTAGCAAAGTTTGGTATGATGGGAGACTCCAAAGTCAAAGTCCCAATGGCATTCGGCACCAAGCTCACCCCATCCCTGGACAAACCGGCTGTTGATATCACACTCTATCGACAAATGATAGGCTCACTGATGTATCTCACTTCTAGCAGGCCTGACATTATGTTTTCTGTTTGTTACTGTGCTCGATTTCAGGCAAATCCACGCGAACCTCACATGCTTGCAGTGAAGAACATTCTACGCTATCTCAAGCGAACCACCTCTCTAGGTCTATGGTATCCTTCCAACTCAGGCTTCTTCGTTCAAGCCTATTCAGATGCGGACCTTGGAGGTTATGGACTCGACAGAAAAAGCACAACTGGTGGCTGCCAATTCCTTGACGGGAAGTTGGTTAGCTGGCAGTCAAAGAAACAAACGTGTGTGTCTTTGTCCACTGCAGAAGCTGAATACATTGCAGCTGCATCCTGCACCTCTCAAGTGATTTGGATCCAGAGTCAACTCAGAGACTATGGACTCAATATGAAAAAGATCCCACTATATTGCGACTCTGAAAGTGCAATTAGGATATGTCATAACCCAGTGCAACACTCCAAAACCAAACACATAGCACTGAGGTATCACTTCATCAAAGATCATGTGGAAGATGGAAATGTTGAAGTTCACTTTGTTAGAACCACTGATCAACTGGCTGATGTCTTTACCAAAGCTCTTCCCGAAGCCTCATTCAACAAAATTCTACAAGGGCTAGGTATGATGGAATCAGAATCAGTACCACAAACTACGTCTCGACCTCAATCGTAAGAAGCGAAATTGACCGAACGTTCGGGTTCGGTTGCAACATCTGCACTCGCTCATCATTTCAAAGGTAGTTTTCTTGGTTGTAAATTTCTTGTACAAAGTTGTTTATCTATTCGTCTAAAGTATTACCTACTTGAATGTCAAAATTCCTTGGTTTCTAAAAATTTTTCAAAACCGAAACCTACCGAAGGTTCGGGTTCGGTTTTTCAAAATTTTTCAAAACCGAAACCAACCGAAGGTTCGGGTTCGGTTTTCCAAAATTTTTCAAAACCGAAACCAACCGAACGCTCGGGTTCGGTTTTCCAAAATTTTTCAAAACCGAAACCAACCGAAGATTCGGGTTCGGTTTTCCAAAAATTGTCAAAACCGAAACCAACCGAACGATCGGGTTCCTTTTTCCAAAAAATTTCAAAACCGAAACCAACCGAACGCTCGGGTTCGTTTTTCCAAAAATTTTCAAAACCGAAACCAACCGAACGCTCGGGTTCGGTTTTTCAAAATTTTTCAAAACCGAAACCAACCGAACGCTCGGGTTCGGTTTTCCAAAATTTTTCAAAACCGAAACCAACCGAACGCTCGGGTTCGGTTTTCCAAAATTTTTCAAAACCGAAACCAACCGAACGCTCGGGTTCGGTTTTTCAGAATTTTTCTCAACCGACACCAACCGAACGCTCGGGTTCGGTTCCTAATTTTTCCAAAGTTTTTTTTAACTCCTTTTAATTTCTTTCTGAATCTTATTTTTTTTACTTTGTTATTTTTAATTTTTTTTATATATCAAAAACTCTAAAAATATATTTTTTTTATTTTATTTGTGTGTTCGTTCGTCTATAGGGATAAAAATTGCTGGATTAGTTAAGTGTCCCTAGAAGCATGCTGCTGTATGTGTCCCAAGCCTCATAAGATTTTGAATAATAGCCTTAATGACCTGGTATAAATAAACCTTGTCTTCCCAATTAGGCTACCACATTTATTCTAATCGTGAGCTACCTCACTCTCTTCTCATATGAGATAAGAGTTTTCTGCTTGGTCCTTATTTTTTTTGCAGCTGAGGTACTTTACTTTCTTACACCATCTCCATTACATTTCTCCATTACATTCGTTTCATCAATGTAACCCTTGGGACTCTCAGAAATTACCACTGAGGTTTATGGTTACACAACAACTGTGTTTATGATCTTAGGTTCGTGCCACTACGAGCTGAGTGAAACCCAAAATTCAACACCAAATCTGAATTGACGGTGAACAATTAATTTGCTCAAGTTTTCACCAAAGAATTGACGGATGTACCTTGATGAAATCTCAAAATTTATTTTTTGTGATTCCTATGAAATTGTTAAACCCCATAACATTTCTTCCCATGGAATCTAGTTTTATTTTTTTGTGTTGAGATTTCATATTTTCCAAGCCACTTTAAAATTAATTCCTACCTACTTGTTCAATAGACTACACCGGTCTCACAAGTACTTTGTTCACTTTTTATCTTATTTCAAGATTAGAACTGTTGAATCAAAGCTAAAGCCACCTTAAGTAGCTTAATTAAAAGAAGCCTTTCAACATTTCTTAATAAGTGTTTGATCGTCATTCAACGGGAAACCATATCAACACTTTAAGGTCTCTCTTGACCTTGAAGGAAGAGATTCGTGCCCGGGATCATTTGTTTCGTGTCATTATTGACATCACATTTATTCCTAAAAAGAGTTGCTTTATTTCTTTTCCTTTTACACTCTTAGCACGAAAATCTTTGATTTTCCAAAATTCTGGTACTAATAATTACAGGCTGTTTTACTGAATTGGAGGTTATTTACAAGCTGTGGTCAAAAATAATCCACGTGGGAGATTTATTCAAAAGATGCCATTCAAAAGATAAGATGAAGGGTTGCTGACTCAGGCGGGAGATAAACGGATTGAATTTCAAACGGCGGTAAAAAAGGGACGCATGCAAATTTGAAACGCCCATTCTTTAATTGACGTTATGGACGCGTGTGCGAAGATGAAGCGGTTCCTCTCTGGCACAAACAGGCGCGTGTGAATTTGAAACGGTTTCTTCTACAATGGCGCTTGTTGGGCGGCGTGTTACAAGGAATCTGACACTCTCTTTCATGCGTGATCATCGCATACCTTAACTGTCACGTATCTGTCATTCCGGAAAAACCTTTCGTATTTCGATAGAAGATTTGAACAGATTTTTCTCTCTCCTTACACCCACTATAAAAGGCAGTCTCCTCTCCCATTTACCTCTTTACTGCATCCGAATTCCCAAGAGAGCAAAAATCCCCTTAAACCCTTACTGTTCATCTTCTTCTTTCCAACTTCAACAATGGCAGAATCATCGTCAGTTCACGCTACTTCCCACATCCTTCCCATTCGCCCTCAACAGTGTTTGGTGATCGATTTAACCCCTCAGGCGTACGATTCCTACATGTTCCCGATTATTGAGTGCCTGAAGTACTCGCCGATCGCTCCTGCACTTTCTAAGGTTGAATCTGTGCCTATGGAGCTCCTCTCGCAGGTGTATGCGACTGCACATTACGATAAAGCAGTCGATAGGGTTTTCTTCGAGGTTTCTGATCACAAGACCTCGATTTCAAAGCAACGATTTGGCGCATTGCTAGGGTTTGCTGCTGACCCTTCCAGGGTTAATCCGGAGACGATTCCGATTGGCCATATCTACAGTATGTTTTACAACATGGGGTACACGGAGGTGCTCACCTCCGTCGCAAAATTTAAAAAGTCTTGCTTGCCGCCACAGTGGAACGGTATGCTCACTGTTCTTTTTAAAGGTTTATCTGAACGGAGCTCAGGATCCGATGGCTCTAGTCGACTCTTCCTGTCGATCATGTACGGTGTCTACATCGGGATCAACGTCGATTATGGGTTGGTTCTCTGGCAACAACTCATCCAAAGCCTCTCTTCTTCTTCACGATATTCTGAGGTGTCGTATGCCAGGTTTTGGGCTCTCATCACAAAATGGGCGATGGATAAATTTGATGTCCCCACTGCTGCCGGTGCATCGATGTCTTCGATCGGTACTTTTCATACCATGAAGATTATCGTCTCAGATGCATCAAAGTTCTCATTCATTGGCTCTATTCCGGTGACCATGTACGGCGATGTTCCATCTGACAGCCGGATCATCCGGACTATCAAGGAGTTCAAGCAGTCTGGACCGAGGGAGCTCACACAGGAGATGCTCAAGTCTATACATGATGCCGATAAGCCTGTTTCAAGAGGCAAAAAGGCAGAAAAAAGGAAAGCAAGTGGCGAAAGGGGCTAAAGGCCCTTCTCCCAAAAAGAGGAAGGCTACTAAACATGCTCAGTCCCCGCAGTAGAAGAGGCGAAAGACAAAACCAAAGCGAAAGCTCATTATCGCTTCCTCTTCCGACGAGTCGGAGGGTGAGAGTTCAGATTCGGACGGCTCTCAAAGAGGCAACACCCCTCCAAGAGGCAACACCCCACCCAGATCACCTACTCCTGACATGGAAATCCATACCTCACCAATCCCCTCTCCTACTCAAACAATTCCCACTTCCATTCCCACCATAATCCCCACTACCAACATTCCTAAAACCTCTTTCCCTATGCCACCACCCATTTTCACCGATGCAACAACTGCTACTGCAAAGGTTACAATCAACGTATCTGATACGGGGGTTCATACCGATGCAACCGAACCACCACCAGTAACAGAACCTATACACACAACCGAAACCCAACAACCACCAGAACCTACTCCCACTCAAACACCAACCGAACCTACCCCTCCTCAAACTCAACCTGAACCCACTCACACCACTACACCACCACCTCCATCTCCCGGTCATGCCTCTGACGGAGATAAGCCTTTCCTTGGCGGGGAGAACATGCAATTTGATTCGGTCTATTTCAGTCCATTTCAGGTCTAAAGCGACGATGATGAGGAAGCTCCAGTAACGAAGAAACATCTTAAGGAGCTGCATGAGAAGGTTGACCTGCTTATTGCTTCATCCTCCAATTCTCAATCCTCTCTCTCTGAAGCTTCTCTTCAGAAGATCGTTGATGCCTTTTCCCGGGCTCAGCAAGCTTCAGTTGCTTCAGCCACTGCCGCCATTGACGCCTTGACGAAAGCATGTGAGGCTGCGACCGAAAAAGTCGATAAACTATTCTCTGACGCCTCTTCCCTGTTAAAGTCCTTACAGGAGAGCGCCGATGCCACAAAGACAACGTTGGAACCAATCGTTCAATAATTGGCCACGTTCGTCTCCACGGAGTTGAAGTCGTTCGCTACCCTTCGCCAATCAATTAGTGATGACAACTCGGCCCTTCGTGCCTCCATTGACGAGCGCCTCTCTAAACTCCAAGAGGATCTCGCTGCAGAAAACTCGTTGATGGACGCCCTTGCAAGCAAAACCACCGCCCTCAAGGTCAAGAGCACTCAGCTTTCCAACTCTCAGCAACAACTTGACGCTCTTCGATCCGAACGGGAGGTCATCAAGACATGTGTTTCGGATGTACACTCAGCCATATCCAACATCCTGGAAGCACACGATCCGATTCTCAACCACTCTGTGAGGCAAACCCTTGCAGAAAAACTTGCTCCTGCCCTGGACCTGCTCAGTAAACTAGAAGGGCTACCTAGTTTCGTGTCCTCTCCGAAACAAGGGGGAGAAGTGAAGTCCGGATCGAAACCACCTCCTTCCTCAAAAGCTGCTCACACAACCGAACCTCCTCCTACTGGTCAAACTTCGGGTTCGGGTGTGAAGGATAAAGGAAAGAAGATAGTTGAGGAAGAAGATGAAGATGATAAAGAAACCATTGTTGAATTGCTGAAACGCAAAAATAGCCGCAATGTTGATAATGACAACATTCGTGTGGCGCGAGAAGCTGAAGAAGCCGAACGCAAGAAGAAAGAACCGGTGATCAGGAAGACTCTTTTCCCTGCTTGGACTCGAGAGAGAATGATTAAGGAGGCTATCGATACTCCGAGCATCCTTTGGCTCGAACCGGTGATCTCTTTCGACTGCTACAACTCTGTCGACTCGCAGTTCGACATGCCCTTAACCCGAAAGGCGTTTATCTTCCACGCCTTCTCCAGCATTTTTGAAGTCCCTCATCCTAATCCTGAGGTTGATCGGGAGTTAATCGATTTCTATCTGAAGGCTGCTCAACCACAGTACCAAACATGGAGCGCTCAGAAGATCGTTAATGTTCGGGTTTTGAAGCCTTATTCTGAGGGGAGATTCATCAACGTTCGGTTCAGGGTGATCCGAGGGTCTGCAAGAACCGAACATCTCATATCTTTAGCAGATCTACCGAACCTCAACCCCCATGACTGGATTGTTCTGCATAACATCCTCTTGACGAATGAAGCTGAATATGGTCCGATTATAGACCATCTCAAAAGGATGTTAGTATGCTATATCATGGAGGTCGCCTTGATGGATCAGGAGGTAGCCACTGTCTTCAAGAAGAAACCGAAGATATCTCCTGTTGGCTCAGCCAGTGATCTGAACCAGATGAAGATGGGCAAGATTGACCCGAGGCGTAATTCGGTCATGTTCACTAGAGCAGAAGGACAGAAATGTCTCTTTGCCTTAGCGGATAAACATCTTTATACCACTGCTTGTCTTGAGCATGTGTTGGGGATCATCCATCGGTGTAAAGAGAATGCAGCGGATGATATCAAATACTTCAACGATATGATTCAATGGTACATCAGATTCAGACAAACGATACTTGCTCTTATCTCTCGTCTGTTTCAGACTGTAAAGAAGAAGGTACCGGTTGCTGCTGCTGGCCCAAGTAAGAAGTGAAGATCTCGCTCCAATTGACGCAAAGGGGGAGATTGTTGGGTTGCAGAATTATTTTGTATTGCATCATTGGGCTCGGTTTATAGTCCAGTTTTGCACTCCGGTTTGGGCTTGTCCAACCATGAGCCTGTTAGGTTTACTATATAACAATATGCTTGCATGCATATTAGGTTAACGATCTAGAATACAAGATAGAGAATTATGATAGCTTTGATTTTCTTTATCGTTCCTGTAAACCTTTTAACCCTCTACAATTGATGTTCTTAATCGAGCTCTTCTGAGGGTTGTTTTATAATCATTCGACACATTTGATTCATTCTTGAGTTGTTTATTGTTTTTGTGTTCTTGCTGTTTAATCTTTATTTTACATGTTTGAGATCTAATCGATCTTCAAGATTAAGTTTTAATCTCTTCATTTTCAATGGCATGTTTCAATCTCGATTGTGCCCTTCAGGTTTTGTGACTGGGATGCCGAGGATCACAAAACAAGGTGTGAATAACCTCGCAAATTCACTTCGTACCCTTAATATTATCACCTAATCAATGTGCGATTAAGCACACATGCTCCACCGATCTATTATAAACATTAAGTCACCCTTTGCCATCCTTACTAATCTGAGTTAGTGTGTCGGTTAACCACACACGCTCCACCAACGACTAGGTAAGGTACAAAGTGTAAATTTCATGGGTTAGCACCAAATTCACATTTTCCTAAAGTAACTAAGATTCAGATTTTATAAAAGGTGTAGTTATTTTATATTCATCATTATACTTTTAATGAGAATTATGGTCCTTGTCCTACCCGTTCGGCTAACGACCCTCCACCAGTCAAGCAAGCGGTGGGTGAGAGTGGACACCCATTAATTTGTCATTTTATAGGCAACAACCTTATACGCCCCTTATAGACCAGCTTCGTGAATGAGGCCTACTAACGGTAAGACTGACTTGCTCTTATATATATATATATATATATATATATATATATATATATATATATATATATATATTAAGTTAGAATACAATAAAGTATAAGGGTTGAATTTTAACTTTTCAAACTCTAAGGGTAGGAACTAAAGTGTGTGTGATACTTTACAAATTCCAAAACCTGAGGGCAAGTTTTGAGCAATTCAAAAACTTTTGGATTTTCATAACTTATGCGTCTAATTAAGGTTGTAAAAACTTTTAATGAAGAGACTCTTGGCCATCCATAACTTAAGGACAAGTTATGGAGTCCATAAAAAACATTTATGATGAAAAGACTCTTCAAATTATGTAGCCTATGGTTTTTAATGGACTTAAAGAAAAGACTTTTGGTAATCCATAACTTGTGGACAAATTATGGATCCCATTAAAACACATCAAGATTAAGAATTAACTAACAACAATTTGCAAATAATTCCTATGATCTAACTGTTGGATAAGGTGTCTAAGTCCATAACTATTTCTGGTTAGTACTTGACCCGACCCGGCATGGTCCATTTGGGTTGCATGGCACCATGCAATAGGATAGACTAAATGAGAGGAATAACACTTGGAGATTATTAATATATTATAAGTTCTAATATATTAATAATATTATTTGATTAGTTTGATCAAAGAATTAATTTGGAATTAATTAAGTGATCAAAAGATAACTAATTAAATATATGGGTTGATTATGTAAATCATTCATATCTTGTGTAGTGGGCTAAGAGGCTCCATGGATTATCAAGTTGGGTTCTACCGATAGGATGCTCCATGGATGCTCCATGGGAGTTACAAACTCATGGGTCATGGAAATGAAGAGCCATGACACATTAGGGTTTACATGGTGTAACCCTAGATGTGTCAACACTATATAAGAGTCCCATTCTCCACCAAAATCGGCTACACATAATAAACTAGAGGGCTTGGCCGATTTCAAGAAGTGTGTATTCTCTCAAAAGTCTTTCCAAGAGCATTTGGTGTTGTGTGAAGCATTTGAGGCATCACACTTGGGGTGCTAGGCTCACAAGGTTTCAAGGAACATAAGCAACAACAAGGTAAGTTATTCTATCTTTCATTCAACTTAAAATTGTTCCCCATGTATGCTAGATAGGAATATAACCTTGGAAATTCAACTTTGCATGATAATTAGACAAACATAGATCCAAGGTTATTAGGGTTGCATGTACAATTAGGAAGTGTTAGAATGCTCAAAACCCATCAGTGGTGTCAGAGCCTAGGCTTGTTTGTTTGTTATTTGTGCTAAAAAGTTGAAGAAAGTCGAAAAACTTGTTGTCTGACTGCTGGACTCGTCGATTCCATGGGGGGACTCGTCGAGTTCACTTGTATCTTCAACCTACTCGGCGAGTAGGTTAATGCACTCGGCGAGTAGGGTCGATAGAGTGCAGATTTTCGACTTTAGTTGCTGGAAATGGATTAGAAACATTACCCTAAACTGTTTTGGTACTTGAAAACTTGTTTTAGATGGTGTAATGTCTTGCTAATTCATTTACAACAACTAGTTATCAAAATTACAAAGTTTTAAGTGTAGTTTTGATTCATGAAAGTGCTTATGTTCTTGTTTTTGTTCTTATGATGTTTAGATGATCATAGGAATTATTTGTAACCTATGTGGTAGTTTAATTCTTGATCATAATGTGTTTTAATGGTATCCATAACTTGTCCTCAAGTTATGGAAAACCAAAAGTCACTTGGATTAAAAAACCATTAAAATAACACAAGAGTTAGAAAAATGAAGAGTCTTCATTTTATTACTCTATTAAACTCATATGTTACAAGAAGTGAAAAGTTTTGAAAGTTTACAAAACTTGCCCTCAAGTTTTGGAACAAGTAAAGTCAAGCTAAAAAAAACTTTAGTTCCAACCCTTAGAATTTTAAAAGTTAAAATTCAACCCTTATACTTATATTATTATGATTTAATAATTATATATATATATATATATATATATATATATATGTATATATATATATATATATATATATGTATAAGAACAAAGTCGTCTTACCGCTAATATGCCTCATTCACGAAACCGGTCTATAAGGTGGGTATCAGGTTGTTGCCTATAAAATGGCAACTTAATGGGTGTCCACTCTCACCCACCGCTTGCTTGAACGGTGGAGGGTCGTTAGCCGAACGGGTAAGACAAGGACTTATAAATTCTCATTAAAAGTATGATGAATATTATAAAGTAAATAAATGTTTTATTAAATTCCCAATCTTAGTTACTTTAGGAAAAAATGTGAATAAGGTGCTAATCCATGAAATTACACTTTACACTTTGTTTAAGTCGTTGGTGGAGCGTGTGTGGTTAACCGGCACACTAACTTGGACTTAACAAGGTAGGTAAAGGGTGACTTAAGGTTTATTATAGTATCGGTGGAGCGTGTGTGGTTTACCGGCACATCGATTGAGTGATAAACTTTAAGGGTACCAAGTGATTTGCATGGTTACTTCACACCTCGTTTGGTGATCCTCGGTATCCCAGTCACAAAACTTGGAGGGCACACTCGAGATTGAAACATGCCTTTGAAAAGTTCATTGAATCTCAAAGAATCTAGGAATTTCTAAGAACCAATCAAAAACCTAATATTTAATATTTCATTTTTCGTGGTGGAAATTGGTGAATCGTCATTCACCTACCTTTCAAATATGTTATAGCTTGGATTACGGCATACCTCTTCCAAGCTATAATATATTGTGATTGGATCCTAGCCTTAATATTACATTTGGGTGTTTTATTAAGGACTCTCCTAATATCTAAACTAATCTTGTCCTTTTCTTTCAGATGTCTTCAAACAATGTTGCTTCTGGCTCTAACCCTAATGGCTCCTTTACCCTTATGAACTTGTGTGGGAAAGTCACCTTTGATGGATCCAACTTCAATGAGTGGATCAGAAACATCAGGATGATTACTCGCTACGAGGACAAAGAATATGTCCTTGATAAGGAGCTTAAGGAGATTGATGAGACCACTGCAACTCCTTAGGAGATCGCTGACTTTCAGGCACATGAAAGGGATGCTACGAAAGTGGCATGCATCATGATGGCCACGATGAAAGAGGAACTCCAAAAGTCTTATGAGGATTTCTACCCTTATGAAATGCACCAAGATTTGATGGAAAGATACCATCAAAGTGCACGACAAGAGAGGTATGAAATCATCTGCTCCATGATAACAACCATGATGAAGGACGGGGAATCCGTAACGAGCCACATGCAGAAAATGCAAAGGTATGTGGATCGATTGCTGAAGCTCAATGTGAACTTCCCTGAGGAGCTTGCAATAGATATCATTTTGCACTCCATACCATCGTGCTATGATCAATTTCGCATGACATATCACATGAATAAGGAAGAGGTCACACTCAGCAAACTTCAGGGACTTCTCAAGACTGTAGAAACAGGTCTTAAGGGGAAGTCGGTTGTTAACACTCCTACTCCAAACTCTACTCCGGTTTTGGCAATCGGGAAAAGTCGAGGGAAGAAGAGAAAGAGCTCTTCTAAGGGTACCAAGGCTCGGACCCTTGATGGCTCTTCTTCAAGTGGAACCAAGAAAGGTTTCATCACTCCTTCTTCTGACCCAAAAGAGGCTGAATGCTTCTATTGCCATGAAAAATCACATTCGAATCGGAACTGCCCAAAATACCAGCAAGATGTGAAGGATGGGAAAGTTAAACCCAACCATGCAGGTATTTACATTATCATTTCTAATAACTCACCCCATTCTAAATCTTGGGTCCTTGATACCGGTTGTGGTATTCATATTTGTTGTGACTTGCAGGGACTAAGAAGAAGTGAGAATGTGGAGCAAGGAAGAATAAACTTAATCATGGGGAATAGGAAAGCTTTACCTGTCACCAAGATTGGAGTTTATACTTTATCGCTAAGTAGTGGGTTTAGTTTAGATTTGAATAAGTGTTGTTATTCGCCAGAAATGGCAAGAAATATTATTTCCTTTCATGCATTGTATAAACAAGGTTTCACTTTTTCATTTGATAATGAAGTTGGTTCGATTAATGCCTTCTTTAACAATGTTCTTTATTTTAAAGCATTACCTTGTGATGGCGTGTATGAAACAGTATCTGTGGTTGATAACTTAGGAAATAATGTATTATGTATTGATTCTGTTAATAATAACTTGGATAAAGCATCATTATGGCATTGTCGTCTTGGACATATAAGCAAGAAACGCATAGGCCAACTCCAAAAGGATGGAGTCTTGGAGTCATTTGGCCTTAAGTCAGATGATAGTTGCGAATCATGCTTACTTGGAAAAATGACAAAGTCACCCTTCACAGGTTCTTGTGAGAGGGGTGAAGGTTTGTTGGACCTTGTACACATGGATGTGTGTGGACCATTCAAACATGCCACAAGGGATGCTAATCGTTATTATTTGACTTTTACTGATGATTACAGTAGATATGGATATGTCTACTTGATCAAGAATAAGTCAGAGACTTTCGAAAGGTTTAAGGAATTTAAACAGGAAGTCGAGAATCAATTGGGCAGGAACATTAAGATGCTTCGATCCGATCGTGGTGGTGAGTATCTTAGTTCAGAGTTCCTTGACTATCTAAGGGAATGTGGGATGGTCTCACAATTGACACCTCCCAGGACACCACAGTTGAATGGTGTGGCTGAGAGGCGTAATCAAACCTTGTTGGATATGGTTCATTCCATGATGAGTCGAGCTTCGCTACCAATCTCATTCTGGGGGTATGCCTTAGAGACTGCCGCCCATATCCTCAATCTAGTCCCTACAAAGAAAGTTGCCAAAAATCCTCACGAGATGTGGACTGGTAAAGTAACCAAACTAGACCACATCAAGATTTGGGGTTGCGAGGCTTTCGTGAGACGCGAGACTCATGATAAGCTCGAACCCCGAAGCGAGAGGTGTATTTTCATCGGCTACCCACAACAATCCTTTGGTTACCTCTTCTACAGGCCTAGTGAAAATGTGGTCTTTGTAGCTAGGAGGGCTTTCTTTAGAGAGAGAGAGAGAGTTCATAAGCCAAGGAAAAAGTGGGAGGCAAGTTGATCTTGAAGAAATTCAAGAGTCAAGCGGTGAAGGAACTTCAAACCCTAGCACTCAACTTGAGGAGGAAACTCCTGTTGAGCCAATTGACAAGTCTGTACCTCTGAGGCGTTCCAGAAGGGTTAGGAATGCTCCTGAGCATTACTATGGATTCCATATTACTGCAAAAGGAGATACACTTATCAGTGATGAGACACTTATAGGTCTGGATGAACCTAACAGTTACGCGGAAGCCATGGCAGGCCCTGAGTCAGCCAAGTGGAAAAGGGCAATGGACAGCGAAATACAGTCCATGTATGACAATCAAGTTTGGAACTTGGTTGAGAATGTACCAGGTCGTAAGACAGTAGGGTGCAAATGGGTCTTCAAGAAGAAGACTGACATGGATGGTAAAGTACACACTTATAAGGCTAGACTGGTTGCAAAGGGCTTCTCTCCAATTCCTGGAGTGGACTATGATGAGACCTTTTCTCCAGTAGCCAAGATTAAGTCTATTCGGGTTCTGTTGGCCATAGTTGCATTTCATGACTATGAAATATGGCAAATGGATGTCAAAACCGCTTTCCTTAATGGAAAGTTGGCTGAAGATGTTTACATGAATCAGCCAGAGGGTTTTGTCAGCAACGAGTACCCGAATAGAGTGTGTAAGCTTGAGAAATCCATTTATGGATTGAAGCAAGCACCTCGCAGATGGAATCTTTGCTTTGATGAAAAGGTCAAGGAATTTGGCTTTTCTAGGAGTGAAGATGAGTCTTGCGTGTATGTCAAGGCTAGTGGGAGTATAGTTAGCTTTTTGGTATTGTATGTGGATGACATACTACTCATAGGAAATGACATCCCAACCCTGCAGGAAGTTAAGTCCTGGCTTGGGAAGTGTTTCTTTATGAAGGACCTAGGAGAAGCTACCTATATTCTAGGGATAAGGATCTTGAGAGATCGGAGTAAAAGACTAATTGGACTTAGTCAGAGTACCTACTTGGATAAGGTGCTGAAGCGATTCAGCATGCAGGACTCCAAGAAAGGAGAGTTACCCATCCAGAGTAACGCTAAATTGAGTTAGACACAAAGCCCTAGCACTGAGGTTGGGATAGCAGAAATGAGTCGAATACCTTATGCTTCGGCTGTAGGATCGATCATGTATGCTATGACGTGTACTCGACCTGATGTAGGCTTTGCCCTGAGCATGGTTAGCAGGTATCAGGCGAACCCTGGCAAGGCACACTGGACTGCGGTAAAGAATATCCTCAAGTACCTACGGAGGACTAAGGACTGGGTCCTTACCCTCGGTGGGAGTGATGACTTGAGAGTCGTAGGGTATAGTGATGCTAGTTTCCAGACTGATAGGGATAATTTCCACTCTCAGTCGGGCTGGGTCTTTACCCTAAATAGAGGAGCAATTTCTTGGAAGAGTTCCAAGCAAGAAACAGTGGCTGATTCAACTTGTGAATCAGAGTATATTGCAGCTAGCGAGGCGGCAAAGGAGGCGATATGGCTGAAGAACTTCATTGGAGACCTTGGAGTTGTACCAGCTATTAAAGAGCCAATGGAAATTTTCTGTGATAGTGAAAGTGCTGTTGCCTTAGCCAAGGAACCAAGGGATCACGGGAGATCCAGACGCATCGACAGAAAATACCATTTTATCAAACATCAAATAGAAGAAGGACTCCTCGTGGCAAAGAGGGTATCATCGGATGAGAACCCAGCAGATCCCCTCACGAAGGGACTGACTCGGGTTAAGCATCTCCAACATGCTCGGAGCATAGGGCTGAAGGATGATATTAGATTTGGTAGTTAGATAACCTTGAAATTTGTAAAGTGTAATTGACATTAGATGATGAATAAAAGCTGTTTTATTTATGAGTAAAGTGTTGCTATCTCTTGTCGATCGTTTACTATATTTCTTTTGCATGTTTTGACTTCCAGAATAATTTTGTTTGGTATAACATATTATTCAAACCTCCACAGTCGGTCATATGTCGGAAGTAGGTATGAATCAAGACTGTCATGATTGGTTGCAGAGGTCTAAGGTGTTGGACAAGGCTACAACAATCATGAGTGCTCATAATTTCTGAGCATTGGACTCAACCCACGCTCACTGGAATCACTTCATGGAATTCTATCTCGAGTGATCGTGAGACTGTAATATCATATAAGTCTTCAAACCTAGAGATATGATTTGTTACTTACAAGTTGGTTATGCATTGATTGTACGAAAACGCATTGGTAACTCGATGTTATAAAACGTGCTTTTGTGTATAATTCAATGAGTGGTAGAACAAACATATGAGTCAAAGTTTATCTGTTCCTTCTTGGATTAGAAGCTGATATTTGGGCCCCTCGATGATTTTGTTTTGACCTATGTACCGGGCCCGGTCAGAACTAAGTTGATGTGTTCAATTAAGTTCTTTGTCAAACAAATCGGAAATCGGGAAACAAACTGCTAGACAATAAGTAAGACATTGTTCCATGTATTTGTCCGGCTGATATTTAGAACAGAGGATTATATGATCACTTATCTTAAATGGCGTATCAACATCTTCTCAGTTCCGAGAGACCTTGAAAGAGCTACGATTGTCGGTCGGTTCCTGAAGTACTGGAGTTTTAGTTATTAGACTTATCCAAGTGGGAGACTGTTGGATAAGGTGTCTAAGTCCATAACTATTTCTGGTTAGTACTTGAACCGACCCGGCATGGTCCATTTGGGTTGCATGGCACCATGCAATAGGATAGACTAAATGAGAGGAATAACACTTGGAGATTATTAATATATTATAAGTTCTAATATATTAATAATATTATTTGATTAGTTTGATCAAAGAATTAATTTGGAATTAATTAAGTGATCAAAAGATAACTAATTAAATATATAGGTTGATTATGTAAATCATTCATATCTTGTGTAGTGGGCTAAGAGGCTCCATGGATTATCAAGTTGGGTTCTACCCATAGGATGCTCCATGGGAGTTACAAACCCATGGGTCATGGAAATGAAGAGCCATGACACATTAGGGTTTACATGGTGTAACCCTAGATGTGTCAACACTATATAAGAGTCCCATTCTCCACCAAAATCGGCTACACATAAGAAACTAGAGGGCTTGGCCGATTTCAAGAAGTGTGTATTCTCTCAAAAGTCTTTCCAAGAGCATTTGGTGTTGTGTGAAGCATTTGAGGCATCACACTTGGGGTGCTAGGCTCACAAGGTTTCAAGGAACATAAGCAACAACAAGGTAAGTTATTCTATCTTTCATTCAAGTTAAAATTGTCCCCCATGTATGCTAGATAGGAATATAACCTTGGAAATTCAACTTTGCATGATAATTAGACAAACATAGATCCAAGGTTATTAGGGTTGCATGTACACTTAGGAAGTGTTAGAATGCTCAAAACCCGTCACTAACAAAACTCATAAGTTCATGAACATCCATATCAACAATTTCAAGAATCATATGAACACATACAAAACTTGAAATTTTGATAATAGCCTTTAAAATTGGATTAGCATAATCATTACAACATAAAAAACAGGTTTTATAAGTCCAAAACAGTTTAGTGTAATGATTATAGTCCAATTCCAGCTTAAAAACTATTAAAACTGCACTCTGGGCCTCTTACTTGTCGAGCGCATGAACCTACTCGACGAGTAGGATGAATGTATGCTTGGACTCGTCGGGTCCCTCCATGGACTTGGGGAGTCCACTGTCCAGACATCAATATTTTTTGATTTTTCAAGTGTTTGCATCAAGTATTCAAGAAAACAAGCCTAGGCTTTGATACCTCTGTTGGGTTTTGAGCATTCTAACACTCTTATGGTGTACATGCAACCCCGTAAACCTTGGATCTATGTTTTCTCTAAAATACATGCAAATAAGAATTTCCAAGGTTTACATCCTAACTAGCATGGCATGGGGAACTTGAATCATAAAATTACTAGTAGAATGACATACCTTTTAGTAGTGGTTGATTGCTTGGAGTTTGAGAGCATAGCACCAAAAGTGTGGATACCTCAAATGGAAATCACAAATCACCACAAACTTTGGAAAACTCTTGATAGAATAATGCACACTCTTGAATTGGCCACCACTCTTGTACACACACAACTAGTGTCAAATCAAGTGCCAAGGACTCCTTTATATAGTGTGGAGGATTAGGGTCACATCCATATAGACCCTAATACCCATGACTCTTCCTTTCCAAGGATCCATGGGTTAAAAGCTCCATGGACTATCCATGGACTCCCATGCAAGCCTAGCCCATTCCAAATGAGTATTAGCCCACATTTAATTAGTCACCTTTTTTATCAACAAATTAATTCTAAATTAATTTATGATCAATACTAATTAAATAATATGATTTCATATTAATATATTATAACTTATAATATATTAACAAATCATAAACATATTATTCTCAAAAGGTTATCCAAATCGTTCGGGTGAAGTGCAACCCAAATGGACCATGCCGGGTCGGGTCAAGTGCATCTCAAATATTGTTATGGACTTAGACACCTTATCCAAAACTTTTATGAGTACGTCCAGCATACACAAGATTACGCCCAGTGTACCCTTATGTACGGGCGGTGTACTCTTCCTTGTCCCAAATTTACAAACTAGCTTTTAGGCTCTTCATGACTTTATCCTTCCATTCCCAGGGACTACAAATGGCAAAACTTGGGATGTTACAACATTGAGAGACCGGTGACGATTCTTGATCGTAAGACGAAAACCTTGAGGAATAAGGTTGTATAGCTAGTGAACGTGTAGTGGCAGCACCACAAGGGTTCTGAGTGGATTCAGGAGCCCGAGGAGGGGATGAGGGAGCACTACTCGAAGTTGTTCCCAAATGCAACAAACTTCGAGGACAAAGTCTAAGTCAAGTGGAGGATAATTGTAACGCTTGATTTCTGATACACATTTATTTATAATATTATTCATTTTTATAGAGCTACTCGGCGAGTTGGAAGCCCGAACTCGTCGAGTAGAATCGAGTCTTGAACACAGGTTTTTAGCCATCTACTCGACGAGTCGAGAGCCCTCGACTCAGCGAGTAGATCTGTCAGAGTGAAACCCTAATTTTGGGGTTTTGCACCCTATTTAAGCATCTTAATCCTTATCTTTTGGCCTCATTTCTAGCCTCCAAGTCCTAAACCTTAATACACGAAACCCTAGAGCATTTTGTGAGTGTGTGAGCCATTCTTGAGTGATTTTATGGGTGTTCTTGAAGCTAGAAGAAGAAGAGGGAGCTAGAAGGTTCAAGGAGAAGATTGTAGATCCATAGATTTCCTTCCATCCTCATCACTTTCTGGTAATCAAGTCTCTAACTTAATCATTCATTCATTAGATCTACTTATTTCCATTTTTATGAGGGTTTTGGTTCAAGAACCTTGGTCTTTGGGATTTGGTCGTCCCAAATGACTTACATTTCAGATCTGGGATCTAGAAGGGGTTACATAGTTTAAAGGTGCAAACTTTATGGCCATGGAAGCCCCATGTAAGCTTAACAACATTATTATGGCCTTTTTAGCCCTAAAAGGCCATACATGGAAGGAAAGCTAGGAACTTACATGCTCAACTGATGTCCAAGGTCTAGATCTAATATAGTTTGCTTTAGTTTAGAGTATTATGGCTTGTAGACTAAGATCTATGTTCTTGAGAGTTAGGGTTTGAGCTAAACACATTAAGAAGGACTAATAGCGGGTAAAGTTGGAAACTTTACCCTTAAAAGTGTATTCCCAGTATGTATATGAAGTATGAAGTTTGATCTGAAGGGTAAGAGCTTAATCCGTTGAGATTGATCAATCAGATAGACGAACTCGACGAGTCCATAGAGGGACTTGACTAGTTGAGTTGGTTTGTCCCATTTTAGCTTAAGCTAGAACTCGACGAGTCGGTGAAGGGACTCGACGAGTTGGCTCGGTAGATCGCGACTCTGAGTAGCCTAGGAACTCGATGAGTTAGATCGCGATTTCAGGTTCTAGGACTCGACGAGTTGGGTCAACCAGAAGGTTGACTTTGAACAAAGCGTTGACTTTGACCAGGGGTAAAATGGTCATTTTACCATAATGAGAATTAGCAGGTTTTGACTAAGTGTTATTGTGGTAATAATAGCCGAGGAATAGTGGGAGCAGCCGTCGGAGATTCCTCACTCGAGATTTCAGCAGTCAGCTTTGCGAGGTGAGTCCTCTTCTAGTAGTAACGGGTCTAAGGCACCAAGGTCGGCTCGTTTATGTAACACCATAAAATTTCAACCAATTTTTCACTTTTCAAAAACATAATAATTCATTCATAGTTACTTTCATAAACAATTGTATCAATATTACCTTAATACAAAATCCCAAGATCATATCATAATAAACCCCAATAGGTGTGTACGAATCATGTCGGCGCCTTCCTGCGCTCCTCACTAGTACATGTAACACATAACACAAAACACCGTAAGCACGAAGCTTAGTGAGTTCCCCAAAATACCATGCATAACACATACTAGCCACTCGAGGCTATAACTATGTGGGCCCTTGGGCCCCGAACTCTGTGGACCCTCTAGCCCTAGCTCTGTGAACCTTCTGATTCTAACACTAATATACTCTGATATACACATAGCATAAATCACATAGAATAATGCAGTGCAACATCACATAAATAGCATACAATAGCTCTATCACATAACTCTAATTACCACTCAAGGTAAAGTATAGTGAGAAGACTCACCTCAGGTGTCTCGGTAAATCCCTGACTCGGTAGAAATACGATTTAGCCTCTGCCTAATCACATAAAGTAAATACTCTCATAAATATATCTATACTCAACCCTCTCTTAGCACCCTCAGAAGGGTAAAAGACCATTTTACCCCTCTCTTGGCTTAAAGGCCACATTGTTGACCAAACCCTAAAAGTCAACAAAAGTCAACGCGACTCGGCGAGTCTACACGTGTCCACTAACTCTTTAGTCTCGCTTGGTACGTCGAGTCCCTCCCCTTGCTCGACGAGTCACACCTGGCATGAATCGCGGGGCCACCCCGACTCAACTCGCTAAGTCTCAAGAACAACTCAGCGAGTTCCAGCTTGAACTCCAGTCCTCTAATCCTCCTCTGACTCACTAAGTTATTCCCCCAACTCGGCAAGTCTACTCACTGAGTGATTTACGGAAAACCCTAACCCTACTCGCCGAGTCTGATCTTTGGACTCGGCGAGTTCATGCCATGCATAAACTCCATTGACCTCCTGAGGTCAGATCCGTTCCTTTAATCTATAGATCTGACCTTCCCAAGCATGATAATCACGTAAAGTTCAGACCTTGACACTCATATAACATCTAGATGGTTTCACTTGGTGATTTAGCCCCAAAAATAACATCCTAAGTTCATGACTCCCAAAATGACTCATAAAGCTCCAAGGGTTAAGGTCTCTGGACCTCTTTGAGTCTAGATCCAAAGCATAAACTCGAGAAGGGACCAATTGCTCCACATATCCATCCTCAAAAGGGGTTATAAAACCCTAACTCTAAGAATCAACACCAAATCTGAAGAAGGTCCAAATAAATACCTCAAGATGAAGTCTCTGAACTCTGAAATCACCAGAATCGCACCTCCTTCAGTGTAACATACCCTTCTGGCACGTATCACAATATTGTCCGCTTTGGGCCACTCGGCACGAGGACTTCCCAAGGGGTCACCCATCCTGGTGCTACTCCCGCCCGAGCACGCTTAACTGCAGAGTTCTTATGGGATCTGCTGCCCTCACGGCCTTAAAACGCGTTGTGATAGGGAAGGTATCCACACCCCTTATAAGGAAAGCTTAGTTCTCCTTCCCAGCCGATGTGGGTTAGATATGATCCCACATAACACAAAACACCATAAGCATGAAGCTTAGTGAGTTCCCCAAAATACCACACATAACACATACTAGCCACTCGAGGCTATAACTCTATGGGCCCTTGTGCCCCGAACTCTGTGGACCCTCTGGTCCTAGCTCTGTGAACCTTCTGATTCTAACTCTAATATACTCTGATATACACATAGCATAAATCACATAGAATAATGCAGTCCAACATCACATAAATAGCATACAATAGCTCTGTCACATAACTCTAATTACCACTCAAGGTAAAGTATAGTGAGAAGACTCACCTCAGGTGTCTCGGTAAATCCCTGACTCGGTAGAAATACGATTTAGCCTCTGCCTAATCACATAAAGTAAATACTCTCATAAATATATCTATACTCAACCCTCTCTTAGCACCCTCAGAAGGGTAAAAGACCATTTTACCCCTCTCTTGGCTTAAAGGCCACATTGTTGACCAAACCCTAAAAGTCAACAAAAGTCAACGCGACTCGGTGAGTCTACACGTGTCCACTAACTCTTTAGTCTCGCTTGGTACGTCGAGTCCCTCCCCTTGCTCGACGAGTCACACCTGGCATGAATCGCGGGGCCACCCCGACTCAACTCGCTAAGTCTCAAGAACAACTCGGCGAGTTCCGCCTTGAACTCCAGTCCTCTAATCCTCCTCTGACTCACTAAGTTATTCCCCCAACTCGGCAAGTCTACTCACTGAGTGATTTACGGAAAACCCTAACCCTACTCGCCGAGTCTGATCTTTGGACTCGGCGAGTTCATGTCATGCATAAACTCCATTGACCTCCTGAGGTCAGATCCGTTCCTTTAATCCATAGATCTGACCTTCCCAAGCATGATAATCACGTAAAGTTCAGACCTTGACACTCATATAACATCTAGATGGTTTCACTTGGTGATTTAGCCCCAAAAATAACATCCTAAGTTCATGACTCCCAAAATGACTCATAAAGCTCCAAGGGTTAAGGTCTCTGGACCTCTTTGAGTCTAGATCCAAAGCATAAACTCGAGAAGGGACCAATTGCTCCACATATCCATCCTCAAAAGGGGTTATAAAACCCTAACTCTAAGAATCAACACCAAATCTGAAGAAGGTCCAAATAAATACCTCAAGATGAAGTCTCTGAACTCTGAAATCACCAGAATCGCACCTCCTTCAGTGTAACATCCCCTTCTGGCACGTATCACAATATTGTCCGCTTTGGGCCACTCGGCACGAGGACTTCCCAAGGGGTCACCCATCCTGGTGCTACTCCCGCCCGAGCACGCTTAACTGCAGAGTTCTTATGGGATCTGCTGCCCTCACGGCCTTAAAACGCGTTGTGATAGGGAAGGTATCCACACCCCTTATAAGGAATGCTTAGTTCTCCTTCCCAGCCGATGTGGGTTAGATATGATCCCACATAACACAAAACACCATAAGCATGAAGCTTAGTGAGTTCCCCAAAATACCATACATAACACATACTAGCCACTCGAGGCTATAACTCTATAGGCCCTTGTGCCCCGAACTCTGTGGACCCTCTGGTCCTAGCTCTGTGAACCTTCCGGTTCTAACTCTAATATACTCTGATATACACATAGCATAAATCACATAGAATAATGCAGTGCAACATCACATAAATAGCATACAATAGCTCTGTCACATAACTCTAATTACCACTCAAGGTGAAGTATAGTGAGAAGACTCACCTCAGGTGTCTCGGTAAATCCCTGACTCGGTAGAAATACGATTTAGCCTCCGCCTAATCACATAAAGTAAATACTCTCATAAATATATCTATACTCAACCCTCTCTTAGCACCCTCAGAAGGGTAATAGACCATTTTACCCCTCTCTTGGCTTAAAGGCCACATTGTTGACCAAACCCTAAAAGTCAAAAAAAGTCAACGGTCAAACTTTGACCCGACTCGGCGAGTCTACATGTGTCCACTAACTCTTTAGTCTCGCTTGGTACGTCGAGTCCCTCCCCTTGCTCGACGAGTCACACCTGGCATGAATCGCGGGGCCACCCCGACTCAACTCGCTAAGTCTCAAGAACAACTCGGCGAGTTCCGCCTTGAACTCCAGTCCTCTAATCCTCCTCTGACTCACTAAGTTATTCCCCCAACTCGGCAAGTCTACTCACTGAGTGATTTACGGAAAACCCTAACCCTACTCGCCGAGTCTGATCTTTGGACTCGGCGAGTTCATGCCATGCATAAACTCCATTGACCTCCTGAGGTCAGATCCGTTCCTTTAATCCATAGATCTGACCTTCCCAAGCATGATAATCACGTAAAGTTCAGACCTTGACACTCATATAACATCTAGATGGTTTCACTTGGTGATTTAGCCCCAAAAATAACATCCTAAGTTCATGACTCCCAAAATGACTCATAAAGCTCCAAGGGTTAAGGTCTCTGGACCTCTTTGAGTCTAGATCCAAAGCATAAACTCGAGAAGGGACCAATTGCTCCACATATCCATCCTCAAAAGGGGTTAGAAAACCCTAACTCTAAGAATCAACACCAAATCTGAAGAAGGTCCGAATAAATACCTCAAGATGAGGTCTTTGAACTCTGAAATCACCAGAATCGCACCTCCTTCAGCCTCCTCTTGCCTTGGTCACCTCCTTCTTGCAATCACACCAACAAAATGATCAAAAATGGCCTTTCCTTCCTCACAAACACTCTAGATCTCTTAGGGTTTCTCTCTGGGGTTTGGTAGCCGGAAATGACGGCCCTAAGGGCCTTTAAATAGGTCACAAACCCGGGAAATTAGGGTTTCATTAAACAGTGTGGACTCGCCGAGTCCACGCATGCCCCCCCACCCACCCACGTTAATTATATAAACATGTAACTTTGTAAAGTTGTAAAGTATTCCCCTCCTAACAAACTATTAGGTGGGTGTTTTAATAATATTTGGCGGTTGCAAAAAAAGATAATTTCATTAATGAAATTGATATATATTTAGTACAATATTTAATGCAATTATTACATTAAAATATCATGTGAAATTTAATAAAATAGAAAAATCCATAAAATAACATGTGAAAAAAAAAATTAATTCAAAATAACTATAAAATAACATTATGCAAAATGAATGAAAATATGACATTTAGCAATAGAATAGATATATAATCCATATTATTTTTTTGACAAAATTGAAAAAATGGTCCTTATGGTATGCATTTTTTGGGGGTTTTAGTCCAAACCCCGACTTTTTTGGTTTCGTGGTTCTTTTGAGCTAGTTTGGTTGCGGATTTGGTCTCTCGGTAAACTGAAATGACTTTAATACCCTTGGGTATTTATTTTCTATTTCTAAAATCATTTTTTAAAGTTTTAATAATTATTTATTTATTTTAATAATTAAAAAATGAAAGGGCTCTCTCTCTCTCTCTAGCTCTCTCTCTCGCCGTCCTTTTCACAAAACAAGAAATTTAAAATCAAGTAAGAAGTATTCACCCCTTTTATCTCCCGGTCTTCAAGAAACAATCAAACCAAAAACCAAAAAGATGTCTAGAATCATATGCATCAACAACAAGCATCTGATTTCTTTTTTGAAAATAATCGTTCCATATAGATTAACTCATACACTTCAAAATAATGTCATTGGGATGAACCCACCAGGCAAATCGATTCTGCATCAACAATTAAAACCAAATTTCTCAAACTCATAGGGTACAACCAAATCCTGCGACTCAAGTATGTGTGTGTGAGTGAGTTTGATGTGAAGACAATCAGGCAAAGATTCTGATTATCAAGCTTACCGGAACTTTGATTTTGATCTTGGTTTCCCCTATCCCCTTTCTCAGGCAAAGATTCTGATTATCGCCACCATCTTCATAAAAATACCGAAGAAGACGAACCAGATCTTCAACTCCATCATCGTCATTGCCACCACCACCGGAGAAGAAAAAACCTTAAGCTCGTCACCGCTACCAGATCTGCAAACGAGATACTTGAATATGAAAACGAGGTCCTCAGATATGAAAATCATCATCTCCTTGAGCTTGTCTCCGATAAAAGAGAATACCTACCAGCGGCGGCGACGTTAGGGCTTGCTTTAACAGGAGGAGCTCGTCATCCGAGGAGGAGATCGGAGACCCACGCACTCGATCTGATTTTTTCTTCTTGAAGGTATTCATCTGAAAATTCTTCATCAGATTTGATTTCGTGTGTATGGAGAAGAAAAACATGCTGGAGGTTAACAGAAAAATCAATTTACAGAAAAACGAGGTGAAGGACACGGTGGTAGTGGCGGACGATAGTTGAAGTGTGTATGTGTTCTTGAGTGTGTGTTCATGAATATGAATATGTGTTCTTGAGTTTGTATTTGCAGAGAGAGAGAGAAAGAGAGAGAGAGAGAGAGAGAGAGAGGTGGGCCCGACTTTTTTTATTATTAAAATAATTTTTAAAATAAATAAATAACTATTAAATTTTAGAAAAATGAAAAAAAAAATACCCTAAGGGTATTAAAGTAATTTCAGTTTATTAAGGGACCAAATCTACAACCAAACTAGCTCAAAAGGACCACGAAACCAAAAAAATCGGGGTTTAGACTAAAACCTCAAAAAAATGCATACCACATGGACCATTTTTGCAATTTTGTCTATTTTTTTTTTTGTAAAAGTGAATAAAAAACATGTTTTTTCTCTTAAAATTTGTTTTATTTGAGAGGTATCTCCATTGTGGGTCATCCCTTCGTTGCATGTGGAAGTGTCGTGTCTTTTTTTTTTTTTTTTTTAAGTATAAATTATATGATCTATTATTTCAAATCCGTATATATTTTATTATCTACAAACATAAAAGAAAGCAATGATACGAGCAAGGGTCCTTAACGCCATGGTGGTAGATTTTAATACATTTAATCTCTTGAAAAAATAATCGAAATTATTATTGTAATCATATTTAACATAAAATTGTTTGAGCAAATGATATGCAACGTAAACCAGGAAAAAGTATATTCATTTGGATAAGTTACTTATATTGCAAATTTATTAGCTCAATTATGGTGAGGGTATGATTTCTATATTTGATGTATGATGTATTGGCAAATTTACTTGTCACACACTTCCTTTTTAGGAGAACATGGAGTGTTACAATCTAAGTGTAATGTTATGATGTTTGATAGATACACTGGCTTTCCTTTTATAAAGGTTAATGTAACACACTAACATGTATGTGACACATTAGTTCCGAACCATGTGAATTTTGTGTGGATGGAAATGTGACAAAAGAGAACATATAACTATTTGAATTTTGAAGATTAGTCGTGAGTAAATAGCATGTGACTCGTTTCTAAATAATATCATGATATTCTGATTCTATGTACTTATACTAATATTTATACATGCTAGATAAACCTTTTAAATGAGCAAGAATGAACTCATTTGACCTTGTAAAGGCTCAACTAATTAAAGTAAAACTACTATTTCCTCTAATTTGGTTTTACGAAAGATCTATCTTTAAAAAAAGGAAAAATAAGTTATTAAAGTAATTAACTTTTCGGTATGTTCACATCTGGGTAATTTTTTTTTTTTGTACACATCTAAGTAACAAACTTGTTAGAAGTGTTCACATATGACCATTATGATCTGCTATAGCAGGTTAAATCCTAAATATAAACGCTTTCAACAAGTTCATTAACTAAATGTGTAAAAAAAATAGTTACCCAAATATGAACAAAACAAAAAAAAGTAAAAGTAAATTACACGAATGGTCCCTGTGGTTTGGGGGAATTTGTGTTTTTGGTCCCTAATTTATTTTTTTTAACTTGGATGGTCCTTACTGTTTATTTTTGCTGTGCGTTTGGTCCATGTCTTACCTAAAAAGACTATTGTACCCTTATTAATTTATTTTTTAATTAATTTTCTTGTTTATGTATTTATTTTTTATATATTTACGAAAAATTAGTAGACCCCACATATATGTATCTTATCACCATCTCATTTCTCATCCTCCTCAACTTTATTTATTTTCAATCTTTAGTGATATCGACGTCTTCATCATCCCTTCTTTTTTCGGTCCTTCAACTCCATCGAATCAACACCACAACCTCAAAAGATGAAGAGATAGTAGGTTATGGTGTTGGTTCGTCAGAGTAGAAGTACCAAAAAAAGAATGATGGTGTAGACATAAATGTTACTAAAGATGGAAAAGAAATAGAAGTTGGGGATGATAAGAGATAGGATGGTGACCGGTAAGACCCAAATTAAATTTCTCAAATGTGGTTTCAAGTTTATGGTGAGGAGATACAGATATGTAGGGTCTATTAATTTTTTTTAAATATATACAAAATAAATACATAAATAAGAAAGTCAATTAAAAAATAAATTAATAAGGGCAAAATAGTGTGGACCAAGCGTGTAACCAAAATAAATAGTAGGGACCATCTGAGTTAAAAAAATAAGTTAAGGACCAAAAACACAAATTCTCCCAAACCATAAGGACCATGTATGTGATATATTTTTACCTTTTGGTTTTGTTCATATTTATGTAACTATTTTTTGTACGTATCTAGGTAATGAACTTGTTGAAAATATTCACATCTAAAATTTAACCTGTTATAGCAAGTCATAATAGTCATATATGAACACTTCCAATAAGTTTGTTATTTAGGTGTGTATAAATAAAAAAAAAAAGAAGAAGAAGATAATTACCTAGATATGAACATACCAAAAAATTAGTTACCTTAACAAATCATTTTCTCTTAAAAGGAAAACACCATAAAAAAGTAAAAAGGGAGTAGATCCCTCGAAATCTTCTAAGACCAAAGGGAGTGGCTCGCCACCCTCCCTCGCCAAGCACTTGCTAAAGCCTTGCCGCCACTTCCTATCCATGTGCTAAGTTGGGTTGTCAATGGTAGGTCGCTAGTTGTCTGGCGAGAGAAAAGAGAAGATAAGTGGTTCCCATTTAAGTATTTCAGCTTCATACAGTTGTAATTTTAGCTTTAGCAACTTGTACACTTTTCATAATTTATTTTATTTAAATAGTTAAATAAAAATATATTTTATTTAATAAAAAAAATATTTAACTTCTAAACACGTCATCACTCCATGTCTTCATATTTTACTTATTTTACTTGGTATGAGATGAAAATCTTTTAACACATACTATTACTACTTCCAACCTAAGTAATACTATTCAGATCCTCATGCTTACATCACAGAGGAAAACACGTGCTACATCCATTTAGATTTTGACTTTTGACCTTTATGTTTATCATTATTTGTGCTCTCAATTTACCTTTTTTTTGCGTATGTGATTATACGGTGAAAATGGATTGATGATTTTGTGAGGAACCATAAGATATCACTAATACAGATTTATGATTTTTTATTAAATAGACAAAACTGTAAAAATGGTCCCTGTGGTATTTATTTTTTGGGGGTTTTAGTCCAAACCTCGACTTTTTTGGATTAGTGGTCCTTTTGGCCTAGTTTCAGTGCGTATTTGGTCCCTCGGTAAATTGAAATGACTGTAATGTCCCTCATGTATTTATTTTTTATTTTTCTTTAATTTTTTTTAATTTAATATATATTTATCTATTTTAATAATTAAGAAATAAAAAGAGGGCTCACCTCTCTCTCTCTCTCTCTCGAACAGATATAATAAAAAACACATTCCCCTTCACTTGTTCTTCCTCCCTGCAACTCAAACCAACTAATAATCTTCCTATTTTGGAATAAATCAATTTCTGGGCTACATCTTCTCCAGCCCAACAGCAACAGAGCCTGTATTTTGTTGTCGTATCTCTGCCGGATCTACCATCTGCCCACTGATCGACTCTGCCCCCTTTCCTCTTGCCGGTAGATGGAATCAGATCGACTTCCACCTTTACCCACAAACATGGATAGCAGATGAGAAAACTTCTTGCTCTGTTCGATGTGGGTCACAAAGACCTGCATTTGTTGTCGTATTGAACTCAAATCCAAGAGAGAAAAGCTCATCTTCTAGTGCCTTTTGCTCCTATTTTAACCCCACAATCTCCATATCTTCTTCTTCCTCTTCATCATCTCTTCGCATATTCCCTGAATATTTTCCCCTACTACTGTTCATTTGCCTCATAAACATCGATCACAAACCACTCATTCACAAACTCCCATCGATCCGGATCCACTTTTCTGAATCCCTACATAAACATCAATCACAAATCAATCAGAAACACATACACATAAACTAAATATGAACTAAACAGGATTTCAATTACTTACATAGGTATTGAGTTGGCAAATGAAACTGGAGAAATTATTGTGCTTAAAGTAAGCAGGTAAGAGGTGTTGTGAGAAAGCTAAAGAGTCAACGACGATGAAGCTGTTGTTGGAGTTTCCCCACCGGATTAGATCATCTAAGGAAGAATCGTTGAAGTCGACACCTTCCTGATGAACGAGAGATAGAGAAGATGAAGAATGTGGATTTCGTTTTTAGAGGATTAGGTAATGACAAGGGCTGATTTCGTTTTTGGAGGATCTGGAGAGTGTATGTGTGTTTGTCGAGAGAGAGAGAGAGAGATAGAGAGAGAGAGAGAGAGGCCCTCTTATTTTTAATTATTAAAATAAATACATAATTATTAAACAATAAAAAAATGATTTTAAAACTTGAAAATAAATGTCCAAGGGCATTAAAGTCATTTCAGTTTATCGAGGGACCAAATCCACAATGAAACTAGCTCAAAAGGACCATGAAGCCAAAAAAGTCGAGGTTTGGACTAAACCTCAAAAAAAAAAATGCATACCACAGGGACCATTTTTGTAATTTTGTCTATTAAATATACATTCTTACATTTTAGATTGTCTTCGACCATGATTTTAATTTGATTGTGTTCATTTTCATGTTATTTAATAAATGACAAAATATGAATTATGAATCAACTAAATGGAATATATATATATATATATATATATATATATATATATATATATATATATATATATATATATATATATATATATCAAATAAATAATATATAATAAGTAAGCCGTCTATATACAACGTGAATAACAATATGAACGACCAGGGGAGGCTTCGGGATGGAAGTCCCCTGAGACACTTGGACCGGAAGGTTCCACAGAGTTATGTCCTGGAAAGGCGTATGTGTTGTATGTGGTATTTTGGGGAACTCACTAAGCATTTATGCTTACAGTGTTGTGTTATGTGTTTCAGGTACCAGTGAGCCCCACAACAAGAGTTATATGAGACACAATCCATCAACACGGTGATAGATTTTCAGCTAGCGCCCGAAATATAAATCGTTAATTCTTAAGTGAGCGAGAGAGAGGGAGAGAGAGAGAGATGTATAGATCTATACGGGATTGACACTCTCACTTGTGGTTGCTAGCTACAATCTGACATAATTGTCTTAACACAATGACGTTTGATGAAGCGTCGTGGTATTTCTTTCGGGATCAACAGTCATAACTCGATTATAGGAACTCATCATAACTTTGTCAAACTAAAACTAGCTATCATAAACTACGATTAAAAATTAATTAAGTAGTGATAGTACACACAAACCCGAGGAAGCGAGTTTAGGTCAAACTAAAACTAAACTATCATAAACTACTAATACTATACGTAGTGATAGTTCACACAAACTCGAGGAAACGAGTTCGAATACGTTAATTAAACTAAACATCCACCATTCTTGATGAACGCCTTGAGAAGCAGTGCCTACAACACTATAAAAAGAAATATTATGAGAATATTATCAAAACACTAACCTTGAGTTAATGTAACAAGTAAAATGTACATCTTCTATCCCAATAAAGATTTAAATTTAATCACTAAACTATTTGGATCCTACTACCAAAACACTAGAAATTACGCTAACACACTAACATAAGTGGAGACTACAACGAGTGATAACTTAAGAGCATTGACAAAGTATTTTCATGCTTACAAAACCTAGGAGCTCACCAACATTATGTTGACCTCTTAAAATAAAATATATTCCTAGGTCAACCAATAGAGGTAAAATACGAACCACAGAGTACATACAACTCTTAGACTATCAAAGGAGATGGAAATTTAGGAAGAAACTCAACACAAAGACCTCTTCCATAAGCCAACAGTTTTGAAAGTCACGCCGCTAGGTGTATCCGCCACCAGGTCGAGGGTGTGACATGTGCAGCGAACTTGAGTTCATAACTCACCAAAGCGAGGCTGATTCTCTCAAGTTGTGCTCTGATGTCAACTTGTCACATCCCAAAATTTCCAATAAATTTGAACTTTTTAAAATAACATAAATCATCCATCTAATGTATTTTATTCAAAACAAATGAAATACGAAATCCCAAGATCAATTCAGTTTCCAAACATTATTACTTATAATTCTAAAATTTATGAAAACATAACCAATTCAATATCAATTCCAAAAACCTGTCTCGATCCAGTGTATACAATCATGCCTGACCATCCTATGTACCTGAAATAGTATTTTTAAGGGAAAAGGGATAAGCATAAGGCTTAGTGAATTCCACACATACACAATATCATATCATATAATACTTACCCCTATACACAAATACAAACAATATCAAACATATAACGACTCATACATGTGAAAGAACAAATCAGTAATAGACATACTCCTACTGGTACACATTGGCTAGGCTCGATCCCCCATGCTCATTACATCGAGCCCTTGGGACACATTGTCGATGCCTTATTCCCCTTGCTTAATTCGTCGAGCTTTTGGGACACATTGGCTACACCCGATCCCTACTTAAATGCACCAAGTCCTACCATACATAATCCTCAATACGTGAGGGAAACGACTAGATCCTACCCTGCCTAGTACTACCCACATAAACAACACATAGGACACACGAGATAACGTAAAGAGAATATAACACAACACTGAGTAGCGAGGAAGTCACCTCCAAAAGCAACACAACCTTCCAAGAAACCCAAGACTCAATCTCACCCACTTTCCCTTCACACTTCCTAATAATAATAAATTAAGTTTAGTTTAGGTATTAAATTTCCTTAATTATGTAATTAAACTAACAGGCAAATTTCCATATTTCTATATAAAATTTTGGGTATGTTCGGAACTTGTTTTTCTGCCTTAAACCCCATATTTTGCAAATTCGTATCTCATGCAGATATATCAGGTCTTTATCTTTCCAAGGACTATTTGCACGCCCTCAAATGATTTTTATACAATTTCTGACGAATTTTACAAAATTGTGTCGCATAACAGCTCATTCTGGACCAGTCTGGTTAAATGGTCATTTTCACCCTAGTTAGAGGCCTTTATGATTTTTGATCAAAACTAATGGAATGCATTTGACTCACATATGAAACTTTGGGCACTAGTCTCGAGCCAAAATGATGTTCCCTGATTTGTTTATGAATTTTACAAGACATGGACAAATTAGTAAATTTTCCAATAATCCCAACTTTGGTTACTTTGGGTTAATTAGCTTCTTAACCCATTAATACCTAACCAAAATGACTTATACCCGGGAAAAATGATTCATTAACCCTAGACATATAGTCCTGATTTAAAAAGACAAATAGTAACTCCAATCCAAGGCGCCAAAGTATATTGCTTTAGAGGGCTTACTTTGATTGATGTTTGCCGAAAAACAAATTCAAGCTATTGCCTCCTTCTTTTATACTTGTTCCTCCTCCTTTTACTTCTAGCTCTATCTCGATCTCGTTCCTGTTTTTTTAAGCCGCACACGTACAATAATTGGGAAGGAACTAGGGTTATGGTTGCAAGGGTTATAAAGAATGGGTTTATGTTGGTAAAACTTGGCATCGATAGCAAACATTTTGAAAAATTCCAATTCTCTTCAATTACATGGGCTAAATTTTGAAATTTTCCTTTCAGTCCCTAAGGATTTCCATAATGGCAGAAAATCACCCTCAAAACCAAATTCATTTTATGTTGGTTTCAATTTTGACACATCTTCCCCGTCAACCTAAACTATACCAAAATTTATGTTTTATAATTAATTCCAATTACTTTTAAACAACATTTGTAATTATTTTATATTTCTTTTAATTTAAATCATTATTATTATCAATTTATTTTATTTGCATTGATGTCAATATTTTTATGAATAAATAATTAAATGGAAAACGAGGCGTTATAGTTTTTGGCAGATCCATCAACTACTAAAATGCTATGTCATTCTTTGAATCTGATAAATGACTTAGATTCATGAACATTGAGATGTAATTCATGTATAAAAATCAAGTATGAGTTTGATTAATCTTCTACTTTATAGCAAGGCTAGAAGGAGTAAGTAATTCTTTAAGAAAGAATACACACATGGATATTTGTACACATTTAGCAAAACTTGTTATAAAAGGATTTTCCTATACTGATATCATTGACTATGATCTTTATCATACTCATCTCATTGACTATGATCAAACATTTTCACAAGTAGATATGATTATATCAACAATTATATTATTTACCATAACTACATATTCTTAATATGAGACATGGCAAATAGATTTAAAAAAGAAACTGGTTTTTCTTAACAGACACCTACTTGAAGATTTCTATATAGCTTATCCTGGAGGTTTTCATAATCCTAGTTATCCTGATAAAATGTGAAAGCCTTTAGATCCATTTGTGGATATAAATCAAACATCTCAAGGTTAGAATCATGCTTTCAATATGAAAAACACAAGATACGCTTTTACATCAAAATGAAGATAACCTATGTTTTTTGTGACATTCATATTTTCACAGCCAGAAAAGACCGATTAGTTTATGCTTATTAAAAAATCAGAGTATCCTTTTTGAAAAATAGTATTGCGGAATTTGTTCCCAGAAAACATGATAATGATTTTATCAAAGCATTTCCGAATAAATTTATTTTTATTTAAAGCATTGGGATGTCATCGTGTAACATCCGGATTTCCAGGTATTATGTTTGATCATTTATTTTTGAGTAAAAGAGAGGGAGTCGACGAGTTGAGTCGTAGACTCGTCGAGTAGGACCGCAATTGCTAACTGGATTAATGAACGGACTCGACGAGTCGACAAAGGTGGACTCGACAAGTCCGCGCTGTGGAATGAAACCCTAATTCTCGGGGTCTGTGCCCTATTTAAAGGCCTTTATGGCCTCCATTTGCGGCTACCAGTCCTGAGAGAGAAACCCTAGAGAGCTTGAGCGAGTTGTGAGAGAGATTGAGCTATTTTGATCATTTTTGGTATGGTTTAGCCAAGGAGAAAGTGTTTCCAGCAAGAGGAGGTCAATGGGATTGCTATTCTGTGGGTTTCCAGCTTGGATCTGTAACTTTGAGGTAGAAAATCGATCCATTTTTCTGTTTAGTATGAGATCGTTGAATTTTAGGGTTTTCTATACCCTTTATTGGCTTGATTTGATGCTTATGTTGTCCCATTGAGTGACAGACTCTAGATTCGGACCTTTTAAGGTACAGAGAGCCTTAGCCAACCTGCTTTATGTGGTTTCATGGAGGAAATGAACTTAGGTTGCCCTTTTAGTTGTTATTTCACCAAAAGAAGCTTTGGGGGTGTTGCATGTGTACCAAGATTCGACCTTTACGTGATTATTATGCTTGGGAAGGTTAGATCTATGGATTAGAGAAACAGATCTGACCTCCATAGGTCATTTGAGTATGATCATGGAGGCAACTCGCCGAGTTCATAAGTGGACTCGACGGGTCGAGTCGGGGTTGCCTTGCGATTCGTAACAGGAGGAACCCGTCGAGTGGAAGGATGACTCGATGAGCCAAGAGAGGCTAGAAGGACTCAGAGGCCCCGCATGGACTCGTCGAGTCGCCCGTGTGCACTCGACGAGTCGGGTCAAAGTTTGACCGTTGACTTTCGTTGACCTTAAGGTTCTGTCTAAGACTGATTCAAGAGAGTTCGGAGAGGGGTAGAATGGCCTTCTACCCAATCTTTATAGATGAGTCTATGAGAGAATATTGATCGGGGATGTTATTGGAATGATAGGAGGAGGCTAGGTCGGGACATTAAGTATGAGAGTTTATCCGACTTCATTCGAGGTGAGCCGATATCTGAGCATTATGAGGAGAGATATTTGCGAGTTCGTGGCGAACTTGACATACCGGACATTTGCTGAACTTAGGCAAATGCTCGGAAGAGGGAGATCGAGCTACAGACTCAGGCCAGGGAGGAGACGGAGTCTCAGGGGAGGCATCAGCAGCCGGCACAGTCTCACCCGGTAGCCAAGCAGGCAAAGCCCGCTGATTCAAGATCTTGGGGTCCGAAGGGCCGCACTTTTGGGAATTGTGGCAAGAGTCACGAGGGGGTGTGCAGAGTTGGGGTGTGTTACAAGTGTGGGAAGGAGGGGCAATACGTGAGGGATTGCCCCAAAGGATTCTCGGTTTGCTTTCATTGCAACCAGACTGGCCATCGGAAGGCCGAGTGCCCTCAGCTACTTCAGGGATCAGCGTAGGCATATGCACCTGCTGCTAGAGCTACCGAGACCCGGCCAGTGAAGGCCGAGGCATCGAAGGCCCGCGGGAGAGCCTTCCAGTTGACAGCAGAGGAGGTCCGCGCAACGCCCGATGTCATGGCTGGTATGTATTCTTTCATGTAATTATTTGATGTTTGAGATATTGTGCTTATATTATGATATGCGTAGGTACTTTTCTTGTGAACTCCGTACCTGCTTTGGTGTTATTTGACTCGGGTGTGAGTCGGTCATTTGTGTCCTTAGCATTTAGTCAGCAAATCAGTATTCGGCGAGAGGCATTGAGTCGACCTCTGCAAGTTTCTATAACTGACGAGCGAGCGGTGTATGCTACGGATGTGATTCGAGGTTGTGTACTTGAGATCTTCGGCATTGAGTTCCCGATAGATCTAGTCCCGATTGCAATTGGGGACGTGTGTGTCATAGTGGGCATGGATTAGTTGAGCCGATTTGGGGCTGTTATAGACTACGAGCGACAATTGGTGACGATACGAGACCCTAGTGGGGGAGTACTTACGGTGTACGGCGAGCGTACCCGGTGTGAGTCAGCATTCTGTTCAGCTGCCAGGGCGAGGCAGAGTTTACAGCAGGGCTGCAACGGTTTTGTAGCCTATGTGATGGATACACGAGTGGCCGCTGGGAGGCCAAGTTCGATTGATGATGTTCTGATAGTGCGAGAGTTCCCGGATGTTTTTCCCGAGGATTTGTCGGGTGTGCCTCCCGAGAGGCAGGTAGAGTTCCGCATTTATTTGTTTTCGGGGCAGCACCTTATCGCCTTGCGCCGCCAGAGATGCAGGAGTTATCCTCGCAGCTTCAGGAGCTGCTGGGGAAGGGGTTTATTAGACCGAGTAGTTCCCCTTGGGGAGCGCCGATCCTTTTTGTCAAGAAAAAGGATGGTTCACACCGGATGTGCATTGATTACCGGGAGTTGAAGAAGTTGACAGTCAAGAACCATTATCCATTTCCGAGGATCGATGATTTGTTCGATCAGTTGCAGGGAGCGTCTTGGTTCTCCAATATTGATCAGAGGTCCGGATATCATCAGATGAGAGTGCGTGATGAGGATATCCAGAAGACGGCGTTTAAGACTTGTTATGGGCATTACGAATTCGTGGTGATGCCTTTCGGGCTCACCAATGCACCGGCAGCATTCATGGATCTCATGAACAGGGTGTGTAGGCCGATGTTGGATCGTTCGGTGATCGTGTTCATTGATGATATTTTGGTGTATTCGATATCTAAAGAGAACCACGAGGAGCATCTGAGAGAGATTCTCGGGGTATTGAGGTCGGAGAGGCTTTATGCTAAACTCTCCAAGTGCGAGTTTTGGTTACGAGAGGTCCAGTTCTTGGGACATCTCGTCAACCAGAGTGGGATTTTGGTCGATCCGGCCAAGATTGAGGCGGTTATAAGGTGGGAGGTTCCGAGATCAGGAGTTTTATAGGATTGGCCGGCTATTATCGGAGATTTATCAGGGATTTCTCCAAGATTGTCGTGCCTCTCACCAGGTTGACCCGAAAGGATATTGCTTTTTCATGGGGTCTGGAGCAGCAGACCTCGTTTGAGACGCTTCGCCAGAGATTATGCGAAGCCCCGGTGTTAACCCTCCCGGAAGGGATGGAGGATTTTGTGGTGTATTGTGACGCATCGATATCGGGGTTGGGTGTAGTACTTATGTAGAGGGGGCATGTGATAGCGTATGCATCGAGGCAGCTGAAGCCTCATGAGACGAGGTATCCCACCCACGATCTGGAGTTGGGGGCAGTGGTGTTCGCCCTCAAGATCTGGCGTCACTATTTGTATGGGGTTCGGTGTACCATCTACACGGACCACAAGAGCTTGAAGTATTTGATGGATCTGCCCAATCTGAATATGCACCAGATGAGATGGTTGGACGTGGTAAAGGATTAAGATTATGAGATCCTGTACCACCCGGGCAAGGCTAATGTTGTAGCTGATGCCCTGAGCTATAGGGCGGAGAGCGCACCGATTCGAGACATTTGTATGCGGTTAACAGTGATAACTCTGGTGTTGGACACCATTCGGGAAGCCCAGGCAGAGGCCGTGAGACCGGAGAACCGTAAGAGAGAGCGAGTGATTGGGCAGGTAACCGAGTTCATTACCGATAGCCACGGGCTTATGACCTTTCAGGGTCGGATTTGGGTGCCGTATGCAGGCGGGGCGCGCACCACTTTGATGGAGGAGTCGCATAGATCGACATTTTCGATCCATCCTGGGGCCACTAAGATGTATTTGGATCTGAAGAAAGATTATTGGTGGCCCTGTATGAAGAGGGATGTAGCATGGTTTGTTGAGAGGTGCTTAACTTGTCGCAGGGTTAAGGCCAAGCACCGACGTCCGTGTGGCATGTTGCAACCACTTGAGGTTCCCCAATGGAAGTGGGAACATATATCTATGGATTTCATCACCAAGTTGCCAAGGACCGCGAGGGGTGTCGACGCAATTTGGGTGATCGTCGGCCGGCTGACGAAGAGCGCTCACTTTCTTGCTATCAGTGAGAGCTCTTCTACTGAGAGGCTGGCAGAGTTGTATGTGAGGGAAGTGGTATCTCAGCATGGAGTGCCGATATCGATTTTATCAGATCGGGACGTACGTTTCACTTCCAGGTTCTAGAAGAAGTTCCACGAGGAGTTGGGCACGAGGCTGCATTTCAGTACCGCTTACCACCCTCAGACGGACGGACAGAGTGAGCGGATGATTCAGACGCTCGAGGACATGCTTCGGGCATGTGTGTTGGACTTCAAAAGGAGTTGGGATACGTATTTGCCATTGGCTGAGTTTTCCTATAACAGTAGTCACCATTCGAGCATTGGTATGCCTCCCTTCGAGTTGTTGTATGGGTGGAGGTGTCGGAATCCCATCTGTTGGGGAGAGGTAGGGCAGCGAGTGATGGGCAACACTAAGATAGTGCTTCAGACGACAGAGCAGATTCAACAAGTCAGGCAGAGGTTGTTGACAACTCAGAGTCACCAGAAGAGTTACGTGGATAGGCGGCGATTCGAGCTCGCGTTTGAGGTTGGAGACTTCGTACTCCTGAAAGTGTCTCCTTGGAAAGGAGTGATTTGTTTCAGGAAGAAGGGCAAGCTGGGGCCCCAATATATTGGGTCGTTCAGGGTGACCGCGAGGGTAGGCAGGGTAGCATATCGGTTGGAGCTACCTGCGGAGTTGAGCCAGATTCATGATACCTTCCACGTGTCTCAATTGAGGAAGTGTATAGCCGACGAGTCGGCGGTGGTGCCGATGGAGGATATTCAGGTGGATGCGAGCCTGAATTATGCTGAGAGGCCAATCGCGATCCGGGATCAAAATATCAAAGTTCTGAGGAACAAGGAGGTGTCCCTAGTTCAGGTCCAGTGGCAACATCAGAGAGGGTCCGAGCTGACTTGGGAGCCGGAATTGGAGATGCGGGAGCAGCATCCAGAGTTGTTCGCGGATCAAGACTTCGGGGCGAAGTCTGATTCAAGTGGGGGAGAATTGTAACATCCGGATTTCCAGGTATTATTCTTGATCATTTATTTGTGAGTAAAAGAGAGGGACTCGACGAGTTAAGTCGTAGATTCGTTGAGTAGGACCGCGATTGCTGACTAGATTAATGAAAGGACTCGACGTGTCGGCAAGGGTGGACTCGACGAGTCCGCTCTATGGAATGAAACCCTAATTCTCGGGGTTTGTGCCCTATTTGAAGGCCTTTATGGCCTCCATTTGCAGCTACCAGTCCTGGGAGAGAAACCCTAGAGAGCTTGAGCGAGTTGTGAGAGATTGAGCTATTTTGATCATTTTGGGTGTGGTTTAGCCAAGGAGAAAGAGTTTCCAGCAAGAGGGGGTCAAGGGGATTACTATTCTGTAGGTTTCCAGCTTGGATCTGCAACTTTGAGGTATAAAATCGATCCTTTTTTCTGTTTAGTATGAGATCCTCGAGTTTTAGGGTTTTCTATACCCTTTATTGGCTTGATTTGATGCTTATATTGTCCTATTGAGTGATAGACTCTAGATCCGGATCTTTTGAGTTCCAGAGAGCCTTAGCCAACCTGCTTTATGTGGTTTCATGGAGGAAATGAACTTAGGTTGCCCTTTTAGTTGGTATTTCACCAAAGGAAGCTTTGGGGGTGTTGCATGTGTACCAAGATTCGACCTTTACGTGGTTATTATGCTTGGGAAGGTCAGATCTATGGATTAGAGAAACAGATCTGACCTCAGAAGGTCATTTGAGTATGATCATGGAGGCAACTCGCCGAGTTCATAAGTGGACTCGACGAGTTGAGTCGGGGTTGCCCCGCGATTCGTGACAGGAGGAACCCGTCGAGTGGTAGGATGACTCGACAAGCCAAGAGAGGCTAGAAGGACTTAGAGGACCCGCTTGGACTCGCCGAGTCACCCATGTGCACTCAACGAGTCGGGTCAAAGTTTGACCATTGACTTTTGTTGACCTTAGGGTTCTGGCCAAGACTGATTCAAGAGAGTCCGGAGAGGGGTAGAATGGCCTTCTACCCAATCTTTAGAGATCAGTCTATGCGAGAATATTGATCGGGGATGTTATTCGAATGATAGGAAGAGGCTAGGTCGGGACGTTGAGCATGAGAGTATATCCGACTTCATTTGAGGTGATTCTTCTCACTATACATTACCTAAAGTGGTATCTATGTGTAGACTGGAGGGTCTTGTGTGCTATGTGTATGTATGAGATTATGTGCAATGTGATATATGTATGCTATATGATTGTATAGACCGGACTGGAGGGTCCAACGATATAGACTGGACCGAAGGGTCCAACGATACAGTTCGGGTCGAAAGGTCCAATGAACTATGACCGGGCCAGAGGGTCCAACGAGCTACGGGACTGGAGGGACCCGCTGAGACACATCGACCGGAGGTTCGTACTGTAGCCTCGAGTGGTGTATGTGTTGTATGTGGTATTTTTGGGAACTCACTAAGCATTTATGCTTACAGTTGTTGTGTTATGTGTTTCAGGTACTAGCGAGGACCGTGGAAAGGCGCTGACATGATACGTACACACTTAGAGGATTTATGTATTTTAGATCTTGGGATTTGTTTGTTGTGAGATCATGTGACACAATGGATTACTATGATATTTTATGAATAAATGTATGCTTTAAAAATAAAAAAATGTTTTCAAAATTTACGTTGTTACACATCGTCAATACAGAAACATAAGAATAACACAATATTACAAGCCTTACAGTAATTAAACTAGTGGCCTAATACTCCTTGAATCTCTCAGCAGAATGTATCTTTCATATAACCACATGTGATGCAATAAACTGAGCGGGTCAGGTTGGGAAACCTGGTGAGTATATAGGATTTTTAACCCATAATAATATAGTTAATTTGTTTCTTCACATATTTCATGTCAAACAATTAACTCGATTACCCATCCCCATTATATTTATTTATTCCTCCCTATAGATTTATCCGAACGGTCATCTCCTACATTGTATTTACCTCTCATATCCTTACATCGCATTTCCTTATATGTTTGTTCCTATGGACTTTTGCTAAGGTACATCGTTTACATCGCATAGACAATACTTATTCGGGGATTACTCCCCCAATACGTGTCTAGTAAGGGTTAGAGTATCATCGCATGAATACATAGTAACTATACCGCCTGAAATCGTAATTCATCACCTACAGGTTATGAGCCCGTCGGTGTTTCCACATGACTTGTTTAGATTAGTCAGCGGTCGTCATCTATACTCTGGTACATGACTACATCACAACAACGCAAAATCGTAGCTCAAGGTTATGGCATATCCTAATCATCTCTTATCTCGCATCACTTATTCATCATCATATATCTATCATCACCTAGTTATATGTTGGGTTTTAAGTACTATAACACTCATATGGTGCACATACAACCCTAATGCTTTGGATCTAAGTTTTCTCTAGTTATACATGCAACAAAAAATTATCCAAAGCATGAAACCTATCTAGCATAAAAATTTGGTACATGAATAATAAAACTAGTTAGAAGAATACCTCTTATTTGTAGCTTGTAGTTATAGGCCTTTCAAGAGTTTAGCACCTCAAGTGTGATGCCTCAAACAAGTCACAAACACCATGAAAAAATGGATGACTTTGAGAAAGAGTCTAGGACCACCAAAATCGGCTAGGGTTCTCTTAGAACCCTTGGGGTGGTGAATTTGGAGCTAAGGGATTACTTTTATAGTGTGGAATTCCTAGGGTTTCAACTTGTAAACCTCAATTCATTCCTTGGGCCTTTAATCCAATAATCCATATGATAAGCCTTATGGACTAACACTTCATGGAATCTTACATAAACTTAGTCCATTACTAATCAATCATGGATCATGGGCCCAAACTATATGTATTACTGATTTACTTAATCAATCCCCTTAATTTAATTAATCTCTTTTGATCTCTAAATTAATTCCAAATTAATTCTTGACCAATATTAATTAAATAACAAGGTTTCTCAATTAATATATTATACTTATAATATATTAATAAATCACAAATAACCACTTTCTCAAATATCCATCCTTTCAAATTGTTCCGGTGAAGGCAACCCGAAATGGACCATGCTACTCTCGGGTCAAGTACATACCAATTACAATTATGGGCTTAGACACCTAATCCAACATTATCATCACCTTTGTATCATCACCTTTCTCTCATCACCCGTCGCTACCTAATAAATATTTATAAGTATAAAAATACATATACAGTTTAAATCACGTAAAACATGCATAAATCGTTCATCTAGCATAGATATCAGGAACACAGATAATAAGCACATATATCATGTATTAATTTTAAATATTTCATATCTATGTGTAATATGAAAGTAACTATGCACTCACTTGTTAAAGTGACGATTCGAAATTTCGTACAACGCTTCGCATCTAGCAATTGTCTTTTCATTTGATGCAACCTAGTATTATTATCACTAAGGTTTAGTATATTATTTATTGCAACTAATTATTAGTCAAGATTTATCATTAACTCAAAGTCTACTTCAAGATCTATCAAGTAAGGAACAACCAGGTAGGATCATATTGGATGTAGGGTCCATTTGGTATACGAAGTATACTGTTTGGAAATCCCACTTTAAACACCTCACTAAATCACGGCCTAGACATCATCCCCATAAGTAGATCAATCAGTATAACGACTACGAATCACTGACAAATTTTATTTATAAGTTCATAATAACGATAATGAACTTAAACATAAATTATACTTAAAGTACGGTAAGCATAACTCACTTACAGGTGGTTTAGCGAGAAATCGTGCTTTGCGCGAGCAGAACTTCGTCGTTGAATCTTTCTAAAAAGATTCTTGTAGCTCTTCAGCGCTCACCATAGTATACTAAAACTACAGAAAGAGAAGTCGCATCAAAAGGGACCGAAATGCTCGGGGGATAAGAAGAGAAAGACTCTTGAATCAATAGAATGGTGCAAGAAATATGAGAGCCTAGAGCCTCTTATTTATATTAATTGAATTTTCAAAACAACTCTCTATAGTTACTTAAATGACCTTATAGTTATTTAAACGACTAACCACCCCTTTATAATACTATTTTAAATAGATTTTATGATATGTGTACTAAACTAATGTCGAAAGTACTTAACACTAATCTTATAACGACCGCATCGTCGATACCTTTCTAAAGATATATATATATATATATATATATATATATATATATATATATATATATATATATATATCCGATTTGGTCACTAAAGTATTTTTTTTTGCTCGATAGGTCATTAAACTTACAACTTACATGTCTATTAAGTCATTTTCATTAGTTTTTAACAGATCCTCAGTTAACCAGTTATTATAATTTACAAGAATGGTCCCTACGGTTTTAATTTCTTTTGTGGTTGGTCCTTTACCAGAATCGTTCATCACCTGCACCACCACCATTCACTTCCGGCACCCACCAACGTTCACCTTAAGCAACCCCCACAATTTTTTTTAAAGTTTAGTTTACCGGTCGGTTTTAGTAAAAATATGATACATTTAGTAGAAATGTCAACCACTTAAATCTTTTAAATCGACCAAAAATATACTAGTTAACTAAAAAGGGTCATCTTAGAGGTTTGAAAATTGCATTTAATATTATTTGGTGAAATAGTTGCATTAAAAATGATCAGTTTTTAATATGTGGTTCTTGTCACAAATAAAAATGTAGATGTTGGTAGTTAGTGAACTGCATTTAGTGTTGTATGGTGTAACAATTTCATTCGGATAATTGAATTCAAATATGCATGTCATGTATATACTTTGTGAAGGTAAGGAGTATTAATGCATTCTCTGTAAAAAAGTTAACTCACGAATATCTTGTTGGTAATTAATTTCTTATTTAGCAAATAGACATTGCTACACTTTCATTCAATGTAGATTCTGAACATTTATTTTAAATTGCATTCTTTAAAATTGAAACGCGTTGATATTTTTTTTTATAAAAATTAAAATCACTTGAGATTTTTTTTTTTGTGAGTGATCGTATGTTAGAATAATGGTTAACGAGATTGTTCGGGGTGAAGGGTGGTGGTTGCCGGAATTGAACGTTGGTGATGTCGGTGATGAACTGTGCTGGTGTGAGACCAATCATGAAAGAAATTGAAATCATAGAGACCATTCATGTAATTTATAATAACCGGTTAACAGAGGATATGTTAAAAACTAATGAAAGTGACTTAATAGACAGGTAAGTTGTAAGTTTAATGACCTATTGCGCAAAAAAAATACTTTAGTGACCAAACCGGATAAATGATGATAGTTTGATTGGACTATAGTGACATTTACCATTCTTTATATCATTGCATAGCTATCGACGAGATCTACAACTTTTGTTGTGACTCCATCGGCTAATTTTGATTTTTTTCGTCCATATTTTTCTAAAATTAAATGATTTTGCTAAAATCATAACTCTCTCGTACAGAATCCGTTTTTGACATTCTTTTTCTCAAAATTCTTATTTTAAATAGTACTACGATTTTCATTTTGGTGGCTTTAGCTAAAATTCAATCATTCTCTTCGTATCTTTTTACGTCATACATTCATTTTGCGCGGCTAACTTTTATATCTTATAAAAATCATATCTAATTAATACGGAATCGGATTTCTACGAAATTTATATTTTCGGGATCGGGAAGACGTGTACTTTATATATATATATATATATATATATATATATATATATATATATATATATATATATATATATATAATAATAATAATAATCATAAAACACACTTATTTTTATGATTTACGGACGATTCGACTGATTTTTCCTATTTTATTATATTATAATAATCATAAAACACATAATATTCATATAATTCTTCTTTATTACTACAATTGTTAACCCTAACTATTAATTTGGTTAAGATTATTTGTTCTAAATAATCTTCTATCAAAAAGTCATTTCTAACGCTTATTGTAGACTAGCCCGAATCTGGGGGCGTTACAATTATCCCTCTTAGGATGATTATGTCTTGAAATCATCAACAAAACATGGCTTCTATAATGACTCCATATGTTATCTTTTCACCCTAGGTAATAATCGTAGCTCTTATGTCCTTTCAAATGAATATCTAACTCTTGGACCTCTTGAATGCTGGCGGTGCTCAATCTTGCACCTGCTCTTTATCTCAAGTTGGAGTTTCAATCGTAACCTTCGAGTTACTCGATCTTTATTGGAGACTCTTGCTTTTTCTTAATAGACTTAACTTAAAATAAGTTCTTTACTTCGATTACCGTAATAGATTGATGGGTCATGTTCTAATGACCTCTCATTGTCTGATGCAACACTGAGACTCATGTTTTTTAGAGTCAAATTTCTAAAGGGATAATACCTTCCTTCATGTTCTAATGTGATATAATCACATTCTTGCATGTAGCACTTTTAGCTACAAGCTTCTTACTTTAACGGCGATTGTGATACTTCTATTGATCACTTCGATTATCTTTCACTTCAATCTTCTGGCTTAAGTCAGATGCTACATAAATCTTGGTTCTCTGAACCATGTAACATATTTATCTTAGTCAGACTCGATTTGATATGACCACTAGGTTCAAAATAACAATTATCTTCTTAGTCATTACCGAAACGATGGTAAGACAGACATGAACAAAACATAATCAAATACTAGCGCCTTGGTATCCTTGTGACTTTCCCTGATCCAAGTGTGATTCTTGTGCTTCCGGTAATATAGGCCTCTACTACCTTTCACACCTACTCATACTCGTCCCAAATATTGCCTCTCAGTTCTCCAAGTCACCATACAAGAATTTCACATAGTTATTTAACACATACGAATGTGTCCAAATAATCAAAAAAATCCCTAAACTCTACTAGGACTTTTTCCATGCGTATCTTCAATCATCAATTCTGCTTCAACTCGGTTGGTGGTGGACATGCCAGACAATAAGACAACTTTAGTAATTACACCAATCATTCTATCATCCTGCCAATCAAATGTGTACATTTGGACGTACCATACTCCTCTATATGTATTGTTATTTTATCAGACGTATTCTAAAAGCAAGATACCACTCTTACGATATCTTCTGATAGGTATCATTCACTATCGTAAGCCTTCTCATTTCTTCCATTTACTCAATTCACTATGAGTCTTCACCATGACGTTATGTTCACGGAAGCAGGCTTTCAGTGTATCGGGACGAAAATATTGATAGAGAAGGTTTAGACGTATAATCCTCCTTATTACTCCAAAAAGTTACATGCCAGCTCTAATAGCGTAATTAAACATTTAGACACCTGAGCACATAAAATTTCTAGAACCGGTTGCTAATAGACAATAGATCCGATTAAATAATAGCATCATAAAGCATATAAGGCATCTTATTCCATAAATCATTTAGCACATAAAACAATTTAGGCATCTTCCCTAAATAAGCTATTGCTCGTGTCTATTCAGGCATACTTCCTAAATATAGTAGACACTCATCTCGCAATTATCGCTTAGCATTCTAAGTTTAAGTCTACTCCTAGTTCGCTTAAACTAATGCTCTTATACCAATTGTGACATCCCTATTTTCACAGCCAGAAAACACCGATTTGTTTATGCTTATTTAAAAATCAGAGTACCCTTTTTGAAAAATAGTATTGCGGCATTTGTTCCCAAAAAACTTGATAAAGATGTTATCAAAAAATTTCCGAAGAAATGTATTTTTATTTAAAACATTGGGATGTCATCGCCAATACAAAAGCATAAGCATAACGAAATATTAGAAGCCTTAAGATAGTTAAACTAGTGGCCTAATACTCCTTGAATCTCTCAGCATAATGTATCTTTCATATAACCACCTGTGATACAATAAACTGAGTGTGTCAAGTTAGGAAACATGGTGAGTATATAGGGTTTTCAATCCACAATAATCTAGTTAATCTGTTTCTTCACACATTTCATTTCAAACAATTAATCCGATTACTCATCCCCATTATCTTTATTTATTCCTCCCTATAGATTTATCCTAAGGGTCGTCTCCTACATCATACTTACCTCTCATCTCCTTACATCACATTTCCTTATATGTTTGTTCCTATGGAGTTTTCGTAAGGATCATCGCTTACAGCGCATAGATAGTACTGATTCGAGGATTAATCCCCAAATACGTGTCCAGTAAGGGTTAGAGTATCATCGCAAGAATACATAATTATGACATCGCATGAACTCGTAATTCATCACCTACAGGTTATGAGCATGTCGGTGTTTCCACATGACTTGTTTAGATTATTCAGTGGTCGCCATCTATACTCTTGTAGATGTAACATCCATAAAAATCATGTCAAATTTAAACTTTTTAAAATATTTTCAAAACCAAGATTATTACAAAACATGTTTCCAAAATAGTATAATGTCAGAGAATCCCAGAATCAATTCATAAAAACATGAAATACGAGGAGTTGTACGATCATGCCTTCGCCTTCCCGCTATCATCAGAGGTACCGGAAACATAATCAACAACTATAAGCCCGAAGCTTAGTGAGTTCCCTCAAAATACCCATGACATACAGATATAACCTTATCATATAAACAAATAGGCAAACAACATGCATAATGAGCCTTCATCCTGACCGGACCGCCTCGTAGGGCCTACAGCCTATCCGGACTGCTCGCCAGGCGTTCTGTTTGACTGACATGCCCTCATGGGCCTGTAATCTATCCAGAACGCCCTGGGTATGTTGGCCTTCAGTACAAAGCAGGACCGCCTCAACCCAACCAAACACAATATGTCGACATATAAACAATCACGATCAAGTAGGCAGATAATACAAGCAACAACAATTATACAACTCACTACTGCCTACTAGTCCTCAAACCACATACAATCCCACTACCAGCTAACCCCCATAGAATGCGTAAACATAAGTAACCAGAGGTGAGATAGCCATCCGAACAGATAGTCCTACTCTAGAGCCACAACCAAACTAGGAACATGCAAGAAAGCCTAGACCAAGAGTTATCAGGCTATCCTACGTGACCACCGACAGTCCCAAAAGGCACTCCGTGGATTATAACCTGCAAGCACAGATAACATATAGATCTACAAATCACTAACATAGCAACCATCCTATAACCAGGATACATATCATAAAGCATAACGTGCAATGAACCCGGATACAAATCTGAAAAGGGTCGGCATTGCTGTCGTGGACCTTGTTGATATAGTGAGGAGAACTCACCTGGCACTGCTAAAGTCTCGCAGATAAAACTCCAGCTGCTAGTTTACGATTTCCCGAACTGTCAACATCAAACAATACCCAATTAATAATTGGGTTCCAAACCCAAGGTACAACTCACACTCCAAAGGGCCAAAAGTCAAGTAATGAGCCAAAGCCCAATATATGACCCAATTTTCCAAATTGGGCCCAAACCTCTACATGGTCTTGCCTTAAGGCCCATCTGTTTATTCTAGTCCAAAATCTTGGTACTCCAATGGCCCAATATCTCATAATCATCAAGATCCAATTATCGCCCACCTATGGCCCAATTTTCCAAATTGGGCCCAAGCATTTCCAATAGGGCTTATTCTAAAGCATATCTAAACATTCTAATCCATATGCTTGTTTTTGGATGGCTCATCAATGACCCAATCACTAAAGCCCAAAAGAAAGGCCCAACCCAAGGCCCAAGTGAAATTAGGGTTTTCACATGAAATGACGATTAGGGTTAAGTGTTCCTACTTAACCCATTAAGGACATAATCTATTAAGTTCAATATTGCCTTAGGTTAATTTGCAAATGATTAATAATTAATATGTTAAGTTTATTAAATAATTCCAATGCGGGTCCCGATCAATCCCCAAAATTAGGGTTTCATGACATTAGGGTTTTCGAAACCCTAATTAGGGTTTCCTACCCAATTCTAGCCCATTAGTCACATGGTTGGGATTTTAGTTTAATTAGGGCTTTTTTGGGCCCATTAGGGTTTCATTAGTCGGGCACCACCCATTACCACCTCGGGTAGTGGTGGTCAATGGCGGCTCACGGTGGCGGCGGCCACCTCATGATGGTGGTTTTGATTCTAGTCCATTTTGTCCAAGCATCCCAAAAGCAACTAAATGCAAGCAAAAGCACACCGCCACCCAACACGGAGGCTGGTGGCGGCAGGAGGCGGCAGCCACCACCTCACGATGGTGGTTACGAGTTTGTCTTATGATTATTCCGACACGATTACAAATTTACAAGGAAATTTCCAATTAACACACACACACACATGCAAAGACACGCACACAACGACCACAACGCGGCGATTGGTGGTGGCAAAACAGAGAAGGCGGTGGTAACCACCATGGTTGGCAGCCATAGTGGTCTTTCATGGTTTCCGGCCAAACAAATCACCGTACACGACCTTGGCTAGTACACACCCAAAGATATACACACACGATCCCGGAACAGTACCACCACCACCCACCTAGTGGTTCATGGTGACGACAGCAACAGCTCTAGCGGCGCAGTGATGGCTAACGGCGGTGTTGAAGGCAACAGCCACCATGGCCGACTGCCATGATGGTTCTTCATGGCTTTACTCGACGGAAAACCCACATACATGAGCATCCACATCACAAACCATGGACACTGCTACCATCTTGTTGGAATAATCCAGCAACAGCAGCACAGCGGCGCTACGACCGACGGTCTTTGTCTTCAACTGTGGTGGTCGCACCTCCACCGGAAAAGCAACCACAATAGCTATCGATCATGGTTCGCCTGTTATTCCCCATCGGCCTTCAGTATCTCTGATCACGGAGGGTGTCGTCGGCAGTCTTGGTTGGTCGGAAAGCCAAGGGAGGCGAACAGTGGCGGCTGGAGGGAGGTGGGGTGAGAGCTGCGACATAACTAGTTTAGGGTTAGGGTTTGAGACGGTAGCGGGTTTATATACCTCGACTCCCTTAGAGCTTTATTCCCATAATGACACTATCATCCCTTACTTTCTCTTTTTATTTCAAACTAAGTCCATATTTTACCCTTTCTACCTTGACTTCAGAAATTCGTTTCAAATCCAATCCATAATTTTACCAATCAGCCCCTCCTTCTACAATTATTTTCAACTAAGGTCCATAATTTACCCTCTAGCCCCTGATTCCATAAATTCTTTCGTTTTAAGTCCAATACTTACCAAACACACCCTAACTTCTAAAAATCTTTACAAAATACATCCTGCAATTACACTTTCACCCCCAAAAGTCTAAAATATATCATTTGGCTTCCCGAAACCAACTCCCCATTAATTATTATTTGATTTTGGGCTACAATAATCTGAATTAATAATAAAATTACTTCCCGGGGTTCTAGGTTTATTATTTAATTATTCTATTGAAATCGGGATGTTATAATAGATGATTACATCGCAACATCGCAGGTCAAGGTTATCGTATCTCCTAATCATCTCTTATCTCACAGTACCTATTCATCATCGCATATCTATCATCAACTATCTCTCATCACCCGTCGCTACCCAATACATATTTATAAGTATAAAAATACATATACAGTTTAAATCACATAAAACACATATAAATTGTTCATCCAGCAAAGATATCAGGAACACGGATAATAAGCACATATAGCATGTATTGACATTAAATACTTCATATCTATGTGTAAGATGAAAGTAATTATGCACTCACTTGTTAAAGTGATGATTCGAAATTCGTACAGCGCTTCGATTCTAGTATTATTATCACTAAGTTTTAGTATATTATTTATTGCGACTAATTATTACTTTAGCTTCATCATTAACTCAAACTCTACTTCAAGATCTATCAAGTAAGGAACAACCAGGTAGGATCATATTGGAGGTAGGGTCCGTTTGGTATACGAAGTATATTGTTTGGAAATCCCACTTTAAACACCTCACTAAATCATAGCCTAAACATCATCCCCGTAAGTAGATCAATTAGTATAACAGCTTGGAATCTCTGATAAATCTTGTTTATAGGTTCATAATAATGATAATGAACTTAAACATAAGTTATGCTAAAAGTACGGTAAGCATAACTCACTTACAGTTGGTTTAGCGAGAAACCGGGCTTTGCGCGGGCAGAACTTTGTGGCTGAATCTTTCTAAAAAGATTCTTGTAGCACTTGAGCACTCACCGTAGTATATATACTAAAACCATGGAAAGAGAAGTCGAATCACGAGGGACAGAAATTCTCGGAGGATAAGAAGAGAAAGACTCTTGAATCAAGAGAATGGTGCAAGAAATATGAGAGCCTAGAGCCTCTTATTTATAGTAGTTGAATTTTCAAAAACAACCTTATATAGTTACTTAAATGACCTTATATTTATTTAAACGACTAAACACCCCTTTATAATACTATTTTAAAAAGATTTAATGATATTTTTATTAAACTAATGTCGAAAGTACTCAACACTAGTCTTATAACGACAACATATATATATATATATATATATATATATATATATATATATATATATATATATATTATAACTTGTTCATACGAACTCCATTTTTGATGTTTTTTATATCATCACGTAGCTATTAGTGAGATCTACAACTTTAGTTTAGACTCCGTCGGCTAATTTAGACTTTATTTTTCGTCCATATTTTTATAAAATTAAATGATTTTGCTAAAATCATAATTCTCTCGTACGGACTCCGTTTTGACATTCTTTTTCTCAAAATTCTTATTTTAAAGAGTACTACGATTTTCTTTTTGGTGGCTTTAGCTAAAAGTCAATCATTTTCTTCAAAATTTATTTTACGCGAATGACTTTTATATCTTATAAAAATCATATCTAATTCATACGGAGTTAGATTTCTACAAAATTTATTTTTTCGGAATCGGGAAGATGTGTAGTATATATATATATATATATATATATATATATATATATATATATATATATATATATATATATATATATATATATATATATATGTTTTGACGCACTTATTTTTACGACTTACGGACGATTCGACTATCGTATTTTATTATATTATAATAATCATGAAACACATAATATTTATATAATTCTTCTTTATTACGTCAAATAAGTTACAATTGCTGACCCTAACTATTACTTTGGTTAAGATTATTTATTTTAAATAATCTTATATAAAAAAAGTCATTTTTAATGCTTATTGTCTGTAAATTAACTAGTTCGAATCTGCGGGCGTTACATGTATACTAAGAACTAGTGGGAGTATAGTGATATTGTAACATCCCAAAAAATTAGGTATTTTTTTTTCAATTATTAACTGAAATAATATCCATATTTGTTTCCCGCAAATTCCATTACATAATACATTGTTCAAAAGATCAGATTATCCAAAACAACTAGTGGTGAATACTTGAGAGTGCACACTGCGCAATCAAGTCGACCCTTGCCCTTAGAGCCAGAAGTACCTGAAACACCCAACAAACTGTAAGTAAACGCCTAGTGGGTTTCCCAAAATACACAACACATACAGTAACATAAAAACCATGAAATAGAAAGTCATATATGAATTGCCATGGACTCCCTCCTTAGTCTTTACTTGGAATGTCATGGGCTCCTCCCACGGTCTGATAACAAAGTGTCATGGGCTCCCCTTATGGTCTGATATCCAAGTGTCATGGACTCCCCCCCCCCCCCATGGTCTTCACATAAAACGATCCATACCACAAAACGTACAATTGCATATCAACTAATTACTACATATCAGATAATGGGCGACATTGGTGGCTTCGACCCATGGGTATGATGAGAAGACTCACCTTAAAGATAGCCAAATACTAAGCACGCTACGGCTACTACGAATCGGCACCTAACACTGAACCAAACCCAAAGCTAAACTCAGTAAATAACTATGGCTAGATTCAAACACTAGACCCACGAATGGCCCAACTAACTAGGCCCAAAAATGGTCCAAGCCCATTGGGAGGCCCAAATACAATCCAATGTCTAACAGGGCAAGCTCAACAAGACAAGCCCAAAAAAGAAGTCCAACACAACAAGGGAAACCTTATGTCCAAACTAGGCCCAACGAACAACACCCAAACCAATCCCCAAGGCTTAAAAGTCCAAAAGATGGCCCAAGGAAAAACCCACTGATGGACCGAACGTCGGGCGTTCCCTTACGGAACGTTGGGCGTTCGTCACCAGCCAAAAAATCGCGAACATTAGCCAGAACGCTAGGCGTTCCTCGACCCAACGCTGGGCGTTTGCACACTGACTCCCAAAAATGATTATTAAGCACTTAATTCTTAAAGCCACATGTCCAAAACATAGATCTAAGTCCTAAAGAACATCAAGGACCATAAAGTCACTGAGTTGGTGACTTTGCATGCCCCAAAAGGTCCCAACTACAAGATATAACATTTAACTTCCATAGAAAGGGGTAAATATCACGCATGGGGCTTTTACAACTCTAAAGATGAAAGCTTTAAGAATCTAGAACCTTAGAAACACTAAGAGGGGCAACTCAAAGCTTCTGGAGTGATCACAAACCACTAAACCAAAACTATGGGACCAAAAAGGGACTAAAATCCATTAAGACTTAGATCTAAGCTTCTAATGAGAAAGGTTAGAGCTTTATACCTCAAATGGGTCGTAAATGGAGCAGAGAACCAAAATCTATAACCTCCTACTTGAACCACCACCTTGCACCAAGCTTGTCTTCCTTGAATAAGCTTCAAACACACACCAAAACACACAATGGGCTCACAACACTCTTGGAGGCTCTAGGGTTTCGAGATTAGGGTTTTGGGAGCTATGGAGGCTGGAAATGAGGTCAAAACATGGGACTTAAGGTGTTTAAATACATTTTAAACCCTCAAAGTTAGGGTTTGAGCTCCACGCGTAAACGCCCTATGTTCCCCAAGGGAATGCCCCGCGTTCGAGCTCCGCCTTCAAAAGTCCGAACTTGGCAGAAATGGTCCCTCCTCCCCCTCAAACTTGCAATACAAGGCCAAAAAGCAATAACCTAATATATAAGAGACCAAAAATGAATAATACCTGGATCGAGCGCTGCAATTCTCCTCTACTAGAATTAGAACTCATCCTCGAAGTATTCTGCCGCAAACAACTCAGGGTAAGGCATCCGTATCTCGGCCTCAAGCTCCCACGTCCACTCTGAACCCTTCCAATGCTACCACTGAACCTTGACCAACTCAGCCGCCTTGTTCATCAACTCTTTTGTCTTCCTATCCAAAATCACAACCGGTCGCTCCACATAATTTAGACGCTCATCCCCCTGAATGTCATCTAGTGATACCACACCAGACTCGTTAGCCACACACTTCCGCAACTTCAAAACATGGAACGTATTGTAAATCTGACTAAGCTCCTCAGGCAGATCCAACTGATACGCAACCTTGCCCACCCGAGCGATAATCCAGAAAGGACCAATATATATGGGGCCCAACTCGTTATGCTTCTTGAACCAGATAACACCTTTCCAAGGTGACACCTTCAAAGGCACCATGTCCCCGATCTGAAACTCCAAGTCCAATCTACGTCTATCCGCATAGATCTTATGTTTGCTCTGAGCTGTCTGAAGCCTGTCACGAACCTGCTGAATCAACTCGGTCGTCTTAAGTACTACCTCGGTACTACCCATGACACGATGATTGACCTCGCCCCAACAGATCGGGGTGCGACATTTCCTCCCATAGAGTACCTTAAAAGGAGGTCGGCCAATACTAGCGTTATAGCTATTGTGATACGAAAACTCCGCCAAAGGAAGATATGTATCCCAACTCCTGCCAAAATCTAATACACATGCATGAAGCATATCCTCTAGTGTTTGGATAGTCCACTCACTCTACCCATCACTCTGCGGGTGGAAAGTTGTGCTGAAGTACAGACGAGTACCCAACTCCTCATGGAACCGCTTCCAAAACCTGTAAGTGAACCGAACGTCTCTATTAGAAACTACCGAAACAAGCACTCCATGCCATGCCACAACCTCCCAGAGGTAAACATCGGCCAACTTCTCCGCATATATACTCTCCTGAATCGGTATGAAGTGTGCGCTCTTGTTCAACCAATCCATGATGACCCATATCGTATCCACTCCGCGCACAGTCCTCGGTAACTTCGTGATGAAATCCATGGTGATTTCCTCCCATTTCCACATGGGGATGGGTAGTGTCTAAACCTTGCCGTGAGGTTTATGATGCTCGGCTTTGACCTTCCTGTAGGTTAAACACCGCTCAACAAACCATGCAACTTCCAGCTTCATGCACAGCCACCAATAGCTCAATCTTAGGTCTCGATACATTTTCGTGCCCCCCCCCAGATGAATAGAAAACTTGGAATTGTGCGCCTCCTCCAAGATCCTTTTCCTCACTCCCCCAAATGACGAAACCCAAACTCTGCTACACTGAGTCAATAACCCTCGGTTGTCTTGAACAAACAATAGAATCTGCCCCCGGATCCGCTCAATCTTCCAGTTCTCCTTTTTCAATACCTCCACTTGTGCCTCCTTGATCATATCCAATAAAGGTAAAATCACATTCATCCTCAAGCAGACATCTTGGATCGGAGCACTCATCACCTTACGAATCAAACCATCGGCCACTACATTGGCCTTTCTGAGATGATATAAAATCTAGCAGTTATAATCTTTTACCACATCTAACCATCTCCTCTGCCTTATATTCAGATTCTGCTGATCCATCAAATATTTCAAACTCTTGTGATCAGTGAAAATGGTGCATCGGACCTCATATAAATAATGCCTCCAAATCTTGAAGGAATAAACCACCGCCCCCAACTCCAAATCATGAGTGGGGTAATTCGCCTCATGAGGCTTCAACCGGCTCGAGACATAAGCAATCAAATGCCCCCTCTGCATCAGAACAACTCGTAAACCTAAAATAGAAGCTTCACAATACACTACAAAACCATTCAATCCCTCGAGTAGCGCTAGAATCAGGGTCTCACATAATATCTGCCTCAAGGTCTCGAAAACCGATTGTTGCTCTGGATGCCACCGAAATTTCACACTTTTCTTGGTCAAACGGGTCAAAGGTACAACAATCTTGGAGAAATCCTGGATGAATCTTCGATAGTACCCTTCTAACCCCAAGAAACTCTGGATCTCGGATGCGTTCTTCGAAACCTCCCAACGCATTACCGCCTCAATCTTGGCCAAATCTACCAAAATACCCTCTTGGTTGATGATGTGCCCCTTAAACTGCACCTAACGCAACCAAAACTCGAATTTGGAGAATTTGACATAAAGCCTCTTCCTCCTCAAGGTCTCCATCACCTTCCTCAAATGCTGCTCATGCTGCTCCTTGGTCTTAGAATAGACCAAAATATCATCAATAAAAACTATCACAGACCGATCCAACTTCAGTTTGCAAACTCGGTTCATGAGATCCATGAACGTTGCTGGAGCATTGGTGAACCCAAATGGCATCACCACAAACTTGTAATGACCATAACGAGTTCTGAAAATCGTCTTCGATATGTTTTCATCCCCGATCCTCATTTGATGATACCCTGACCGAAGTTGATCAAATAAATCATCAATCCTTAGAAGTGGATAACGGTTCTTCACCGTTATCTTGTTCATCTCCCGATAATCAATACACATCTTATGCGACCCATCCTTCTTTTTCACGAACAGGATCGGTGCTCCCCATGGGAAACTGCTCGGGCAAATGAATCCCCGGTCTAGCAACTCCTGAAGTTGCATAGATAACTCATGCATCTCAGGTGCAGCTAGGCGATACGGTGCCTTGGCTATCAGAGTAGTACCAGAACCAAATCAATACAAAACTCCCCTTGCCTCTCGAGAGGCACCCCAGGCAACTCCTCTGGAAATACATCCGAAAAATCTTGTACAATAGGTAACCTGCTCATATCTGACGTGGCCTCCACCCTCGTATCCGAGACATAAGCCAAGAACCCTCAACAACCGTGTTGAAGGAGTCTACTAGCTCGCACAGCCAAACAGAGAATTGGCCCATGCGAGGCTCTGTCCCCATGGATAACCAATACTCCCCCACTTGGGGTTCGAACCCTCACCAGCTGACGCTCGCAATCTCTCATGGCCCCATTGGGCTCCAACCAATCCATCCTAATGATCATCTTTAATCCCCTCAAATGGATCAAAACTAGACCAATAAGAAACCTATCCCCAAACATATTCAGAACACTCCTCCGAAAAACCCTCGCAGCGCTCACAGTGCGGTCATCCGCAATCTCCACCTCGAGTGGGGAATCCAAAGTCCCCAAAGCATATCGAAACTCCTGCTGAGTGCAAGGGATACAAATGATTGGGTAGCCCCCGAATCAAAAAGAACATAAGACGATAATCCATTGACCAAAAAGGTCCCTATACAAAATCATAATAACATAAGCATAACAATAAAATAAATAAGACATAAATGGATCACATACCAGTCACGACGTCTGGCGCTGCTCTAGCCTCCTCCGTGGTCAGCTTAAATGTGTAGCTCTTCACCACAGGAGCCTCTACCTTGACCGAGTGGCCATCGGTGATCCTCATTGTGGCGTGCACAGGCACCGCCATTGCTCCTCCTCCTCCACACAACCTCGGAAAATTGTCCTTTTTATGATCGGTCTGGTTGCAGTGGAAACAAATCAATCCCTTCTTAGGGAAATCCCTGCTCATGTGGCATGTTTGGCCACACGCATAACATGATGAACCTGACACCCGACAGGCTCCAAAGTGTTGCCTGCCACACTTGGCATAGCAGCCCCGGCCCTACTGGCCTCTGCTGGGAGGATCGGAGGTCATAGGCTTCTTAGCCTGACCCATAGCCGTCTGAACTTGCTCTGGCTTCCGCTTCGTGTGGAGCTCTAACTCAATTTCCTATTCCCGGGCCTTCTCTACCACGTGATTCAGGGTCTTGCACCCTAAAAAACTCACAAACTCTCAGATGTCATCTCTCAGCGTGGAATGATATCTGTTCTTCTTCATCTCCTCGCCCGCAACGTACTGTGGAACCAATAGTGCCTTCTCTTAGAACTTGGCGGTGATCTCCGTCACATTTTCTATAGTTAGCTGCAAATCCTGGAACTCTCTCACCAAAAGTTGCACCTCAATGGACGATGCAAACTCCTAATCAAATGTCCTCACAAACTCCTCCCAAGTCATCTCAGCCACACTCGCTAATCCCACCTCGCGGGTAACCTCCTCCCACCAGTC